>NC_081559.1:56484611-57122677 GCF_022355385.1 Mustela nigripes | reverse complement strand
ATGTCTAAGATTGTTGAGTCACTGTTTTGTACACCTGAAACTAACATGACACTCTAAGGAACTCTACCAGAATTTTTAAAAAATAAAACGTAAAATAAAAAACATTTTTTATATTTGCTTTTATATTTGTATGACTTTTAAAGGTTTTTTGATTGTTGTTGTTGTAGTTGTTTTGTTTGCTTTTTTTTACCTTAGAACACTTCTTCTCTAAATATTTCACCATGTATTTCCTACGGATAATGACATTTTCTACATATCTCTATTACTAATAGAACAATAATTAGAAATAATTCCTTAATATATATTATAGCTTTTTCATTTTTAATTTTTTCATGTTCCTCTAAAATGCCTTTTTTAGATTTGTTTTCCAAATTAGGATCCAACCAATGTGGCTCATTGTATTTTGTTTTATGTTTATAATCCTTATAATCCCTTTCATCTGGAGCATTACTCGAACATCTCTTTTCATGACATTTTGTAAAATGTTCTGCATTCTGGAGTTGCCTGGTTATTTTCTCTTTGTGTCATTTAATTTGTTTCTTTCTCCACTATATTTTTGATAATGAAGTTTGGGTGGGAAGGCTTAAATAGATTCAGATAAAATTTTTTTCTTTGGTAAAAATGTTTTATTATTCATTCTTTGTCCTTCATGTTGCATCATCAGAAGTCTCATAATGTGAGACTGTTTCCTTATGAATGATGTAAGTTTTGAAGACTCAGTTAAGGTGGTGACCTCCAGCTCTCCCCAGTGAAAAAGATACTGTATTTTCCTATGCTACTAGCAAGGAATGTGTGGGATAATGCTTGGAACTAAGCATATATCCTGTTCTTAAGAACTTGACCCCTAATGGTTTTAACATTCACTGATGTCCCCTACTTGGATCCATTATCCCATTGCTGTTGCAAACTGGTGATATTTTCAGTTTTTTCAGTTCCTCAACATATGAGTGTTGCAATTCTTCTGTAAGTAAGAGTTTTTCTTCATCATTTGTGGACCAATGACTGTTAATCCTAAAAAAAAAAGTTGTGGCAGGTTTATTCCTATTAGTCACTAATTTGCAGAGTAATAAATTGATATAAGATTCTATCCAAAATTAGTAAAGGAGTTAAATTTTTTCTCTCCTCTTTCTTTCTTTCTTTCTTTCTTTCTTTCTTTCTTTCTCTGTTTATGTGACACTAAGGAGTCATAAGTTATTATTTACATTCATTATTCTTTTTGATGAAAATAATAACCTATGACTCCCCTGCAATTAAAATTTGGTCAATGGAAGTTTCTTCAAGTGTTCTATTATCATGTTCTCACTAATATGTTAGAATCTCTTTATTTTCTAGCAAAATTTACCCCAGAATCATTTATATCTTGCCTCTGACCTCTTTCTATAAGGTCTTGGACAATTTTTAAGAGAAATGACATTTAGAAACCTAAGCCTGGACACTGGGGTGTGCTCATTTCTGGGGTCCTTTCAGCAAATAAACAGAAACTATATTTTATAAAGAGGTTTATTTGAAGATGAGCTGAGAATACCTAGGAAGGTTCAGAGCATAGTAGACAATGCCTTGTGTTATAGTAGGTGTCAGTATCATTTTCCAGATAAAAAATGAAGGCTCAGAGAAGGTAAGTTTCTTTAGCTTACATAGTTCATAAGTAACCTAGCTGGATTTTGAACCTTTCTATAATACCAATACTGTCTATAAAGGAGAATTCTATCATATTTTTGTCCATCCAGAGTTCTTACGTGCTTTGGAATTTTCCATATTGCTTCTCATTTCCCCAAGTTAAGAGTCAGGTTTTACTTTTTCATGCTACCTTTCAGCTAGGGTGCAGGTACTGCCAATTAGATGCATGCACTAAGACTTTAATTTGATGAGCAGTGTGAATCTTCAGGGACTACACAGAATCCGTTTGGATAAAGTGGTGGAGGAGGCATCTTCAAGGGAAGCATTTCAGTCATCCAGTGTCCGGTATCCGGGGTATAAACAACATCATCTGTCAGTGGCAGAAAGAGTGGGATCTTTGCTAGAGTCATCCTTCAGTATAGCTTGGCCACCATTCCTAGTTATATTCTTTAAGCCTGAGTGTTGCCCTCCTCAAGTTTCAGAGAATTTTAAAATTCCATTTCTGCTTAAACTAGCTACAATGGGTTCTGCTGTTTACAACTAAAAACCTTGACTGATGCATTATGCCACTTTCCCAAACAGTGTATACCGTGGCTAGTGAAGATGGGCAGCAGATGTCAGAGTTTGTATTACTCTTGAGCCAGTTTACATCTCATGATCCAACTGCCCCTACCCTAAGTGGGATTTTGCCCTCATTCTGGTCCCTAGAACATTACCATCATACTCAAACTTAGATATGATGCTTGACCTTCCTATAATAATACCAAGGAGAGTGAGAGAAGAGGGACAAAGATATAGCTACAACAAGGAAGCAGATGCCAGACACCATCTGGAACTCAGTTCAAGAGAGAATAAGTGACATACTGAAGGATAAATTAGTCATTTATTTTAAATGTAGAGGTTGCATGATGTGATCTGTTGTTGTGCAAATAGTTTGGCAGCAATGAAGATAATGGAGATGCATCTAGTTAGAGGGCTGTTGCAAAGCTCCAGGGAAGAAGAGACCAACTATAGTAAGTTCCCAGCCTGTGGTTCTTCTCTTCTGGATTCAAATGCACCTTTTATAGAACCAAAGGTTTTTGCTACAGTGGCCCTCCAATTTCAAACCACTAGTTACCATCAGTATTAGGCATATCCGTATTAGACTGTGCTATAATGGTATATAACTCATGTTGTAGTGGGTGACTTCACAACCTCCTCCTGCATTGGTGATAGGATCCCATGCTTATCTCAGCCAATGGTTGTGTAGGAGGGCCAATTTTCATTTATTCAAGAAATACATATTAAAGCCTACAATGTACCATGTGTAGGAAAAGGGTGATAAAACAAGAACAGGCCCTGCCATCAGAGACAGATAGACAGACAGACAGACACACACACACACATACATACACAGAAAAGAAATTATAATGTAGTGTAACTTTTCCCTGATAATAAAAATCATGTTAGACATCAATTCCTAAGTCCCATTATAAACTCACTGAATATGAATCTCTAGAAGAGATTTTTGAGAGCCTGAGTGCTTAATAAATGCCCCAGTGAGTCTCATCACCAAGGAAGTTTATGTGTATTAGGTGAAGTGCAAGTGCTATGAGAGCTCCTGGAAGGGGTATCTGATAGCCCCTTCCTTCCTTCCTTCCCTCCTTTATTTATTTATTTACTTATTTAGAAGTATAACTAACATAAATGTTATAATAGTTTCAGGTGTGCAACATATTGATTCAATAATTCTGTACATTACTTGGTGTTCATCATGATAAATGTGGTCATTATCTGTCACCATACATTATTACAATATTATTAACCATATGCCTCATGCTGTGCTGTTTTTTTTTTTTTTTTAAGAGGGAGAGAGTGAGTAAAAGGCAGGGGATGGGCAGAGAGAGAAATATGGGGCTCAATCTTACAACCCAGAGATCATCAGGACCTGAGCTGAAATCAAGAGTCAGCTGCTTAACTGACTACACAGGTACACTCCAGGTTGTACCTTTCATTGTTGTGACTTATTCATTTTTTACCTGAAATTTGTCTTAATCCTCTTTATCTATTTCTCTTCCCCTCACCCACCTCCCTCTGGAAACCACCATTTTCTTCTCTGTGTTTAAGAGTCTATCTTTGGGGGGCACCTGGGTGGCTCAGTGGGTTAAGCCGCTGCCTTTGGCTCAGGTCATGATCTCAGGGTCCTGGGATCAAGTCCCGCATCGGGCTCTGTGCTCAGCAGGGAGCCTGCTTCCTTCTCTCTCTCTCTCTCTGCCTGCCTCTCAGTGTACTTGTAATTTCTCTCTGTCAAATAAATAAATAAAATCTTAAAAAAAAAAAAGAGTCTATCTTTGGTTGGTTTGTTCATTTGTTTTGATCTTTAGATTCCACATATAAGTGAAATTATATGGTATTTGTCCTTTTCTGAGTTATTTCACTTAGCATAATACGCTTTAGGTCCATCCATGTTGTCACAAATGGCAAGATCTCATTTTTTATTTTTTTATAGCTAAACAGTATTCCATTGTTCATATATACATCTTCATAGCCATTTATCTGTTAATGGATACTTGGGTTGCTTTCATATGCTGGCTATTATAAATAATGCTGCTATATACATAGAGGTGCATTTAACCCTCTGATTTAGTGTTTTTGTATTCTTTGCATAAATATCCTGTAGTGGGATCACTGGGTCATATGGTAGTTCTATTTTTAATTTTTGAAAAACGGCTATACTCCTTTCCACAGTGGCTGCACCAATTTATAGTGCATGAGAGTTCCTTTTTCTCCACATTCTCATCAAAATTTATTTCTTGCATTTGACAGTTCTAGATCACAGTAGTTTTTTTGGAGAAAATGACAGCTAATCTGAGACCTGGAGGTGAATAAGTATTTGTGATTCAGGTGAAGAGGTAGGGCAAGGATGAAAGGTTTTTTGAGCCCGTTTCCCTCTTCTGGCCATACCCGAGAAGTCAGAGATTCAACCTGGACGGACTGGGTGGGACTCCCTTCCATGGCAAACCAGTGGACACTAAGCTACAATGGAAAGGGACAGTGTTCTTATTATCCCAAGTATATTTGTGATTAAAACTAATACATTTCTGAAGTACCTGGGTGGCTCAGTCAGTTAAGCATTAGGCTCTTGTCATGATCTCAGGGTCCTGGGATGGAGCCCTGCATTGGGCTCCCAGCTAAGCAGGGAATTTGCTTCTCCCTCTCTCTTAGCCCCTCCTCACCACTAGTGCTTTCTCTCTCTTTCTCTCTCTCTAATAAATAAATAAAATCCTTTTTAAAAATAATAAAAAAAAACTAATAAATTTCTTTTAAATGGCAGCAGTTACAAATGAAAATCCATGAAGATCTATATGGATTGGGAGGGAGGTAATAATCACTTAATAGTCATGCCAGAATTAGGAGAGGGGGCTTCTGCTTTTGCATGGAGAAGTTTCCTCCAAAAGTTTCCTCCAAAGGAAACTTTTCCCTCCCGGACTATGGACCTGAGAATTGGGACTGCATTTTTTTCACTGTTTTATTCCTGGTGACCTGAAGCTCAATAAATATTAGTTGAATACACAAGTGAATTATAAAGTTAATTGAATATTTGAATTTCTGTATGAAATATTTTGTTGGGCATAGCTTCAGTCTGTTTTCTTGACTTCTCTCCACCAGGTGTGTTCACTATAAACTCTGACACCAAGCATTCTCTCTCAAGGTATCTTTGTGAGCTGAGAAAACAGTACAGTCTGTGTCTTGATACAAGTGTGACACTCTTCTCAAATTTCAAAGGTTGGAAAAAACCTCCGTGGATATCTAGATGCTGCCTTTATTTACTGTGAGTCTTTTAGTGAAAGAGACAGGAGTTCCCACACAACCAAGGGCTAATAATTCTGGGAAAGCTGTTAGCATTTTTGTGTACACCAGGAATCTGTGATTTACTCAGGTCCAAACTAAAATCTTTAAAACCCTAAGCCCAGGAAAATATTTGGTGCCCCACCCACATATAAATCAAAATAAAAATAAGACCATAATATAAAATAAATGCCAGGAAGTCCAACAAATTTATGATTCCTCTTGTGATAACTACTTCAATGCCTTTTATTGTGGTCAAAGACATCAAAAATTCATCATTTTGGCAATTTTTAAATGCACAGTCTGTGACATTAAGTATACTCATTGTTGTCCAACCATCAACATCATCCATCTCAAGAACTTTTTTATCTTCCCCAACTAACACTCTGTCCCCATTAAACGCAAACTCCCCGTTTTCCCTTTCCCACAGCCTTTGGCAGCCACTATTTTTCACTTTCTATCTGTATGATTTCACTACTCTATGTACTCCATATCTTCATCAAAGTGGAATCATACAATGTACGTCCTTCTCTTAACTGGTTTATTTCTCTTAGCATGGTATCTTCAAATTTCATCCATGTCATTGAATGTGAAAGGAAGAATTTCCCTCCCTTTTAAGGCATAATTGTAGTATATATCACATTTTCTTTGTCCATTCATTCCTTGGTAGACATTTGGGTTGTTTTTAGCTCTGGGTATTATGAATAATGCTACTATGAACATCGGTATATAAATATCCATTCAAGTACCTGCTTTCAATACTTTGGGGTACATACCCAGAGGAAGAATTGCTGGATACTATGGTAATTCTTTGTTTAATTTTTTGAGGCGGTATGGTGATACCACTTTCCAGAGTGGCTACACCATTTTACGTTCCCACAAGTAACGTAAGTTCAAGTTTCTTTAAATCATTATTAACACTTGTTATTTTCTGTCTTTTTATAATAGCCATCCTAATGGATGTGAAGTAGTATCTCATTTAGTGTGGGTTTTTTTAATAGACTATTTTTAGAGCAGTTTTCAATTCAAAGCAAAAATGAGCAAAAAGCACAGAAAGTTCCCATATGTCTCCTGCTCCCATAAATGCATAACCTCCCCCACTATTAACATCCTTCCCTAAAGGGTACATTTATTATAATTGATGAACCTACACTGGCACATCAGTATCACCCAAAGTCCATAGTTTTCCTTGGGTTTCATGCTCGGAACTATATATTATTTGGGTTTTGACATGTGTATAACGTCATGTATTCACTATTATGTTAAGATATAGAATCATTTCACTGCCCTAAAAATCCACTGTGAAATATCTCTCCATCTATTTAGTTGGGTTTTTTTTTGTTTCATTCATCAGTTTTATAGTTTTCCTCACACAGATCTTATATATTTGTTGTTAGATTTATATCTAAGTATGTCATTTTGGAATGTAATGTAATTCTAATTTCATAGTATTTACACGTAATTAGAATCACATGCTTGTAAATGGTATTATGTATTTACATATACATGTATGTACATGTATGTAAGTACATACATGTAAATGGTATTGTCTTTTTATTTCAAATTCCACTTGTTCATTACTGATTATAAGAAAGTTATTGACTTTTGTATATTAGCTTTGTAATCTGAAACCTTGCTATAATCACTTGTTAGTTCCAGAAGATTATTTTTGTTGACTCTTTCAGATTTTCTGCATAATCATGTTATCTGTGAACAAAGACAGTTTTATTTCTTCTTTCCAATTCTGCATACCTTTTATTTCCTTTTCTTGTTTTTATTGCATTAGCAAAAAATTCCAGTTTAGTGTGAGAAGTGGTGAGAGGAAACATCCCTACTTCATACCTGATCTTAGTGGGAAAGCTCAAGTTTCCTGCCATTAAGAATTATGTTAACTGTAAGTTTTTCATAAGTATTCTTTATCAAGTTGATGAAGTTCCATTTTATATAGTTTACTGAGACATTTTAAAATGAATGGGTGTTGGATTTTGTCAAATGTTTTTTCTGCACCTATTGACATGATCATATGATTTTTCTTCTTTAACCTGTTGGTACGGTGGGTTGATTGTTATTTGCTTTTTGAATGTTTAATTAGCCTTGCACACCTAGAATAAATCCAACCTAGTTGTGGTATATGATTGTTTTTGCACATTATTGAACTTGGTTTGTTAGCATTTTTGAGGATTTTTGCATTTATGTTCATGAGACATAGGTTTGTAGTTTTCTTATAATGGCTTTGTCTGGTTTTGGTATTAAGGTAATGCCAGCCTCATAGAATAATTTAGGAAGTGTTCTTTCTGTTTTTGTCCTCTGAAAGAGATTGTATAGATTTGGTATAATTTATTCATTAAATGTTTGTAGTATCCACCATTGAACCCATCTGTGCCTGGGGATTTCTGTTAGAAAGCTATCAATTATTAATTTAATTTCTTTAATAGACACAGGCCTATTCAGATTGTTTATTTCTCCTTCTGTGAGTTTTGGCAGATTGTGTCTTCTAAGGAATTTGTCCATTTCATTTGTTATCAAATTTGAGAATATAGAGTTGTTTATAGTATTTTTTATTATATTTTTATGTTCATGGGATCTGCAGTATCTCATTGTGGTTTTGATATTCATTTCCCTAGTAATTAGTGGTTAAGCATCTTTTCATGTGTCTATTGGTCTTTAATGATTTTAAAAAATATATCAAATATGTTTGGCCAAGAATTTTCTCCTGCTATTGTGTGACTTAAGCACATATTTAATATTTTGTTTTTTTGCTTGTGTGTTTTGTTTTTTTGAGTCCTCCAACATTGGTTTAACTTCTAGGGAGGGGAGAGAAATGGATACATTACCATATGGGGGTACTTGGCCTCCATAGTCCAAGTACTTACCATTTCATTATGATGACCAACCTATTCGTTTTAAATACCTCTTTGAAGATGAATGTTTAATAAACCAAAAACAATGCAAACATCATATTCATAATTCTGCTGTCACACTGAACAAAGAACTGGAGAATGCATCAGCTCAGTCCATCACCAGAGAGAATGTCTTCTTTGGGACTGGCAATGAATATATTCTGAATCTACACAGTGGTTAAGAACAATTCTTCCTATTAGACTCAAGTAGACTTTCATCACACAAATACCAGAAACTCCATGTGATTCTTCCTTTCATGGGATATTCAGGTTTAATCTGCACCTGTGTCCTGTGGTCAAGTCAGCAAGTCCCCTTTTGCCTTAATCTCTCCTCCTCACTTCTTCTCCCTCTCTCTCACTCCTCTCTTGCTCTGTCTCTTCCTCCAACCCCACCCATTCCTATTGCATCACTGTTGTGGGCTATTATTCTCAAAGCTAAAAGGAAATAGAAAAAAAGCCCCACCCTGACACATTTAACTTATTTTATTTGTGTGTGTGTATGTAGGTATGGTATTTTAGAGAGAGAGCGCGCAAGAGGGAGAGAGAGGGGCAGAAGCAGAGGGAAAGAGAATTTCAAGCAGACTGCCCTGAGCATGGAGTCTGATGCAGGTCTTGACCCCATCACCTGAGTGGAAACCAAGAGTTGAATGCTTAACCCTGACTGTGCCACCCAGGTGGCCCTGTATTACAGTTAGATTCTTTTGTCACAGTCTACATTCACCCTGACCTCTTAAGTGATTTTAAAATTTGCATCCATTAATAGTTATCTATTAATTTTTTTTTTAAGTAAGCTCTAGGCTCAGTATGGAGACCAAAGCAGGGCTTGAACTCACAACCCTAGGATCAAGACCTGAGCTGAGATCAAGAGTCAGGTGTATAACTAACTCTTGGCATCCAAGTACCTCTAACTTATTTTAAAATTATTGTGCTTGGAAGAAAATAATGGAGAAAATTTTCTTGCCATATTGATTCTGGGTTTCAGAGAACTATTTTTCCCCCAGGGAACTATATTTAAATAAGTAGGATTATGCAATAAAAGATACTTCCCATCCCAAATATATGCAAAGTTCAAGGAATGTCATCTATGAAATGTCTGCTTTTGCAAAAATTGCATTAAAAGATAAGAATGAGGAACACTGCTGAATTTTATTTCTCCTCACACTCTATCCACATATGGAAGAGCTTCAAGTGTCCCTAGATTCATGTGCAAAAAATAACAATTTCTTTCCTATTTATTCACAAGGCAAAGGCCATATACTCTGATAAGGGCTGTACCTCTAGTCACTAGTGTGTCTTTCACTTCCTTCAGAAGCCTCATAACCAAGGAGATGACTGTTTTCTAGCATGGCCTTATATCTGAAATTCAACTTTACCTAAGGTGATTCTAACAGCTCTAAGACAATGAGTATTTACCTTCTTTGAAACCATGATCTTTATCAATTCAAAATCTTCCAATATCTATAATGATTTGTAAACATCTTCAAAAATATAAAAAAGGATGGGAAGGTTACCCAAACCTGAACATACAGTTAAGCACAGAGGTTTCTGGAAACTGCTGGCTTCTGATGAGATGACAACAATGTAATTTTCTGTATTTTGTGCAGGGTAATCCTGGTTTCAGAGACAACAAAGACCAATAGGAGAAAATCTATAGAGGGGTCATAACACCTGTCTGAGTCCATATTCCATTGCTTGGTAGCTATGTGCTCTTGGTCATGTTACCTAGCTTCTTTGAATCTTAGTTTCCTCAAATGTGAATTGGAGATAGCACAGTTAATTGAAGTGATTTACACTATACTGATTATGTTCTAAGCTCCATAGTGCTGCATGAACATGAAACAATGGTTGGATTAATATATGTTCCTTTCCTCCACTTTTTCCTCACTTCCTGCTTCACTGTAACTTACTAATTTATAGAACTGAGAAGACACTTCTACAACATCCTATAAGAGTGTGTCATTCCCTGCCCTGTTAGTTTGCTCACTGGCTTGTTTTTCTGTTTGATAATAATGAGATTTGTGTTAGTACATATGTACCTACTTGCTCTCCTTTATAACACTGGCTCCCATGTGTTAAATAAATAGCTAATGTTTATGTGTTAGACACAGGCTCATCAAGGGAGAGAGGCCTCAGGCATGTCTTTATTAGTGTTCTGTGTTAGCCTAGCTACATTCCTGCCAGTATACCAGTCAAATCATCTGTGTTATTAAGATGCTGAGGTTCACAAAATCATCATTTTTCTCTTTGATTGCACTTTCCTTGTACTGTGTAGACAATGACAATGGGAACAAGGAGTCAGATAATACTCATCATGTTTCTCCAACAGAAGCAGCCAAATGGAGCAGGCTTGTCTTGTAGTACCTTGGTGTTCAGACAAGTCTACCATTTTAGCAGAAAATAGCAGGGCACAATATTGCCTTTGTGCTCAAATCCAGTGTGCTCTGGCTCTGAACCTATGACAGTGCATACAATATTCTCAAGGCTGTTGAAAAACCCCCACAAAGAGATGGCTTTTATGTATCTTCATGAATGGCTTGATATATACACCTTTCCTGAAAAACCAATGGAAATTCTGAGCCTCCAATTCCTGGCTGAGAAAACCTCCATCCAGTCTGGGATTATCTCTTTGTTAAATGTGACTGAATGCTATCAAGCATTCTGAAACTATGTATACAAGAACTTGACCAGATAGTTCAGTACCTATGCTGTGTAACGTGTGTATTTGTGTGTGAATGTGTATGAGTCATGATCTCTGGGGACTTACTTGTACAAGAAGAGAAAAATTTTTTTCTCTTTTGCATACTGGTATGAAAAGAGTCCTGCATACAGATTAAATTATATTAGAATAGAAACTGAAATTTCAATATTTCTGATGGTTTTCTAGGCTGCTGAAGGCTACAAATGATCATTCTTTGCTTATTAGAGTCTCCCAATAGTTTCTGGAGATGCAAAAATAGACTGAAAACATATTGGAGGTTTAATGGGTGTGGAGACAGTTAAATTCCTCTGTTCAAAATATATTGGAAAACTGTGAGCTGGCAGCTGGAATATCTTGGTAGCCTATCATGGAGAAATGTAAACCAGAAAAGAATACAAGCTTTGTACTAGGAAATTCTAGCTAGTAAGGAATTTCTTTGGCAGGAAAGGATGCTGAAATTTTATGACAGTGATGTCTAATGTTAATTTTTAAATTATTGCTTGGAATATGCTATACTATTTCCTTTAAACTTTAGTAAAAACCAGTTTATGCACAACTCTATGCTAGTGGTTCACTAGAGAAATGAAAAATTCTGGGTCATACCAACAAGAGAAGGATTTGTGGGGTTAAAGGAGGAAGAACAAGGGTTACAGAAGGTAAGGTTTAGATCAGAGATCAAAATGCAGTATGAGAAATTAGAATCAGAATTAATCAGGAAAAAATATCAAGTACCCAAGTATCCTTAAAGCTATAGGGGAGAAAATGGGGAGTTTGAGCCACTTTATTTGAGTATTAAAGATTAAAAATGACTGTTGAAGGTGAAGAACTTGAGGATACCCAGATAGTTATATCTGGGAGATGCTATGAATACTGAAATACATCCATTCACAGACATTTTCTGCCTATACACTTTTGCCTCTGAAACAAAATATATGAGGTAAAAATCTGGTCATATCCAACCCTAGCAGGACCCTCTGATTTGTGATGTTATACCCTAGGAAGAACCAACATACTTCTGAGAGAGCATTTCCAGATCCTCTGGCCTATTCTTCAAATATTTTCTGCTCAGAATCAGATTGTTTAAGGAATGCAATATTTAATGATGTGGTTGCTGTGTTATGTTTCTGTCAGTGGGTCATGTTTCATGTTCTGTAGCAATGGGGCCCACAGAGATAATACTTGAAAACATAGTGGGCATTGGAATAAGACAATTTCAGCTTCCAAAGAATTCACAGTATAGGGGAAGAGAAAGTCAAACACATACTTAATCACAATAAAATGTGATGTTATAATAGAGCTATATACTAGGTGGTCTGGGCACACAGAGAAGGTAGTTTTGTCCTTTGCCCAGGGAGGGCATGGGAAGGGAGATTATAGGGAGCATTCATCCACAAGATGTTGTTTGAGCTGTTATTTGAGAGTGTCTACTCAGAAGAAAAGGAGAGGAACATCCAAGGCTGAAGGAAAAATATATATAAAGGTTTAAGATGGGGAAGAGCTTCATATATTTAGAGGACATGTAGCCTGCATGTGGTAGCTCAGAGGGGAAAATGGTGGGGAAATTAGTAATTACATCATAGAAAATTAGTCATGACCAATTAAGAATTTGGACTTTAAGAAAACCACTTTCATATGCCAAGATGCCCCTAGGGGTTGGGGACAATAACGAGGGTCTTGTTTTGAAAGAGGAGAAGGGCGACAGGTCTGCTGCCAGCCTATATAACCCTTCAAAATCTCACCTTGATTTTTTTTGCCTTCTGACAGCTTGTTGACCTTGACTATAATTCTTTTCTACATCATCAATACCTACTAGTTGATGTTTTAAGCTCTACATTTATTTTTATCCATAATTTTTAACCAGATACCATCTGGGTAAAAATATTACTTCAGGCAGAGACACATAAACAGAATGGCTTGTTCTAGAACAATCTACTCACTCTAGACTACATTCATTCTCACCATAGTTTTTTTAAAAACTTATTTTTTTAGAGAAGTCTTAGACCTGCAACAAAATTGAACAGAAGTTATATGTATTTCCCATGTACCTCCACCTCAACACATACATTGCCTTCCCTTTTATCAACCTCCCTCACCAAAAGGTATTTTGTTATAATTGATGAACCTACATTGACATATCACAATAATCCAAATTTCATAGATTGCCATAGGGCTCATTTCTAGTACTGTATGTTCTGTGTGTTTAGACAAATTTATAATTCATGCATCCATCATTATGGTATCATGTAGAGTATTTTCACTCCCCTAAAAATCCTCTGTGTTCTGCCTAATCATTCCCCCAACCCTTTCTCCAACCCCAGGCAACCTCTGATCTTTTTCATTGTCTTAGAATTTCGCTCTTTCCAGGATGTCATATTATTGGAATCATACAATACATAGCCTTCTCAGATTGATTTCTTTCAATTGGTAATATGCATTTAAGATTTCTCCATGTCTTTTATGAATCAGTAACTTATGTCTTTCTAGTGCTGGCTAATATTCCATTGTTTAATGGTTCAACATCTGCAAATCAATATGCTACACTGCATGAATAGAATGAAGATTAAAAATCATATGATCATCTCAGTAGGTGCAGAAAAAGCACGGGCAAAACTAAACATCCTTTCATGGTAAAAACTCTAAGCAAATGGATGTAAAAGGAAGTACATGAACATAACAAAGACCATATATGACACTCCCAGAGATAGCATCATACTCAATGATGAAAAACTGAGAGCTTTCCCTCTGAAATCAAGAATGAGACATGATTACCTATTCTCGTTACTTTTATTCAACATAGTACAGAAAGACTTACCCAGAACAATTAGCAACAAAAAGAAGTAAAAGATATCCAAATCAGAAAAAAAGGAAAACTGTCACTATTTGATGATGACAAGATAGTGCATATAGGAAAAACTATTAAAATGCCACTGAAAAACTGTTAGAACTAATAAATGAGTAAAGTTGGAGGATAGAAAATCAGTATATAAAAATCAGTTATGTTTCTCTATGCTAACAACAAACTACTGTAAAGAGAAAGTGGAAAAACAATTACATTCACAATAACATTAAAAAAATTAATAAAGTGCTTAGGGATAAATTTAATCAAGGAGCTGAAAGATCTTTTCACTGAAAACAATAAAATATTGATAAAAGAACATGAAGACACAAATAAATGAAAAGATTTTTGTGCTTATGGATTGGAAAATTAATATTTTTCAAATTTCCATACTACCCAAAGCAATCTACAGATTCAGTGAAATCCCTATGAAAATTCCAATGGCATTTGTCACAGAAATTGATCAAACAATTCTAAAAAATCACAAAAGATACTAATAGCCAAAGCAATCTTGACAAAGAAGAACAAAGCTGGAGGCATCACACTTCCTGATTTAAAACTATGTTACAAAACTATAGTAACCAAAACAGTATGGCATTGGGATAAAACAGACACATGGATCAAAGGAACAGAATAGAAAACTCAGAAATAAACCCAAGCATATACAGTCAATTAATTTTTGAGAAAGGATGCAAGAATATACAATGAAAAAAGGGTAATAATTTCAATAAATAATTTTGGGAAAAGCCAGATGCAAAAGAATGAAACTGAACCCTACCTGACACTATACACAAAAATAAACTCAAAATAAATTAAACACTTGAACATTAGAAACCTTTAAACTCCTAGGAGAGAACAAGGGAATAAGATCCTTGACATTGGTTCTGGCTATGATTTTGATAATTTTGATCTTGTCAAACTCATGGAAACTGAAGTGGTCTTTTGCTTCTCCATATAAACTTTAGAATGAGTTTATCTTTTAATATTCTATATTTTAATATTTCTTGTAAGGCAAGTCTACCAGCAACAAATTCCCTCAAATTTTGTTTGTCTGAGGAAGTATTTCTCCTTCACTTTTGAAGGATAAATTCATTACTAAAATTATTTGTTGAGATTTTGATTGTTGAGATTTTGATTGAGATTTTGATTTGTTGAGATTTGATTGATAAAACTGGGAAGAACAGCATCTCGGTAACATTGGGCCTACCTATCCATGGACATGAAACACTCTCCATTTATTTAGTATATTGATTTTATTCATCAGTTTTATAGTTTTCCCATATAGGTCTTATATGTATTTTGTTAGATTATATCTAAATATTTCTCTGCTTACATATATACACAGACATATGACATATTCCTAAGCATACATAATTGAATACATTGCTGCTTTTATTAGTTTAAAATTATTACCTGTTAAGTCAACTAAGAATAAGAAAAACAAGGTTTCATTTTATCTTCATTTATTCCTTCTTTGCTGCTCTTCCTTTCTCTACACAGAACTAAGTTTCTGACATATATTATTTCCCTTCTCTCTAAAGAACATCTTTTAATATTTCTTGTAAGACAAGTCTACCAGCAACAAATTCCCTCAAATTTTGTTTGTCTGAGGAAGTATTTCTCCTTCACTTTTGAAGGATAAATTCACTGGATGCAAAATTCTAGGTTGGTGATTTTTTTTTTCTCAACATGTTCAATATTTCACTCCATTCTCTTGCTTGGTTCTGAGGAGAAGTTGAATGTAATTTTTATCTTTGTTCTGTTGTAGGTAAAGTGTTTTCTCTGCAGCTTCTTTCAGGACTTTTTCTTTATCTTGGATTTTCTATAGCTTGAAAGTGATTTGGCTATATGTAGTTTTTCGTCAGTTATCCTGCATGGTGTTCTCCAGTCTACCTGGATTCATGTTTTGTTGTTTAACATTAATTTGGGGGGAATTCTCAGCCATTATTCTTTCAAATATTTCCTTTGTTCTTTTCTCTCTTTCTTCTCCTTCTGGTATTTCCATTATGCATATGTTACATATTTTGTAGTTGTCCTACAGGCCTTGGGTATTGTCTTCTATTTTTCTTCTTTTAGTCTTTGTTCTCCTTGCTTTTCAGTTTTGAGGGTTTCTATTGAGATATCTTCAAACTCAGAGATTCTTCCCTCAGCCATGTCCCATCTACCAATAAGCCCATCAACATTATTCTACATTTCTGTAGCAGTGCCTTTTATCTCAAACATTTCTTTTTGGTGCCTTCTTCGGATTTTCTTAACTTGCTCATTTGTTCTGACATGCTTTCTACTTTATCCATTAGCATCTTTAGCATATTAATTTGAGTTGTTTTCAATTCCTAGTCTGATGATTCCAGCATCCCAGTCATCCAATAAATATGGTTCTGATGCTTGTTGTCTCTTCAAATTGTGTTTTTTGCCTTTGATTTGCCCTGTAATTTTATTCCTGACAGCCATGATGTATCAGGCAAAAAAAGTTGCTGTAAATAGTTCTTTATAATGTGGTGTTGAAATGTGGGGAGAGAGAAGTGTTCTTTAGTCCTATGATTAGCTCTCAGTCTTTTAGTGACCTATGTTTCTAGACTGTGAACTTCACAAATTTTTCATTTTTTTCCCCCTTCCATCTCAGTTGCAAAGGAATGGCTAGAGTGGTTTATAGTGGGCTGAATTAGGGTATTTCCCTTCCCCCAGTTCTACTTGACTGTGATAATATCTAGCAGCTTAGGCGCTGGTTAGCTAGTTTCTCATGAAAGGAGACTTTTTAACAAAAATAGAATACTGTGGCATATTTCAAATGGTACCTTTTCCTCTTCCTCTGCCAGAAGCTTAAGGGGATTTTTCTCTGATATTTACTGTGGGAACCCATTCAAACTCCTTGGGGTAAATCACATAATATTATGTGGCTCTCCCTATGACTGGGGCCCTGTGGAGTTTTTATCTCTTAGAGTTGTCCACATTGAATCTTCAGCAATTTGTCAATTACAGATCAGGTTTTTCTACCCTGGCACTGATACCCACAATGACTTCTGATGTGCCTCTGTCCTGTTAAGCTGTGACTCCCTGTATTATCTTGTCTTTCTCTTCAATATCAGGAGTAGCATTTTGTCTTGTGTCTTCAAATCTCTTATGGATTTGAGAAGAGTTGTTGACTTTTCAGTCTGTTCAGATTTTTACTTGTTGTTATGATGTAGTGGTGACTTTAAAGCTCCTTACACATAGAATTGGAAATCACACCATTGTTTTTAGAAAGTTTCAAAAAAATAATACAGGCACAGAGTTGGACTACAAAATTGAGGTGAGGTATTATTAGATCCATAATGATCATTGGTATCAGTGTGGTCATCCTTAAATCAATAGTGACATTTCAGAAAATGGAAGAATTGATTATGTGTCAAGATTATTTTAAAGATGAAAGTTCATATATAAACACATTTGGAATATAGAATACACAAATTTTCTTTTTGGTGGGTGAAGATAAAAAAGACCGACATTTCAAATATTTGTTGAATTTTTTACTTGCAAATTACAGTAAATGAAAGACATAGCTGTTATAATAAATACCTTTGGGAGAAATATTTCTAATAAAGCTGAGTAATACTAAATATACTAGTTAGAGGTAGGTTTGGCTGCAAGTAACAAGCACCCAAGAAACAGTAGTTAAAACAATATAAAAGTTGATTTTTCTTTATGTAGAATTACAGAAGAGAGTTCAAAAGAGAGATCCTCAGAGAAACAGGTACCATTACTAAGGTTTTTTCTAGGATACATCAGGTTGAACCATCACATCTGCATTCCATCCAGAAGACAGTAAGAGATAAAGAAGAAAGAACAAAAAGTGCACATTAGTTTCTATTAAGGAAAGTTCTCAGATGCTGCTATATGACACTTCCAGAATGTAGTCACACAGCCACATCTAGATGAAAGCAAGGCTGGGAAAATATTTGTTCTGAGTAACCATGTTCCCAGATAAAAAACAGATTCTGCTACATAGAGAAAGAGGACATTTTTTGTTGGTGGACTGTTAACTGTCTTCATTGCACTATTCTGTGCTTTAGAGAATTTGTTTCTGGAACTCCTACCAGTTCTGTGAGTTTGCTTGTTTATATCCCTGTATTGGAAGAAAAGGGGGCAGGAATAGAAAGAATAAAGTCTTCAAAGGAGGATATAGGAATTAAAAAATGGTGTGGTTGATAGGTTCTTAATTTGACAGTCTCTCCTTTTTCTCCCCCAAAACTTTCAGCTATTCTATTGGGTTTCATGAAGAGAGCCAAAAGTCTGGGTTTGAGAAGGACTGATACAAGAAAACGTATCAATCTTACAAAGAAGTGATTTGGGATACTCATCACTACTCATCACTCTTAAGGAGAGGACAGCATACTAAGGGAATATACAGGGTATTATTAAGATCCTGGTCCATGAAGCTATGAAAGGCAAATGGTGACCCAGTCATTGCTATTGTAGTACTTCTAAAAAAAAAACAACAAACAAACAAAAAACAAAAAAACAAAACCAAAAACCTCTTTAGGAGCGCTTGGGTGGCACAGTTGGTTGAGCATCTAACTCTTGGTTTTGGCTCAAGTAGTGATCTCAGGGTCATGAGATCGAGCCCTACCTTGGACTCTGCTCAATGTGGAGTTGGCTTGAGAATCTCCCTTCTCTATCTCTCTGTCCCTCCTGCTCATGCACTCCCCTTCTGTCTCTGTTTCTCTCTAAAATAAAGAAATAAATCTTACAAAAAAAAAAAAAAATCTAAGAACCCTTCGGCCCCCTCAAGTCTGTGGCTCATGATTGACCAGTTGCTTCTGACATGAAAGTAAGATCCAAGGGTCCCTCCACATCGGACTTAAACTCACTAAAACTATATGTGGATAATCATCGGACTTAAACGCACTAAAACTATATGTGGATAATCAAAAATAATGTAAATTCTATTTTCCAACATGACAGAATGCAAGAAAATGTCATTGGGAACACAATCACTAAACTGTTCTGTGTACCATACTCTTTTATGCAGAGAGACGGGATCACATTTCAGACAGGGTGATAAACTTTCATATTTCAATGGCTTCATTTTTCCTCTCTTAGAGAGAACCTAATCTCCTCAAAAACACAGTAATATTTAATCTGTTCAATATGTAATGATTTTCAATCTATCAGGAGAAAAGTAATTTTGGTGATATTCTAGAATCTAAATATAAAGCTGGAACCACTTGAAAGTTGAAATCCTGTTTAAGTTAATCTGTAGCATATATATAACCATGATTGAGATCAATCAAATCTAATGAAGTATGAAACACCATTTTTATGTAGAATTATGCTCTTTTTTACAAATCAAATTTAGTGACTGTGAGGTTAACTGAATTTTATGGCACTGATACTAAGCCAATCCAACTCATTATAGTTCAGCCAACTTTTAAATATTCTAGAAAAGATACTTGAAAACAATATATACCCTTTTCCAAAAGCTTTTGCAATTCGTTGTCCCTTTAGAAAATTAAAATATTAATCTATAAAGAGATTAAGCAAATGCCCTGAGTCAAGTTGGAAAAACCTACACAAAATGAGAGTAAAAGATGATACAGCTCTGAAGTGTTGGCAACTAAAAAGAGCTCTGTCTTTTATACTAGAACCATAATCTTTATCAGATTCTGTTCTTAAATTAGACAGAATATATTTAATTACAGATAAAATTCTGTGACGTAAGCAGTCATTAGTGGGTGGAGGAAAGCCCTCAGGTGGTTCTTTTGGTAATGTCAGGTCTGACCTGACCTGCCCAGAGATGGCAAAGAGGAATTTTTTCTTCAAAAGATGCATTGTTAACTTGTAATGCTGGAACAAGAGAATGTTTCTTAAAGTAATCTGCACCTGATCAAAATGTGTGTCCCCTACACTGCTTCCTGGACCAAAAGAGAGGGAGACCAGTCAAAACTGCATGTCAATAGAGTTGCCAGAGTTTAGGAGGCAAAGTTGTGATGGATAGGCAAACACTGAGGATTTTAAGGGCAGTGAAACTATTCTAAATAATACTATAATGGTAGATATGTGTCATTACATATCTGTCCAAACCCATAGAATTCTCAACATCAAGGAAAAACTCTAATGTAAACTATGGACTTTGGGTGATACTGATGTACTAAGGTAGGTTCATCAACTGTAACAAATGTATCCTCTTGTGCAGGATGGTAATAGTGGGGAAGACTGTACCTGTGGAGTCAGGGAGTATAAGGACACCTCTGTACCTTCTACACATTTTTGCTGTGAACCTAAAACTGCTTTAAGAATGAAAGTCTGGGGGCGCCTGGGTGGTTCAGTGGGTTAAAGCCTCTGCCTTCGGCTCAGGTCATGATCGCAGGGTCCTGGGATCGAGCCCTGCATCGGGCTGTCTGCTCTGCGGAGAGCCTGCTTCCTCCTCTCTCTCTCTGACTGCGTCTCTGCCTACTTGTGATCTCTGTCTGTCAAATAAATAAATAAAATCTTAAAAAAAAAAAAAGAATGAAAGTCTGACTTCTCCAAAAAAGACATACAAATGGCTAACAGACACTTGAAAAAAATGTTCATCATCATTAGCCATCAGGAAGATTCGAAATCAAAATCACACTGAGATACCACTTTACACCAGTTAGAATGGCCAAAATTAACAAGAGTAAACAACAAGTGTTGGAGAGGATGTGGAGAAAGGGGAGCCCTCTTACACTGTTGGTGGGATTGCAAGTTGGTACAGCCACTTTGGAAAACAGTGTGGAGATTCCTTAAGAAATTAAAAATAGAGCTTCCTTATGACCCTGCAATTGTACTACTGGGTATTTACCCCAAAGATTCACATGTAGTGAAAAGAAGGGCCACCTGTGCCCCAGTGTTCATAACAGTAATGGCCACAGTCACCAAACTGTGGAGAGAACCAAGATGCCCTTCAACGGACAAATGGATAAAGAAGATATGGTCCATATATGCAATGGAGTATTATAGAGATGGGGGGAAAGAAGGAAGGAAGCAAGCTGATAGGGAAAGAAAACAAGCTGATAACAGAAAAAAGTAATCTTCAATATAAAGAGTATTAGCAGAGATAAAGAGAGAGAATTCATAATGATGAAATAGCCAGTTCCCAAAAAAAAAAAAAAAAGATATAACAATCCTAAAGGTGTATATATTTAATAATAGAACTCCCAAACATATGATGAAAATACTAACAGAATTAATGAAGAATATAGACATATCTACAACCATAATCAGAGATCTGACTTCACTTTATCAGTAATTGAACATGTAAGTTGACCAAAAAAATTTGTAAGAATGTAGAAGATTTGATAGAATACCTATCAACCAGCATGTCTTCACTGACATTTATAGAGAATATTATACCCAATCATTATAAAATGTAGGTTCTTCCCAATCATTTATGGGATTATCACCAAAATAGACCCCATGCTAAGACATAAATCAGCAAAAGAATACAAATGGCCCACAAGTATATGAAATGGCACATCAGAGAAATGCAAATAAAATTACAACAAACCACCTCACACCCAACAGAATGGTGAAAATAAGGAAAGCTAATAATATCAGATGTTGGTGAGGAAGAAGAGCCACTGAAATGCTTATATGTTGTTGGTGGGAAGCAGTTTTGCAGTCTTTTTTAAAGGTAATCATGACCTTAAAAGAAATAAAAACATTTTTTGCAAAAAGTTCTGTACAAGAATGTTCAGAGTAGATTTTTAAAAAACTGAAACAGTCCATTGACCACCAAATGAGAATGGATAATCAAACTGTGGTATATTTACTTAGTAGAATACCTACTCAGTAACAACAACAAAAATAAATTTCTGATATCTGCAAAGGCATACATGAATCACAAAAACATTACACTGGGCAGAAGCCAAACTGGAAAGGAGTATATATTGTATTGTATAATTCCATATATATATGTATATAGATATACATATATACACATACATAGTTATATATAGTTCCATATGTATAATATATATATGTATATAGTTCCATATGTATAATTCCATATATATATACACATATATACATATATATATATGCATAGTTTCAAATAAATGTAACAAATATAAGATTAGAACAATTGTCGCCTCTTGGAAAAGGGATTGAATTTGATTGGGATTGAATTTGAAGGGAATTTGAAGGGATTGAGGAAACTTTCTGAATTACGGATTATATAGGTGTGTTGTGATGATTTCAAACATCATTTAATTATACACTTAAAATCTGTTTTTTATTACATGTAAATCATATCTCAATAAAAAGGAATATGGCTGAGAGGAAAAAATTTTCTCACTTTATTGGAAAAGAAAAATGTAGCTCTCCATTATCTTGACAAGTTTGACAAAATGCTTAATCCATTTTCAAGTGCTCTCTTTTTCTGCAGAAAGGAAATCAGAACAAATTATCTGATAGGTGCAGTGTTGAGAGGTTATTTGTTGACACTGATATCAAGTTATGGTTTTGAAAATAAAATGTCCAAAGAAACTGATTTGAGAATTTCATCTCAATTCACATCAAGATACAGCTTTGAATTTCAAAAAAAAAAAAAAAAGTGAAGCATAAATATTCCCTATACGTGTTGCAGAAATATATATAGCATTATTTCATAAAAGTGCTATTAATTTACAGCTTAATTTCTGCTCCTAACTTCTTATGCCTTTGATTTATCTCAGAAAACCTATTAAGAAAGGAATTCCAAGTCAAATTTCCCTATCCAGAGGAATGTTAAGAAAATTCTTGGCTTGGCACAGGGCAACCTGTACTACCTAGAAAAAGAAAGCAGGATTCTTGTTCTCCATTATAATTCTCCTCCTTTTGCCTTTAATCTTGTTCTAACACATTCATTCATTCATTCATCCACGCATTCAAGCTCAAGAGGCTTTTACCCAAAGTCCTTTTACTAAATCATATATCAATTAATTCAACAAACATTTTTATCCAACACCAAGGAAAAGTAATTATTTCTGAAACATACCATTTCAATCAAACTCCTCTAACCTGGAAAATCTGACAGCCCTGTTTTAGAGAATTTGATGACTCTTTTTAAATTCTTTAGAAAGGAGGCTGCCAGATGTATTGCTCTGTTCACATATGTCTATGCATGAGTGAATAAAGTAATTAAATGATCCTTAGGTAGTTTGCTAAGCCCTTGCAGAGAGACTTTGTTAGAAAACTTGGCAACTTCACCTAGACTACTGATCTTGCTTCACTATTTGTACCAAAGCATTTGGTTTCTAAAAATTATGCTTAGGAATTAATTTGCCTTATGCCAACTAATGAGTGAGATTTATCTTAATTTGAATAAGCCATAAATGTCCATTCATCAGTTATGATCCTTCTTAAGGCAGGCTGCCAAGAAACACCAGGTGTCTGGGCCAGAGTTTACTTAAATATAGGATGAACCCTTTTCCTATGTTTGAAAGCTATGAATCCTCCATTTGACTTTGGGCCAAATATTTAATGGCTCTATGTCTTGGTTTTCTTGTCTGTGAAGTAAAAATGTTGATTATGTGGGATATAAGTTTTAGTGCTACAATTCTGTGGACATACAATTGATAGCAAAGAAAAGGTTTATTGATACCATTAACACAGTACCTGACTCAAAACTCTTTAAGAACACATAAAGTTAAAGCCAAACTACAACTCAGTGATGTGTCAGAGTCTGAAGACCTACTATAAAAGTGATTCAGAAAATGGTCCTTATCTTAAAAAAAAACTTACCATCTACTTTGGGTCATAATACAAACATGAAATAACAAAAAGAAATGGCAATATCTGATGAAGGGTAAGAATAAACATTACCTAAATTCTAAGGGGCAGGAGAGTGTGCTAAGATTCTGACAACTAGCAACGTCAATGTCCACTGCGTCTCTTTCTTTATAAGACGACTTCGGTATAATGTGAACAACGAAGTCTCAGTACACAAATAGAATTATGCTGAATAGAAGAAACTAGTATTCAGTGATGATTCAATCTTTAACCGGGTCTATTAAAAGAAAAAATTATGGAAAATGAGGAAGTATTACATTCTGCAATACCAATATTTTCTTTTTTTTACTTCAACTTAGTTTTCTTACATTTAAAAAATGGTGACTTACAAACACTGTCTTACTTTGTTGGTTTTGTTCTACAGCTGAGTGAAAAGAGAAGCCATTAAAATATATTTGGTATAATATGTAATATTTATTACCTGTGTGATTACATGACAGAAGTAGCTGATGGCTTGTACAGAAGGTGCACAATCCCAGTGAAGGAGATGCCTTCATTCTCACCACTGGTGTCTTTTTAGTCAGTATTGGTCATAAAACTGCTGTAGTTCTTTTTGCTAATGTAAAACAACATGAAATGTTTTTTGTTTTCAGTTACTCCAGAACACTCTATTGTCCAATGTAGCCTATATTTAGTGCTCTAAAAGAGCGGCCAATCATGTTTCCTTTTTTGAAATCATGTCCTTTGGTCTTTTTACTAGCATGCATGTACAGAAATAAATGCTTCTTGCCACTTTTCTTCTTTTTCTTTCTTTCTTTATTTTTTGAAGGGGGGTGATGCAGAGGGAGAGGAAGAAAAGAAAATCTAAAGCAGGCTCTATGCCCAGCATGAAGCTTAATGCAGGAATTGAACTCACAATCCTGAGATCATGACCTGAGCCAAAATCAAGAATTGGACGTTTAATCAACTGCACTACCCAGGTGCCCCCTTGCCACACTTTTAAAAAGCATTTTGTTTGACAATTCTTTTAATTTGTTAAATTTGGAGTGCATGCTAATATACTTCATATAGATCTTCCCCCATAAAGAAAATCACCAAAAGAAAGCAAAGAAGCTTAAAATTATATTTTTTACTTGTGCTTGGAGTAGATTCTGCCTATATAACATATGCTTTCTGAATCCCTAGCTTCCTATTTAAGATACTTTTCTTTTCAAATATTTAAGGTATTTTACCTTTTCTTTCCAAGTTTATTTGAAATAGTAGGCTAGTGGTCAGAAGACGAGAGAATACAAATTGAAAAAAAAAAAAAAAAGCAAAGGTAATTGAAAAAGAAAGCTCACAATGTATCTTGGTTCTCTGGAAAACCAAGTTCACAAAATGAAGGCGTCATTTGTCTTATTTTTTTCTTTTTAAAATTTATTATTATGGGGTGCCACGGTGGCTCAGTTGTTAAGTGTCTGCTTTTGGCTCAGGTCATGATCCCAGGATCTTGGGATCGACCCCCCCATTGGGCTCCCTGCTTAGCAGAGAGCCTGCTTCTCCCTCTCCCACTCACCTGCTGTGTTCCCTCTCTCGCTGTGCTTTCTCTGTCAAATGAAAAAATAAAATCTTTTTAAAATAATGAAATAAAATAAAATAATATTTGGTATAGTACCCAAAGTCTACCACTATTTTTGATCTTACATTGTAAGTACCTCTAATACAATAGATCCCAAACGCTTTCTTTTAAAATTCAGGCCAGGTTTTCTGAAATTGAAATGCACATGCAACTCATTTGTAGGATTGAACATACATCTTATGGTACATACTGGCATTAGATTGAAACCTGAACGATGAGAAGTCATTTATGTGGGCAGGAAGCCAAATCGTTCCTGGAGTTCTACATGCAGGCAATAATTTACATCGACAGGTAGAAAACATGTTATGTGCTTTTGGTATAATGATGCCGAAGAGCTTGGCAATGACTCATAACTCAGCTATCATTTAAAAATGCTCAAAAACATGAGAGAATGAATGAAAACTTGTACTTGTCTAACCAAAGGCAAAGGAGTCCTTGGAGTCTGACAAGGTGAATCATAGAAGAGGACCAAAATAGATAGATAGATAGATAAAAATACAATATTATGTTTTGAGTTTCACTTCCCTCTTATTTATTATAACCATAAGGGACCAGAAAATACAGTTAATGACATCTGTTTTTCCTACTATTTTCTTATTTATTTAAGATAAATTAAGTGACTTTTTACCCTTCCCATTTTTCATCATTGTGATTGGCCCCATTATTTTCCATGATCTCCTCCCTATTTCCCTATGGAATTGTCAATTATGAATTTAAAGAATATAAGCCATTTCCTTTAAAATTACTTGTCTCTATGCTTTCTGAACCTGCTGGTGGGAGCAGGTTAGGCAGACTGAATAAAGGAATAAAGTCAGTCTGTGGCCCTTCCTGTGCCAGAACAGTCAGAATTCCAAAAATAATCCCTACACCATGATGATTGTAAATTTATGGTGAATTCCAGTTTTCTCGGGCCAAACTACTGAATTTCTCCAAATAACGGAGTGTGACCATTATTCTTTTTCCTTGAACTTGTCCTGCCCAGAAAGTTTATATATATATATATATTTATATATATATATAAATATATATATAAATATATATAACTATATATGTAGTTGTTTTTCAAAGAAGAATATATTACATTCTTCCTTCTAGTTAACCAACAGGAACTGAATCAGAACAGTCAGTGAACCTATCTGGAATAACCACATGTAACAGTGGCTTCACATCTGACAGCTGTTTCCCATCCAAGCACCCTGCAACGGTACTGCCATTACTCCCAAGTAACTGTGCACATTAAACAGTCATCGTACCGGGGTTGGGGTTCCAGTGGACACTGCAAAGTGAAATTAGGCACATTCCATCTTATTGACACAACGTGCTTCAGCTGCTGGTGTGGAAAGCTGTTTCTCCTTGAAGCTGGGCTCAGAAATGCCTGGGTTGCAGGGACAGAGGATCTTGTCATTATTTTCTTGGCAGTGCTCAGAATAGCTCTCGTGTGACTAGAGGAAAGTTTAAATCTTGAATTCGGAAGAGTCTCAAGCAAAAGCATTACAAGTTCCAACAGGTGGTACTGTTCAAACACGCACACAGAGTGCTTCCTTTGTCATCTCTCGGGTAAAACGGTGTATTGTTTTAAAAATGCAAGAGTGGATCATTCCTTTAACTAGGACAAAGAGTATTTTTGTCAGGTCAGGCATGGGATTGTCATTGAACAAGTTTGGTAAACAGTGACTTGTGAATAAGTAAAAACATGAACCACAGATGTTACTGAATTTTCATTGCTGGCTGGGTTTAACTGTCCTCCACATTTCTACAAACGGGAAAAGTACAAAGAGAAAGTTATTTTCATCACCAGAAATGCACAAAAGGTATAGAACCATATTTACGTTCCAGTATTTCTCTCAGGGTCTAGACTCTTTCCAGGTATAGACTAGGCTCTTGAATATTTGGTGAAGAAATAAATGAAGGGCAGAATGAATCCTTTTGTGCTAGAATCAGATGCCTTAGACATTAAGTACTCCAGTTACATGTATTATTCCTCTGAAAATTATGCAAACCCTCACTTCATTCATAAATGTAGTATCCCAGGAGATAAGGCCTAGATAAGACCTTCCTTAACCTCACCTACCAAAAATATTTCATACTACTCCAGAAACTGACCTCTAAAGGAAGAAATTTACTTGTTATTGTTTTTTGCTTTTTTCATGTTACCAAGTGGTTAAAAAATGAGATCGAGGTGTGTCTGGGTGCCTCAGTCCGTTTTGTGTCTGCCTTTGGCTTAGGTCATGATCTCAGGGTCTTGGAATCTGGCCAGGGTCAGGCTTCCTGCCCAGCAGGGTGTCTGCTTCTCTCTCAGCCTCTTTCAGCTGCTCAGGCTTGCACTCTTTCTCAAATAAATTAACAAATAAATAAGGGAAATCCTTAAAAAAAAAACGAGATTGTTAACATATATTACAGCATTTTAGGTAAACTGACTTAAAGTGACAGGGAAACCTTAACTGCTCTTGCCTCTACATAACCATACACCTTCTCTTCTTTCCCCCTCTCTTCCTTGATCCCTGGCATTTCAACTTATGCTGTTCTCATTATTTTCTGTTAACATTTATGATAAGAGCTCTATTTGCATTAGTGATATTCCTTTTTATAAGAAATACTATTTCTAAATTTTGTTGTTAGAAGGTAAGATAATTAAAGCAACAGACTTACTTCAGTGCCTTTTTAATTGGTATTTCTAAAACTAATTTGCTTTGTAAGACCACTTTATGTAGTCACTTTCCAAAGAGCATAATTAACATGCTTGATTTGAACCGTACACAGTGATAAAACTCATCAATTGGGGCTACAAGAAAAATGGAGTAGAGAGAAGGTAAAAACCCTCTTTGTAAACCTTCATGTTGGGGCCTACACATAGCTTTTGTTTGTATCTGTCCTCTGCTTCATCCGACACCAATGGGTCATCAGGACACCCAAGCAGAAAGTGCATCTTGGAGAAAAGCAAGTAAACAGATTTAATGGCTCTTCTGCTGACCTTTGCATGTTTCACTGAGGGCTATATACACTAAAAATGCCATTTACTCTCCTATGCCAACTCTCTCAAAACATATTGCCTAGGTACCTATACCTAAGCCTGGTGAGGAGTTGTGGAGGTAGAGGAAGGCACTGAGTCTGCCTTTTTTTTATTATTATTATTTTTATTATGTTATGTTAACCGCCATACAGTACAGCATTAGTTTTTGATGTAATGTTCCATGATTCATCATTTGCATTTAACACCAGTGCTCCATGCAATCCATACCCTCCTTAATACCCATCACCGGACTCACTTATCCCCCCACTTCCTCCCCTCTAAAACTCTCAGTTTGGTTCCTGGAATCCATAGTCTCTCACGGTTTGTCTCCCCATGATTTCCCCCCTTTCGTTTTTCCCTTCCTTTTCCTAATGTCTTTTATGTTATTCCTTGTGTTCCAGGAATAAGTGAAACCATATGATAATTATCTTTCTCTGTGTGACTTATTTCACTTAGCATAATCTCCAGTTCCAACCATGTTGATCCAGATGTTGGGTATTCATCCTTTCTGATGACTGAGTGATATTCCATTGTGCATATGGACAACATTTTCTTTATCCATTCCTCTGTTGAAGGTCATATCGGCTCTTTCCACAGTTTAGCTATTGTGGACATTGCTGCTATGAATATTGGGTGCATATGGTCCTTCTTTTTACTTCATCTGTGACTTTAGGGTAAATAGCCAGCAGTCCAATTGCTGGGTCATAGGGTAGCTCTATTTTTAATTTTTTGAGGAACCTCCACACTGTTTTCCACAGTGGCTGTCCCAACTTGCATTCCCACCAACAGGGTAAGAGGGTTCCCCTTTCTCTACAACCTCTCCAACATTTGTTATTATTGACAAGAAATAATGTCAATTTTTGCCATTCTAACTAGTGTAAGGTGAGTCCATCTTTAAGACACTGTCAACAGTCAAGGTGAGGAGACAAGAGTAATTAACAAGAGAGAAGAGAAACTAGTTTCCAAGAATATATAATAAAGTGTGATCCAATGATGCAATTAGAATAATCTAAATAATTTGTTGGGTCCAATGCAGAATGAAAATGAAGGGTCTCTTGTTCAAAAATTAAGAATTTCAAGATGGCTACAGCAGGGCATTAAATCAAGTCACTCAGTGGTGTTCAACTAGTGAATGAACTGGTCTGAAAGACCCAAGAATCCTTCACTACCACCTTGGGATGATTGGAAAACTGGACTCAGCTGTCTCTGTAATCTAGAGTGCCTACTCCAGGGTGGCAGCCTCAGGGTAGACGATCTTCTACATGGTGGCTCATGGTTCTAAGAGTGAGAAAATGGCATGGCCTTTCTTTAGCAATGGGACAATTTGGAAGAATGGCAATAAAATCTCAATGAAGCACTGTTTCTTTCAAGATGCATCTTGAATACAAGCTGTTAAAAAAAAAGAGTACTTTGGATTAATAAAGTACCACTTTGGAAAGAATGCAAGAGCTAAAACATTGCTAAGGATGGCAAATGGCAAATCTATGCTTTGACCTAAACAGCTATCTTACTTTGGATTTTCTGGACCCTGGGCACTCAAATACCAATGAGGAACAGCCCTAATTTTTACAGAGAACATGGTTGGCAATGAAGTAGACTCTTAAACACTAATTTAATACTCTATGATGGATGAGGATGAGTGCATCTACATTGCGCAGTGGGACAATGTGGGGACATTGCACAGTGGTTGGGGCAACCTCTTGTGTCCATATCACAGCTCTGCCACTCACTCATTAAGTGAGCCTGGGCAACACATATAGCCTCTCCATCCCTCATGTTCCTCATAAGTACAACAAGCAGAAGAGTAACACCTGTATCATACAGTTTTGTAAGAGTTAATTACTTACCTCTCAGAACAGTCCTTGGCACATAGAAAGTGGTTGATAGCTATTATTGTTAATACTATTACTACAGGCACAAAGCTGGAAGCGCAATACATCCTCCTGAGTAGAGGAAAAGAAGCAAAATCGGGGGAGGTGACAAATAAACTGAGTCTTGAAGGTTGATTAGAAGTTTGCCACATGGGGATGCCTCAATGGCTAAGTCAGTTAAGTGTCTGCCTTCAGCTCAGGTCATGATCCAAGGTCCTGGGTTCAAGTTCAACATCGGGCTCCCTGCTCAGCAGGGAGTCTGCTTCTCCCTATGCTTACCACTCCCCCTGCTTATGCTCTCCCTCTGAAAAAATAAATAAAATCTTAAAAAAAAAAAAAAGAAGTTTGCCATATGGACAAGATCTCCTTTAAGAACAAGAAAGAACAGTGTTATAACTGGAACTTTATAGACCTAATTTCTTCAAAGGAGCTTCATAAATGATATGTGAACATGTTGATATAATTTGTATATGTTATACAAAAAAACTTTAAATTCACTCCAAAGTTAAAAAAAAAAAATCTTAGAGAAAATACTTTATTACCTTTTATGAGTTGTGACTTTATGGTATGCGAAAAGTGGAGCCTTTTAAAAGTTGACAACCATGTATTGGTCATCTCTATATTCACTTATATTTGTTGAATAAAAGCAATGTGAACTTCATATTCATTTTATTTTAGCCATTTCCCCACGACATGCTTTCCACCATTAGCAAGCATGAGTCACCTGCCTGCAGCTAGTCGGCATAATCCATCTTTCCAGAATTCTTTACTTCTCATCTAATAATCCTGAATGTTGTGTGTTGGAACAATCATTCACTGTTGCTCAGGGAGTGATCTCTACACTATTATTTACTGCACAATCCTGATTGATGACATTTTTGACTGAATCAGGCAAATCTGTGTATTCAAGGAGTGGACTCCAGAAGTTACTGGAAAAATTCTTTAGAGGCCAGAAATTGGCTGACTTTCTAAAGCAATGTGCAGTACAGGAATTTATCATAAGTGAGAAGCATTTCATTTGCCCCAGTAGACAGAACCAAGGAATATTTTCTTATTCTAAAGGGGTTTTGGCCTTAAAAAAATGAGTCTCTAAAATCAACCTTTACTTGGTGGACAGCATACTCTAATACAATGGATTCCATGAAATAAAGGATTATGACACATTCACTTGTTTCTGCTTCAGTATATAGCACTACCCAGTTTTCCAACTACCCTGTCATATAAGGTTTGGTATTCTAGGATAAATGCAGAGGAGCTTCACAGTCTCCAAGTCTGAAAACAACTCAATTTGAATAGAATGACAGTCCTCTATTTCTTCCTCCTATAACTCTTTTGCTTATTTTAGGTGCTAGAAGTTTTCTTAATAATGAATCCATTCACATTAAAGAATCATTTCTCTAATTTCATGAAATGTCTTTGAAATGTTTTCTGAAATATTAGCAATTTTATTAATCTAAATCTGATAGCAGATAAAGCTGAACTGGCTGGTATGGCTGTGGATATCCATATCCTGTATAAGAATTTTTAAATTGTAATAAAATATCTTTCTACATCTTACCCAAGGTTTTAAAACAATTTCTGATGTCTACAAGAGACTTTTCCAGAAGGAAGTCAACATACTGACTCCGAGGAATTAAAGTGGTTGAGAAAAATAAAGCTGAGTAGGAACCTGTTTCTTCTCATATAACTCCTTGGTGGCTACTCATTTAATAAAAATGTACCACTAGGGAGAAATTGACCTTTATGGGATCTTAAGTAATAGATATCTAAGTAATAGAGTCTTTTTTTTTTTTTTAACTACTAATGAGTCACAGATAAACACTCTTTGGTGTGTCCTACAAGAACATGTTCTTTCTATTTCTTATCCTTCTCGTGACAACACCGAAACCCAAATCGAATCTTCTTTGTTGAGATAGTTCAAGGCAGAGAAAAAAAATCCAGGGAAGGATCTAAAGAAAAAAATTTCCAGAGGTCAAAGACAGCCAGACACTAGATCAAAACCAACACATATGAGTATCTTTAAATTTATTCGAATTTAAAAATCAGAAGATTTCATATAGGAATCTGGATTTCTAGTGTCTCTTGCAACTCTGAAGGTGAAAAACCAATGAACCTGCAGTCCTACCTTTAGACCATCGATAGGGGCTAAGTCATGCTGCTCTCCTTGGATGGAGCATGAATTCTCCAGTTCCTACTATTTGGAGGATGTATGAAAATTCATTCCATCTGTACATTTACTTTCCAGCTTCAACAATTATTTGACTGGGACAGGGGATCAAAATGAAAAGTTCCATGGTCAGTGATTCCATAAATTTGCTATGTGATGTTAGGCATTTTGGGACCTATGTCTTAGATTCCTCATGTGGAATATCCCCATAGAGATTCTCTCCAAGTTTTCCTTCCTGCCCTAACATTCTACAGTCCTGTGACTAACCATTTCCAGTGTATCCTCTCATTCATAGGGTTTGTAGTTTTTAGGGAAGGAAGTAAAGTAGGTGCTATTTTTAGTCTACAGACTGCAATTCATTCTGGTTAGGCTATCTGATGATTTTTTATTCTCTGATTGCCCCTATTTAGTATCAAAACAACTATTTTCAATTTTGTGGTTAAAAATGATGATAGTATTGGACACTTAATTTCAAAGCAAGTGGACTTGTGTCATAAGTGCAAAAGGTAATATCTATTGCTTTTTAAAGAAGTAGCTGTGAGATATGATCCACATACCACAAAGTCACATATTTAAATATACAACTCAGTGGATTTTACTATATTCATAGATATATGCAACTAGCATCATGGTCAATTTTAGAAAATTACCATCACCTCAAAAAGAAGCACCTCAGCCTTTAGCTATCACCCACCTATTCTCCCATTTTCCCACCCCCAGCCCCAAGCACCAACAAATCTACTTTCTTACTCTGTACATTTACCTACATTTCATATAAATGGACTCATATAATATGCGGCCTTTTGTAACTAACTTTTTCCTTGTAGAATGTTTTGAAGGTTCATCCTTGTTGTGACATGTTTCAGTACTTCATTCCTGTTTATGGCTGAATAAAATTCCACTGTATAGATATACCATTTTGGATTATTCATTCATCAGTTGCTGGACATTTGGGATATTTCCACCTTTTAGCTATTATAAATAGTGCTGCTATAAACGTTCACATGCAAGTGTTTGTGTGGATATATGTTTTCATTTCTTTTTAGTATGTATTAAGGACTGGAATTACTGGGTCATGTTATAACTCCATATTTAACCATTGTGGGAACTGTCAGACTGTTTTCCAGAATGGATGTACAATTTTACATCCCCATCAGCAGTGTGCAAGGGTTCTGAATTTTCCATATTCATGCAGCACTTGTTATTAGCTGATTTTTTGATTCTGGCCATCCTAGTATGTGGGAAATGGTATCTCATCGTGGTTTCGATTTACATTTCTCTGATACTTAATAATGTTGAACATTTTTTCAAGTAACTTCTAGACACTTGTATATCTTCTTCAGAGAAATATCTACTCAGATTTTTTGCCCATTTTTTAATTGGGTTGTCTTTTTATTGTTGGAGTTTTAAGAGTTCTTTATATATTCTAAGATATTAGTGCCTTACCAGGATAAATGATAGGCAAATGCTTTCTTCCATTCTTGGATTCTGGGGATTTATCCTGTTCTTTTATTTGGAATGTATTTCCCTGTTTCCTAATTTTCCTTGATTGTCTGTGTCAGCATCTGCACATTAGACAAAACACCCACCTTTCCCAGTCTTCAGACTGGATTCTCTTTGACTTATCTTTTCCCCTGACCACTAACTAACAAACTTCCTCTTTTACTAACTTTCCTCTTGTTTGTAAAAATTTCCTAGGAAAAAATTTGCTCCACACACTTAAATCAATATAATTTGAACCTCCTTGAAGAGATTGTTCCTGAGTCAGTGTCTGAGATTTGTTCAGACTCCATACAACTCCTTGCAGTTATCTCTTTCCCTAGTGATGTTAGGCAAACTAGCTAGCATCTAGTTAACCTACGTATGTCCAATAAATATACCAATTTCCTCCTAATTCCCTTTCACCACAATCTCCGCTGTTTTTAAGATTGTTTTTAGGCTTGAACTTCTTCATACTCTGTTGCAAATGGAAGTCAATTCCTTATGAAAGAACGCAGGAGCTATCTCTTATATGGTCTTTTCTATCCCCAGGCAAAATTTCTGAGCCTCAGCTATGGCACTGAGAATGAGGACAATTAACATGTTTTCTCTGTGAGTGACACCCCTATTTCAGTAGCTGAGACCTCAGTGCAGGGACTCCAAGAGGCTCATATCTTCTGAGCTTACCTCTCCCAGTACAAAATCACCACTTTATGAGCTGCGCCAAGGATAACTGGGGTCCCAGAATTCTCAACAATACCATGCCCTCACTAGAGCCGCTATTCCGTAAGTGGGGCTGGGCTGAAAAAGAAGTCGCATCCCACCATATTCATCCTGAATTTAGCCTCAGCAACAAATAGCTGGGGGCAAAATGAGAAATGTTAATGTCTTGCCCTGATGGAAGATTGTCCTTTAAATGGTAACTAGTGGGAGAAAAAGCCCTGCACCAGTCTGAAGAGGAATTTCCATCTTGCTGAGTTAGGAGATAGGAGGTAGTGTGCAGGTCTTGTTTATGCTGAATTTTAGATTTTCTCGAATAAATGTTTCTTCATCTGCTATATGTACTTGAATCCATTTCCAGATATTTTAAATAGTTGTTAAATAATTTTCTACTTACAGGGAACTCATCTAAACTCATTTTCTGTTTATAATTATAATTAGATCATCTCTGCTATACTTTCCTTTACATTTCTCTAGTTCATATGCTAATACAACAGAAGATAGTAATATGCATCTCTTTCCACTTTTCATGATTGCTACTTTTTAGTGTCTACAGAAGTATGTGCATGAAGAAAAATATTATTTTGAACAATATATATGTATCACTGGGTTTTTACTCATCATATAGTATCATCATCCCAATTACAAAAATATGTCTATCATTTCATCTTTCCTGGACCTCTTGTCATCCTTAAACGCAATGCTTTCCCTTTACATATATGGCTTTGTAGTTCAGATCTGACATTCACATTTAATATAACCTTTCTGCTCTTTCTAAATGTAGCAGTAAGGTTTCAAAGCATGAGATTAACTGATAGCATTAACAAACCATTTAATAATGAGTTGCAGAAACTTCAAAGTGTATTGTTGCAACAATACAGACTATGTAAACAATCAGAACAATAAGGACTAAGTAAACAATCAGAACAATAAGGACTAAGTAAATAATCAGAACAATACAGTCTAAGTAAACAATCAGAACAATAAGGATTAAGTAAACAATCAGAACAATATGGACTAAGTAAACAATCAGAATATTTGCCTTCCACCTACGAGGTAATACTAAGTAGAGTCAACCCTTGATTATCTAAACATCTCCCACATCAGACTTTGAATGTCTCCTAATTTTAAAAATATAAATAAATTGATAATTATCTTAAAAACATAAAATTGTGATGATTTGCTCTCCCAATCCCAAAACAGTCATTATACATTGCATAACATAGAGAAATAGTTTCTGAATTAGTCCCTACCATTTAAAAACTATATTGCTATACCTGCTACTGATCAGGGTCATGAGAGTTTCTATGTGTCAATGGAATGTGGAAAAAAAAGCTGCTCCGTTATTTGTAGAACACAAAGGTATTTTTATAACCCACAAATTGAAATTTATAAAGAGTTATTGACTATTTCAGGTTTCCTTATATACCAAACTAGTTTGAGCTAAGTACATGTAAAAGAGATTTAGTGAACTGATGTCTAAAGTTATATATGAATTGATTAACTTTTTCAGGTAGAGATAAGAATATCTTTAGAGGGGTTGTGTTATGTTAAAGGGTAATGATGGACTTATTTCTACAAGATTTTTTTGTGGCTGGCTTCCATACCAAATTACTCCTATTACTCTTGATTGTAAACTACTTGAAAGCATAATCCATTTTTTTCTTTTTCATACCAATGTCCTACTCAAAAGCTAGAGCAATAATCTACATAAAAGGGGTTAAAAAAAAAAACCCAAATATATTTGATTATATTTTTCAGTTTGGGTTTTTTTTGTTTTGTTTTGTTTTTGTTTTGTTTTTTTTGCTTTGTAATCAGTATATTAAGGAGACAGTCATACATTCCAATTGCTTAATTCTGATAACCAGATTTAAGCTTGTGAACATTACTTTTAAACATACAATTAAAGCTATTCATCATAATTTGCTATACTAACAACATTAAAATACAGTTACTTCGGAGAGTGAGTTATTTAAAGTAAGCCTGTGACATACCTTAGGAAAAAAAACCCTTCCTATCTCATACATGCAAATTAACTTCCCAAGTAAATGTCTCTTTACTCTAAGTTACCCTGCTCCCGAAGCCACTACTCTGAAGCTTATTAAAAGGAAAAAAGAAAAATTAAATAATTTTTTTAAAAGGAAAAAAGAAAAAAGATGGCACAGAAGGGAATGCAATTCCACAAGTGCAAGCCCTCAAGCAGCAGCATATGATAAACCCCTTCTTTAAAGAGGTATCCTTTCTATCACTGATACCACAGGCCAAATTACATAGCATGCGGTCTTCAGGTAACTGTTGAGGCAATAAATGCAGAGGCATCACAATGAATCCCACTTAACATAACTATAGACCAACACTTCTCTACAAATTCTTTGTCTGATTGCCAATTAAATACAAGTTTTAACTTCATAGCTTAACAATTAAGGGTCATACACTGAAGTCAATACGTATACCTAGCATTTCAGTCTGAGCTGTTTCATATACATAGCACTGAAATTAATTACAAGGAATGGCCTAACAAATGCTAGGGGACATTTTTTTTGAAAGTAGTTTTTACAAATATTAAACTTATCTTCCACACTGAAGGTCATCATACATACAGGGCAAAGTCAGAGCTTTTATATTTGAGTTTATTCTTCATTTAACTCTTAAAACACTACTATAGTTGAATATTAAAACAAAAACAATAGCAAGTAGTGAGCTATCATTATAGTCCTTCACTCATTCACTACTGCACATAAAATGCCAGCAGTGTTATTCACTGGCCCCATTAAGAGGTCTGACACTGAACACCACCCTGGGGTGATGTTCATCATCCTCATATGCTTCCCCATTGTAATGGCACTGTCTTTCCTGATTTGGATCAAACTCCACCAGTTCTACCTAGTCCATTCATCAGTCTCTTCTACTTCCTTCCTCTCAGGTAGGAGTTGTTCCAGCAGAGTTTATCAGGAGAGAGAAAGTCATTCTCAGGAAAGTTTACCTTTAATTTGATGATGAGGCGATCCTTCTCATATGGTCTATGATAAATTGGCATGCCTTCATTTAGCACACACTTGATTTCTCCATGCTTGATAATTTGACCTGGATGAGAGGTGATGACAATGGTTCAGTTGTCAAGAGTAGATACTGACTTTTGAAAAATGCACAGTGCTTCAACCAGCTGTATGTCCATACACATGAAAAGGTCTCCTCACTGAATAAAAACATCATAGTCCTTCTGATCTAAAACAATGATAGTATCTCCTGGTTCCAGTCTTGGTTCTTGGTCTTCTTCACCATGGAATGTTATCCTCTGCCCATCTTTCATGCCTTTGTCAATATGAACTTCTAGAATCTTCTTCTCTCAAACTATATTCCTTCCATTGCAGCTTTTACATCTATCTTTAGGACTGATCAGTTCCCTATGGCCCTGGCACTCCATACACACAGACTGAATTTGCTGAACCATTCCAGGTCCTATCTGATGAGTTCTTACTTGCATTCCAATACCTCAGCAATTGGGACAACACTCAACTGCTCCTTTCTTACCACCTCAGCCTTCACATTTATAGCAACTCACATTCTTTTGCAGAGCTAGTTTTCTTGTTGCACCATTATATAAATCTTCTAAGGTTACTGAGAGCTGATGCACAACATTTTTACCTCTCCTTTCTCTGTGCATTCTTCCTCCTCCTCCAAAAAACATATCAAAGATGTCCATGGGGGAGCCAAAACCACCACCAGCTCCACCTTCTTTAATTGCCTGTTCACCTCCTTTGTCATACAATTCCCTTTTCTTTGCATCAGAGAGTACTTCATAAGCTTGAGAAATCTGTTTAAACTTCTCTCCTTCATTTGGATTATTATCAGGGTGATATTTCAAGGCCAGTTTCCTGTAGGCCTTTTCCAGTTCTTCTTGGGTGGCATTAGGTTTGACCCCCAAAACATCATAGTAAGTGGTTTCTTTCACCATTTTCTACAGCCGGTGAGAGGGCCGAGGCCAATGTTGGGGAGTGGGAAGGAGAGCGCTGCTGGGCACAGCTCGGGTAGCCATTGCTCCTCCACATCTCACCGAGCATTCTGGAAAGTTGCCACATTTTTCAGTTTTTTCTTTTTTAATCTGTTAAAACTGAGGACCTATGCACATATTTTAAGTGTATAGTTCAGTAAGTTTTAACAATTATCACCCCAATAAACATATGGAACCCTAAAAAATTTCCTTATGTTCCGAATCCCTTATGTTCCCATCCTGTAAATAGTCACCATCCAAAAATAATCAGTTTCTTTATTTTTGCTATGATACAATATGTTTTACTTTTCTAGGAATTTATATAAGCAGAGTCATATATATTTTCTTTTATGTCTGTCTTTTTTTATTTACCATGATGATTTGAGTTTTATCCATGTTGCATGCATCCTGTTTCTTCTTCCATTTTTATTGCAGATTAGTATTCCATTGTAGCAATATACCAAAATTTGTTATTTGTTTATCCATTTTCATATATATATATATATATATATGGGCTATATATACATATATGTATATAGACTCTATACATATGTATATATGTGTGTGTGTATATATACACACACATATATATATGTATATATATAAAGAGTTTGTTATATAGTCCAGATTTACATATTCTGGATATAAGCCATTTTTTAGATACCTGCATTGCAGGGATATTCTCCAAGTCTTAGGCTTACCTTTCCTTTAAAAAAAAAAAAAAAAAAATATATATATATATATATATATATATATATATACACATATATATAGTATATAGAGAGAGAGCAGGGTGAGGGGAATAGGGAGAGGAAAAGAAAGAATCTTTTTTTTTTTTTTTTTAAGATTTTTATTTTATTTATTTGACAGAGATCACAAGTAGGCAGAAAGGCAGGCAGAGAAAGAGGAAGATAATCAGGCTCCCTGCCGAGCAGAGAGCTCGATGTCGGGCTCGATTCCAGGACCCTGGGATCATGAACTAAGCCAAAGACAGAAGGAAAAGAGAGAATCTTAAGCAGACTCCATGCTGAATTCAGAGCCCAACTTCAGACTTGTCTCACAACCCTGAGTTCATGACCTGAGCTGAAATCAAGAGCCAGAGGCTGACTTGACTGAGCCACCTAGCCTCTCCAGGCTTACCTTTTTGTACGGTTAGTGCTTCTGTTCTACTTTGTCTACCCAACAGTCACAGAAATATTTTATGCTTTTTGCTTTTTAAGAAATGATGAAGTTTTAGCATATATATTGAGATTTATTATCATCTTTAAGTATTTGGGGGGCATCTTATAGGTCACCTTCCTCAGGAAACAGACTCTGAAATGGAGATTTCCATGTAAAAGGCTTATCGAGGTGTGCCTATTTCAGCACAATGTGTAGCCTACCACTTGCAGAGCTGGGATCCACTGACTTCATTTAATAAGGAATAACAGTTGTAACCTTTTGGATACTGGTACTGGCTGAGGGCCTGCATGCAGGAAGGGCAAACCTAGGAATATCAACTTGCTACCCAGTGGCTGTTTCATCTTCTCAAGAGATAGTGTTATGTCAGAGGCTCAGTATTGGTTTCTGTGGCTGAAAACTTGATATTCTATAGCGACAGTGGCTAGATTGGCCTTGCATTTGGTACAAAGATCTTTATACTTTTGCATTTGGTACAAAGGACTCATGCATTTGGTACAAAGATCTTTGTCCATTTTCACAAGTCTATACACAAGCCTTTTTTCCAGACTTTCTTATCTGTAGTTTCCAGTCTTTCTAGTTTCCAGCAATTGACAAACCAAACAAGACATTCGTGTTGGCCCACCAGTTTATATATATTCTTACCTTGGGTCCGGTCCCTTCTCCTTCCTCACAAAGTAGTTGGCCGGATTCACTACCCAAGCTTTGCCTACTAGGAAGGTTTCCCCTTATTACTATGCTCCCCTTGTCTTGAATGGAACTGTAGTTCAGCTGTTGTTCAAATCTTTGGTTTGCATCTACATACCAAGATGATCTACCTGCCAACAAAGCTTGGTATTTTTCTTATTTGTCTGCTGATCAAAAGGAATCCCTAAAATAGATATAAGTGTGAGCAGGGGGAGAAATGATAATATGACATCATGAATAGTCCCAATTATTTGTGCAGCTTGTATGTGCTCTCTGATCCTACCTATGCTCAATGCTGATGTTCCCCTTGCCTCTCTAACGGGTTATTGTTGGATCTGCCTGACTTAATGACTTGGAGGTTCTGAGAGAACCCAGAATAGGGTAGGTAGTTCTGAATGTATAGACACTTAATATTTCATGATCAAGTGTTCAACCTCTAGCAAACCCCAATCAATACTATATGAGCAACTATCTTTGTAATGGTATCAATTACCTACTGTAGATGGGTTGACTTTGGACACATAAGTGTCTACATTGTGATTCTCATTTGGGGTCTTGCCATAAACTCTTCATGATGTTTATTCCCAGCACAGATAACTCCAATACTATATGATTTGCTTGTACTGCAGGCTGCACCTACTGCAGGAATCTTTTTTTTTTTTCCCCTGTGAACCCCACTCAAAGCTACTAGTCTTCCAAATCACTTGGAAGATGAGTTGGAGGAACATTCTCAACTATAGAATATGATGCCTCCAGAAATCAGAGAGGTGCCATGCTTTCTTCTTAGTGGTGGTAGAGACAAGATGCAATAATTTGTTCTCTACTTTGGAAAGAATCCCATGGTATATCACAGACCACAGAAGTCCTAAAAATGTCATTAATATGATGGTCACTTGAAATCATATAAGTTTTATCATCAATCCTTTGCAGCACATGGAAATTACTATGGCCTCAATATACTGGCCACTTCTTGTTCATCTGGTCTGATTAATGTGTTATCACCCACATAGTAAATCAATGTGATATTCTGCAGAAAGTCCAGATGGTCCAGAACCTTTAGTACTATATGACAGATGGCAGAAGAATTAAAATAGCCCTGGAGAAAGACTGTGAAGAATACTGTTGTCCACCCTACATGAATGCAACTGTTTCTGATCTTTCTCCTGATAGGGATGGAAAAATATGTATTTGTCTGATCAATGGCTCCATGAAATGCACATGAGTCCATATTAACCTTTTCTAGAAAATACCTTCATCTAGTATAGCACCTGCAATTGGTTACTTGGTTAAGTTTGTTTCATCCACTATTAAATGGAAGTATAATGATACTACTGCATGCCCCTGAATTCCTTAAGTCTTTAATATGGCGCTGATGTCTGCCATTACCCCTGCAATACAATATTTTTCAATTTACTATTTTGGTCAAGTGGCAGCTTCAGTCGTATCCTCTTGGCCCCTTGCATTACTATAGCTCGTACTCAAAACCAAGGAATCAATGTGTTCAGGTAACTGCCAAATGTCTTTATTTCAAATGTCTTTATTTCAATTAAACAGGTTAGGACTGAAGCTTGTGGACCCAGTAGATTCACCGTGACCCCACTTCTCACTCCCACTTCTCACCCCCATGCCCTCACTATAACAGAAGGATTCTAATGATGCTTCAAGTCCAGGTTATCACTGTTAACTTAGACTCTGTATCTCATAACCCTCAAAATGTCAGGAATGTGTGATTATCCCCCTTTCCCTAAGTCAGTTCCTGAAGAGATGGCTACAATATTCCTTTGGGGAAGGTTTAGGAAAATCATGATGCTATGCATTGTTTTGATGTTGCTGGGCCCTTCCTTCTAGAGACTTAATCTCCTTTATTCTGTAGAACCTGCATCTAATGCTAGCTAAGATCAGAAAAGGAATTGTAATGTTAAGAAACTGAAACAGATATCTTAGCTGTTAAAAATGTTTTATATCTATACTGTCTACTATAGCTTGGTAACCACATGAAGTCATTGATACTTGAAATGTGGCTAGTGACTTGAGGAATGGAATTTTTTATTTTATTTAAGTTTAATTGATTTAAATTCAAATAGCCACATGTGACTAGTGGCTATTGTACTGGATAGTACAGGTATGGGTTTGAACAATATCCTCATTGCCTGGTTATCTATCTCACCCTTTGGGGGCGCCATATTCTATTAAATATCTCCATAACTCTGTCATTACAATAATTATGCCCATTTTATTTCTGAAATTTAAATGCCACTACCTCAGCTTTACTATTTTTGAATCTTATGTTATCTGTTGATATCAAGAACTCTATTTCTGTAACATTATTTCCATGTTTAGCTGGGTCAACAGAGTAGCTACCACTGTCTCAAAGTTTCTGGTATCTCCTTCGGTAAATGGAATGTCTTCCTCTGATCTAGCAGACAAGTGGTAGCTTCATGACCTGAAATAGTGTATTTCCATTCTTGAATGCCTACTTCTGTACGTCTTTTGATTACTTCCCCATTATCTGCCAATGTAGTTCTGGAATTTCTATATTACCAAGTGTACTACATCACTTTCTAAAAGCTTCTAAGAGCACTGTCTCTATATTAGCACTGTCTCCCAGGAGTTTGCCAAGATGTCAAATACAGTATCATGAGCTAGTGCTCCCATGCAAATAAGCTCTTCTTTTTCAAATTTTATGTTCTGTCTCCCTTGATCCAGCACATTCAGGTTCCAGTCCCATTCATATGCTCCCTGTTCATGCCAACATGTATGGGTTAAATGTTGCAGTCCCTCCAGTATACTGTCTCCCTCCTTTCTTAGTGGACTCATCATTTTCTTAGCTGGCTTATGTGGTCAAGAATCCTACTTACTAGTCTCTGAGCCAGGAGGGAGGATGGGAAATAATTGGAGGAAAGAGGAAGCAATGCATCTTGTCTTGCAAAAGAGAGGTTTTTGCATTGCCTGAAAGCCAAATACAGAGCACCAACCTTTAATAAGGGGGTAAGTCCCTTTTTGTTGGCCCAGAGGGTCTGCAGAACCTAGGAATCCAAGGTGATTCCAAGGTGTTGGGACTGAATGTTCTATTGCAATTCTCAAGGTTCCATTCCTCAACAGTAATTTCATGAGCTTAACAAAACAGTCCTGTCAAAGTTGAGAAGTCAATGTTCTCTGTGATTCAGTCCTAACCTATTCCTCAGCACTTCTGATCTCTGGTACAGTAAATAAAAGTCTCTTTGCATGCTTCCAAGTAGGCCTTCTGTTTTTTAAATTAGTGATTAATCACATTCAACCATTCATTCTCTTTCTGCAGTGCATCAATAGCCCACAGCAACATCCATCAAATCCTATTGTCCTTATAATTACTACTTCCCTCCAGCCTCTCAAAGGCCTAAAATATTATACCCTTGCTCCCTACCCGGTGCATTCCTTTCTAAAAGTATCACATCACAATCACAGTCAGTAGAAGTAGAATTGCACTGCGGCAGCTGGCCAAGGTACATCCATACTTCATCTATGATTGTAATAGGCTATTCATGACCAGTCTGCTAGTGGGTGGCCCAGCTTCAAAATTTCATTTTAGGATTTGCTTAAATTGATGGCCTTGAAACTGCTCTGAGATGAGAACTGTATGCGGAAAGTTGTTCCAAATGGAAATATGGGGACAGGTCTTGTCCTATCACACCATCCAGTCACTGGAAGCAGACTGCTTTCTGAGCAGGAACATAAACTTAGATGGGAAAGAACTCTTCAATTTCTGGGAAGGAACTCAATGGTAACCCACCAACAGGCAGCTAATAAACTAATAACAGAGTACTACAGTACTATTTTTGTTTGTTTGTTTCTTTTAGTCTATTAAACATGCTAAGACTTCCAGTACAGTGCTGAATCCTAAGGTAAAAAAAGGTCAATCATTTTACTATTGCATATAATGTTAATTGTAGGTTTTTTTGTGGATAACTTTAATCAGATTGATGAAGTTCCTTTCAATTCCCAGTTTTCTAAGAGCTTTTATTAGGAATGGATGTTGAATTTTATAAAATGTCTTCTTCCATATTTATTGAGATGATCATATGTTTTATAGCCATATTTTTCTGTGAATGTGGCAAATTACATTGATTGATTTTCAACTCTTATACCAACCTCGCATTCCTGGAATAATAATAATAAAGTCCACTGGATCATGATGTATTATTGTTTTAAATTTTTACTGTACTTAATTTGTAGATATTTTACAATGGTTATTACATGTGTATTCATAGGGATATTAGTTTATAGACTTCTTGTTACTTATTAGGTTTCGGTATCAGTGGTGTGTGATCATAGAACAAATTAGAAAGTTTTCTTATACCTCTATTGTCTGAAAGCTTACATCAGATTTATTGAGTTGGTGGTTTGCAAACATTTTGCCTTCAAAATCTGTTTGAATTTTTAAAATCACTGAGTCTCCAGAAGGCTTTATGTGGGATATATATATTAAAAATTAAAATAAAATATTTATTTATCAATTTATTCAAAAATAGTAAATTATAATGACATATTTTTATGAAAAATACTTTCTAAAAAATTTCATGGGGAGAGAGGCACCGTTTGCATTTTCACTAGTCTCTTTAACATATAGCTTAATAGAATGCCTCTTGTTCACGTATCAGCTACATTCAGTCTATTGCAATTTCATGCATTATGTATCCTATGGAAAAGTCCACTTGTGAGAGACTAAAAGCAGAAAAGGCAAAGAAGTTTCTAGTACTATTATAAAAATAATTTTGGGTTTTTTTTTTTTTGTTTGTTTGTTTCTTTGTTTCTTCTTGGTCTATCTTTGTAAGTTGTGTTACTTAAATAATTTTTTCAAAAGAAAAGATTTTTTTTTCATTTATGTAAGTGGTTAAATATATTAGCATAGAGTTGTTTATAAAGTTCCCCAATAAATCTTTCCATTGTCAGTGGGACCCATAAGATGCCTCCTGTTTGATTCCTGCTATTGATAACTTGGGTTTCTCTCTTTCTCTTAATCTGTCTAGTTAGAGTTTTATCAGCAAAATTTATTTTCAAAATACTACTTTTTTATTGGATGTTGGACATTATGTATAACACAATGTAGAGAGTCCAGATTATGCTGTCTTCCTTTAAATAGAGTGTTGAGTTTTATTCTAGCAACCAATTAAATTACTTGTGGATTCAGTTAAGCCAATCAACTTCGATGTTATTTTTTTGTTACTTTGGATTATTTTGTTTTTACTTTAGTCCTAGGTTGTGGCTCTTACTCTAGAGTGTGGTGCATGCCTATAAGGTTTGGCCTTTCCAGGGTTTAAACTGGATATCTCGGGTTTTCTGTGGTCTTTCTACTGTAGCTGTAGTAGAGCTCCAATAGTACCCAGCATTCACGATTTCTGGGGTCCATCAGCTGTCATCATGTAGGAGATTCTCTGGCTACCCTTCTCCATCCAGGTCCTCCTCTCAGGTACCCTTTCCTGCTAGTTCCTGTCACTTCAGCCACCCTTAATCTGAACTCGGGCTTTTCCACTCAGAAAACCTGCCCTCTGTGCTTTACCTCCAGGGGCCTATGCCAGCTGGTAAGTGTCTCCAGGCAGAAAGCCATAGCAAATACTGGGCTCAACTTATGTGTTTTCCTTCTCTCAAAGTTCACAATCTTGTGGTCTCTGTGTCCAGTTACTGAGAACACATGCCCCATGTATACTGTCTCATTGCTCACGACAAGACAAATCTGGTACCGATTACTTTGGCGTAACTGTAAGGAGAAGTCTTTGCACTTCTGTTTTTCAAAAAGGCCTAATTAGCAATCAAATATTTGGGTTTAACATCATCCTTTTATCACAGGAATCAAGCTTTGAAATTCCAAAAAATGAAATTTTCAGAACTCAGATGGTTAAAACAATCACACCATATGACATCTTTGACAAGATGATCAACATCACAGAGGATTACTAGAGTTTTCCAATACTAAATCTTCTTGTATATGATTGAATGTCTTAGAACTTTCCAGCAATTTAGATGCATATTTTACATCCTCTCTGCATTTGGTTGGTATTATTCACGCTTATACCACTCTATACTTTCTGCATTTTTTCCCTCTGATCATCCCTTTCTTTTGAATACAATTTTCTCCCTAAACTCATCCATAACATCTACTGTTGCCTATAATTCTTTAAGTAAGCATACATATAGCATTCACCACACGACAATCCCTATTAGGTATTGTAAATAAAGCAAAATACAAAGAAGATAAGGCTCTTTGCTCTAAGGATCTTATCTCCTCCAGGAGATGTCTTAATTAAAGTTTTCCTGGTAACAGGGCATGAGGCAAAGTCTTGAGTACTGATTATTAGTGGTAAATTAGGAGGTGATCCCAGGAAACAGGGATGAAGAAGAGACTGTGAGATGAGAAAATAGAAACAGCCGATAGTCTGGTTGCTGCTGTGGGAGCAGGGGATTGATCTCTGTTGAAATCTCTTTGGAAAGCTTAGCTCACCTGGAGACTGGGAGGAGACTGGAGCATTTATTCACTGATTCCCTCCTCCCATTGGCTATGCTGGTACCATGGCAGAGCAGGCACCTGTGTGACCAGAGACAGCAGAAAAGTCAAAAAACAAGTGGAAGGTGCTGAGTGGGTCACTATAGGAAGGTAAACCTAAGCTTGCAGGAAATTGTCTATCACCACTGCAGTTGAAATCAAGGTGGGCCCAGGATATACGACATGTGGCCCCAGAAACAGCTGCCAGAGGTGGAATATTAGAGTAAACACAGATAGTCTCTGAAAAATGTAAGTACCGTGATAAAACTGAGTAATGCAATAGAGGCGGGTGTGTGCACACGGAGGTGTGCGTGCATGTGTGAATATTGGGTAGTTGGGAAGGGATGTCTGGGAAAGCAGCATTCAAGTTGATACCTAAGGGACAAGGCAGGACACAGAGGAAAAGAATTCTAGGCCAAGGAAGAGCATGTGTAAAGTCCTAAGCTGACAAGAGTGTGGCAAGTATGAAGAGCAAATGGCCAAGGCCTCCTGAGAGCAGAGAAGGATGCTCACAGGTGAAGGCAGAAACTCAATTAGATCACTCAGAATCTATGTGACCATGGCCAGGAGTATGGAATTCCTTTGGAAAGCCATCAAAGGATTTTATTCAGGGGAGTGATATGAGCTTATTTTTGTTTTAAATGATACTGTGGACATATGATGATTGTTGATTCATACATGTCAACTATTCCTGAAGGTTTCAATGCAGTTACAGTAGCTAATGCTGGAAAATATTTCTTATTTTTATCTTGCCCCTGATTATATATAAATCGTTGTCTTTGACTAAAAGCCCAATCCCTTGCATTCCTCCATAACCAACTCAATACTCATATTTCAGAGTTCATTGAGAAAACAACAATAACCATGGGTGTTAGAATGCTCCAGCATGCCTAGCCAGTAAGACTGGCTCATTAAAATAAGTCATGAAAAAACTCTGTGTAAAAATTCATCATCTGAATGTTAACACCAAGGTTACTTAGAGCTACATTTATTTCTAGTCAAAAGATGGTTGATTTTTAGGTTTTAAAAGGTTTTACTAAATATTAAGACACAAAATGCTTCTATAAACTCTACATTAACACAATTTGCTTTTTCACAATCAAATTATGTGAATTGGTGGTCTCATAGTCTAACAAAAATCCTGAACTGGGACATGGAATGCCCAGTTTTAACATTAATTTGTTCTATGACACAAATGATCACAAAATGATCACAAAGTACTTATTGGCTATGTCTTGTGTATGTGCCTTTCATATTGTGCTAGAAGTGACATGTTAAAAAAATATAAGATATGCTCATACCCATACATCAAAAAATATAGCCACTGGGGTGCCTGGGTAGCTCGGTTGGTTAAGAATCTGACTCTTAGTTTCAGCTCAGGTCATGATCTCAGGGTCCAGGGATAGAACTCCACACCTGACTCCATGCTCCGTGGGGAGCCTGCTTGATTCTCTCTCTCTTCTCCTTCTACCTCTCCCCCTACTCATGCACACACTCTCTCCTTCTCTCCAAAATAAATGAATAAATAACTCTTAAAAACAATATGACCACTACCTCAAGTTTCATTTTAAGTGTGTAGGAAATATTGCATTGACACTCTGAAACATGATTAGTTAAAAAAAAAAAAAAAAAAGACTAGACTTGGATGAGGCTCAGAAAAATATGTCCTACCTATAATCCAATGTAGGAGTTAAAGTCGGCTTAATATTTTTTGAAAGCTATAAATTATATTTTCAAGGTTAATATTTTCCTCTTAATGAAATTCTCTCATTGAAGATACACTGTTCTGCTCCCCTGGTATTCCACCACTGATAACATTTGCTAAATGGTGTGTCTTTCTGAGGACAGTTATAATCCAAACACTTCCTCTAGAGCTGCAAGCAACAATGAAGACATTTTCATTTCCTTGTGGTTAGTTCTTCCTTGATAAAATGTTGAATGTGATTCTAGTCTGACACAATCTCTTTCTGGGCTTGGAAAAGCATAAACTCAAGTGTCCAGAATGCCCATATCCATGTAGGTCGTTTTTATTCTTCTTATTTAATTTTCAAGTGACTTTCCTTGCGTTGCAGTTTTCACTCGTTTCAAATATTCACGATCCATTTTGTCTCCTTGGATTTACAAGTTGCACATTTGGAAAGGTGTAACCACTCCTATGGGTGACTTTGCCACCTTGGAAGGAAGGTTCTTCTATGACTAGAAGGAATCTGTGATGAATAGGAAACAACCTTTTGATCTTTGCACTGAAATTCCCTCTTAATAGGAAAAGTGACATATACATTTATATATATCTAGTGATCTTGCTAAGTTTAAGAGTGATTATACTTTTTTTTTAAATTGTGCTATGTACTTCTCAGGACTTAGGAGCTGTTAGATAACTACATCTAAATATAGATGTTGATAGTTTGGTGAGGTCATTCTATAGCGATCCATCACTATTTGGTAAATAACCTATTTTATAGACTACTTTAAAATATCCAGCTTACAGCACAGTTTATTACCTACTCTTTATGTTAAGGTCAAACTCAAACCTGTTTGTATGCAAAAAGGGAAATAGGTCAGTGCCATCTTTTATAGAGATAGAGCTATGGCTTGAATTTGGGGCTATAAAGAGAAATGGAAAAGTTCACCTGCAGGAAATGCATCAGGAAGCACTTGTAAAGCAGAAAAGGCAATATTGAGAAATAACTCTAATGCATTTAAAATTGATAAATTACTCACCTTTGTAACCTCTTAGCATTGTAGAGCTTGAAAACCTGTATAGTATCAGATGATACATTTCACTGGAAGTAAGAGGGGAAAAAAAAAAGTATTTTGCCCTAAGCCAGACTGCAGAGGTCTTTTGCTCTACTTCCTCTCCTCCCAATGCACACTCAAGTCAGAGTGAGTTTTATAAGAAGTAAAGAAGAAAAGTCACTCTTACAGTGACAGAGGAAAAAGGCTAATTAGATCAAAGGGGAAAAATTGGACCTCACTCAATGACTAAAGAAAACACAATGCAAGAGCTACCCATTTTTCTGTAACTATATAGAACAGATTGAAATCTGGATTTCCGAGGGACATATTCCAATAATCAAGAAAGCACAGAAGGATGAGATCAGGAGAAAAGTAGAAGCTGATGAGATCAGGGTTGGAAACAAATTCTAACAAGTGAGGATTGGGTCAATCTGTTCACCAGCTAGCTGTTGGCTTGACTGACCCAGATTGCTTGTCTACTGTATCCACGCCATAATCAGACAAGAATTAGTGCCTAAATGTATGAACAAACTGACTCTGACTATCACATAATCTTTTAATTTCCAGTTTTAAATGCTTACACTTGTGATATTTATTAAATGCTATAAATTCTTTGCAGGGAGTGTTACATTTTCCAGGAAGACACCAGCATCAAAATGCATCTAGGCTCAGCGTTTCAGCACATGGTGTCTCCCTAGACACAGTCTCAACCATGTGAGGACAATTGAATTCAGAAGCATTTTCTAAAAGTCCCATTTTTTAGGATGATAAGGAAGAGAGGATATTAAGAACTACAAGCCTTTAACTTTTGCATGTGTTCCCAGTTTTAGACTACAGTATACGGTCCAGTCACTGGAAAGAAACACCTTAATAAGAAGCAGAAAGTTAACTGCAATGCTGATTCTTATTAGAGGCAGAATTAACACAATTATAGATATGATATTCAAAATCTGTTTCCAAGTCACATTAAATGTTTGGATTTTTGGCAGTGTGGGTGTAATTTGTGAATGTGTAATGCCATGCATTTTCCTTTAATGCAAACATTAATTTCTAAATATACTTGCAAAACAACTTTGATCATGGAGTGTGCTGGCTTTCTTTGGGCATAATGATAAACATTTCAATCATGTATCAAGAGAAAATTGTGAAATCTATTAGTTTTTTTAGAGTTGAATGTAGAACACCATTAATACTATATATTATATAGTCATGGGAAATAATATCTAAACTCAAGAATTTTTAAATGATCCCTCTATTATTAAATAATTAACAGACTTTTTGTTCAGACTTAACTTAAATAGACAAATTCTGAGACAGCATGTAAATTATATTTAAGAATAAAAATGTTTTTTGGGATGTCTTTTTAAAAGACCCCCAAGTAGCTTTGTAACTAAAAAAATTATCAGCAATATACAAATCTTTGGGTTGATACCATGATGATTTAAAGAGTGATCCCAGCAACATCACAAAATAAGTAAATCAGAGATCTGTTGTTGGATTACAAACATATAGAAATGATGCACATATACAATAACATAATGTTTAATTACATAGCTGGGTTCAAAAACAAGAAAATGACAGAAACAAGAGGGATACTGAAAATCAGACTGCTAAAATCAGGACTGAGAATTCCAGCAACCAAAAAGAAAACTGCTCCAGATTGAAGTCTTCAAGTATAACTAAAAGTGCCTTAAAGCCCACTGAGGTACAGAAGACATGCTTTGGGCTCAGGCAAGATGGGGGAGCTAAAGCAACACACCCTGTCACAAAGCTGGGATAATGGAAGGACTATCTTCTCAGTGAAAGGGGGAAATAGAAAAATAGAAAAATTCTACCAGTAAGCACAAGAAAGCAATAAGGAAATCTGACTTTGTCTGGGATTCGGAGGAGGAAAAAAACCTCATCTATGAAAAATGAAAATTCTAAGACTGAATTTTTATATTCCATGGGTGTGGACATGCCCAATCTGAGAAATTAAGAAGAAGACTGACGTCAGTTGGTGAAATTCCTGGAGCACCCAGCAAAAACAAACACAAAACTATTCCCAAACAGCATTTCTGTAAGTGTAAGGACTCCAGCGGGAAAACAAAACAAAACATACAAAGAAAGAACACTTTTCTGCTATAATGAGCTCTCACACACAAATAAATAACAAGCCATGGGGGAAAAATGAGCACACAGGACATACAAGAAGATTATAGAGTCTTCTCTCTCTGCAGTCAAACAGAATATAATCAAAAAAATCTGAAATACTTTATAAAACAAAATGATTAGAGCAAAAAAAAAGAGATGGTATAGAAATAAATCTCAAAGAATATGACACTATAAAAATATAGGGGAGATTTGGAAAAGAAATATATATCTTTAGAAATGAAAAAGACACTTGAAATTAAAAATTCAATTGACATAAAAATTAGACAGTTTAAGAGGGAATTAGTGAACTGGAAATCTGACCTAAGGAAATTACCCCCATTGCTGCACAGAAAGAGAAAAAGTACATGACAAAAGTGAGAAAAATGGAGGACATAAGACACATTATATGCTGAAATAGGAATTGCAGAAGGAGAGGAAACAAAATGGAGATGATACTACATTTAAAGAACTACTTCTTTATAGTTTTTCTGATTTGATAAAAGATACAAATCCACAGATTTCAGAATATCAAAGACAATAAGGAAATACTAAAAGCAACCAGAGAGAAAAGGCAGATTAACTACAAAGGAAGAATTAACATTTTGACATGGGAGAAGGGAGAATATGGTTGGAATAAGCATTGAATTTTAGCTGTAACATTTTATTTCTTTTAAAATGATCCCAAGCAAGTGTGAAGACATTAACTATTGCTGAATCTGTGTGGTAAGTATACTGGTGTCTGTTCCATTATTTTCTACTTGTCTACTAGTGGGACACATTTCAGAATTAAAAATTAAAATATGAAAAGTTGAAGAGGGGTACATAATATCTTTTGATAAATAGTAGTTATCACAATAACTTCTATCCCTCCATTTCCATATACCAACCTCAACCCCAGCAGTAGTTATAGACTGCCGTAGGAAGGCTTATCCCAGTGTTCAATCTGGAAGAAGCTTAGCAATTCCTTTAATGGCGGCAGTATCACTTAGATGAGGGTTAGACAAACCATGCCTCTGGGACAGCTACCTGTTGTGTAAAGTTTTATTATAGCACATCCATGCTCATTTTTTTGTTTTGTCTATGGCTGTGCTGACTCTACAATAGTGAAGCAGTGTGGTTGCAAGTCTAAAACGCTTATGATCTAGCACTTTAGGAAGAAGTTTGCCAACTTCTGGCTTCAAGGATGATGCTTCTTGTTATTTCCCTTTAACAAATAAACAGTATATACGTTTTTTAAGATTTTATTTGTTTATTTTGAAAGAAAGAGAGAGGGAGAGAGCATGAGTGGGGGGAGGGGCAGAGGGAGAAGGAGAAGCAGATTCCCCACTGAGCAGAGAGCCTGACATGGTGCTCCTTCCCAGGACCCCGAGATCATGACCTGAGCAGAAGGCAGATGCTTAACTGTCTGAGCCTCCCAGGCGCCCCAAGCAGTGTATTTGTATAACTGTATGAAGTTACAAATCTTATATAGATTTAAAGGTAATAAGGTGCAATAGTCTTAAGTTCCTATACAGGGGAAACTTGAGATAAAAATAAATACTGAGAAATTCTAAAATATCTTTTGCATGTTTATTGCATGTTTGTTTTGCATGTTTATTTTCCACCTTCAAGTTTCTGTATAATCAAGCAAAACTGGTTTGGGTAACATGAAAATTCAAGTCAGTCATCTGATTCTGCAACACAGCCTAATTAATCTTTTGTATATAGCACATTTCCTCTGCTTTCTAAGCTGACATAAAATTAATGAAACTTTGGCTAGGGGTAGGAAGACAGTCGCCTGGGTGGCTCAGGTCACGATCTCAGAGTCGTGAGATTGAGCCCCATGGGGCTCCATGCTGGGTGCACAGCCTGCTTAAGGGTCTCTCTCTCCCTCTCCTCCGGCTCCTCTCCTTCTCTCTAAAAGAAAGAAAGGAGCAGGGAGGGAAGGGTGAAGGGAGGGAGGGAGAGAGGAAGGGAGAAAAGGAACGAGGAAGGGAAGAAGGAGGAAAGAAAAGAGCAGAGGAAGAAAGCATTTGTCTGGGCCTGTATTTTTTTTTTTTTTTAATTCTTTTTCTATACACATTTTAGTTTCCTATGGAAGGAATGGAAATTCTGGCTCTTCATATACTTAAGATGCCTGAAAATCATGTCATATTATTTAATACATATTATGAGGTTTAAGAAAAATAACTCATCACTTAGTCATAGCTGAAAAAAATGACTGGATTTCTCACCTCAGTGTCTATTTAAACCTTAGGAAAGTTTTTCTTTCAATTGGAGAAAACCAGATTCCTCTTCATCTGAGACAAGAGATTTTGCTGATTTAATCATATACATCAATAGAAACCATAATAAGAACTTCTTTGAACATACAAGTTACTACTTGCTGCAGTTACAGCAAGGAAAATTGCTCTGTCATGTCACTCCTTCAAGTCCTGATGTCACCAGGCTTCACTTTCCCTCTCTGATCATATTTCATTCTTTGGACTTGTTTTGACCAACCACATCCTCACCTGTCCCACAATCTCAGCCCCCAACCCCCACACCTCTGCAGTCAGCACAGGTTAGTGTCTTTTTGAAGCATCTCGCTGATGCCCAACTTTAATCTCACCATCCACCAGCACTCATTTCCCAAAAGAGCATTGGATTCATTGATCTTTGACAAACTCCTATAACCAAGAATGATCCTGCCCTTTCCTGAGTTCCAATAGTCCTTAATTTAAAAAATAAAACCAACACAGAGTCTCAGATTGCTTTCCATTTGTTATATGTAAATAAAATATTATCTCTTTATTGAGAATGTAAAAAGTCCTTCAAGGTCAGGGGCAGTGTCCTGTGTGTGTGTGTGTGTGTGTGTGTGTGTGTGTGTTTAATGGCATTAAAAAGAATCAAATTAGAGAGAGAGATAGAGAAGGAAAGGAAGTCCACTTTAGGCATTCCCCACAAAGTGGCGAAGAACTAAGTATCTGCTTTAATACCCGTTGACTTGCCTTTATATAAAGAAATATATAAATGTTACATATATTTATATAGATATATGTGAAATACATTTCATATATTTGCTGTTCAAAGAAACAACTAGGTGTTAAATACAGTGGTTAAAATATTTTAGGATATTAGAGAGATATAATTTGAAATCCATTAGATGCATTTGTTGAAGTCAAATAATTCTTGAAACACAAATCAAGTGTAGAAAGAAGCAAAAGCAAACATTGCAGTCCAACTCACATTCCAAGTCCATCTTCCAAGGTTATTTATTGTTGGATTTGTCTTTTAAGGGCTTATGGAAAAATTGAGCTTGAAAACAGGCAGGAGTGCATAATTGTTCTTTTTCAAGCCAGAAACTATTTTTCTTTCTCTTTGAAGGTTAAAGTCAGAATCACTAGATTTGTAACTTACAACTTAAGCCTCTTTACTATTTTCCCTTCTCTACTTTTCATTTTATCCGTCAGATTTTCTGAAATGTTCAAATGGGCAATTTCCAGAGAATGACACTGACAGTCTCCGAAGCCAGTAATAAATTAAATTGTAAAATTACCTTTTTTAAGAGAAAGCCTATAGATTTTCACTAAGTCCTCACATTGTACTTCAAGATTATCTCTATCTCCTGTCGGTCTCCATCTCTCTTCCTCCACCCCTGCTCAAGTCCATTTTGACCTGTAACTGCCTTACATATATAATATCCATCAATACACATTGGGTGTGATTTCCAAATAAATGGACCTGTATGTTTTTCAACTTTTTTTTTTTTTTAACAATATGTCTGGAAATTCTGCTTTGCTTTTTGGGGAGAATATCAAGGGGAGTGGGTAATTAAAAGGAAGCCTGCGAATGAGAAAGATATTAATACATGAGCTGGTATGTACTCCCACCTTCCCAGGATAAAGAAAAATGCATTTCAGAATTCTCTTTAAAGAAAGAAAATATGGTACACTAATGGCACAACAAGTCTATCCTCAAAGATCACAACTGAATGAGATGTAGGCATTTTCCATGGAATGACCCACTAATGGTTCTCACTGAAGAGGGTGTATTATAGAGAGAATAATGACAATAATTCAGACTGAGGCCTCTTTTGAAGACAAGGACTTTATTTTTTCACCTTTGTGTCTCCAATAACTTATAAATATTGGTTGAATGATTCAATGAGTTTTATTCTCCTGGGCTTTCCTGAGCTGCAACAACACTGATTTCTGTGAGTGTTCAAGTAACTGTATTAGAAGAGCTGTGGCATATTGCCCCTCCGTGTGTGTGAGTGTGTGTGCGGTAGAACAAATAAGAAAACAAATGAATATGGCAGGTATGCTTTGAAGCTGAAACAATTTCCACCAGTGAGCACAGAAAATGATGATCACTGATTAATCGATATGCCTATCAAAAGATGGAATAGTACATCTATTTATGCAGTTGTTCAGGAAGAATGTTTTCTGATTATTCGTTGAAGCAACTGTGTGCCTTTGCCCTGAGCTAGGTACTGCAAATGATAAAAATATAAGTGAGATGTCCAGGTGCGCCTACAGGTGATTTCTGTGTGTACGTCATATCCACCATTAGCTAGCACTCAGGACCACTGATGACCTGCAAATAGAAGCCACTCCCATTGAGATCCACAGTGAGTAAAGTCAGGTTTACTGAAGATCCCACCAGAGAAGCTGAGAGAGTTTGTACTGAACTTATCATATCCTTCTACTTTATACATACACTCCATTTGGCATAGTTTCCTCGCCACCCCCAGTTTTTCTAGAGTCCCAATCCTTCTAGCTCCCTCCTCCTCGTCTCTTTCCATTATACCCTACACAGCTTTATGCCACGCCTTCCTCTTTTCTATGACTTCTCTGGAGCAAACATACTTTTTTTTGCCTCATAGAAGAGCGGCACCATCTGTTTTCCTCAGTCTTTGCTGCCATAGCCCACTGGCCTGAGAGGCAGGCTTCTTGTGTACTTTTCCCCATGTCTGTTTTAGTCTGGGTCTTCCCAGAAGTAGACCCTGATGTTCAAGGATTCAGTGCTGGTAGTTTATTTGGAAGGTAAACTTAGAAAACACTGACTGGTAGGGGAGGCAGGAAAGAGTAGCAAGTGCTATGGTCTGAATGTTTGTATCCCCCCCACCCCCAAAATTCATATGTTGAAATTCTAACCCCCAAGGATGATGGGTGTTGGGAGGTGGGGCTTTGGGGAGGTGCTTAGGTCATAAGGGTGGAGCCCTCATGAATGGGATTAATGTTCTTATAAAAGAGACCCTATAGTGGTCCCTTGTGCCATTTGAGGACAGAGCACAGAGGCCGTGGCGATAAACCGGAAAGGAGGCTCACACCAGAAGTTGTCCATGCTGGTGACTTGATCTCAGCCTTCCTCACTTCCAGACTGTAAAAAATAAATTTCTGTTGTTTATAAGTCACCCAGTCTATGGCATTTTGTGATAGCAGCCTGAAATGACTGAGACAAGGGCCCTGAAGACAATTTTACCTGAGAGAGAGCCTCTCGCCCTCTCTCCTCCCTGGTCATGCTTAGGACAGAGAGGAATGTAACGCTCACATATTGCAGGAGTCTGTCTGTGACATGTCCCTTCTCAAGAGCCATGGCTTTAAATTGAAGAAACACTATTCTTGGCTTATTTCCCATCTTCTCTAGTATTTTCCTTCTCTTTATGCAACAACTTTCATTAATGTACTATTCCCTGACACTTATTTTGTTTTCTTTCATTGGAGCCTTCTAAAAGATGGATGATAGCATTATTTCTACTCAAACTGATATCCTCACTCTATGCTGGGAAACATAGGATCCCCCACCTCACATGACCCCGGAACTTGGCCTGTACTGATTGAAAAAAAGTTTATCGGGCAGTAAAGGTTCTTCTTTGCCCTGTAAATTAAGCAAGTTATAAATTCTGCCTCAACACAGTTTTGGGGATGTAAGAAGGTTATTACAAAGAGAGAAGGTAACAAATTCTTTAGCATCTTTCTGATTATACACAGTAGAAATTATTTTCTCTGGATTGAAACAGCTCCCTTGGACACTTCCTGCACTTTCATCTGGATCCTGATTTATTTTTCTCTAAGTGAATTTAGGTAATGAGAAAGGTGCCTACTTGACATCTCCAGAGAATAAATCCTTCTAATTATCCACCAGAGAAGAGAAGCAGAAGGGCAGTCACAAAGCAAACACCTCCTAAAATATTTTAGAAATATGTCTCAAGTCTAAACTAGGCAGAAAACTAAAAATTAAGAAATTGCTCAAGCCGCGTAAGTTAGGGAAATCCTGGCTATTCTAATTAGTTGGTAGTAAATCGTCAATTATGATCACTCATGATAGCTGCTGGATGTGAGCAATTTTTTAAAAAGTGAAGATCTGTGCAAAAGCTTTTGATCTTGATGAAATCCCAGTAGTTCATTTTTTCCCTTGCTTCCCTTGCCTTTGGCGTTGTTCCTAGGAAGATGTTGCTGCGGCAGAGGTCGAAGAGGTTGCTGCCCGTGTTCTCAAGGATTTTGATGGATTCCTTTCGTACATTGAGGTCCTTCATCCATTTTGAGTCTATTTTTGTGTGTGGTGTAAGGGGGTGGGATTATGGACATTGGGGAGGGTATGTGATTTGGTGAGTGCTGTGAAGTGTGTAAACCTGTTGATTCACAGACCTGTACCCCTGGGGATAAAAATATATGTTTATCAAAAATAAAAAATTAAAAAAAAAAAAAAAAAAAAAAAAAAAAGTGAAGATCTGAAGTTAAACCATTACTCCATGTAGTTTGGGTCTCCAAGCAGACATCAGATAGTAAGAGACAGATACTGCCTCCCCTCATCCAAGTTTTTCTACCTCAGCCCTATTGGCAGTCAAATAAATCTTTTTAGTGGGAGCTGTCCTGTGCTCTGCAGGATGCTTAACAGCAACCCCAGTCTCTACCCTCTAGATGTCAGCAGCACCACCTCCCCTCCCCCTAGTTGTGAAAATAAAAAATGTCTTTAGTCACTGTCAAATACCTCCTGGGGGGCAAAATTGCCACCAGATGAGAGCAGTGACCGGGAGGAACTTTCTCAATTCAGCCAACACTTTTTGATTGTCTACCATTTCCAGAAACTCTTTAGTAGATATTGGTGAATAAGGCAAATAAATCTGGATCTTGCCCTCATTCAGTTTACATTTTAGTGAGCCAGAAAAAGTGTAAATAAATAAAGTGATTACAAATTATAGGTGGGTACATATTTTTTTTAAGATTTTATTTATTTATTTGATAGAGACCACAAGTAGTCAGAGAGGCAGTCAGAGAGAGGAGGAAACAGGCTCCCTGCCCAGCAGAGACTCCGATGCGGGGCTCGATCTCAGGACCCTGAGACCATGACCTGAGCCAAAGGCAGAGGATTTAACCCACTGAGCCACACAGGTGCCCCTAGGTGGATACATATTTAAAACAATTTCAGTTCATGATAAATGGGGTGAAGGAAATAAAGCAATGAGATGAGTAACTGGTGAGGCTGTGTTGGTGTGGGCAAGGAAGAATTCTTTGAATAGGAGACACCCGAGCAGAGGATTAAAGTATGAGAATGAACTAGCTATCTGCAGAGTGAGAGCATACTGAGCAAAGGGAAAAGCAAATACAAAGATGCAGGGAACAGAAGTGGCTTGGGAGGAAGAACACTAGGGAGGCCAGTGTGACTGAAGTACAGAGAGCAAGGCAAGGGGTGGGGGGTTTGTCAGTAATAAGAGGTATAACATATAAGGCAGGAACAGGAAAATACAGAACTTTGTAGGTCATTGTGAGGAAGAGTCTAGATTTTAATCTAAAAGCACTGGGAAGCCATGTAAGGTCTCAAGGAAGGGAATGAAATGATCTGCTTTATGATTTAAAAGGGTACCTTGGCTAAAACAGGAATTCCTGAAAAGGGAGAATTGAATTAAAGAAACCATTTAAGGTCCTATTTAAATCACTTAGTTGGGATTTAATGAGTCCACTGATGTCACTGGGGACGAAGAGATGTGACTAAATCCAAGGACAACAATAATCTTGGGGACAAGTTGAACGGATCGTAAAGAAAAAAGAAGAGAATGTATAATGAAGAACTCCTAGATCTGGGTCCCAAACAATTAAGAGGATGAAGGTACCATTTACTGAGCTGGAGAAGACTGGTAAGACTATATTTGACCAAGCTAAGAAAAGAATGCCATTTTGAGTATATTAAATCTGCTATGCTCATTAGATAGCCAAGTAAAAATGGCAAGTTGGATGTTCGATATATGAACCTGGAACGTAGGGAAGAGAGAGGAAGTAGATAAAGAAAATTGGGACCCAATGGCATCTAGATGTCACTTAACAGTGATTAGACTGAAAGAGGTCATATGGGGAAAGAGCTTAGACAGAAGACATGAGGACAGGACAGAGCTGTGGAGCCCTCTTACATTCAGAGGGGTACACGAGGGGCAGAAACCAACAAAGAAAACCAAGAAATGCCAGATAGGTCAGAGGAAATGAGAGGAATGTGCCACCAAGAAATGACAACTGGAAATGATAGTGTGCCAGTAAAAGGGAATGACCAATGGGGCAAGGAACTTATTTCTGTGCCTCTGTCCTAATCTTTTAGCAGGGTAATATCTTAAACATGAAATCACTTCATTAAGGGCTATAAATGTATTTAAAATTTTAGTAGATATTACCAAACTTTCTTCCACAAAACTTGAATTATGTACAGACAAGATAATGACATTTTTAAAAAAGAACTTTCTATTACGATATAATGTAATATAGAAATGTAAATAAACCATAAACTCACAGCACTAAATTTTCACAAAGTTAACATACCCATATATCCAGCACCAGATGAAGAAACAGTATTTTTTTTAAGGTTTTTTTTATTTATTTGACAGACAGAGATCACAAGTAGGCAGATAGGCAGGCAGAGAGAGAGGAGGAAGCAGGATCCCTGCTCAGAGAGCCCAGTGTGGGGCTCAATCCCAGCACCCCAGGATCATGATCCAAGCTGAAGGCAGAGGCTTTAACCCACCGAGCCACCCAGGCACCCCTGAAGAAACAGCATTAATAACCCCTTAGAAGTCCTTCCCAAGCCCTTTCAGTCACTACCTCCATCAAGGTAACCACTAGCTTGACTTCTAAAACTGCAATTAGCTTTGCCAATTTTTGGTATTATACAGCATGTGATTTTTTTGTGGCTACTTTTATTCCACATTATGTTTGTGATAGTCTCCATATTGTTGCTTATAGTGGCAATTTTTTATTCTATTGCCATTATATAATTCAATTTATAGTCCCTCAAATGTTGATGAATACTACATTGTTTTTTGAATTTACACTATTACAAATAACACTGCTAAAAATATTTTTATACATCTATTTTAGTGAACATATATCCAAAATTGTTTTTGCTGGTCATAGGGTATGCTTATTTCCAAGTTTATTAGATAGTATTAAATTATTTCTCTACTAACAGTGTATGAGAGTTCCAATTATCCACATACTTCTCAACACTTGATATTATCAGTCTTTTTCATTGCAGCCATTCTAGTCGTAAGAAGCAGTTTCTCATTGTGGTTTTTTGTTTTGTTTTATTTTGTATAGATATAGATACAGATACATAGGTATAAATATAGATATGTAGTGCATCTCTGTGATGAATACTGAGGTTAAATGTCTTTTAATGTATTTACTGGATGTTTGTATATTTTCCTTTGAGAAGTGCCTGTGTAAGTCTCTTGCATGTTTTTCGATTGAGTTGGCTTATTATTTTGTCTCATTGTTTTATTGGGGTTGTCTTGTATATGAGCTCTTCGTAAGTTTCATATGTTGAAAAAAAATTCTTCTCCCACTCTGTTCTTTGCCTTTTCATTCTCTTAGTAATGTCTTTTGATGAGGGAAATTTGTAATTTTAATATAGTCTAATTTTTTAAGTATTCTTTTTTTATAAAGATTTTTTTAACTTTATTACAGAGAGAGAGAAAAAACACGAGAGGAGAGAGAGTCAGAGGGAGAAGCAGACTCCCTTCTGAGAAGGGAGCCTGATATGGGGCTCCATCCCAGGACCCCAGGATCATGACCTGACTCGAAGGCAGACACCTAACTGACTGAGCTTTCCAGGTGTCCTCAAGTATTCTTTTATTGTTAGTGTTTTCTGTACCCTATTTAAAACATCTTTCATCTGAGTTTCTTTTAGGAATTTTTCAGTTTCAGGGCTTATGTCCAAGTTTCTAATCCATTTTGAGTTGATTTGTGTGTGTGTACTTTTGTGTATAGTGCAATATAAGTTCAAGATACACTTTTTCTTCTATGGATAATTGACCTAGACTCATTTATTGATAAAACCATCCCTTTCCCTCTATACTGCAGCGTCACTTTCGTCATGAATGGGACAATCATTATTCAGGTGACATATATGTGTAGCTCCGTTTCTGGGAACTCTACTCTTTACTGTGAACTATTTGTTTATATTTGTTGTGGTATCACTCTGTCTTAATTTTGGTGGCTCAACAGTAAGTGTTGATATTTGGCAGTGGAAGGCTCCCAGCTTTATTCTTCCCTTTTCAGACTATATCAGTAATTTTGGCTCCTTGTATTTCATATATGTCTTAAAGCCAGCTTGTTATTTTCTTACACACATACACACCTGTTTGAATTTTTATTGTGATTGCACTGAAGTCAATTTGGGAGAAAACCAACACCATGTCTGCCAATCCATGACCATGGAGTAACAGATATTATATTATTATAGTAATACTCAATAAAGATTTTAGTCAAGGACAGCCTCTGTGAGAAAATGGTCGATGCTTTCTTTGTGATTTTTTTTTTTTAAGTGGAAAGAAATGTTTCCCAAGGCTTACCTGATTAATAGGAAGGCACACTTCCAAAAATATTGATCTACTCATAAAGGGTTGGCTTTTAATAAACTGATAAAAACTCTGGGGATTTCACCAAAATACAAATCAGAAGTATCAGCCTGTAGCTCTTCTTTCTGGCATTAGCTAGCCACCAGGAAGTTGCATAGGAACATTCTTAGAAAAGAAGAGCTTTTGTTTTGCACCTGTACCTTCCTTCCCACCTTCCAACTTAACACATGGCTCTCATGATGGTTCTTTCCCACCATTATGCCCCATACATTCAGCAGACCACAGAAAGCTTTGTGTTTTTCCAGATGATACTTTTATTAATAATTAACAGTAACATTTCTTATGAATCATCTCACTCTTTTTTAAAATTTTTTTTATTTTTTATAAACATATATTTTTATCCCCAGGGGCACAGGTCTGTGAATCGCCAGGTTTACACACTTCACAGCACTCACCATAGCACATACTTTCCCCAATGTCCATAACCCCACCCCCCTTCTCCCAACTCCCCTCCCCCCAGCAACCCTCAGTTTGTTTTGTGAGATTAAGAGTCACTTATGGTTTGTCTCCCTCCCAATTCCATCTTGTTTCATTTATTCTTCTCCTACCCCTTTAGCCCCTCATGGTGCATCTCTACTTCCTCATATCAGGGAGATCGTATGATAATTGTCTTTCTCTGATTGACTTATTTCACTAAGCATGATACCCTCTAGTTCCATCCACATTGTCGCAAATGGCAAGATTTCATTTCTTTTGATGGCTGCATAGTATTCCACTGTGTATATATATATACCACATCTTCTTTATCCATTCATCTGTTGATGGACATCTAGGTTCTTTCCATAGTTTGGCTATTGTAGACATTGCTGCTATAAACATTCGGGTGCATGTGCCCCTTCAGATCACTAGGTTTGTATCTTTAGGGTAAATACCCAGTAGTGCAATTGCTGGGTCATAGGGTAGTTCTATTTTCAACATTTTGAGGAACCTCCATGCTGTTTTCCAGAGTGGCTGCACCAGCTTGCATTCCCACCAACAGTGTAGGAGGGTTCCCCTTTCTCTGCATCCTCGCCAGCATCTGTCATTCCCTGACTTGTTAATTTTAGCCATTCTGACTGGTGTGAGATGATATCTCATTGTGATTTTGATTTGTATTTCCCTGATGCCGAATCATCCCACTCTTTTTAAAATGTTTCACTGACTAATAAATTCAGCTTCTATATGATAATTAAGTTCATACATGGTTTTAGTGCTCAAATGTTCTGGAAACATGTAATAATCAGTACTCAGTGGATCATTTAAGCATAGAAACAAATTCCCTCTTCATACACAAGAAAAGGCTTAAGGAATTTATTATAATTTCAGTTTATAATTTTTTCCTACTGTATTTGGTTGCATGTCTACCTTAAAATTCACTAATAGTAAAAATGATTTATAAAAATATTGTTCATAGTTAAATATTTAAAACAATTATTATAAGTCCTGTCACTAATGACTGATTATCCTCAGAAACTTTATTTGTTATTTCAAAAGTCGGTTCTTACTGTGCTTCTATCCTAGACCCAATCTTATCTAGGCAATTTACTTCAGCAATCTCAGGATAAATCTGAAAAAGTTCAAACATTTCACATTCTCAGTCTCAAATCTTCCCAGGTTTCTCCCAGATTCTCTGGGTATGCTCTACATTTTTACTCCTTGGCTAACTCTCAAGATTTCTAACAAGGTAACAACAGAAATCCCAGAATGTGTGTACAAAGCTTCATGCTTCCAAGATTTCCTACGTGGATATAAATCTTTTCTCCACAGGGTTCACAAAACTCAATAGAAATTTAATTATCCTTCACACCATAGCCATAAGGGTAAAAAATGAGATGAAGTTCAGACCAAAACAAAACAGAACAAGAACAATTAAACATAACCCTCAATACAAGTATGTTCCCCAAGTTTAAAAATAAAAGCTTTTAAGTCATGTTAGAATTAATCATTCATATTATTATGTAGCCTAAGAAATGTTTGTTATCTATATATATTACAAGCTAAGTACTACCAAAAACCATATAGGACAGTCCTTAGGAAGACACCTGGCATTTAGAGAAACACACGTCCTGCTTTTCTAAATAGAGCCAACTAGTCAAATAAATTTTAGCAAATATAATTTAAAAAGAGAAAGTATAATTTATTTGTTTCCACAAATACAATTTTGGAGGCAGATAGAATTAATGTTTCAAGATCTTGTAATGCTCACGGGTGGTTCTAAATCGTATCTGCTCTAGTGTGTCCAATGCCATTCAACATATATCAAACTGCCTCATGAATTTTCAATTGAGAGGTTTTGGTTATTTTCCATTTGACAATACAAACTAAAATGCTGTGTGCAGCTGTGTGATCCAAGATCATCAGGAGGCCATGTGCTGTCAGAGTCTGTGAACATTGGTTTCCACAGGAACCAGAACTTTGTCCAACACATTGTAGGCCACCGTTTTTCCCTCATCTATAAGGCAATTTTTCTGATAGGAGTGTATGCCTATTGCACATATTACCCTTGAAACTGCCTCCTCTTTGAGAAAGGAAAATGTTTTCAGTCTCCTTAAAACAAAAAAATTTTGTGATCATGGTCCATAAGCAAAGAAGCAGAAAGTAAATGCTGTCATTATTTAGTTAGCATTGACAAAACTTACGACTTGAAATACAATTCAGGGCATTAATTACCTATCTAATAGGCTAAAAAAAATAAAGAAAGAAAGAAAAGTAGAAAAGAAAGAAAATAATAAAATAGAAAATTCTCTGTCAGAAGCAATTTTTCAGAAAATTTACTAGATATGAAATATAATTTTCTTTGATAACTTTTTCCAATGCCCTACTCTTACTCTTTTATTTTATAATTTTTAAGAACTTTAGTTATTATATTTTAAATACAGATTCTAAAAACATAAGGACATTAAGAGAGAGCTGGTAGTAAAAAGTCTTTTAAATTGGAGACCCCTGAGACAGGGATGTAGAGTTGAAAGGAACTTGAATCTTCAGACACCTTTTCCTTTTTCCAAAAATGAAGAAAGTGAGCCATGCCTGGGTGGCTATTAGGGTGATTAAGTGTCTAGCCCTAAGTCATATTGTCCTTTGATGATACAACCAGGACAGTACAGATCTGCCTTATTCATGCTTGTGCACATGACCTTGGTGATGCTGGAGGGTTCCTGAGTGACTGCCATTGGGGGCACTGGAATTTTGTTCTTCCACGCCATCATCATGATGCCCAGTACAATTTTCTCATGCTAAAATAGTATTCTGCTCTTCAGGTAATGTCTTCTGTAAGTCTGAAATCATGAGTCTGCTAATTCATGTACATTTGTGTTCCAAATGTTTGTTTTTAAGTAATTTGTTGTTTTCTACGGGCAAATGAATTTCCTTACCTCTCCTATCTCTAAGTCATTGAACATACCTACTCAAGAATGCTCATTTCTCCTTTTTACCAAGCCATGCCTGTCTTACTTAATGCTCTAGGACTTGCCAATGAAGAAGGGTGATTCTTCCTCACTTTTTCCTTCTTCCTTCTCTTCATTCCAGTACTTCCTTCTCCTATCCCTTCTTCCTGTCTGCTTCTCTAAATATTGTGTCATTTCCTTAATGCAATTTAAAATTATTATTTTATATACTCATCATTTAAGATTTCTTTTATTTGTGATTCACTAAAAGCCAAACTAACAGTGACTTAGACCATAAAGGCATCTACAATTTTTCTCAACAGAAGTTGGGAGGTGGGACGGTGCCTGGGAAACAGCACACCAAATAAGACCTAAAACTGTTTTATGGTTTCTGGTGGCAGAAACCCATCTGATTACCGTCAGTCTGGGCTAAGTTGGTAATTAAAAACACCTAGCTGAAGTGTTAAGACATGTGGACACAAGAAACCAGCTGGCAGATCATTTCAGAATTGGAGATGACACATAATAACAGAAGTAATATGCAACAAATTTTTTTTGTGCAAAAATCAGATGAAGTATTGGGGGGAAAACAGCAATTTTAATAAGTAACATTTATTCATTCATCACACATTAAATTACTACCTGCTATCTTCTGGCCAATCTGGCCACACAAGCTCAGGATTTTGACTAAGACTCTTCTTTTCCTCAAGTTCATATGCTGGTTAAAAAGGCAGACATAAAAATAATTACAACTTCAAGTGATGATTGTTCTAATGAATATATATGCAGTGGTATGAAAAACATAACAGACAGCAAGTAATCTTGCCTGTGAGTGTCAAAGAAGGCACCCTGAGGGGTGACTTTTAAGCAGGGAAGAGGAGAGTTCCAAAGACCAGAAGAACATACTGGGAATATGAAGATAGTGATAGGAAAGAATGCAACATTTTCAGTGAATAATAAGAAGGTTTATGTAGCTGGAATGTATCAGGCACGGGATAAGATTGGAGACATGAAGTTGAATCTAAATAGATGGTTCAGTTCATGTATGTTTGAGGATTTTCAAGGTCAGAGTAGAAGGTGATCACGGGGTTAAGAGAATAGAGATGGATTCAGGTGAGCATAATTAAATAGACTAACAATGGGTACAGATATGGGGGGAAGTGTCATCAAATGCAGTTTATTTTTGGACATGGTACTGCTATGGACAACTGGGACTAGTCTTTCTGGTTAATTCCCAGAGAGCACAGAGCTCCAGTCATGGTGACACACAGTCCCTCTGGGGCATCTCTCTCCCAGACTCCCTTTTGTTGTTGGTTGAGGGCAGTTCCCAGGAAAACTTCTGGCTCTGGTGAGAGTCAGAGATGCTTGTAGAGAGAATTTTGGTGGAGGTGAGAGCAGTGAGTGCCAAGGGATAGAGCTGCAGCACTGATGGCCTCTATTATGTTTTCCCAGGACTATTTTAGGAGTGGAGCTAGAAAGAAACTTTATAAGCTGGGCACCTGAACCCTCAGTGGAATTGCAACATGGAGGCTAGGAGATGTGACAAGAAGCTGGAAAGAAGTGTGGTTACAAATCATCAATTCACAAACTGCTGGTAAATATTGAAAAGGTGTGGTGAAAGAGCTGGTCTCCCAACTAAAAATCCCACTCAGTCAAGGGCTTATTATGGCTTTGATGGTCATTGACGGTAGTACACTTTTGGCTGACATGCTTTTAGAAAAGTATGTTGTGAATTTGTAGGCCCACCCTAGCTTTGTTGTCAGCTGACATTGTATTGATGTGAACAAGTCAATAGAGCCACCTTCTCAGAACTATTGAGAATTGGCTGGAACAAGAGGGCTTTAAGAGCAACATCTCTGCTGAAGCACATCCTTCAAGCCCTAGCTCTGCTAGATCCCTCTCCTGCTTGAGGACTCAGTCCCAGGAAGGCAGCCCTTACCCATCAAAACATTACAGTCACTACTACAAGGAACATCATGTCACTACTCCCAATATGTCCACTAGATCCTTGCTGAATTAAGAAAGGACTCCACAGCTTGCTCATGGTTGTCCTTGTGTCTGAGGAATTGAACTCTGCTTTGGTAATGGAATCTTCTATCTCTAAACCTCTGCATTTTACTGATCCTTCTTTCATTGTTGGTCACTCATTATCTTTTCTTATCACTTACAAGTTTGGGCCATCAATCTCAGATCATAGCTTTTCATGGTCTAGGAGCCTATTTTGACAAAGTTACAAAGGAGTCACGTTCTTCAGTGGATTGTCTGTAAGTTGGGATTTCATGTATCAATACCACATAATTCTGTTTTTCAAATACTGTGTTTTTATCTACCAAAATTCTCTACCTTAGATTCCCAAACCAAACACCGCAATTGTTTCTTCATATCTTAATACCATATGTGTGTATGCTTATTATTTAAATATGGCTTATGATTAATAAAAATTTAAAATATAATACCACATACTTATCTCCTACTGTGTTGATGGATGTCAGTGGGTGTACCTTTATCATTTATTTCCAAACCCTTTTGTCAACAGCAAAAGCCAACATTTAAAAAAAAATTATTTCTTTTTGTATCACAAGAAGATTTTATTAAATTTTCTTTTATGGTAAGAACACAAAAGTAAGAAACATGCATTTATAACACAAAGCTGAATAAGTGAAAGCAGGAGAGACTGTATCATTCCACATTCTCACGACTTGTAAATGATGATAGTTTCTGCATCTGACCAACACTTATCCTTTCTCAAAGATACCTATATAACAACATACGTTTGAAGCTCAAGTGTTACACAGTAATACATAACTACTATGAATGTTTCAAAAATTATATATTAATTATAAAGTGTATATCATCTCTTGTTCTACATCAAGCCATTGACTGCATACCAATGATACTTGTTCCACTTTCTGTATTTTCTATTTATTTATAGAACCTGGGTGGTGGATACAGGTGCTTATTGTGAGCTGCCTGGCAACATAAAATTTAGTAATATTTACTTTAGGAAGTGAAATCAGGGAGAAAACACTCAAGCTGGAAAGCTGAAATTCTAGCCTGGTCTAATGTCCAGTCACTTGTTCTAAAATGCAAATAATGTTCTTCATCAATTTTTATGATAATATTCTCTTTTTAGAAAGATTTCATTTGTTTGCTTGAGTGAGAGAGAGTACAAGCAGGGGAGTGGCAGACAGAGGGAGAGGGAGAAGCAGACTCGCTGCTGAACAGGGAGCCCAATATGGAGCTTGATCCCAGGACCCTGAGATCATGACCTGAGCAGAAGGCAGAGACTTAACCAACTAAGCCACCCAGGTACCTCTATGATAAGTATTCTTAAATAACAAATAGCATATTCTTTATTATCAGTGAAGTGAGGTCTCCTGACAGCTTATAATTTGGGGGGGGGGGGTTCTACCTCAGGAATAAAGTTGTCTCTTTAATTCACGTACCAGTCATAATAAATACATAATAAATAATACGTGTCACAGTCTCAACTAAACCTTTGAGCAATGAAACACTTTAAAATAGCTAGCAAGAACCTATGGGACTGCAAACGCTATGTAGGTAGGCATCTAGATCATATCCTTAGAGATATGTTTTCTTCTAAAATTCTGCTCGGCTTCCTTGATACTCTCAGCTCTATCTTTTCTGGTTACAGATGGCTGTCAGTAGTCTCACACATCCCCTGAAGGCCACTGGTTATCTGAACTTTCAGAAAAATATACTCATCCTTTTCCTAGGTTCATCTTTGACCTATGATTCTTAGTCTTGGGACTAAGAATTGCTTGCACTTATTCATTCATTAATGTTAATCCTTAATGATCAAACTGTAGCCATCTAACCTCTATACCTAAAATGCTAGCATAAGAGATTCAACATCTAGTCATAGGCAGTAGAGTCCTTACTTTTCCTATTTTTAGAGGCAAAATCTTAGAAATGGAGAACAAAAACTCACAGTAAATTAAGAGGATCTTAGCCAAGGCAGCACCATTTTCATTCTTGTATTCACCAAAGGCCACTCTTGGATTAATGCACTTCCTCAATGTCAATGCTATTGACCTTTGGGGCCACCCAATTCTTTGCTGTCCGGTACATTGTAGGACGTTTAGCAGCATCTCTAGGCTCTACCCTGTAGATACCAGTAGCTCTCCCAAATCATGACAGACTAAAACATCCCCTAGGGAGACAAAATCGCCCCCAGTGGAGGATAATTAGATTAATGAAAAGATAGAAGGAAGCTCCTCTTCTCGCATAAGTAATAAAACTGACACAGAACTCCTGCAGGAAAATAAACTCGTGCAGCCAAAAGCAGGTTGGCCTTTCTTATTACCTGTCCTAAACACCCTCAGGCCATGTTCTAGACTGCCGCTTAGATGTTGACAATGAAATCCATCTTCTCAGTAAAAGGGGGGGTGGATAAAACCACAGAAATGATACCTGATATGAAACTGCGCCATTGTCAACTGTAGGAATATTACAAATGCTGCCCTATTAGTTAATAATCTACAAGATTTTCTAAACAAATTTTTGTGTAGGACCCATTCAACATTCAGCATGTTTAAACAATTCTAAATAAATATCTTGGTTTAAAATCCCTAGTTGTTTAAAACAAGAGTAATTCTGTAGTTTTGTTTTTCTATATAAAGATGGAAATCCATCAACCATAGACCTGATCTAATTATGTAATTTATTTTTTTGAACCAGGAAATAAGCACTGGGCTGTTTGTTTCATTGAATGTTCCCTGCGAAGTCCTCTGCTACAGTCTCTATTGTCTTCGGCAACCGTGCTGCCGGTTAAGGTCACTTCAATGTGAATAGAAATGGAGGAATTCTGCCATGGACATTTGAAACAGTGTTTTTTTCACAGTCATTTCCCACCAACTCTCCCCACCCTCCCACCCCCAGTAGTCAAACATATGCTCCGTACTTTCAGGAAGGAAGGAAAGCTACCCAGGAGGTATAAAATGAGCGTGATTCAAATGTTTTGTCAGCTGGAGTCCTAGCCAGCAACCAATTTTCACAAACTCTTGTACGTTATTCAAATTATCATAATATTATTCAAATAATCATAACACAGCATTGGGTCTCTGACCTATTAATTATCCTTTCATCCATTCCCTCCCTGCTGCCGAGTTAATTAGTCAGATGGTGGGGTCTCTGCTTTATGTACATTATCTCAACCACAGAAAGCCACAAAGTTGTGTCAAGAACTGCAGTTAGAGTCATCCTTTTCCATCCTAATAATCATGTATGCAAATTATTTTTTAATCTTTTTACTCTGGCTAATAGCCTTCCTAGTCAGAGGAGAATAAACTTCTCTTCGTTCCTTTTCCACTGTCTGTGTGTATCTGTTTTTTAAGAGGAAATGAAAGGCAGCCAGCCACCACCAGCCTCGACTGCATTCTTGCCCTAGTTATCCCTCTCCTTGAAATAGAGGAAAGCACTTTTTAGACATGTGGAATGCTCTTCATCCCGTCCTTTGTGCTCCAAAGCCGTGATTGAGTGTCCCTGACTGGCACCAGCCGTGGGATATGGTCCTGTCCCTTGCCACCCCAACACCACCCAGCTCATCATTCAGAAACCTGATCCCCGGTAGTTCAGGGTGGCTTCCTGAAATTCCTTTTTGTGTACTAGTAGAGCTCACTCGATGACATCAGTCTCAGTAAGTAAACATCAAGCTACAAATTTCATGTCAGAAATGCCATGAGGGTGCTAGAAATTTTTTTTATAGACCTCTAAACAAAATGAATGGATTTTTTTTTATCAAGCCTTTTATTTTTTAAGAATACAAGAGTCCCTTTCGGATGGGCAAGAGAGATTATTTTTATAAAAGCAAGATTGAAATTCGCATAGTTTTCCTTTCCACTCTATCAGTGAAAGTTGAGCCAAGAAAACAGAAACTACCCTAGATATTTTCAAATACAGGAAATCTGATGCAGTGAATGACCGACACTGTGATGGAAGAGCTGAGAAGCCAAAGAGGGAATGCAGGCAGCTTGGAGATTAGCAACAGCAGGGAAACACAAGCATGGCTAGGAAAAGGGTGGGGGTACCTGAATCCAGAAGCCAGGCCTCAGGCTGCGGCTTGAGTCCTACAGGGGGCTGCCTAGGGGAGCAATGTGGTGACTGCAGGGAACCACCCCAGGAGGCAGAAACGGAAAGCAAGGAAATACCGCAGCTCCTTTCTTCCTCCTGTAGTCTAATCTCTCCCCAGGCCTCCACTAATACAACTTGGCTAGAAGCCAGGTACAGGGAAGCCTGTAGAACATTATTTACAGGAGAAGAGTGGTAGATGAATCTGGGAGTTGCATCCATCTTCCCTTTCAGTGATAGTTGAGTGAATGCAGAGCTAATCAACTTAAATGACAGATCCATGAGGCCCATATGCAGGTGTACATAGAATTAAGCCCCACGTATCTAGAATTCATGAGAACTCACAAGAAGCTTAACCCCAGTCTTAACAGTTAAAGAGTAAGCCAAGGAGGTTCAAGGAAAAAACACAACCAACTAGGAAACTATCCATTTCAAGCATTCTGGTACTACCGGGATGTTAGGGCTGGTAGAATAATATCCAAGTCCTCATCTCCAGAAGCTGTGGATGTGGTACTTAACACCACAAAAGAGATTTTGCAGATGTGATAAAGGTTAAGGACCTTGCAGTGGAGACATTGTCATGGACCATGTGGTGGGTCCAAACTTATTATGGGAGTCCTTAAAACTGGAGAATCTTTTCTGGGCATGATGACAGAGAGAGATGGTGATTAGAAGAGCTGTCAGAGAGGTGTGAGAAGGACTCACTGGCTATTACTGGTTCTAAAGATGGAAGAAGGCAGCTGGGAGCCAAGGAAGGTAGATAGCCTCTAGAATCTGGAAATGGCAAGGCAACAGACTCTGCCCACCCCTCCTGCTGCCATCTATCGATCTTTCCACTCCTAACTCAGTCTATCACTTTCCATCCACATCATAACAGGCTGGTATTTCTTCCATCTTATTGAAAACAACAACTTTACATGACCTTAGTTCTTCAGTGGTTACTATTCCATTCCTTTGCTCTTCTTTGCAGCAAACCCTTCAAAGAATTTGTCTACATGTGCTCTTTTTTATTTCATATTTCCTATTTTTGTTCACACCCACTCCAATCAGAGGAACTGCCCACTTCCCCTCAGTAATGGTCAATTCTCAGCCTTTACCTCACTCGACTTAGCAACAGCATTTGACAGGGTTGATCACTTTTTCCATACCTGTTTTTTCACTTGTCTTCTGGAACACCAAGTTCTGCTTTTCCTTCTACTTCAGGGGTCACTGCCTCTGAGTTTCCTTTATGGCTTGTTCCACTCCCCCCCCTGGTCTCTTATGTTGGTGCACCCCAGGACTCAGACCCTGGCCATCATTCCTTTGATGATCTTATTCTTTCTCTTTGGTTGAAATGTCATCTATACAGTGATGATTCCCAAATGTCATCCTTAGTCTAGAATTCCCTCCAGAACCCAGATAGCCAAGTGCTTACTTACCATCTCCAGTAGAATGTCTAATAAGGATCTCAGCTGACCTTGTCTAAACTGAATTGCAGATCCTCCCTCCAAAACTACTCTACCTCAGCCCTCCCCATCCCCGTTCATGGTAACCCCATTCTTCCATTAGCTCAGATCCAAAACTTTCTGTTCATCCATTTTTCCCTTTTTCCATTCACCTTCAGACTATGCCTTCAAAATATATACAGATCTCAAAGCCAATGAGCATAGCTTGCAACTATGTATGAGTTTTTCATTAAAAGGAATGAGGAATCTTTAAATAATTGGCCAATTCTTGGGCTAGGGGTGGGAAAGTACAAAATAAGCCTGGATCACTTTCTTGTACCGGAAGCGAGAGGGTGCTTAAATTATGATAGGGACACGTCAAAGGGTCACAGAACTCAAAGGTTCCCACTGACCAAACCTCAGATAATTCAGGCATCTAAAAAAATGTGTGTATGTGTTTCTTATGGCAAAAGGAAATTAAGGTTTCAAATAAGATTTAGGTTGCTAATTAATGGACCTGAAAATACAGAGATTATCCTTAGTGATCTGAGTGGCTCAATCTAAGCACATGAGCTCTTAGGATAGGAAAATCTTTTCTGGCTGTGGCCAGAAGGAAATGTGACAAGAAATGAAGGGTCAGAGAGATGTGATATTGCTGGCTTTAGAGATAGAGTAGTTGGGGACCATAAGCCTAGGAATGCGAGAAGCCTCTGGAGTCTGGAAAAGCCGAAGGAAAGGACTCTTTCCTAGAGCTTGCTGATGCCTTGATTTTAGGACTTGATTTTAGGAGTGTAGGACTTTTGACCTACAAGGTTATAAGATAATAAATTTAAGTTATTTTAAACCAGTATATTTGTGGTACTTTGTTAAAGCATCAGTAGAAAACTTACAAGACCCTAAAATGACTACCATTCTCAATTCTTTATACCTCTCCTGTATTTTTCATCAAAGTCCCAAATATTGGCTGTACCTGAACAGAAAGGACACTCAATAAATGCTAGTTGAATAAATACTGAAATTGCAAATTTACATTAATAAGAACAGCCATTTCTGAAAGTGCTTTAATGCTATTAATCTGAAATAGCAGATTTAGAATATGCCATAACACTATCAGTATACTCTTTAGATTCTACCCTTAAATAATTTCTATCGGGGTGATTTTTATTTTCCTGCAGTAAAATTTTTCAGAGAATAGCAATAAATGCATCCAGGGCTGATTTTTTTTTTAGGATGACTCCCACTGATCAGCAGGAGGAACTCCTGAACCCACTTTAATAAATGGATAACATCTCACCAATTTCATCTACTGTTTAGAGAACCTCCTCCTGCCATAAATCAGCTCTATGACCTAAGAACTGGTCAGGGAATTGTCAAAGTCCCTCTGCTGAGTAATTCCAGAGATGCCTTCAAGCTCAACAAAGGAGAGATCTGACATTAGAAAGCTGAAATTTATAACCTAAGGAAAACCTCAGTAGTGCAAAACAAAACATCAGGCTGAAAGCCCCAAGAGACTTTTTCAGTCCTTGCTTAGAAAAGTCTTCATATCTCCATAAAAGACTATTTTTCAATGAAGCAAATTAATCCATGAAAATTCAGCCTAAATTCTAACTATGATCATAAATCTTTACCTTTGTCATGACTTTTTCTAGTGTTCCAGCAGGTGATCATACAAACTGCTGTAGGTCTGTTTGGTTGGAAAAGCAAGGAAAGGGCATTCTCCTGAGGACTGGACAGAAACCTTTGGATGCCAATGGTGAAGGGCTTAGGTCACTTTCTGTGACCTGCAGAGTGGCATAAAGTGCTTGGGTAAACACCAGGAAAGCTGAACACACTCTTAAACATGGCAAACTGTTTTGGACTCCAACTTGACTCAAAAAACTCTCTTAGATTCCTAATAAGGATATATTCTTTCAAGACCAAAAAAACAACAATGATTTCCTTTCATCTGCGAACACAGTCTTTAGATTTATTACTTTCATCTAATGAAATAATAACATATTTTGATCTATTGGTTCACCTTTCTCCTTAGAGTAACATACTTTTTTCTTATAGTAACAAACCTATTTAAAATCAAGACTCTTACTAATTATTGTGGAAAATCTATACAAACTTCTTACCCAGCCTCTAAGAGTTGCTCATCCAAACTGCACTAAAATTGTGATATATTCTTATTTGCTGGCTTGCTAAATTTTTACTTACACCTACATATAGGATACTATGTATATCTACTGGATAAACTTAGATGTGGAATGGGCTCAAGTGAACTTTAAAACAACTTTCTAAGTTACCTGAGGCTAAAGCTTGGTTTATGAATGGAAATATTAGGTTGTAGAGCACTGAGCAATTACACAAAGATTTATTGAGCCATTTGTTCTCACAATCAGAAGCTCTCCTTACATAAAAATGTCTTCTATACTTGGCTTTTCAAATACCTACTCATGTTCTTACAGCTTTGGAAAATAACGTTTTTATTTATAAGGCAGGCAAAAGCTGTGTGTTTTAACTTTCATCAATGACCTGTTTGAAGAAATAGGCAACTCATTGATTTAGCTGATGTAGTCACCTGGAGAGTGAACTTCTTAACAGATGGGATTGGAATTCAAAATGACCTTGCTAAGTTGGAGAAGCAGATAGATTCAGGCAGAAAGACCCTCAAGAATGATAAGCATAATAATTAATTTGAGTAAAAATTGAGCAAAAAAAGTATGTCAGAAGAAAGGGGCAAACATGGTAAGCAAAGGTGGGCTCTAAAGGGTTGAAGCTAATTAAGTAACAGAATGATTAATAAAATAAATGAATAATGAAAGCAAACATAATACCTACCACAGGTTTGTATCCAAATGTAGAAGGAGGGGTTACAGAGATTTAAAATCTGTAAGATTCAGAGAGTAAAAACTATCAGGATGAAATTTTGCAATGAATTTCTTTTAGACAAGGAAATATTAAAATACTAATTTATTGAGAGCCTATTGTGCAAAATAACGGAAATATGAAAGTGTACTTATTCTCATTTGCTCTCAAAGAAGGGAGAGTTTAGGTGTACCTGGGTGGCTCAGTCAGTTAAGTATCTGCCTTCTGCTCAGGTCATAATCCCAGAGTCCTGGGATCAAGCCTCTCATCAGGCTCCGTACTCAGTGGGAAGCCTGCTTCTCCCTCTCCCTCTGCCTGCTGCTCTCCCAGCTGTGCGTGCTCTCTCTCTCTCTCTCTCTCTCTCTCTCTCTGTCAAATAAATAAATAAATAATATAGTTTTTTTAAAAAGTGGGAAGAGTCTAAAAAAAGAAATAGAAGTAAACAAACAAACATAACAAATGGATATTGTGGTAGAAGATTGACAAAATATTTACCAATAATCCTCAAGCTTGTGTGATAACAATCCTAATGAGGAAACTGAAGCATAGAGAGATAAGAATGTTGCCCAAGTTGGTAAGTAGTGGAGGCAGAAATTAAATATAAGTAGTGTGAAACTAAAGCCATACATTGCATCCCCTGTCTAAGGGCACAAAAATGAAAAGCTGTAAGGACAGTGAGTTAGGGACCTGAAATGTCTGACATCTAATACTCAAACCTAGGAAACCAATTTCTACTGACCTCTTTTCAAAAAAGCTTAGCCAACCTGGGACCCTGAAATATACAGGCCAATTCCACAGGCTACAAGGGACTCCACACTAAGATTTCATCTTTTCCTGGTAGCGGACATATTGCTTTTTCCTGCTACAGTATTGGAGGAGAGAGAAACAAGGACTTATTTTTTTTTTTTTTTTGGACCCCAAGTAAAACAGCTTACTTTAAGAGTGGAAAGAGAGATGGGTAGAACAGGAACCTCCACCAGGAGGCCAGGGTTATTTGGGAACCCATAGGAAAATCCCCCCACCCCCTACCTCAACCTCACAGCAAATGTGGAGCATCAGCCTCGGGGATAAAGGCAGGGAGCTTTCATCTAGGGGGGCTCTAGGAACCCCCTCAGCAGCAGGAGTCAATGGAACCTCTACCTTCAGGATGATTTAACTCCTTGGCCTTTGTTTTTCCCAGTCTTCATGTTGCCAGCCAACTGACTCACCCTTTCTTCCCTTAATTCTCTGTCTCATGGTTTGTGCCAGCTCCTGGATTCTGCTGCCCATCATGCCAGCACATTTGTGTGCCTGACCCCTTAAACGTTGGTTTTTTAGTTCCTGCTAATTCCCTCCACCAATTTCTTTCCATAATGTGTATTGAAGCAGGTACTAATTGGCCAAGATGATCTCATTATCCCTCTTTGAAAAAAAAAAACTTTTATGTCAATTGTTTTCATAGATGGTAGGTCAACCCATTAAATGTCTGACTCCAGTCTGAGTTGGTTGTGTGTTTCTAGTGATCGCGATGTTGTGGGGCCAAGGGATGAGGGATGCGCAGAGCAGGGCAGGTCTATGTGGGTCAGAACTTGACCACTTCTGTTCGAGGATTGGTTTAGGACAGCTCACGCAGACAGGAAATAACATTTGTTGACCTTTAGGATGCATTAAGTACATACATTTCTTTTAATCCCACAAAGTTAGTAGCACTGCCTCTATGGACAAGTGGTAACATTGCTTAAGTCACTGTCTGTGGCAGAGCTTGGATTTGAAATCAGGTTTGCCTGACTTCAAAGGCCTTGTTCCTCCCCAAATCCCATGCTGTTTCCCATAATTTCACCCCAAACATGTTCCTGTGAGCAAGAACTGAGAGGAGATACAAAAGGAATAGCTGGGAGTTACTACCAAGAATTTTTTGAACCGTGCTCTTGGAAGAAAATAGATATCCCCCCATATTCAATTTATTTGTTCCATAGAGAATGTTAAGAAAATAATGGGCAACTCACATGCCCATCTTACCAAATGCTGCTCAAATGCAAATACTTGAACCAGATCTAAAAAAGGCAAACATACATTTGGGGCACCTGGGTGGCTTGGTCAGCTGAATGTCCGACTCTTGGTTTCGGCTCGGGTCATGATCTCAGAGTCCTGGGATCAAGCCTTGAGTGGGGCTCTGCACTCAGCGGGGAGAATGTTGGAAGATTCTCTACCACTGTCCCCTCCCCAGCTCTCTCTCTCTTGCAAATTAATAAATTAATAAATTAATCTCTCTCTCTTTTTTTTTTTCTTTAAGGAGAGCAAACACTTTTATAATGCTTTCTCGGGCAAAACACTTTATGTACTATACATGTAATCCTTACAATAACCTGGGGTGCCTAAGTGGCTCAGCCAGTTAAGTGTCTGGCTTTGGCTCAGGTCATGATCCCAGGGACCTGGGAGTCTGCTTTTCCCTCTGCCCCCCTCCCCACCCTCTGTGCACATTTTCTCTCCCTCTCAAATAAATAAAATCCTAAAAAAAACAATTCCTCACAAAACCCCACAAAGAAGGTAGTTTACCACCTCCACTTCACAGATAGGAAAACTGAGGTGATGTGAGGGGAAACACTTGCCCAAAGTCACTCAGCTATAAGTAACAGAACCGGGACCTCAAATCCAGCCCACTTGGGATAGGCTCTTCCACTATCCTATGGTTTTCTTTGGGCATGTGCAAAAAAACCTACCTGAATGAGCATGCTTTAGCTCTCCTCTGAGGAAATGGAAAAAGTTTCATTAATTTAGATGCAATTTTTGAAGTTTTGCTATAATAAAAAAGAGTCATAAACCTATCATGGGTAAAAAGCCTGTCAAGACTTTTTAAGGCAGCTTCATATACCAATATTTGAATTACTGTTTAAGTCTCATAGAATTACTCTTCCATCTGTTTGGGACTGACATATGAAGAGTTATGAGTCACAGGGAAGTCTGTAAACAATAGAGTATCAAGCATTCATTGTATCATTTACTCTTGAAAAAACGATGGTTCCTGAATATTGAAGTGTTCTCATTGTTGCTATAACAACTTCAGCTCGCTATTGTGACTTTCTCTGTTCAAGGCGGATGCTCGTGTTTACCAGAATGAAGGTTCAGGAGGTTTAGAAATATAATCTATCTGTAATGCATGTCACTTAGCCAATTCATTTATAAAGGAAAATAATGAGCAACTGGCAGAAGGTAATGAATGAAATTCCTCGAGAAATGAGCTTGAGAAGTTCAGTGTGAAATATGCTTTAAATAAAGCCCACTACTGACTGCGGTCGCACATTGTTCGTACACCGGAGCGCAGACAGCATTCGACCAAGGCTCGGGCGCTCTGTACCCCTTGTAAAAGCACCACCCAGAACAATGCCTGGCCCCATTTGCTGAGCAGATGACAAACAAACGCTAGAATCCTTTCATACAAGGCCACAGTCCGTCTTTGGTTACTTCAGCTGATCTACCGTTGATACCAAATAGATGACCTAACACTTGCCTTAGCTGGGAAGTCAGGTGTTCTTGTTTTTTGAATTCTTGATTTAGTCTTGATTTTTCTGGCACAGAAGACACGTGCTCAGCAAGCAATGTCAACACTCCTGATCTGCTAACATTCAAGGAAACAGCCTTATAGATTACAACTCAGAAAAAATGATGAATTTTTCACTATAAAACTTTTAATCCCTATTGCTCCCTTTAAATATAAACAAGTCCAAATAGCAAGAGTGCAAAGTGTGAGTCAAAGGTACCCGAAAACCAAGTACACAGGCAACTGAGGGACATTCTCCCTCTAAAAGAGAATTTCTCAATGCACAGTTGAGCCATTCAGATAAGCCCATACCTTCCCACGCCCCTAGTCTGACAGTTGAAAGAAATGTCAGCAGACACTGGGCAGGTGATGGATATCTTCAAATTTCCCAATGCTCCCTTACAGATCCCTCACAAACCACAGACATAAGGAAGAAGATTGAACTTGGGACTACAGGCAGCGCAGCCTGCCAAACCTCATGGGTTTGGACAAAAAAAAAAAAAAAGAGTCACCCCATCAACCAGCACTGGGACTTCCCTGTCGCCATGCTGTGCTCCGGGGCAGGTATCCAGGACCATCCTAAAGGGAGGGCGGGCGTACCTCCCAGCATCGTTTGCTTTTCCTCTTCCTCCTACATCTCTTTCTCCTATCGGTCCTTTCACCAGTCCCCTGTCCACACACAAGCGTCAAACCTCTCTGTGGGTCTCTCGGAAGAAAGGTACGGTAATGGGAAAATTATTTTTGGAACACCTAGAACTTGATTCTAATATATCATAAACTGTATACTGTATCCCAGGTTTAATAATAGCCGTGCAGGAGGAAAAAAGCATACAAACCAATTGTGCCAGTACTGTATATGCTTTAAATAATGAATAAAAGCATTCATATGGAATTATAGACTAACTCTCTTCTTCAGTGTAATGAGAAAAGTTTGAGTTGAAGATTTGCTCATGCATGTCTAAATAGTCATCCGACTCACTTTTGGCCCTCGACAGATATGCCTGGCATCACGGTGACAAGCTGTTTTCCATAACTAGTGCTCGTTATTTTGGTTTCTTTACCCCTTGAAGACAGACAGTATAATTCAGAGGGATATTGAAACATATCAGAATTTCTTCTGCACTTCCTATCTGGTTAAACTAATAGTTTCATATTTGTCCTTCATTAAATTACCTCTCCCTGGAAGTTAAACAGCTTTTCTTAAAAGTCAGCCTGGAGCCTTTGACAGATCTGTTACTCATAAAAGCTGAGCCTCTTCACGGTCCTTCTTGACATGGTATCACCTTCAAGATAAAACCAATCTTAACATCCAGACATCATCAAAAAGGAATTTAAATCTTTAGCTTAATCTTTTAAAAGGGCCAAAAGAGGATTTTATTGATAACACATAGAAAACCATATTCAGATACTCTTTCTTCATCTCTGTCTCTTACCCCTTCCTTCCACTCTGGCCCCCACCAAAGGGAACAAAACAAAACATTTCCCTAAAACCTTGTCTAAATCCCACCCTCTACTGGTGGTTCTCCCCTCTCTTCTCTTCCCTTCCGTTTTCTGAATTTCTTTCTCTCTTCCATAGGAAACCCTCTGTCTTTCCCTGTGTAACTCAACCAAGCTGGCTCTCTTTCCCTCATCCATGACACAAATGCCACCACAAAATGGGAACCCAATGGGGTCAAGAGACTTCTCCACTGTAGGAATGGAGAGCCAAAGGTGTATATTGTCTTATCAAAAGATGTATTCAAGTTGTGAGTGATGAGTCTTCATATACATCAATTAATGACCCTCAGGGTCTCCTAGATTTAAAATATTCTGTTTGTGCAGGATTTAGCAATTTCTTTTGCCTTAAATTGAATTGCCTGGCAGTTATCTGTCAATCCTCTCTGTACAAAATAATATGCAGCCTAATGTTGTAATGTTGAGATCATTTGAAGAAACAATAAATAAATTTAAGTTTAATTGAAGGTCAATATTAATTACCCAAAGGCTAATTTTGTACATTTTATACATTTGCAGAAAATAACGACTTCATCCAAACTTAATGATCTCGCATGCACCTGGCTATTGTCACTTATCATTGGTTGTAAGACACATTTCAGGATCATTATGCTTATCTAGTTGAGGAAATAAAAACATTTGGGGGTCCCTAGGGCTTCTGTAGGTTACATATAATATTAAGAGGAAGTTGCTTATTAAGGGACTGAATCCATTCCATTTTCCAAGTTTTACCTAAAAATCCTAAGAGTATTTCTAATGAGGTCACTAAAACATCTCATCCAAAACAACATTGTGTTTTTTCTTCCATTTAAAAAATTAAGGTATAATTTGCATAAAGTACTATTCACCCATTTCCTGACAGTTCTGCAATTTCTGACATCTACAATCATGCAACTACCACCTCAATCAAAATATAAAACAGTCCCTATTACTTGGCCTCTTCTGGAGGGTCATATAAATGGAATCATATATCATGTAGACTTTTAGGTTTGGTTCTCCTCACTTACCATTGGGCATTTGGAACTCATCCACATTGTCAAGCATATCAGGAATTCATTCCTTTTTATTTGTGAGTAGTAGTCCATGGTAATACACTACACTTGATCTCTCAGTTTCTCAGGTGAGGGACACTTGGGTTTAGCAACTTTGTGTTGTGTGTTCCTCAAGGAGTGAGGTCCCTGTTAACTAGACCCTAGCTTTCAGACCCCAGTTCTCAGCCCAGATGTCCCCAGAAGGATCAACTGGTCTCATGTAATTCTAAATAACTATCTTTTCATATTTCTTGTTTGCTAGCTAGCTTTTACAGAACATTAAATTTGTAGGATTAGAAGTGACACAAAGTAAATAGAGGAAAGTATGGAACTTAGAATTGCAACCACCTGATTCCAAATTTAATACTGAGCAGGTTCTTGAATCGCTCTAACCTGATTGTAAAAGGATAATAAGTACATCTACTTACGGTCTTGTTGTGCTGATGAAATGAGGTAATATATCTGAAGGAGTCAAGCAGGGTGCCTGGAACGTAATAAATAATAACGTTAGCTCCCCTTCACAAGTCAGTCTGTGTTTTATTTTTGAGATATTTATGTACGGATTTCAAAATGTTTTTTCTTTGGGGTTTTTTTTTTTTTTTCCCTTCTTTTTCAGTTTCTTTTTCCTTTTCTCGCTCTCAGGCAGGGAGTTGGCTGTGAGGGAGACAAGGGTCAGAGCAAAACATGAAAGAACCCTGTATAGTGTAACCTTTGTTACACTAAAAGCCATGACTAAGTGTTCAGAAGAAATGTAGAGAAAGATCACCCCTCTGCTTCATAGAAGTTCTTCCTGGGGGTGGGAGAGTGGCAGGAGGAGGGAAGGGTAGATAGTGAGGAGGAGCTGGGATGAGAGAAAGAAGTACATCCTAACGAGGTCCCAAGATGATAGCAAAACCCCCCAGAGGAAGACCCCGGAGAGGAAAAGGAGCAGGTCACACATCTAGCAAAGTCAGACTTGACTGAACAAGAAATTACTGTGCCTCAAGCATGTGCCATCTGGATCTGAGGCGGCCATGCAAACAAGGATGAGGGACATTGCAACAGAATTTTTGAGGAGACTAATGACAAATAACTCCCAGCCGTCCCCCCGGAATCTGAGTACTGTGTACGTTCCCATACACTTGGCACAACCCCAGGAACTGAGTGGGCATCAGGAGAGAAGGGATCCCAACAAAAACCCAGAGTTTTTGTCCCTTTTTCTTTCACTCGAATGGAAAAGATGCCAAAAGCTAGAAGCTGATTAAGAGACAGGACAGGGGTGCCTGGGTGGCTCAGTGGGTTAAGCCGCTGCCTTCGGCTCAGGTCATGATCTCAGAGTCCTGGGATCGAGTCCTGCATCGGGATCTCTGCTCGGCAGAGAGCCTGCTTCCCTCTCTCTCTCTCTGGCTGCTTCTCTGTCTACTTGTGATTTCTCTCTGTCAAATTAATAAATAAAATCTTTAAAAAAAAAAAAAAAAAGAGACAGGACAGAAAATTTTATCTTACACACCTGAGCTCATGAACTCACTATAGTAATAATTACAGAGATAGAACACAGACACGATGTTCCCCTTACGTTGTTTCACACATTTATCAAACTGAGATTCATAGATACCAACATCAGGGGAAGTGGTCATAATGAAGGCTGATTTTTATAAGAAATGATGAAATCGTTAGAATCCTAAATTAGCATCTCCAGTAGTCATTTCCTTATGAAAATGCATTACCAATTTATACTGCCTTAGTTCCTTGGACAAGGAAGACCTTGGGGAAGAGTTATATTTTTTATAACAATCTCCATTTACTCCAGGCAAACACACAAAAAGTAAGATGTTTTACTATGCATATAATTAATTGCTTCTCAATATTTACTGTCATTTTTATCACTATTTACTTATTCATTCATCTGTTAGTTCACTCACTCACCAAGAGCCTAGCAGTTTCCAGAGACTACGGTCAACACATTAATGTCATCTGGATATGTACAAAGTCTTTAAGTACTCTAATCTGACCCTTCCTTTATTCTTGACATGTATCTGACCTCCATTTTCTGAGGATGAAAATCAGGCCCAGGGAACATGCCTAAGTCCCTGACAGAGTTCAAGGGTTCAGACGCCTTTCATTAGGAGAAAAGAATTCTAAATGGTGGGAGCTCCACTGTTAACCTACAGAGAATTCCCAGAATCCTACTAAAGGCACTTTAAAAAATAGAGTTTCTGTAATAATGGAAAGACATACTAACACTGTCATTCTACTTATACTGTGAGGAGCCCCTATAATAGGACAGGCTGACAAGTCCATTTGGATAAATTAAGAAACACCCTGAAATAAAACGGGCAATCCAAACATTTGAAAAGAAAAATACTGCAAATATTTGGTGGTTGCTTTCTCTAAATTAAAGACTTTTTTCTTATTTGCTGGCATCATGGATGATTAGAACAAAAAATGTAAATTATCTAAGAAAGAGTTCTTGCTTAAAACCTTAAAATATATTTAGGAAGGCATCAGAGCTTCACACAAATCCAGTCTTCATTTTCAAACCGGATTTTTTTTTAACAAACTCAAACTGACCCTGAAGTTTGTAGGCCCTTGTTAATAACTTTCCAGAGAAGACAAGTCTGCAATGTTAGCTGGGCATTGCCGAGTAGTAGTCATTTACACAAGTAAATTCTCTGTGTGGTAAGATAAAGTGCCCAGAAACAATGAGGATGCTAGTTTCACTAACAGCAATCTAAATGGAATTGGTAAATACAATTTGGAAATTTGAATTTAAGATTAAATGTTGTAAGATCTTGGAGCCCCTGGGTGGCTCAGTCTTTAAGCATCTGCCTTGGGCTCAGGTCATGATCCCAGGGTCCCGAGATGGGAGTCCAGCATCTGGCTCCCTGCTCCGCAGGAAGCCAGCTTCTCCCTCTCTCTCTCTCTCTCCCCCTGCTTGTGTTTCATCCCTTGCTGTGTCTCTCTGTCAAATAAGTAAACAAAATTTTAAGGGAAAAAAAAAAAGTTACAAGATCTGAGAATTAGCTCAAGAATGTTGAGAAATCGCTGAAAAAGAGATTTGACATGTGCAGCCAAGCTCAAGGTTGGGACATCTTATTATGATAGTATCTCCCCTCCCACCAAGAGAAGGCAGGCTCTCTCTTTGGCTCATGGTGGCCCATGAGTATCAAACTAAGTAGCTGCTGGGATGGATGTTACTGGTCAAACAATCACAGAAACAATGTAATAATGTAACCTGCGCTGCTCTGCCAACACCACCAAGGACATATGATCTGCTGTATGGAAACTCAGGTGCGCAGATCTTGGTTTCAGATTCCTCATTTATGAATCGAGTGTTGAACTCCAACTCATCTAAACCCTATGCTTGTACCCGTACTAAATCGTTGTGAGGTAGGACGTAATCACCACACACAAGGAAGCAATTTTCTCTGAATTTAAGAAGTTTTCTGACACTCAGGAGTCTTCTGTGTCACTGTTTTATCCTCCTGGACTCTTCTGCCCCTCAGCCACATAATCAAGTCTTAATCCATGATGTTCAATATTAAATAACTGTTGCTCAAGTGACTTCAGAAAACAACTATCATGACTCAGAAAATTCAAGGAAACTGCTTATAAAAATGCTCTATTACAGTCCAGTGATTACTTGTATTTTGAGAAGAAAGGGACCTCTGCTTCATTAGGAATAATATCAGGAAATGTTAGGAAAATAAATCAGTTGTATTTATTTAGATGGAAAGCTATAGATATATAGATAATACATACAGTCTTATAGATACACTGAAAACATATATTATATACTGTCTATAATAAACCTGCTTTAATATAAAGATGGGGTAAAAGTAAACCGATGGAGAGGGATCTGCCGTGTTAATATTAATCTAAAGAAAACTGGAATAGTTACATTAATTTTGGTCAAAGTAGATTTTGGAACAAGGAAAAGGATGAAGGATAAAAATGGACCCTACATAAGGGAACCAATTCTCCCAGAAGGCATGAATATCTTAAATGTGTATTCACCCAGCCACAGACTTTTATGATACATGAAGCAAAAGTCTAATATATCTGAAAGGAGAAATAGACCAAATCACAATTATATTTCGAGACTTCAACATTCTTGTCTTGGGAATTGATGAAACAAGTAGGCGGAAGATCAGTAGGACTATACACGACCTGAACAGCACAATCAAATAGCTTGATGTAATTGATATTTACAGGGCATTTCACCCGACAAAAACAGAACACACATCTTCTCAAGGACACATGGAATATTCACTAAGATATACCATATTCTGGGCTATAACAAAACCTTAACACATTTAAAATAATAGAAATCATGCAAAGTATGTTCTTAGACCACAGCAAAATTAAAACTAAAAAAAAAAAAAAAAAAAGTATTAGAAAGAGATCTGGAAAAATTCCCAAGTATTTGAAAATTAAGAAACACACTTGTAAATAACACATATGTTGAAAAGAAACTTCAAAAGAAGTTTAAATATATTTTGAAGTGAAAATACAAATATTCAAATTTGTGAGATACAGCTAAGCAGTGTTTAGAGAAAAATTTGTAGCATTAAATGTGTATATGAGAAAGCAAAAATATCTGCAAACTAACCTAAGCTTCCAAATAATAAAACTAGAAGAGCAAATTAAATCTAAAGCAAGCAGAAAAGAGAATATAATAAATATTCACATATAAATCAATGAAATCTCCTCTAAGATCAGAAAGAAGTCAAGGATGTCTACTCTTCCCACGTCTACACAACTTTGTAACAAAGGTAGAACCAGGAATATTAGGCAAGGAAGTGAAACAGAAGACATCTACATTGGAAAGGAGAAAAAAAAACTATTTGTAAATGACATTCCCTTGTATAAAGAAAATTCTTAAACTAGAACTGACAAACATGTTCATCAACAAGATTAATATACAAAAATCAATTATATTTCTGTGCATAAGCAATGAAAAATCCAAAAATGAAGAAAACAGTTGCATTTATAATGTCATCAGAAAGAATAAAATCTTTATGAATAAATTTAACAAAGAAGTGTAAAACTTATACTCTGAAAACCATCAAACATTATTGACAGATAGTGAGGAACATCTAAATAAATAAAAAGACATCCCAAGATCAAGGATTGGAAGATTTAATATTGTTAAGATGGCAATCCTCCCCAAATAGATTATAGATTTAATGCAATTTGTATCAAAATTCCACGAAAGTTTTTGCATATATTAAAAAATTAATCTTAAAATTTGTATGGAAATGCATAGGACCTCAAATGAACAAACAATCTAGAAAAAGATGAAAAAGTTGGAGAATCCAGATTTCCCAATATCAAATTTTAATGCAAAGCAATAGTAATCAAGACTCTGCAGCATTGGCACAGGGATAATCGATTGATTTTCAACAAGGGTGGTAAAGCATTCATTGGCGAAAGAAGAGTCTTTTCAACCAATCACTGAGTCAACTGGGTAGCCACATACAAACAAATTAAGTTGAATGTCTACAAAAATTAATTTAAAATGGGCCATATACTTAAATGTAAGCACTAAAACCATGAAATTCTTAAGAAAAACATGAGAGCAAATCTTCATGACTATGAATTAGGCAAAATCTTCTTAGACATGACACTAAAAGCACAAGAAACTAAAGAAAAAATGTTAATTTTGATTTCATTAAAATTAAAATCTTTGGTGCATGAAAGGACACTATTAAAAAGTGAAATGGCAACCCTAGAATGGGAGAAAATAATTCCAGACCAGAGACCTGATAAGGGTCTAGTATCCAGAATATACAAAGAACTCTTACAACTCAATAATAAAAAGACAAATAACCCAATTAAAAACTGGGCCAAAGACTTGAACAGACATTTCTCCAGAGAAGATCTATAAATGGCCCAGAAAACACCTGACAAGGTGTTCCACACCATTGGTCAATAAGGAAATGCAAGTTAAAACCAAAATGAGATACCATTTTATACACACTAGGTAGACTTCAATCAATAATGAATGAATTACTGAAACATGTTACCATATGACTTGGATAAATCTTGAAACACTTATGTTAAGTAAAAGAAGGCAGACAGCAAAATTCATGTATTATACGATTACATTTATATGTTTATTTATTAGAATAGGCAAAGCCATAGAGACAGAAATAGAATTTACCTGCAGTTGAGAGGAGGGGCAAATGGGGAATGATTTCTTAGTGAGTACGAGGTGTTTTATGGAGTAATGAAGAAGTGGTGAAGCTAGAGATAGCTAGTGATTGCACAAAATTGAATACTAAATACCATTGAATTGTGTCATTAAAATACTGGCAAAATATGTAAATTTCACTTCCATCGTTTAAAATAAGACAAGCTGCAGAGAGATCCATGTAGAATGAAACCAGGGAGTACTCAAAACTGCATATTTTATTTAGGAATATGTCTATCATCTATCTATCTATCTGTCTATCTATCTATATTTGGTATAAGTATAAATATACAGAAAGAGAAGCTACAAAATGAAGGTGGTAGTTACCTGGAGATGAGAGTTGGGAATGTGCTCAGTGTATTGGTGACAATTTATTTCTTAAACTGGGTAATGGGTATTCGAATGCTAATGTTAGTTATAATTCTCTTAATAGCTCACTGTTAAGTTTGAAATATTTCAAATAAATATGGCTTAAGTAAATAAACTTTTTAGTTTAAGTATAATATCGACCAAAAAATATTAGGGTAAAGTTTAATGCATTTTCACAAACTCACTGCAACTATATAACCAGCACCTGGGTCAAGAAACATAGCCCTGGTACCTCAGGCCCGAGCACCTTGCAAGGGTTAAACATTGACCTCCAACACTACCAAAGTGAGTATATTTTTAATAAAGAACACCTCCATAGTGTCCCACGGAGGTGGAGAGTTGGTAGAAATTTTCTACTTTTCATATTACACTTTTCTATATTGTTTGGATTTTTGCCTTTATCTTTTCTCCCCCATAACCCTCTATGGACAAACCTGGACCCCTTGGCTTATAGCTTCTCCACCTACTGGTGACTTTGACCTCTACTCCACCCCGGCTTCCCATTGCCCTGGCCAGACCCTAACAAAGTTGGCTACTTTGTACTTTTTGAACCTGAAGTGCCTTCTTTACAGCGTCTCATCATCACCAACACTTACTCCTCTGCACTTCCACCAACCGAGCCTCTAGTACCTCCTTTTTCCAGACCTCAGTGCCTCTCCTAAACACACACACACACACACACGAATGACACCAGTTATTATTTCCTTAGTGACAGACAAATAAACAAAGAGTAAAAGATGACAAACAATCTGATAAAGGTATGTCAGTCAGTGATGAGGGGAAACTTCCTGAAATAAATCCCATCCCCTTGAGGAGGGATTTTACTTCATCTCTCTCCAAATATCCACAGAACCCACCGAGAGAAAAATGATAGCACATGCCCTGAGAAACCTCCTAGTAGCCGAAGGTCTTGCCCTATCTTCAAATAAAATCACCATGTCATGTTCTGAGATCTAAAGCATTTCCTTTCTGCTGACTCTGCCCTCTTTTCTCTGTCTTCCTTCCTGGAGCATTCTCTTCTTTCACAGATTTACCCCGTCTCTTCTTTGTGCTGCTTGGGAAGGCGTGCTGATTCCTCCTTTCAGCCGTTCCCAAGCTCCACATTTTCTTCTGCTCACAGATACTGCTCGGTGACTTCCCATGCCTGCTCTCTAGACAGCTGATGCTTACCAGCAGTGAAAACCTGCCCCGATGTGATTAATACCAGTTTTGTCTGCTTGGCAGCTGGTTACACATAGGGAAGTGCAGGCAAAGCGGCTAACAGGTAGTATTCCCTGGTTTACGAGGTTAACAAGCAATGATGGGAGAGCAGAGGTCATGCAAATTGGGCAGAGGCATGGGGAGAGAGAAGAGACTCAGGGTTTGATACATCATTAAAGATGCCAGTGTTGAGAAAATGATGAAAGTTTACTGAAGAAGGTGATAAATTGCTTGGTCTTGGAAACTGGCACCTTTTTAAAAACACACAAAAACAAAAATGTTTCTTAAATTTCCTAATGAAAAAGCTGAAATCATGACTGTATTCTTTTATCGACTGCTGCTGTACTTCAACAAGTTGACATAAAAAATTCTACCTTAGAAGACCCTGTTCAAATAAGTCAGGCAGAGAAAGACAAAGATTGTGTGACCTCAGTTATATGTGGAATCTCAAAAAACCCAAACTCCCAGAAAGAGAGAAGATTGGGGATAGTGAGGAGGGGCAGGGAATGGGTGAAGCAGAACAAAGGGTGCAAACAAACTTTCAGTTATAATATGGGTGACTCCTGGGGATACAATGGACAGCAAGGCGACTGCAGTTAACAATACTACACTGTATACTTGGAAGCTGCTAAGAGTAGATATTAAAAATTCTCAACACCTCCACCACCCCTCACACAAAAAGTAACTATGTGAGATGGTTGAATGTGTTAACTAACCTTATTGTGGTAATTATTTCTCCGTGTAAACCTGTATCAAATCCTGTCACATTGTAACATTGCAAGCTGACACAGTGTTCGATATTTATCTCAATAAAGCTTTGGCAGAGGTGGCGGGAAGACCCTCCTCTCAGATTCACTTTTTCTGTCACTTATGTCCATACCAATCTGTGCTCTGTTTCTGCAGGAACTTGCATCTGTTCCGAGCCACGGCACTGTGTACATGCCCTGAAGTAGGAGGTAGGAGTGGTTTTCTAATGCATTCTGCACTTACCTCTGTTTGCATGTCTACACTGACTGTAGAAAACATGTGGTTGAACAGTACCTGACTCCTGGAAGTTAACTGGACATGCTGAAAGAAGGCTGGGAAGATAGACTTAGAGATCCAGAGCAAGCCCCCAGGTAGGAGCTTGCTCAGGGTACATCTCTTAGGTGTCTTTTTGGTGGGAGAATCTCAGAGACCATGTCAGACCACCCAGTGCTGCAAAGCACTTCACACCTCGCCCCTAACCCAGGTCTGAACTACCACGCAGGGCAAGGGTCACGGTTTCCCAGTCACACCCACATTCTCTGATTTGGAATATTACCCACAGCCTCCATGTTGTCATTCAATTCAGAGAAAGCCTTTCAACGAGGCCACAGAGGTCATGGAGATGACTTGAAGCTCTGGGGAAGGCGCAGTTTCCCATTTCCTGACTTAACATCTGCCACTCAGTTTGAGGTCCCCTTTCTTCCTCTCGGCTTTAAAGAAGAAAAATTATTGAATAGCCCAGGGCTAAGAATAGTGAAAAATCTCATTACGTCTTCTCTGTATCTCCTCTCAGAATGCATTTCCCAGTCAATATTCTTGCAACAAATCATTTTTAATTTGAAAGTCACACTCCACCATAAAATGCACAACAAATATTCGGAGGCTAGGCAGGGAATTGCTATGCTAAGCATATTGTAAATACAAGCACTGTTTCCCTAATGCAAGAGGAATAAATTATCAATTTATCTTCCCTTGGCTGTCTCATCTGGTTATAAATGATAGCAGAGCTTTAACTAAATATAAATATTGAAGTTCATTAAACAACTAAGATTCCATCCAAAAACAAAAAATAAAACAGTGGAAAGCTGAGACTTCTGTCACATCTCAGTAAATATAAATAGGGTACAAATTGGTTTAAGTTAAACAAAATCATGTTTAAATGCTCCTTGGAAGTTGATATTTAAAAACAAAGTAAACCTAAAGACTTGAATAAAGACGAAAATGACCTTTGGCTTTTTTCTACTTTATTGCAATTAGGAATGAAAGCAGCTATTTCCTTGCAAATAATTGCTTGAAGTCTGTGGAGTTTAATTCTGCAAAAATATTAATATTTGTATACCACTTCTTGTAACCAAAATTAGGAAGAATGAAAGGTATTTCTGGGTTTTGTTTTCTGTATACTTAAGGAAACTGGTCTGAAAGATACCCCTCAAGCGAGTTTGGATGAGAGGGGATCATTTCTAATCCTAAGTGTGGATGTGTGTGTGTGTGTGCGCGCGCGAGTATGTATCTATGTGAGGGGAAGCTATATAAATGTAACCAAAAAACTCAGTTTTTATTTTACATACTTCTGAATAGCATATATTCTTAAAATTAAGTGTGCACACTACTAGGTCAATGAAAACCAAATTTTAATATAATAGGTCTGCAAATGGTTATAAGATTTTGAAGCTGGAAGAGATCTTAGTGATTATCTCCTCCTAAATTTACCTATAACCCAACTGAGACCCAGAAAGAGCCAGTGGTTCTCCACCATTACATAATATAGAACTCAAGTAACTACTTCATGATATACTTTTCATGGTCCAGTTCTGTTAAAAACTGCTAACAAATCTCTATTTAACTTTCAACATTTTTAATGAAGAGAAAACTATAGAATCAAAACCAGGTATGGGGCACCTGGGTGGCTCCGTGGGTTAAAGCCTCTGCCTTCAGTTCAGGTCAGGTCATGATCCCAGGGTCCTGGGATTGAATCCCACATCAGGCTCTCTGCTCAGCAGGGAGCCTGCTTCCTCCTCTCTCTGCCTGCTTCTCTGCCTACTTGTGATCTCTGTCTGTCAAATAAATAAATAATATCTTTAAAAAAAAATCCAAAAAACAGAATGCCTACGAAAGAAAATCTAATGCACACTTGCCTCAGAAAGTTCCAGATCCTTGGCCCTCAGACAAACATGTCCGGAACCAAGGTTTCACAGAAGCAACAGAATGCAATTCAGAGAGGTGCACATTTTAATTTACTTTGGTCGTCTCAGAGATGCGCCATGGGGACACAATGTAGGAGGGTGGGAAGAGCCCTGCAGGTAGAATGTTAATGATAGCCAGAGGATCTCAGGTGAGTTGTGACTACCAGATCTCGGATTTCTTGTCAATAAAATAAAAGGACTGGACTAGAAAACACCGGGTGGCTTATTCACCCTAGGCCTCTATGGAGGGCTGCAAAATCAAACAGCAAGGATCAATTACAGTTGAGGAAGAAAAACTGAAGGATCAGAGACAGAAAAGCGTCCTGGGTGTCAAGGATGAGGGATGAGGCAGGGCTACAAACAGGCAGACAAGTCAACGGGTCGTGAAATGGACGAAGGGAACAGCACTGGGAGGGAGAACAAGAGCCTTGATTTTGTGTGGTCCTGTCTGTGTAGCACAGAGGGCTCATAATATTCAAACCAATTCCCACATCCTTCTTTAAACCTCTGGCCAACATAAACTATAACAAAGTCTCCTGGTAAAAGCTGAAAACACTGACCTTAGGCTCCATTCATTCACATATAACATACGCTGCCCTGGCCTTTGATCATTTTCTGTACTGATTATATAACATTTTCCATATGGATTCTTTGTCTTTCCCAATTGGATTATATGCAAATTACAAATAAAGGCTATATTTTACATTGTGCAACTATCAGGGTACTCGGTAAAGCTATTTCATAAAGGGCAATTAAATATTTCTTCATAAATTACTGAATAAATGAATCCAAGTGAGACTATTGCAAGATATCATTTAATTACCTGTCCACCCAAAAATCCAATCCTACATTTATTGTGCACCTACTAGACATCAACCGTTGACCTAGATACAATGACTAAAAAATGAACCTGGAAAGAAAAAATCTGAAGAATGTCACTCCGTATAGTGCAGACAGTCAAACAAACACATTGTTATGATATCCTGCAACCAGAGGGATACCTGGAAGTAGTGGGAACAGCAAACAAGGAGTGCTCAGGTTCTTCCTAAAAAGACCAGATGGAGTTGCCGGCGAAGTTTTCACAAAGAAAGTACTATGTTCCTCCCTGAGTCTTAAAGGATCATTAGGAGTTTTCCAGGAGGACAAGAAATGGAAGGAATTGCGCAGTATAGAATTGTGTGATACAACTCACTGACTGTGTCTGCATTTCAGAATTCCTATGCTTAAAGTTGGAAATAAACAGCTGGACCGGGAAGAGTCTTGGAGGGCGTAGGAAGTATTTCATCACCACCTCACAGAGCAGTGATTCCCAGACTTTTGGATTTTACAGACCAGCAAATTTTAAAGACATGTTAAGATGATCAACTTTCTGTTTTGTTAATTGAGTCATTTTTCCTCACACACACTTTTACAAATGTCAGCATTTCATAAAAGAAAGGCCTTCTTTTTCTAAGAGCCCAAAAAGTTAAAAAAAAAAAAATCAAAGTTCCTTTAACTCTGATATTTTATCTTTTTTAAGGATTTTGTTTTTAAGTAATCTCTACACCCAATGTGGGCTCACAACTCTGAGATCGAGAGTCACGGGCTCCGCAGACTGAACAAGCTGGACGCCCCTAACTTTGATACCTTAAAATCTTTACCACACTGGTGTCCATTGCATGTACTGAATCTTAGAACCTCAGATATATCCAATGAAGAAGGAACGAAAAATGTCAAGTAAGAAAATTATAGAGTCGTCTTCTTTTTTCTAAATAAAAATGACCCTTGCATTCCACTTGGACCATGAGCTGTGTGTTCTACAAACATTTTCCTATTTCCAATTTTGTCTATTTCACTTGACTTAACAGTAAAGGGACTAGGGTGTCAAAGGTGCATTAAGCATGTGATAATAGCTATACTGGGGGCAGCAAACCCAAGGGAGATTGTGCGTAGCTTCAGGTTCCAGATTTGGTGCTAAATTTCCTCATTGAGACAGAGTAAGACAGCCCAGAAAGTTGTCTCAGACCCCTGGGGGAATGCTATATTTAAGCATTTTTAAAATTATTAGAAAATACAAAATTTTAAATAACTTTTAGACTTAAATCTGGATCATTAGGCTCATGGATCAACTTGACTTGTTTGTTGGTTTGTTCATTTATACCCTATTAATTCCATAAAAGAGCCCAAGTAGCCATACTTCAAGGGATCTTGTATTTTTGTGATTAATGGTGACATATAACCCCAAATCAAAGAAATGCTAAGTGATGGATGAAATTCTAAAGCTTTACAAGTTCAGTCCACTTGGAATCCGCATCAAAATGTACAGAGGCATATCCCAGGCTCATGCTGAAACTGCTAAATTGGGCAGTAAATCTCATGAGAGTTCAGCACATGAAATCTCTGGTATTTCCTGCTTTTAATTTGTCTAGAAATACTTCAAGGATAGCTTTCCTTATCATATTTCAGAAACTGTCCTTGTGAAATGGAGACACATAGAAGAGATATGGTTTGCGTTAATAAGGTTGGCTCAAATTTGACTTAAGATTAGTTCTTATATTGCTAAACCCAAATCCGTGTATCCTTTAACCAAAGGGAAAGTGGAGAACTTTTCACAAATAGCAAGAAGTTACATGGTAAGGCAATATGAGGTATTCTTTAGTTTTTTTTTTTTTTTAAAGGAAACTACTTACAAATCTAAAGTAGTATCATATAGCAGAAATTCATAGAGAGAGAAATACTACTTTTAGTAGGAAAACCTGAGAAACTATCTCCCAAAGTCATCAAGTTCTTCATACACAGCTTATAATTTTTTTTAAGCTGTATTTATTTGAGAGAGTGAGACAGGGAGAGAGTGTGTGCAGAGGGATGGGGAGGAGCAGAGGAAGAGGAAGAGAGAGACTCTCAAGCAGACTCCCCACTGAGGACAGAGCCCAACTCAGGGCTCCATCTCACGATCATGAGATCGTGACCTAAGCCAAAATCAAGAGTTGGACCAAGTAAGCCACCAGGTGCCCCTAACTTTGTAATGCTTTTTTTTTTTTTAATTTTTTTAATTTTTTATTTTTTTTATAAACATATAATGTATTTTTATCTCCAGGGGTACAGGTCTGTGAATCGCCAGGTTTACACACTTCACAGCACTCACCATAGCACATACCCTCTCCAATGTCCATAACCCCACCCTCCCTCCTGACTCCCCTTCCCCCAGCAACCCTCAGTTTGTTTTGTGAGATTAAGAGTCACTTATGATTTGTCTTCCCCACACTCTTTTTCCTTTCTTCACTTGGATACCTAAAATGTCAAGATTCATTGACCTGCAGTCCACACCTGGTACCCCAAAGTGGTATGTGCACACTTTCTTACTCCAATAGTTTACTCTTTGAAAGGAAGCATTAGTAATCTGGCAGAAGGCAAGCAGAGGCATGCAATAACAAATGAAGGACAAAGAACCTCAGCATTCATGTTGCTAACGTGCTTGACTAATTAATGAGCATCAGCCTCCATTTTTTTTTTTTTCAAACTCCATTAGCTATAACCTGAGATTTGGCAAACATGTACTTTTTTCAATGTATCACTGATGCTATGACTAACTGCTCACAATTTTTTTTCCCCATCTGCCCTCTCAAATCTCTGAAAAGTTTTGAAAGCCAAAGACTATGCAATGACTGTTGTTGTTTTTTTTTTTTTTTAAGGGATATTTCATCTTACTGTAATCACTGGTCCACTAAATCAATGATATCTTCTATCCATAAATCTATGTGCAATGAGTATTTTTCTTAATGCTTTTATTCATATCCCAGAAATCTTTGAGTAGAACTGTAGATTTTAGATTATAGTTTTGTTTAAGTCAAGCACACTAGTATACTTTCCATTTGCATAATGCAAAACAGTGCCTTATGGCTCCACCTTCTTTAGTTTTCTCTCTTACTCAACAAAGATTATGTCTACAGTTCTAGATTTCCCGAATTTAATTTATATTAAAAACTGGAATTTGCTCGAGGCATGATGAGTTTTATTTTATAGCCATTTCTGGTACTCAGAGGAGTCAACTTTCTGAGCACCACCTTCATGCATCTTTGTTCTTTAGAGTTTAGCAATAAGATTCTATAACAGGTTACTGGAAGCCAAACCTTGGTTCTAGCCAATTAACTGTTCTGTGGAAAACTTAGGGTACTTTTGCTGGCAAGTGAGTTTCTCAGGGAAGGAAGGCTCCAGTGAACTTCCAGCAGGGGCAGTTTTATGTTTCTGGGGGACCCAAGGCCTATACAACTTGGAGGGTCACTTTTAAGAAAAAGAACATAAAATTACAAATATGAAATCAGGTGCATTTTAGAATGAGGGAAGCAATCACAAACCATGTGGGTAGTCTTAGAGTTTTGTTCTGAGGTCTCTTGCCCAGAAATGCTTACACGAAATTCTTCCAGATTGTTCTTTGGCTTCCTCTTCCCAGCTTGAATACAACCAGCAGCTCCCAGAATCCTCTATGGCTCCTGCAAGTGAGGGCCCTCTATCTTCTAATGAAGAAAACTTCAGAAATAATATAATATTGTTTGTAGATTTTCCTGACTTTTACAAGCCTTCAGAATTGAGGATGGGCCAAACAACTTGAATTGAGAACATTGACCATTGATGCTTCTTGGTAATTTTATAAGAATACTACTTTCTCCTTTCCAAAAAAAAAAAAAAAGAAAAGAAAGAAAGAAAAAATTAAAAAAAAAAAAAAAAAAGAATCCTACTTCCTGTGGGGAAAAGGAGGGAGGAGAGCTTTCCTGACTGGGCAGTTAATAATAACCAAAAGAGTAAAACAAAGACAGACTTTGGTTTCTCTACTCATGTAATAACTATTTTTTGTTGCTTATTCGGCTTTTGAGGGCCAGCCTTCCTGTTCTATTATAAAATTAATTTCTTGAGGTGCCTGGGTGGCTCAGTGGGTTAAGCCTCTGCCTTTGGGAGAGGCATGAGCATGGTCTCAAGGGTCCTGGGATCCAGCCCCACATCGGGCTCCCTGCTCGGCAGGGAGACTGCTTCCCCCTCTCTCTCTCTGCCTGCCTCTCTGCCTACTTATGATCTCTCTCTCTGTCAAATAAATAAATAAAATCTTTAAAAAAAATCAACAATTTCTTTACACCTGGTAATATGGATTTTAATATGAGAGTCAGCTGATAACTTAAATAAAAACTAGCTCTGCTATACAAATATTACCATAAAGAATGACTTCAGTGATTCTAAAACCTAAAATCAACCATTTTCAACCAAAGTTGTATTTTTTTTCATTATCCTCTCCAACTTGTAGCTGCTTTATGACTACTTATTTCCATATAGCAAGTGTCTCCATTTGGTTACTTTGGAATACGTTTTGCAAAAGATTTATTTCAAGAAATATACTAAAAACTTGTAACTGCACTTCTGGGGACATTAAAAAAAGGTCAAGATGAGTACCAAATACCAACTATTGTAGGTTTATAAAAGGGATTAGATTTTGGGAACACATTTGTCCATTTGTTCATGCACTGGGCTAGATTCAAATTTTATTTTGTGGAAGCCTCTTGGTTCTGCCTGGGAGAGTCCCTTGGTATCATAGACAACCATGAATTTAAGCAACTAACCTTGTGAAACCCTTAATTTTCATAGAAAAAAAAAAAACGTCTTCTCACATATATGACACACACACACACACACACATACACAGAGAGAGAGAAAGTTGCCTGGCTATCAAGGTATATGGTTCTGTACTTGTATGTGGTGTGACCAAGTATTGATGTTTACCTGGGACTACCTTAATTTTAGTACTGATAGTTCTGTGTTTCAGAAAACCTCTTGGTCCTGGGGAAAGCAGGACGGTTGGTCACCCTACTTATATGGCAACATATACATGTTGTCAAATGAGTCCTCACTGTGGCTAGATATACGAAAATCCAGATTGGAGTTGGCTTTTTAGACTAGAACTTCCAAATCCTTAAATGTCTGTAACTTGAAATTACAGCTGACCCTTGAACAACAGGGGTTTGAACTGCGTGGGTCCACTTCTACAGGGCTATTTTATAGTGCAGAACTGTCACTATACTTTCTCTTCTTTATGATATTCTTCATTTTTTAAAGATTGTATTTATTTGAGAGAGAGAACAAGAGCAGGGAGAGAAAGGGTAAAGAATCTCAAATAGATTCCGTGCTGAGTGTGGAGCCCCATAGGGGCTCATTCCCGTGACCCTGAGATCATGACCTGAGTCAAAACAAGAGTTGTATGCTTAATTGACTGAGCTATCCAGTTGCCCCATGATTTTCTCAGTGGCATTTTTTTTCTCTAGCTTATTTTGTAAGAATTCAGTACATAATATATATAACATACAAAGTACGTGTTCATCAATGGTTTATGTTATCAGTAAGACTTCCAATCAACATTAGGTTATTAGTAGTTAATTTGGGGTGGGGAGTCAAAATTTATAGGTGGATTTTCAGGTGTGCATGGAGTCAGCATCCCAACGTCATCATGCAAGGGTCAACTGTATAGTTAAAAGTTGGTGTGCATATACATTTGAGTGTTGGAAGGCCCACAGTTTCCAACAGATTTTTAATGGGATGCACCTAAAAAAAAAAAATTAAAGAAAGCTTATCTATGGAGGATTGCCTGAACTATGTGTAGCCCATTATTTGTCTAAATATTCTAAGTGTTTTACTTCACTGCACTTTGGATAAGACCATTAGTTATTAGAACCACCCAGCGATGGTTACCGCTCTATGGATACCGACAAGGACGTTGTTTATTATGTCATGCTGTCCCTTTAATAAGGAGCCTCGGAAAGAAATATCTGTTTTGTCTTCCTACCGAAATTCATTTCCTTCTTCTGAGTAAGTCTGCCTTTTCTCTTCTACGGGTAACTGACCACATTTCCATCTCCCTATTGTCTTGTAGACACCTTAGAGTCAAATATATGGCCTGCCCTTAGAAAGTACATAGCGCTTCACAGTATGTATTTTCGTATTAAATACATTCCTGGTTCTTTTTTATGTTCCTGGCCTTGTTATCTCTTTGTCTCATATTTCTCTCCTACTTCTAACATTTATTATTCTATCAGTTAGGAATTAGGTTTGGCCTTGAACATAAGGAACTCCTCAAATAGGTGCTTAAACAAGTAGGATCTTATTTTGCTCACAGAACAGTGAATCTTTCCTTCAGGGCAAAGACTCTCCTTCTACAATCGTCGTCTTGTGTTTTTAAGATAGCTATTATACTCCAGCACCAAATCCTTATTCCTGGAATGAAGAAGAAAAACAAATATCAAAAGACATGTACCATTCCTGCTTATTTTCATTAGTCTGAAATTTTCATGTGACTAATCCTAGGTAGAAGAGACACTGAGCTTTTTTTTTTTTTTTTTTTTTTTTCCCTTCTGGGCTCATTTCTACCTGAACAAAATGAACAAAATCAGGGTTTGATTGATAGAAAGACTTGGACAATCACAACCAGCCATGACCAACAAAATTATCTTTTTGAATTTATAAGCCACGGCATCTATTTTGGCTTGAAATTGGGAAATCATAATAAAAATTTAAATGCATCAAATTACAATAGACTACTGCAGAGGGTTTCAGATAGTTTCCAATATGATGTAATTACAACTTAGATGAATGGGGTATATAATTCTGGACTAACCTGACTTCTAATTCAAAATCTCAAAGCTTTTCCATTGCTGGAGGGAGTGGGGTAGGAACTTCAGCAAAATTTTTTATATAGTTCCTGTTCTTAACTAACTGCCAAAGAAATAGATTCAATTCAGCATTCATGCTGAGTATCTGCTTTATGCCAGGCACTGTGCTGGTTCCTGGGTATTTGTAAATTAACAAGTTTCAGTCAGTTTCTATGTCTCAAATGTACAGTTAGGTAGAAGCACCAGGGAGGAAACCCACAATTGTGACAGCGCTTGATACTCAATATGGTATCTGTATACACAGGACACTATGAGAGCATGGAGGAGGAACCCAAACCTGCCTGGGGGAAAAGGGCAGGGGAGACATTCTGGAGGAAGTAACACTTGACCTTGTGGATGATTTGGGATTAGCACAAAGATATGCTGAAGAGAGGATTCCCAGGCTGATGTGTGTAAGTGGAGAGATTGCGAGGAGCCCTGAAATATGCATGAGGTAGCAAAGCAAGAGTTGATATTGAAGAGTGCCAGACTCCAAAAGTCATGTGTGCTGAGCTAAGGAGTATGGATTTTACAGGCAATGGGGAAAATAGCTAAGTTTTTTTTTTTTTTTTCTCTTATGGAAAGGAATCATAGCCATATATTTGAATATTAAAAAGGCAACCTTGGCAGCTGTGATTGATGGATTGGAGACAGGAAGAAGGATTGGGAGGCTGTTACAGTGGTCCAAGTAAGAGAAACTGAGACTGAGCCAGAGCAGTGTCTCTGGAGATGGAGTGGAGAGACAGGTTTTGAAAGCTGTTAGGACTATAGACTCTTTAGGATTTAGGGACTGATCTCATGAAGGAGAAAAGCATTAGTAGGGTTTGAGAGTAACCCCACCTCCAGGTTTATGACTTTCTAAACTAGGTTGATCTCATTTACCAGGAAGGAGACTACAAGGCAGAGATCATTGTTTGCTATGGAGATTGGAGGGCAAAAATCTTAGAAGAGGAGTGTCATAAAGGAAAGGGATCATTTTCATTTTTGTTATGCTGGAAACAGCTCTGGAAAACCCATTTGGAGTCACCTAGAAGAAGTCAAAATTTTGTTTCTTTCTGATCTCTTCAGGAACCTCCTAAGGCAATTATCCCTCTCCCTTCTTTATTTCCTGTTCACCTTCTCTGTGGGCTCCTTCTACATAGCTGGAGCTCCATTCCAGCATGGTTCCCATTCCCATCTCCAGCTTCATCTTGAAAACACCCCACGTTTTCTCCGTGCTTCAGCCACATAGCACTTCCTACTGGTTCCAGGCATTTTCCATGTGCTCACCTACTTTGGGGGCCTTTGCCTAGGTTTTAAAGTGTGTTTGAATGCTGTCTTCACTCCACCATTCCTTCTACTTGGCCTTCTTTTTGGCCCTCCTCAAACCCATAAGCAATTGTTGTTCTATATTCCCAGAGCACCTGATATTTCATTGTTTGTGTCATAATTTTTTTATTCATTTAATGTCTCTTTTTCCTGGTGGACTTTCACCCTATGAAGCCAAGGGCCTGCCTTTCAACAGAGCTTAGCTGAAACACTCAGCAGAGAGTTACTGATGAACTGACGATGTACAAGTCTTCCCATCTTAAAAAGTGAAAATAACTTCTTCCCAGGCTTACACTCATCTATGGCTTCTTCCATAGGTTTCCTTACCACTGAACATCTTGAAAGATATTCTAGCGCATTCCCAATGGATGTTGGTAAACATGTAAAAAGGGTGCTAGGCAGAAAAGGCAACATAGACCAGTCAAAGAAAAAATATGGTATAGGCCCAAACACTTCCCTAAACATAGAGTGTTCTATAGTCATTATTTTCATAACATCTACCATTTGTCCTTTAAACCATGGCAATCTGACCTTGAATCCCTGTCCCTCCACTAAATCCTCAGGGCAAAAGTAACTGCTGAACTTCTCCTTTAGGAAATCTAACAGTCAGGCTGCAATTAATTAGTTGACCCTTTCGCAGCATATAACACTATGGACTTTTCCACTCCTTTGCTGGCTTCCCTAACACCTCCTACTCCTGGAATCTTCCCTGACATTCTTTTCTGTGTTTCTTCACTGTCTTTGTTCCTATGACCATAAAATAAATGCCAACTTCTGTCCTTAGTTCCCTTGGCTTCTTACTGTACACTGGAGCAATCTCACTCATCTCCAAGATTTGGGCTGCCATCCATAAAATTTCCCATGGAAAGTTCCATTTCTTCCTCTGTAATATGGGTCCCTATGGGAGTAAAGTAGGAGATGCGATGGAAAAGGTCTAATTTAGGTGGAGATAAATTTGTTGAGTGGGGGACTTAGAAGTTTTCCAGAAGATATTCTCTGGGACTGAGTGTGGGAGGTGTGGATGAAGGAAGCAAGGGTTAAAGATGTACATTGCACTGAGGAGTGGGACCACCAGTTGGCTGGGAGATCTTTCTCTAGCAGTTCCTAGAAACCAGCTTGGCTTAGTTCAGAGAGCAGCAAGGGCTGAATCTGCCCAGGGATAGAGGTTTGTATGCCAGATTTGGGGGGGGGGGGGAGACAAGGGAAACGAGAAATGCTAATGCTGGGGAGAGGATAGGTGAGGATACAGAATGTAGAGCATTAGCTGCAGAGGTAGAAAGAGGAGCTAGGAGTTGGGAAGGCACTGGTAGACTGGGAGAACATTAGTGACCAAGAAATGCCCATTTCCTATAGCTTAACATCTGCTCTTAAAGAATTATCTCCATAAATAAGAAAAAGGGGGAGGCATCCAACTCTCTTCTTTTTCTGACTTTAGCTTATTCTCTCTTTCATCTTGTATGCTCTCCTCATACACCAGAATCATAAGAACAATGACACCATGAGTACTGGCTTTTGAGTCATACAGGTCTAGCTCCCCACATATCATGTAACCTTTGGACAAATTCTTCAACTTTTTAAAGCCTAAACCTTTTTGACTAGAAAAGATGATAATAATAGTCTTTTACTCATAAGGTTGATATGAAAATTGTATGAGTCCACATATAGAAAGCTCAGGATGGTACCTGGCACATAGCAAATGCTCGATAAAAGTTGGGTCTTATTACTAACATCTGGAGAAACTCATATTTGCCAAGGATTACCCTCATGAACATGAAACATTTTTTAGACACTATTTCGATTATAAGTTGTGGACTCTAATGGGGACTTTCTACCCTGAGAACATATCCTTTGCTGAATTAGCGGAATATCTGAATTGGCTGTTACTCATTGCTCTGGTCCAGGTCTGATTCTATGTGCCCAATTGGGATTTTATTTCAGCCCTGGAATACAGAAAGCTTGAGATTTACAAACTAGTAGAGAGACAGGCAACTCCATTCTGAAAGCAAACTTCCTTGCCCAGAGGTGACAACGTACACTTCTCATTTGTCAGATTAATGTCCCTGGCCTCCTGGCGTTGCTTCAGTATGACTTAAATTGGAGTTTTGGATGGGTAAGAATTTTCTTGAGCTAACTGTTTTTGTCAATCACTGGAACCAAGCAATTTCGGAATTTGCCATGTCAGCATGACACTGTGTTCACTTGTCATTCTTCATAACACCATGAACAGGAAGACAGTTACTAGGTTGGGTTTAGGAATCAGACAGAGCTGGTGTCTCATTCTGGCTATGCCACTTACCAGCTTATGACTTAAAGCAATTTACTTAATCTTTGTAGGCCTTAGGGTATTCATCTGTAAAATGGGATAACAAGAATCCCTACTTCATAGACTTGTGGTGACTTAATATACTGGGAGATAATGTCTACACATAGCTCTAGCACATCGTCGCTACTGAAAACATGTTGGCTACTACTACTGTTTATAATTTTTCATCAGTCTCATGCATATGGTTTTACCCACGCCAGTTAAAATGCAATTGGAAAAAAACAAAACACTAGTTATATGATGAGTGTTAGTTCAAAAGAAGCACAGCTATCAGTATTGACCCTCAAGCTGAAGACTTCAGTACTTTCTAGTGAATCACCAAAGTAGGACCTTTATTTTAAAACAGTGAGTGAATAAAGCAGAAAAGCGTCTCTCTAGATGGTTTTTCAGCAACTGGGCAGTGTCATTTCTGCACCTGGGTTCAGCAGTCCTTGATGTGGTTGTGGTTGTGTTTGCTGTGGTGTCGCAGTGTTGGTGGTGGTAGAGTGTGTTTGCACCAACATCTTTAGGAAGACAGTACAGGAGTCTTGAGTCTTGAGGTGGGACTCCAGAGGAAAAGCCATCTCTGTTTCTACACCAGGGAACAATGGCCCTTTCTTCCATCATTTGAGTTCAGCTAGTATTTCCTGGTCTCCGCTGACCAAAGCGAGGGAGGACAACATTGACTAGGCAATTCCTCTAGCACTGAAGCTTTAAGGAGCAGAGGGACAGGTTTGCAGTCCATCTTTGCAGCCTGGACCTGGGAACTGATCCAAATTTAAAATATGAAGAGGATATTCCCAAGCATCAGCCTCAGCTGCCTCCTAGCTCTCAAGGACAGGCTCTTCCGCCTTATAATCAAGCCTGTTCTCTCTTCCTCGGATTTAGCTGCTTTCCTTTGTTCTTTCTTCAAAAAGAGATGGAGGGAAGAATCTGCATGAGAGGGAAGGGGCCAGCATTTCACAATGATGATCCATCTCCTATATTTTATACTCTTAGAAACTCTCACATCACCATGCCTTTTCCAAAATATAGTTCTCTTGGATTCTGAGGAATTACTTTTATTTTATTTTATTTTATTTATTTGACAGAGAGAGATCACAGGTAGGCAGAGAGGCAGGCAGAGAGAGAGAGAGAGAGAGAGAGGAAAGCAGGCTCTCTGCTGACCCCCAGGACCCTGGGATCATGACCCGAGCCGAAGGCAGCGGCTTAACCCACTGAGCCACCCAGGCGCCCCCTGAGGAATTACTTTTAAAATGAATCATGTTGTTTGTATCAACTGTAAAATACTTTTTTTGAAAAATGATATGCAAAATTATTCACCATAACTGGGAAAATGGTCATTTCCAATAAGGAGAGCTATGGATCCCACATAATCAGATTCCATATTTTGTCCTGAAAAGCAAAAACAATTTTTTTGATGTGTCTAAATACATATTTAACTTCACTGGAAGTAAATATATAGTTAGGAGTTTCTAGATAGAATCATATTAGATTGCAGCAATAAAAATAAGTTACTCTACGAATCTGTTATTATCTCAGCTAAATAAAATATTTATGTAGGCTGGTTTCGACAGAGCACAAAGTTTTCATTGACAGCTGCTCTCTGTTTCTTCAAGCTCAGTAATACACCAAGTAGGCTACTGAACACAGACCAAAGTTCTATTCATCATGCACTTTTAGTTCTATGGATTTAATTTCACATTTACATTGGCTCACTATAACTAAGCAGCAGAAATTCACCAAAAATTACCAACTAAGACTTGGAAAAAACTTCAACTCATAAACTAACATTTGGGCAAAATCTAGGCAGTGCTTTTTTAAACGAAGGCAACTGGAATCCTTTTACTGACACCACAAAACCCAACCATCCTTATTAAAAGATGCAGGAGGGGCACCTGGGTGGCTCAGTAGGTTAAGCATCTGCCTTCAGCTCAGGTCATGGTCTCAGGGTCCTGGGATGGAGCCCTGCATTAGGCTCTCTGCTCAGCAGGGAGCCTGCTTCTCCCTCTCTCTCTGTCATCCTCTCTGCCTACTTGTGATCTCTGTCAAATAAATAAATAAATAATCTTAAAAAAAAAAAAAAAGATGCAGGGAAATTCTAGACTCAAAACACAGAGAGAACAAAGTTACCTCTGAGTTCAAACTTCCCTATTCTGGAATAGTAAATTCAACCCAGCAGCCCTCACAAAGATTAGGGCAGAACATCTGCTTGCCTAGCCATAGGCTAGCATTTGTCCTACTCATCCTAGGTAAGTTATATTTTTACAAACCTTCAAGTGAGGCTGACAGTTTAAAGAAAGATTTCACAATCTTCCTCCAGAACACTCATTGGAGTTTCTAACTATAGTGTGCCAGGGATTTTTTTTTAATCTAAACTAAATCCTTTGAGCAATGGTTTTAATCATTTCTAATAAGTCCCAGTAATACCCCTGAAGACAAATAAGTCACGTCCCTCCTGTACCTTAGGCCACACCCCACCTTTGCCTTTTTCTCTTAAGTTCAACTTAGCTTAGGAAATAAGTCATCCTGTTACTACTTCTATCTGGCGGGCCTGATAGGTAGCCCAGAAAGTGGAACCAATATCTCTGTTCTGACTACAGCTGTTTACACTTCCAAGGGTCATGGTTATCATTTAAAAATGTTTTGGCAAAAATATTTCACAAGGTACACACATACACATGCACACTCCAATCCGTCCAGATAAATAAGTTTTACTTTCTTGTTCCTACCCGACCACTGATAGTATGTGTGATAGATCGTTTATCTGAAAACTGAAGCGACAATATCTCAATTCCACCCGCTCCTCTACACGCGTCCCTGCCACTCCCTCATCAAGAGGTGGAATCGCATTACCCTCTCTTGATCTGGGCCGTCTTCGTGACTCGTGGATAATGAATAGAATGAGGCAGAAGGGATGCTTCGTGACTTCCACAGCTGGGCCAGAAAAGGTCCATCTGGTTCTCTTTTGAGAGTGCTCTTTTGAGGGTTGCCCCTCTTAGAACCCACACTACACGGTAAGACCATGCATACGGCCTGCAGTTAATCATTCCAGCTGCGCCCACCCTTTGAGTCCTCCCAGCCCAGGTGCCCGGAATCTTTGAGAAGACTCCAGATGATTCCAGGCCCAGCTGATCCAGTCTCACAGCCATTCAAGTTTCTAAACTGAGAATCCAGACTGCGGAGCAGAGAAAAACGCAGACTGTGCAACGCATCTCCATGGTGCCCTGCCTAATTCCTGACGAGAAGAATCTGTGGGCATGTTAAGATGATTGCTGTTTGTACCTTTAAGATATCTGCTACTCAACAATGGATAACTGGGACAAGATGCATACGTACTTTCTATTAGCTATAGTTACAGGAGACTAGAATTTTATGGGCTTCCCTTTTATTCCACTCAGGCTTTTATTGATCACCAATGTGCCTGTTGTTATATAGAATGTAGTATAAATCATAGGCAGAGAGCCCATAATCTAGAGTCCTAAAGACCAGGATATTGGGACACCTCAGGCAACAGGGAGTTTGCTCCGAGCGTCAGTTTCTCCATCTATCACCCGGTGATAGTGATCCTCACCTGTAGGGATTATTGTGGAGATTAAAGGAGATGAATCACAAAACAATACGTGATACAGTGCCTGACACATAGCAGGTTTTTGGAAATGCTTTTTTTCCCCTAGCTTGGTTTCATACCTGTCACTCTAGTGGCTTCATTCTTTAAAATACAAATATGTTATCAACTTCTAATCGTTCAGTGGACTGCCATGAAAGTTATATCTTTTTTTAAATATTTCTTTAAATGAGAATCTTGAATCTTTCCTCCGACACAACCTGAGAACTTATCATCCAACATTATATTCAAGCTTTTTATTTCCCTCTCAGTATTGGCATATGGAAGGGTTTAGAATGCTTATGGGTATCTGGTGTGTATTGTAGAAGTATTTACTTACCATTACTTTCCATTTATTTCCACCGAGCTGTGTGCTATCGGTTTCTGACCAGTGTTCTACTTTATCAAAGCAGTTTTAATCTGGGAGAATTCACATAGTGTTCCAAAGGATGGGCTTCCATGATTTCTGATGCTTCCATGATTTCTGATGGTGTTTCACAGCCAGAAAAAAAGGGACTTTTCTATTCTTTATCCTAAATTCCTCCTGAAGAAGATGAAATTTACTCTCTCCTTCTTAGATCAGTCAGTATAAGGGCAAGTATCCCAAAAGCATTCACCTAAGATTCTTGGAACTCCAGGACAATGGTTAACTACCCTACTGTATTTTATCTGTGATACATGTAAGAAGCCGGTTTGCAGACCTTAAATCATTTTATGTCCCTTCAAGAGGGCTATGAACTATTAATAACAGTTTTTTAAAGTATTCCATGTATCATCTTGATCAATGGCTGTCAAAAAAAATATGTCAGATTAACCCACCTGAAGTTTGTCTTGCCAAAGCTTTGACGGGGATTAATCAATATCTATTTTCTAAGAATTAAAAAATTATTTTTTATAATTCTTTCCAATATATTTCCTAGATACAGAAATTAAGTTTATCCTTCTTGCATTATACAGTAATTAAAAAAAACATACAGTATTACGTACCCAACACTCTTACTCCACTTAAATTCTATAAAGTGATAACAAGTGCATATGCAATGATTTCAGTAAGTTACTGTGAATATTTTTCTCACACAATTTATTTTGAATTTCATTATCAGTTAATTTTTTGTCCCTATTGGTCTTCTGATTCTTTATTCCCTGTTGTCTGTTCTGATGGCTTGGCATCTGAAAAGTATGAACAAATGCATGAATGAATGAATGAATGGGTGTGCGTGTACTTTTTCTACTATTTGTTTTTCCTCAGTTATAGAAACAACATATTCCTTGACTTTGTTTGGTCTCTAATTTATTTCTTAAAATGCTTATAACTTGTGATGCCTTTTAGATAAAACACCAAAGAAACAATCCACAAAAGAAATCATTGATAAGTTGGGATTCATTAAAATTAATGAAAAAGTTCTGGAGATAGATAGTGGTGAGGTTATACAATAGTCTAAATGTACTTAATAACAGAGAATCCTATAGATCAAAGTGGTTAAAATGATAAATTTTATATTTTGTGTATTTTACCAGATTAAAATAAATAAAATTTTTAAAAAGACAGAAAGAAATCAAGTAAGGTTCAGAACGTCTGGGAATAGAAAAGACTGCCTTGTTTCCCAGGATATAGTCCTCAGCCCTGCTGGAAATCTAGGGGGAGACGTCTCAGAGAGGTTCTTCCCCACCACAGGCTTTCATAGCCTGTGGAAAAAACAGAAAGTCAAGACAGACAGAAGCCTAAAATAGATCTTCCCCAGTGCTGTGTGAGAAGTAAACCTTCCAGAGGACATCACTGGGTACCATATTTGAATTCTCTGCATAGCACTTATGTTACTTAGGTTATCTGTTACTTTCCCCAGTTTATCTGTTTGTGTGTTTGTTATCTGGCCTTTCCCACAAGGCTGTAATCTTCCTGGCCACAAACAGTTTACTAGCCCCAGTGTTTAGAATGGTTCTGGCCATGAATATGAGCTTTACAAATATTTGTTAGATGAATAAATAAATATCTTTAAAATGAATCTTTATGTATATATTTGAGTATTTTTGGAAGACAGATTCCTGGAAATGGAACTGCTGTACCAAAAGGCATATGCTTTGCTCATTTTAATAGATATTTTTACAATGGTTAGTTTGTCTGGACTGTTTGATGTTCTTGAAGTGGGAGCTGTGTCTGGAGAGATCAGTGTGTTTGGGCTCATCCACACATCCCCAAATGGTTGCAAAGTGCAGCCAAGATGAAGAACTATTGTTTGAGATGATCTTCTATGTTGCTACAGCTACAAAATACATTAAGGTTGAGCTGTATGTGATTTCCACATAATTATTCCAGCCAATTCACCCCCAATTACCTAGTCTACTGATTCATGAAACCTAGAGTCTTTTATTTATAAATGTTGACAGTGACATGTAAGAAGTAGAGAATGATTGTTTGCAGGAATTGTGTGGCTATCTAATGTTTAGTCACTTCATCTACTTGAAATAAAGTTCATAATTGGTACAATGGATAGTGTTAAACATGTGTCACCAATTTTGGCATTGAATTCTTCACACAGGTATGGTTATATAAGAATTGTCTAAGCAACTGACGGTCACAGAGAACAGCTTTGGGCAAAGTCTGATTATACGGTCCAAAGCCTTCATTTAGTTATGAATAAAGGAATGCCCTTGTAGGCATCTTATTTTTGTACTTACTAAAAGCCTGACTCTGAAGAATAAAAATTGTAAATGCCTTATTAATGAAACATATGAATAAATAACCAAAGGGAATTAGTGTATATTAATAAGTTTTAAGATGTGCAAGATGTGCTGTGTGTTATCATAGGAGAGTTAGTGAAGAAAAAGTGTACCAGATATTAAATGTCAAGTAGACACAGGAAATAGGGAGCCAAAATACAATTTATCAGAATTTGCGTTTGCTGTAAAAGAAACCAGAACTCATAGACAGTGGCAATAGAAGAACTATAATTAAGAACATGTTCTTCAGGAAAACTGGTGTGTTCACACACACATATACATATTTAGAAAAAAACTTATGCATAAATAAGTTCTGGGGAAAAAAAGCCTAGAATACAAAAGGAAAAAAAAAACCTATAATTTTTAAGGACTCAAAACGATATCAAGTTAAGTATCAAGATAAAAATCAGCCTAGCTTCACACCTGTCTTCATAAACAATTGTGCTGTGAACTTAGAACTTTCAGGTTTGCATTCACATGTGTAGGCAATAGGTTGTCCTAAATATGCGAGGGCTCAGAAAATACTTCCTGCAGAGACACTTAAACACAAAAAAAATAACTTGAGGTATACTCTGGCTGACCAAGGGATAAACAAAATTAAGAATTCCAGTTTTTAGCCTATAAAATTCACAATGATCAAAAGGTTGACAGTACACAATGTTGGCAGGGATGTGACAGGAGATAGACACTCATTTCTTATTTATGGGAGTGTGAATTGGTACCATCTCCTCTAAAGGCAATTAGAAATACCTAACAACATCTGAAATGTTTCTATCCTCTGATAGCTGGCAAACTATAGTCTGCATAGAGGAGGAGGCACGGACTTGTCATGGCAACATCCCAGAGATAGCTGGGGATGCCAATATTTTCATAAGGGTGGTGCTTATGAGGTAAAACATTTGGTAGACTGTAGAGGCTATGGGAATTTCTTGACAAATGCTTTGATGCTGAGAAACGAGCTAAGGAGATACAGAAGGTAGTCCTTGTTGGAAGGGTCAGAAAATAGCAATGGTCTTGGAGAACAATGAGAAACCAAGTTTAATTGCTATCTGTCCTTCATGGAGTCCTCAAATCAGAGAAATGATATGAAGATAGCTGCATTTAATTAGCAAGATCCTATCATGGGGCATCAGAGAGAGAGAAGGGGAGCTCTGACTATGAAGAGAACACACTGGGCATTGAGGTTGTCTCCCTAACATCCTTTCTCCTATATCCCAGTCTTACCCATCCCCCCCGCCCCCCCGCACCTCTCTCCCAGTCTCATTTAATTATGTGCTCCCATATCCCTTGGCTTGTTCAGGACCACAAGACCCCATTGAGTATAGGGATTGGTTTAAAAGTGGACATGTGTAAGGGGAAGTTTCCTGGGGGCTTCTAAGAAAAGTCTCCTGTCAAGAGAAACATCTAGAATATATCCTCTCTTCCTACTCTGGGTGCCATCATCTGCAGCCATTTTTTTACTCTTTGAAGAGTAATGGCAATATCAGGGAAAGACAGAATGAAGCTTAACTTAAAGCCCACTCTATTTCAGGACTTCACATCAAGTCAGCTCAACATTTCTTCCTCTTTGTTAATAAGCCAGTGTGAGCAGGACTTCACATCAAGTCAGCTCAACATTTCTTCCTCTTTGTTAATAAGCCAGTGTGAGCAGAGCAGTCTAAGGCCTCTTAATGGCATGGAGGATATGGTGAGACCGGTAAGCTAGTCCTTCAGGCCACACTCTTGGCCAAGCCTAAGCCCTTATATGGTGGAATTAGGGTAAGGTCAGCAGTTCAACCCCATTCATCTAAGACATCCTGAAAACTTTTCTAATTAAAAGGAAAAGACTTTGGAGGTGCCTGGGTGGCTCAGTCAGCTTAACTGACTGAGCCAAAAACTCTTGGTTTTGGCTCAGGTCATGATCTCAGGGTCGTGAGACATAGCCTCACAATGGGCTCTCCACAGAGCCTTCTTAAGAGTGTCTCTCTCCTGGGGTGCCTGGGTGGCTCAGCGGGTTAAATCTCTGCCTTTGGCTCAGGTCATGATCTCAGGGTCCTGGGATCAAGCCCCATGATCAAGCCCTGCATCGTGATCTCTGCTCAGCAGGGAACCTCCTTCCCCCCTCTCTCTCTGCCTGCCTCTCTGCCTACTTGTGATCTCTGTCTCTCAAATAAATAAATAAAATCTTTAAAAAAAAAAGTTTTCGTCTCCTTCTGCCCTTCTCCCACCTCCACTGTTCTCTCTTTAAAAAAAAATAAAAAATAAAAAAGGAAGAGACTTTTCCTGATGCAGTGTATCCCAGTAAAAAGAAATTGAGATGGACTTGATATGTGGAATTAGTACTTCAAGTTTCAGGTTAAATTTCCCTGAATCCCTATCAGACACACAGTGGGAAACCCAAACTCCCTTCCAGTGTCTCTGGGGATCTATGGAGGGTGGGAAGGAGAAGACTTGCTTATATTTCTCCCAGTAACTTCTATTTCCGCTGTATTCTTCCCCAATGTCTCTCCTGCATCATGTCACTCTTCATTGCTAGACACTGCCCAATCCCTTTCTTCCCTAAGACTGTGATAATAGACTCTGCTGTAGGTGTCAGGCCACAGAGGGTGTTACACAGTAGCAGAATACAACCAACTCCGACACCTCTCTCCTGACAAGGTCCTCCTTACTTCTGGTCATTTCCTCTACCTGGGCTTCGGTTTCCTGCTCTATTGTTGGACCTCCTCGATCTCTCAATCTTCTATTCTCCTCAGCTCATTTCCTCCTTCCTCCCAAAAAACCCTATTTCTTATGAGAAACACTTAACCTATCTCACTGACTTACCCGTCCTACTCTAGCTATGCCCAAAACTATCTCTTAAAATAACATTTTGTCCCCCTTGACACATTCATAAGAGTAACAACCAAATAATGGAAGCAATCTAACTGCTCAGAAATAGGAGCTTACTGAAGGAAATTGTAGCCCGCCCATATAGTGGAATACCAAGTAACCATTAACATCATGTTGTTGTCCTCCATTTCGATATGGCTGAGAGTTTATCCCCAAGTTAGGACAGTAAAGAAGCACAAAAAAGAATAAGTGCATAGCAATGCTGTAAAGGAGAGGAGGAAACATCAAGCAACCAGAGTTTTTGATAAATCTCTAGAAGACGGAAAGTAGAATGGACACTTAAAGGGCTGAAAAGGAAGAGAGAGGAATAATTTTCTTCAGCAACAAAGCCAAGGAGAAGCTCCAAGCTTGGAGGGGACCAAAGTAGGAAAGGAGTAAAAAACAAGATGATAACGAATTATTTACCCAGCAACCATACAATTTGGCCCCTCGTCAAACCCATCCCACTCTTCCTAGGAGAGTTGCAATGTTTGTTTCCAGGATAAAATTAAAGTACTAAAGCAAACAAAACAAAACAAAACAAAAACCAGAAAAATACACTGGAGAGAAAGTAGGACCAGCAGGGCATGGAAGTGTTCCAGAACAACGCCTTCCTTATTTGGCATAACACAGAATGAAGTTGGTCTACTTGCCTGCTTTCTGATCTTACTCCTAAGTGAAGCTTTCCCCTTCAATGCTCATACTCACACTCATGTCTCCATGAATGGGAGAAACTTGGTTCAATAGGCCTCAACACCTACAGAGAAAACTCAAACTAGTTATCTCTACTAAATAAGCTTGTTTTCATCTGCTTTGTTCATAAATATGATGAAGAAATAAAACAATGGAGCACAAGATAAACAGTGATAATTAAGGGAACAGAAATAACCTTCCATTTAAAAAATATTCAAGAACAAGTTGTATATAGAAAATAAGAATACAATGCTAAGAAAAATATGCAACCAAAGAACTCTTTAGAGTTTTTAGAAATGTAAAACATTGTTGCAAAATATGAAATTTACTTGAGGTTCTGGAGAAAAATAAAGAAATCTTCTAAAAGATGAAAAAACAGAACTTGGGGGCTCATGGGTGATTCAGTTGGTTCAGCATCTATCTTCGGTTCATGTCATGATCCCAAGGTCCTGGGATTAAGCCCTAAGTCAGGGTTCCTGCTCACCAGGTAGTCTGCTTCTCCCTTTCCCTCTGGTCCTCCCCCCGCCATGTTCTCTCTTTCTCTCTCAAATAAACAAATAAATACAATCTTTTAAAAAAAAATTTTTAGAAAACAGAACTTAGAAGAGAAGATATAAAAGTTCAACCCCAAAGTTTCAACTTCTATCTAATAGGAATTCCTAAATGGAAGGACAGAGAATATAATAGAGAGGGAGAGAAAAGTAGTGAAAGGAAATTTCCTAAAATTGAAAATAATAGCTCTCAGGATTGAAAATTCTCATTAATCCTTTTGGTTGATTGTTTCCAAACAGGGCTACAAACAATACCCGCGATACCAGATGGCTTTTGTGATGAGACTCCTAATTTCTTTCAGCAATAAGTAGAATCAATTTTTCTATATTTAACCCTGTATTTATCCTGAAACTTGCTTTGACCAATAGAATGTGGTGAAAGTGGGATTTGGTAGCTTCTGAGACTATGTTTGCTGTAGCCTTGTAGATCTGACTTAGCCTTTTTTGGGAAAGCCAGTTGCCATGCTGCAAGGAAGCTTAGGTTAGACCATAAAATGAGGAACACCATCTGGAGAAAGAAGCTATGTGGAAGAGCACTGAGGCAACAAAGATGTGAATGAAGTCTTTGTCCTTCCAGCCCACCCCAGCAGCCAGCAGTGAACCCCACTGACCCCTGTGGAGCAAAACAGCAGCCCCATCAAATCCTGCACTATTTCCTGACCAACAGAATGATAAGAAGTAGTTCATTGCTATTGTTCTAAAGTATTAACTCTGTGAGTGGTATGTTTTAATACTATCAATGCTTCTTCCAAGGCCACTATTTGGACATATCCAGGATATTTTAACAAGTCCAATGATAAATAAAGATCCGAGAAGATTCCAAAAAAGAACAGTTATGTATAAAGAAATGAGAATCAGAACTGTATCAAAGTTTTCATTAAAATCATTAGATTCAATAAGTCTATGAACAATGCCTTAAGAGTACTGAGAAGAAAACTAAATCTATATTCTGTATCTAGCCAAAATATCAATCAGATGTAAGTGCAAAATAGATTTATTTTTGGACATAGAAAAATAAAAAAGTTTATCATGACCCATAGATTGTGTTGAAAATACTACCAAAGGGTATATTACAACAAATTGGAAAGGTAATCAAAAAAAAGAAAGATATGAAATATAAGGAAAAATAATGCTAATCCAAGAATGCAATGAAAAGAAATCTCAAGGGGTACCTGGGTGGTTCAGTCAGTTAAGAGTCTGAACTCCTGATTTTGGCTCAGACTATGACATCAAGGTCATGAGATTGAGCCCTGTGTGGGGCTTCACACTGGGTGTGGAGCCTGCTTAAAGTTCTGTCTATCCCTCTGCCCCCCCCCCTCCGACACTTGCACATGTACTTTCTCCCTCTCTCTCTTCTTTTTTTTTTTTTTTTTTAAAGATTTTATTTATTTATTTGACAGAGAGAGATCACAAGTAGGCAGAAAGGCAGGCAGAGAGAGAGAGGAGGAGGAAACAGGCTCCCTGCCGAGCAGAGAGCCCGATGTGGGACTCGATCCCAGGACCCTGAGATCATGACCTGAGCCGAAGGCAGCGGCTCAACCCACTGAGCCACCCAGGCGCCCCCTCTCTCTCTTCTAAAGAAAAAAAAGAAAGAAATCTCAAGTTGACAGCAAGCAGCAGTCCATAAAACAACAGCTAAAACTTGTAACAGGGAGTCACAGATTCCAATAAGAATGTCTTCAAGAAGAAAGTAAGTTATTTGTTAAAAGCATATAATTAAATAGCTAGATTTTTTTTGTCTTTTAAAAGAAGAAAATCATACTCTAATAAAAGATAAAGAAAATGAGAATGAAGATCTAAATGACTCCTTTTCTCCCACTTTCTCCTGTTAATTTGTTTTTTAGAGATATTTTCTTTGAAACAACACATTTAATTACATAAGAATATATGTCATATTTTCCAGGGGAAATTTTTATTTTTTATTTTGAACTCACCTATATGGTTTGAAACTTTACTACCAAGTACATATGCTACTTATACAAGTAAGAAGTAAAAAGAGGTGAATGGTGAGTTAATTAATTCTGTCATATTAGTTTTGGATAAACCAATTGGAACTGAACCCAAAGCATCTGCTAAGGTACTTGAATTAAAAGGAACTAAAAACCAGAGGGGGGAAAATGCTTTTCATAAGATACAAACAGCTTTGACTCACTCTTTCCAAATATCCTTTCCAAGTATCACCAGTTCTAATAAAAGTTGTTTGTTCATGCATGGTTGGAGGTCAATAGGGCAAATCACTTTTTGATCACCTTGAAATGAAATGGTTCCTATATAATAAAGCTTGATTTTTAAATCTTCAAACTATGAGCATGGATATCAATAGCACCTATATGCAGGCTCAGACTCCAACTTAGATATGCAGGAAAATAAAATAAAATGACAGATGAAGGAAGGCAGTGGAATTGCTGTTGGGACAGAACCATCTCAGTCCCAGAAGACAATGTTATTGCAAAACAAAGGCCTCTAACAAAGTCCCAGCATTTAACTGTGAGGTGTGGGAGGTTACGAAGATGAGAAAAGAGGACCTAGAAGATCTGGAAAGGAAATAGAAAAATAAAAGGGAGAATAAGAGGAAAAAGGAGCAAGAGAAAGAAAAAGGGAAAAGAAAGAAGAAAAATATTTAGAGGGGAGAAAATAGGGCTGTACCTCACATTCAAAGCAAAACTTATGGCAGGGAACATCAGTGCTCATTCTCCTACCTTCCCACAGCTACCACCCTCAGACCCAGGCAAGATTTGGTTCCTGGGTTTTAAAGATCCCCGCACTGGTCCTCCTCCATCTTATGGGAGCTCAGAGAGGAGGGCTAAGTGGACATGGTCTCTTAGAATCCATATCCCCACTTCTATATCCCAATCAGTAAATTTTAGACCCTAGAAATCCCTACACAAATGGCCCCAAAATGTCATGTAGGCTTCCAAAGTCTACATGGACACATTCCCTGCACCATCTCCTGGAAGACATTCTATACTTCTGATGTTTGTACTTCTAGCCCCGAGGGGTGGCTAAAAAGTAGCCATAATCCCATACTAAAATGTAGTAGGGGTTTGTAGCTGAGGTTTGGACATGGGCTGAACTGTCTACATGGACATGCACGAGATTCTTCAATATGTTAGTTGGAACTGGGGCTGGGGGAAGAGAAAAGGAAACAGGAGCTAGCAGTCAGGGGCAGTCTCTTCCAATCATATTGACAGAGAACCTGTCGGATTGAAAATTGTAAGCTAAAATTGTACTTTCCAGGGTGTTATGAATGAAAATTTGTCAAGTTAAGAGAATGGAAATGATTCTGCTTAATATGTTACTAATTTCATTATTTGAAAACTATTATTTATTTAAATATATGATATGTGATTTTCCAGCTACACTCTTGCTCTGAGCCTGCAAGTCTTATAGATGAGCCATAGAATAGAGGCAGGATAGACAAGTAGAATTTATTTTTATGTAAATAGAGTATAATTTGCACAAACAGACATACACACAAACACAAGAGCAAGTATCTTTAGTACATCTCTATATAACACGGCATGGTTGAGATCTGTAATATACCTTAAAACATAACATAAATGTGACTATGTTTAGTGTTAGATGCTTCCACATACAGTTACCTGGTTTAGTAAGTCACTAAAAATGGCAGATCGTGGTTTCCAAAAAGGGCACAACAATAGTTCTCATTCCACATGCTTCTCCAGAACCCCGCCTTTGGAACAAGAACCTTGATGGGGCATTGAGAGGTAGAATCTATGTCTCCTCTTTGAACTTGAGTGAGCTTTTATGACCTCTTTAACAAAAGAGTTCAAAAAAGCAGCACCATGTGTTATTTAAGAATAGAACATGAAAGGCAGTACAACTTCCTCCTACCTCTCTCTCAGGACACTCACTTTTGGAACCTAGTCACCACACTCTGCAGAAGACAAAAGGTCCTAGCTAAGGTCCCAGCCAATAGCCAGCACCAACCACCAGACTTGAGGGAGCAACCCTTCAGAAATGTTCCAGCCTCTAGAACATCCATTCCAGCTGATGCAAAGTGCAACAGAGATGAAGAGTCTCCTCCAAACCCTGTCAGATAGTTGCATTCTGAGCTAAATTATTGATTGTAAATTACTTTCATTGTTGTAAGGCACTAAGTTTTGGATGCTTTATACTCAGCAATAGACAAGTAGAGCCTAAGCATGAAATAATTTTCTTTTAAAATATATTATTGTTACATGATATATATCTCACTTTTAAAAATAAACTGAAAAAAGGATAGCAACTTAAGCAGAAATTGAGTTATGTTTCTTTCTATATGTATAAGAGACTTCACTCTATTTAATAATTTTTATGTTTAAATTTAATTAAATTCAATCAAGGACAACGTCACTGATTAGGATGCCAATATTAAAAAACAAACAAACAAACAAACAAAACAGAAAATAAGTGTTGTCAAGGATATGAAGGAATTGAAATCCTTGCGTGTTGTTCCAAGAAGTAAAGGAAGTAAAACGATGCAGTTACCATGGAAAAGAATGGTGGTCCCAGTGGTCCCTCAAAAAAATCAAACCACCATATGATCCAGCAATTTCACTTCTGGGTATGTACGCAAAATAATTGGAAGCATGGTCTTGAGGAAGTATATGTACACCCAGCATTATGCACAATAGCCAAAAGATGGAAGCAACCCAAGTGTCCATCAGTGGTTGAATGGATAAAATAAAATGTGGTATATGCAAGCAATGGAATATTATTCAGCCTATATTATAAAATAAGAATTTTTTCACTTGGATATAGTTGACCCACAATGTGATATTAGTTTCAGGTGTACAACTTAGTGATTTGGCAAGTTTATCCATTATCTATGTTCACCACAAGTATAACTACCATCAGTCCTGTTACATCACTACTACAACATCACTGACTGTATTCCTTATGCTCTACCTTTTAATCCTGTGACTTTCTTATTGCATAACTGGAGGCCTGTATCTCCCTCTCCCCTCCACCCATTTTGCCCAACCCCCTGCTCCCCTCCTCTCTGGCAGCCAGCAGTTTGATCTCTGTATTTATAGGGCTGATTCTGCTTTTTGTTTGTTTATTCACTTTTTCTTTAGATTGCACTTACAAGTGGAATTATATGGTATTTGTCTTTCTAGTCTGACTTATTTTACTTATTTTACTTACCTTAATATCCTGTAGGTCCATCCATGTTCTTTCAAATGATATGATCTCACCCAAGAAAGGAAATGCTGATGCCTGCTATGACATAGACAAAGCTTGAGGATTTTATGCTGCGTGAAATAAGCCAGTCACAAAAATACAAATACTATGTGATTTCACTAACATAGGGTATCTAGGATAGTGAAATTCATAGAGACAAAAAGTAGAATGTTCGTTGCCAGAGGCCAGGGGAAGGGAGGAATGGGAAATGGTTCTTTAATGGGTATACAGTTTCAGTGTTACAAGAGGAAAAGAATTCTGCGATGGGTTGCACAACAAAGTGAGTATACTTACTACTTGTCTGTAGACTTAAAAATGATCAATTTAAAATTAAGATGGTATATTTTATGTTACTTGTATTTCATCACAATTAAAAAATTTTTATTTAATCAAGGGTTTTTTGGCTCCATGCCTCCAGAGTTTCCCTCAGTCTTATTCATTCTCATATCATATAGACATAGCCAGTATTTATTATAGAATAAGATCATGCAGAATTTTCTCCTAAATTGAAATAAGCAAAACTGCTCATTAAATCTGGCAACATTATCATGAAATTTAATAGCCGGTTTCAAAACAGTTGATTAAATAAATAAGGAATCTGATGATTGATTGTTCACTAATCACAATGGTGCATTTCATAGTCAATATGGTGGGGCATGTAACATCTTTTTAAAACTGATGGTCAAGGATCTGGTTGGTGTTTATTTCTATTAAAGTTCAATTCTTGTAGTCAATTATAATTCATTCATATTTAATATTTCATGTTTGAAATATTTACAAACTGGTACTTATATAGTTATGTAGATGTGATCCATTAATATTTATAGTAGACAATTACAATTTTCAAAAATGTAAAACATGCTTTCTTCATCCTGTACAGCAAACCGCTTTCTCATTTTACATTGCTGAACAAATTAAAAATATTTTGCAATTATTTGCATTATTAATTTCAAAAAAGTGTTATCAGTATTTCTATAGGGAATTTGTAACTCTAAGTTCACACAAGCTACATGTCCAATAGACGGACTTTTTTTTTAATACTCAGAAGTGGAGTGGCGGTCAGGATAAAGAAGAAAATCATACTAAAAATAAAAATCAGAATATTGCTTCATTAAGAGAAAATCATGTAAAAATTATAATGAACTGATTTGAACTTAAAATTGTTCCTAATGCCTTTGATTTGTTTACATAGGGCAGGAAAGTCATTCCCATCAGAGCCACCTTCCCAATGACAACACCGAATTAGAGTGTTTCATAAAATAAATTGTTGACTTTAGCCTTCTACCTTAATATTTAGAAATGACACACAGAAAGAAAGAAAAGAACTTCTACTCAGAATTCTCCAAGTTAAGATTTCATCTTTCCAGGAGGAATAATTTCGAGTTTTGCCAAGCAATTTTTAAAATAATAGCACTTTCTAATATTTTCCAGAGCGATGTTGTATCTAAACATACACAATTTTTTGCAAACAAATTTTATTTTGATTTCAAAATAAATCAAGCCCTTTTCTTGTATTTCCTGAACACCATGATGAATCCCAGCAATTATTATTAAAATCCTCCCTTTTTCTCCCTTATCACCTGCACTATCACATACATGAACTATTCCTGGACCTTTCTCCTCAAATCCCCCAAAAGTCTCCTTCACTATCTTCAGTGTATATGACCTTTCCTACTATTTTTCTTAAGATTCATTTTTTTAATTTATTCTAGAGAGCGAGAGAGCATTAACTGTTGGGGGAAGGGAGGGCAGAGGGAGAGGGAAGAGAGAATCCTCAAGCCATCTTCCCGCTGAGCCCTGAGTCCGATGCCTGGACCCCAAGATTATAACGAGCCAAAACCAAGAGCCAGCAGCTCAACCGACTAAGCCACCCCGAAGCCCTGACTTTTCTTACAATTTTTAACCTATCTTCTTTCTCCTAGCCCCTCATTATAGAAATTGACATTATATATGAATACATTATATATAAATTGACACTAAATTGTTTTCCTTCATCCTCCCACTTTTCCCATCTCTTTCTCTCTCTCCCTCTCTCTCTCTGCCTGTTCTGTTCTCTCTCCAAAGCCCAGAGAACTGGCAAGACATTTTTGAGGGGGGAAAATGGCTGAGCAAGACTGCAAGTATGAGAAACTAAAAATTTTCATACACCAGTAATTTTTAGTCTGTTACATTCTCATAGCTACAAAATTTATTGCCCTTTCAATAAAAATATAAAGGTGCTCGGGACGCCTGGGTGGCTCAGTTGGTTAAGCAGCTGCCTTCGGCTCAGGTCATGATCCCAGCGTCCTTGGATCGAGTCCTACATCGGGCTCCTTGCTCGGCAAGGAGCCTGCTTCTCCCTCTGCCTCTGCCTGCCATTCTGTCTGCCTGTGCTCGGCTCTCTCCCCCTCTCTCTCTCTGATAAATAAATAAAAATCTTAAAAAAAAAAAAAAAATATATATATATATATAAAGGTGCTCACGAAGAGTCTCTAAACTTAAAATCCTGAAGCCTTCCCTTCATCCATACCATAATTTTCAAATAACATCTGTAGCAAGAGCCTGATAAATTGAAGGTTCTCTCCACTTCTTTTTCGGTACCTCAGACAGCTTAAAACCTAGGGAAAAAAGAGAGTTAGTGTAAGTGTTTTTGCTCGACACATTTCTGCTTTGGAGAGTTGGAGTGATTTGGATTGAAATTTTGGCCCTCGGTACCATGAAATTCCCGCCCATGATGCAAAGCCCAAGAAACATCTGGGGTCTTTGCGAAACGAGTCTCTAAATCTTCATCTCCCTGCGCGGCATGCACAAAGGTTACACACTATGATTTAATCAGCTGCCTTTAGAAAAACACTTAGAATTCGAACGTACTGGAACCAGTCATGGTGTTTTGAAAGTCACAACAGGACCACACTTACACCCTGGGACAGCACTCAGGCAAGAGTTCTTTCTCTCTTCTTACAGTTCCTCTCTTTGTGCAAAGTGAACTTTTCTTCCTTCGGTCAAAAGGACATTGGATGGGCTGAGTTGAAAGCACCGTTCTCCTGTCTCATGAATCACTTAGTGACTTGGTTCCACATTAGGTCACCACAGAACACAGACTGTAACAGGAACACATAAAAGCTCCACAAGGGGAGGGGAGAGACGCTGTTCTGGAATATCGTTGCCAGAGTAACATAAACCTTGTGTGTTTTCACAAGGAAATGAGTCACTTGTTTCTGTTGGCTAAAACTCTGTTTTCTTTAATTTCATATTTTAGCTGTCTAATATATGCTGAAAGAGCCCAGGGTTTCCAGTCTTCAGATGAAGATAACTTGCTAATTAAAAGCTCAACAGAGGGTTTGCATGGTAATTAAACAGAACGGGATAAAAGGAACACTCAAGCAACCAGGAGCACATGGCAAAGGCAAGGGTGAGAGCCCTCAAACCTTAATCAGTTCTTCGAGAGCGGGAGCCCTGAGGGTGGGGGCACAGACAGGCTCTGCACGGTGAGATAATTCAGAAGAAAATAACAACTAGAAATAAAATGTACCGAACTCAGTATGTTAAAAAAAAATAGTCTATTCAGACAAAATCAGGATGTATTTGCCTTGAATTATGGGGCTATTTATTTTAAAGTTTCTTTATCATTTGGAGGGTTTAGCCTTAGAAAGTATTAGAGCAGAAGGTGAAAATGCAAATGGTTTCATGGCTTTGGTCAGCTATGGGATGACCGGGAGGGATGGGGACCGTGGCACTTAGGTGACAGGAGTCTGTGAGCCCAATTCAGCCTGTGGGGTTCTAGACCAGGCCCTCTATTCTACAGTACCAAGAAACACATTATTCTTCACTTTCATCGGAAGACTGGCTTTCTTCAGAATAGATGCACTGATAAAGATGTCAATATCAATTCTATCTTTTTAAAATTAATACAGTTGTAGTATTAAGCCTCTAGTCCTGGCCTTCAGGACTCATGTGCGATACCTGTTCGGGTTCCTTCTTTGTCTGTGCTCCCCGAAATACGTGACCATTTGGGAGTACTCTGGCTATTTCTTTTCTCCCTGCTTTTCGTGACACTTTTTTAAGCAAGTGGTCAGCGCTCCCTGTCTCTCACGCTTTGGGGCCTCTTCCTGCACAACCTCTTCCCCTAGAATCCTGTCCTCAACTGCCCACTTTGCTGGAACTGCTGACTTCCTCAGCACCATGTCTACTGGACTTTTTCAGGCCTCATTCCCTTTGGCCTCCCTTCTGCATTAGTCTTCCCTGGGGCCACACTTTGTCTGTACTGCTCGCCTTCATCGCTTCCCCTCCCAACAAACTGTTACTTTTCCTCTTTATTCTTCTGTCCTTTGATGACTTCCCTATTTCAGTTACACAAGTGTGGTCTTTCCTCCTAACTATTTCTGTACATTTTGACTTAATACGCAGTATACCACTGCAACATAGTATTTTTTTTAAACTTTTACGTATTTATTTTAGAGAGAGCATGTGTGCATGCAAACAGGCGAGGTAGGGGGAACACAGGGAGAATGGAAGCAGATGCCCTGCTGAGTGCAGAAGCCATTTGTGGGACTCAGTCCCAGGACCCTGAGATCATGACCTGAGCCAAAACCAAGAGTCAGATGCTTAATCAACTGAGCCACCCAGGCACCCCTTCAACACAGTATGTTAAAAACCAAACTCCCTCTCTTCCTCCTCTAAAGCAGCGTCTTGCCTGATTCCATTCTTTCTGCAAATGCCACTATCACTGTCTCTGCAAGACAGTCTCAAGCCCCAGAGAAGTCTTGGATTCTTTCCTTCCTCTCTCCTGCACATCTGATTGGTCACCAACTTTGTTGTGTCTTGTGAAGTAATCTGTTTTGGATCCATGCCTTCCTTCCCAATGCCTCAGCCAGACATTTGTCCAGAATCTGTTATCACTCACACCTAAGTCAGGACAACAGTTTCCTAACTGGTCTCTGCCTGCTGTTTGTCAGGGCTGCGACCCATCCTGCCCACCGCAGCCAGACATGTTTTACTTACACCTCCACTGGGCGGTACTGAGCCGTGCTCCAAGCTGCCAGTAGCATCGTGTGCCTGGAGGAAGTTCAGCATCACAGTCTCTAATGCCCTTACTTTATCTTCTCCATCTCCCACCTGAAGTCCTTCCCTCTGATCTGACCTGTGCATTGCTCCATTCCCTCCCTTTGCTCCCTCCAATGCCCCTTCCTATTTTATTCCTACTCAAGATCTTCGCCCATCTCGTCGGCCGTCTCCTTGCTGATCATACAGGCACATCTTGCCATATTTTAGCTTGTATTTATTTAATCTTTCATGTGTTGGAGCCTTGTCCTCATCAAGGATTCTTAGCATCCTAAAGGGAAGAAGTATGTCTCTGCTTCATGCCTCCTATAGACACAAGGATATAGCTACAAGTAGGTTTTCTGTAATTATTTCTTGTATAAGGATGGTAATTATCTTAATAATGTCATCCACAGCTACTAAGTTGTACACCAAGCTGAATATTTTTAATACATTTTAATGAGTGTGTTTTCAAGATTTTTATAACTTCTTTTATAGACATCATTTGTTCATCTTTCATGCATGTCTAAAAGATTTAAGATCACTAATTAAATGTCTAATCAATTTGCATCATAATTAACTTCATCTAAATCCTTATTTAGCATCCATGTGCTTTCTTTTTCCCTTAGACAAATGTTTTCTTCCCAGAGATTTTTTTCCTTAATATCTTTATGTTTCTATTACATAGACTTGATGAATTTTCATTATTATTTCATAGTTTTTAGAATTCAAACTCAAAAAGTATAAAATGTATATGGTGTTCCATTTTTTTTTCAGTTCCCTCTTCTTCCCATTTTATTAACATATTTACCCTTCTAGAGAATTTTTAAGTATGTTTAAGCCAATATGACTCCTTTTTTCACCTACATTTCTTCGCATTTCTTTTACACATTTTGCAGCAACTTGCTGTTTCCAATTTACAATGTATCGTGAAAAAATCTTCCACGATCATTTCAATAACAGTCTGGCATTCTGCAGGATGACATATTGTAATTTGTCGAACCAGTTCCCCAGTGATAGACATTCAGGTTATTTCCAACCATTTATTATTGCACAAGGTAGAATGTATTCTTATACATAAACTTTTTGCATATATGCAAGAATATGACTACAGTGATTTCTGAGAAATAGAGTTTCTGAGTCTAAGGCTATATACATTTGTAATTTTGACAGATACTACCAAATGGCCCTTTCGAATATAAGGAACTATTTTATACCCATACAAATAATGCACAAAGTGTGTATTTCTTCAAAGTCTTATCAATACAATGCATTATCAAACTTTAAGGGTTTTGCCAGTTTCATAGGTGTAAAATTGATTGAGTAGTTTTTAAATATCACCTTTATGGAGGTATAATTTATATAATAAAATTTATTTTAAGTGTACAATTTGATGAATTTTGACAACTGTATATGGTCACGGAGCCACAACCACAAATGTAATAAGAACTTCACCATCACACACACACGAAAATTCACTCATGCCCTTTCATAGATAATCCTCTAGTCCCATTTCCAATCCCTTACAATCACTAATTTGCTTTTAGTGATTATTGTTTTGTCTTTTAAGAACTCCACATAAACATCACATGATATATATTCTTTTTCTGTATTTCTTTTCCTAAGCAAAATGTTTCTGAGCATTATCCATGGTGTGTGTACTAATCTTTCCCTCCTTCTTGTTGCAGAATAGTATTGTAATGTAAGGGTGAGCTGAAATTTGTTTATCCACTTACCAATTGATGGGCATATTAGTTATTTCCAGTTTGGGATTATTATTAAGAAAGCCATGAATATTTGGGTATGTGTTTGTGTGAAAATATGTTTTAATTCTCTTGGAAACCTTGGATACACTAGAAGTGGTATTGCTGAGTTTTATGATGTGTATTTTTAACATTGTAAGAAACTGTCAAATTGTTTTCCAAAGTTGCTGTATCCCTTTGTTACCCCCACCAGCCACGGGTGAGAGCCATTTGCATCATACACTTCCCTATACAAAATATTGTCTGTTTTTAACTGTAGTAATTTTAGTGGATATGTAACAGTAATTGAGGCTTTAATTTGCTTTTTCCTCATGATTATGATGTTGAGCGTCTTTTCATAAGTTTATTTGTCATTCACATACCTTCTTTGGTAAAATGCCTATTCAGATATTTTGTCCAGTATTTATCATGCTATCTTCTTATTGTTGAGTTTAAATATTCTTATATATCCCAGTTAAAATTTATTATTTAAGAGATATTTTTAAAAACTTTTTTCCAAGGTCTGGTTTGCCTTGCTTTCTTTCTTTCTTTCCTTTTTTTTTTTTTTTTTTTTTTTTTTTAATAGTGACAGAGAGCACTAGTGGGAGGAGAGGGGGAAGCAGGTTTCCCGCCAATTAGGGAGCCCGATGTGTGGCTGGATCCCAGGACACTGGGATCATGACCTGAGCCGAAGGCAGCCGCTTAACTGACTGAGCCACCCAGGCGCCCCGCCTTTCTTTCTTAAAAATTTATTTGAAGAGCAAAATATTCTAATTCTTTATTTTAATGAGGGGCTATGTAACCATTTATTGGTTTATAGTTTGTGCTTTTGGTTTTCTTCAGATCTCTGCTAACCAATGCCATATAGGTTTTCACCTATATTTTCTATGATACCATATACAGTTGTCAAACCAGAAGTTTACTAGTTTAGCTTTTATATTTCTATGATCCTTTTTGAGTTAATCTTTGTGTATAATGTGAAGTAAGGGTTGTGTTTCATCTTCTTAGGTACAGATAACCATTTGCTTTAGCACCCTTTATCGAAAAGATGATATTTTCCCTGTGTGATCTCCTTGACATTTTTGACCATATATTTGAGAGTCTGTTTCTGGACTCTATTTTATTCCATTGCTCTATGTGCCTATCTATATACCAATATTATACTATCTTAATGACCTTACCTTTATAGTAACGCTCAAATTCAGATTCCATAAGCCCTATAATTTTGTTCTTCAAAAGCATGTTGGTTATTCTAGATCCTTTTTATTTCTAGATGCATTGTAGAATCACCTAGTGAATTTCATAAACACTGCTACATTTTTATTGGGATCATGCTGAAATTATACGTCAGTTTGGGGAAAATTGACATTTTAATAATATTAACTCTTCTAATCTGTAAAGATAGCCTTTCCCTTTATTAATTTAGATCCTTTGTTTCTCTTGGCAATATTTTATGGGCTCTCTTGTACAGATTTTAAATATTTAAAAAACACTTAATCTTCAATATTTTATTTTTTATGCTCTTCTAAATGGCATTTTCATTTTAATTTCCAATTGTTGATAGTATAAAAATGTATTTCTTTTTTTATATTGGCCTTGTATCATATAAGTCATTGCTAAATTCACTTATTAATTTTTAGGTAGATGATTATGTTATTTGTAAATAGAATATTATTCTTTCTTATGTGTATGCTTTTACTTCTTTTCCTAGCCATATTGCACTAGCTAATATCTCCAGTACCATTTGGGAGAAAGACATTCTTCGGTCTTTCACCATTAATTGTGATGTAGGTTATAGGGTTTCATAAATTCTCTTTTTCATATTGAGGAAGTTCCTTCTTATTCTTACTGTGTTGAAAGATTTTTCATGAATGAATGTTGAATTTTGTCCAATGTTTTTAATGCATCTATTAAGATGATTTTAGGGCTTTTCTTTTTTAGTCTGTTGATGCTGTAAATCCCATTGATTGACTTACAAATGCTAAAACAACCTAGCATCTCTATGATGAACACCACTTGGTCACAATGGATGCATTATCCTTTTTATTGCTGGATATGATCTACCAAAATTTGTGAAAGTTTATTGCCTCTATGTCCATTAAGTTTGGTGGTTTCTAGTTGGTTTTTTTTTTTTTAATATTTTGTTTATTTATTTGACAGACAGAGATCACAAGTAGGCAGAGAGGCAGGCAGAGAGAGAGAGTGGAGGAAGCAGGCTTCCTGCTGAGCAGAGAACCCGATGCAGGGCTCTATCCCAGAACCCTGAGACCATGACCTGAGCGGAAACCAGAGGCCCTAACCCACTGAGCCACCCAGGTGTCCCTCTAGTTCTTTATTTCTTGTCTTTTTGGGGTTTGGTATTAAGGTAATGCTGGCCTCATAAAGTGAATTGGGAAGTATTCCTTTCTCATCTGTTTTCTGGAAAAGGTCGCATAGAAATAGTGGGGTGTCTTAAAACTAAACATTTGGTTAATTAACCAGTAAAACTTACTAGACATACAACTTTCTTTTTGGACAAGTTTTAAACTACTATTTCAACATTTTGAGTAGGTTTAGGATTATTTTTGTGTCACTCGTGAATTGGTTCATTTTATCTTAACATCACATTAATGCCATGAAGTAGCTCATACTATTCTCTTATCTTTTAAATACTTGTAGAATCTGAAATAATTTTACCTCTCCCATTATTTATATTGCTTGTGTTTTATTTCTCTTTTTTCTGAGCAATATAACTAAAAGTTTATCAATATTATTAATCTTATCAAAAATCAAACTTTGGTTTCATTGTTTTTCTCTGTTATCTTTCCATTTTCTACTTCAAAGGTTCTGGATTTATTTATTTATTATTTATCTTTATTATTTCATTCTTTTGTTCACATTAGGCTTTATTTACCTTTCTTATTCTAGTTTAAGATTTAAGCTTGGATTGTTTATTCCAGAACTTTCTCCTTTTTTAACAGTATAAATTTCCTTTTAATAAATATTGCTTTAACGAAATCTAACAGATTTTATTTTGCTGTGTTTTACTTTCATTCAGCTTAAAATATTTTTTAACTTAATAATTGTGATTTCTTCTTTGAACCATGGATTATTTAGAAATGTGTCAATTCATTTTCAAATATTTAGGATTTTCAGATATCTTCCTGTTCTTGATTTCTAATTTAAAACATTTTTGGTCAGAAAACATGCTTTTTATGATTTCAGTCTTATAATTACTGACACTTGTTTTATGTTTTATGGTCATCTTGATAAGTGTCCTGGGTCCATTTGAAAAGAATGTATATTTTTCTGTCAGATGGAGTGTTCAATGTTAATTAATTTAGGCTGGTTGACAGTGTTTGACTATTACATATCATTTCTGATTTTCTGTATACTTGTTCTATCAACTACTGAAAGAATATTAAAATTTCTACCTATAATTGTAGATTTATCTATTTCTCCTTTGTGATCGATCAGTTTATGCTTCATGCATTTTTACTAATTAGTTAGCAAGTAACATGCACATTTAGAATTCCTATGTCCCCTTGATAAGCTGACTTATTTATTATTGAAGAAATGTTCTTCTTTTCCTAATATTGTTCCTTATTCTCAATTCTACTCTGTTTGATATTAATAAAGCCACTCCAGCTTTTTTACTTTATAAGTGTTTGCATGGTCACTTTTAACCTGTGTTTTTAGATTTTTGGGTTTCTTACAAACAGCATTATCAGTGGATCCTGAATTTTTATCCAATCTCACAATCTTTGCATTTCAATTAGGATATTTAGATTATTTACATATGTAATGTGATTAACAATGCAGTTGAGTTTAAATCTACTATCTTTCTTTTTTTCTTTTTTTTAAAAGATTTTATTTATTTATTTGACAGACAGAGATCACAGTAGGCAGAGAGGCAGGCAGAAAGAGAGGAAAGGAAGCAGGCTCCCTGCTGAGCAGAGAACCCCATGCGGGACTCCATCCCAGGACCCTGGGATCATGACCTGAGCCGAAGGCAGAGGTTTTAACCCACTGAGCCACCCAGGTGCCCCAAATCTATCATCTTTCTATTTGTTTCTTTTTGTTCCATTCATTGTTTATTTCTTTCCCTCATTTCCTATCTTCTTTTAGGTTAACTGAGTGTTTTTTGTGTTCCCATTTTATTTCTGCTATTGACGCTTAGTTATCTATCTTTGTTTATTTCAGTGGTTACCTTGGGGTTTGCAATTTGAATCTTTAACTTAAACCTGTCTACTTTCAAATAGTATTATACCCTTTATAGGTATAAGGGTAAGAACCTTGCAACAGTATACTTCCATTTCCTCCTTCTTGTCCTTGGTGCTATCCTTCGTGCTTTTTACTACTATATATGCTATAACCTCCCTAGTACATTGTTGGTATTTTTGCTTTAAACAGATCATTTGTTTTGGGTTTGTTTGTTTTAAAGGTTTATTTATTACAGAAAGAATGGGAGCAGAGGGAGGCCGAGGAAAAGAGAAAATCCTGAAGCAGACATTCCCTCCCCCGCCCCACCCCAACGCAGAGCCAGATGCAGGATTCCATCCCAGGACCCTGAAACCATGACCTGAGCTGAAATCAAGAGTTGGCTGCTTAACTGACTGAGCCACCCAGGCAAGCCAGATAATTTGTTTTTAAAGAGATTTTTAAGGTAAGAAAAATATGCCTGTTATATTACCCATCTATTTTTCATTTCTAGTGTTCATAATTTCTTTGCATGGATCCAAATTTCCCTCTGGTATTCTTTTCCTTCTTCCTGAGAATTTTTAAAATATTTCTTGAAGTACAGATATACTGATAATGAATTCCTTCAGCTTTTATATATCTGAATGTCTTTCTTATTTTTTTATTTTTCATTTTGACTGGTTAAAGAATTCTAGGTTGACAAGACTTCTTTTCTTTGAGTGCTTTAAAGATTTCTCTGTGTTATCTTCTGCTTGCATAACATCTGATAAGCATTCTTCTATCATTCCTATCTTTGTTGCTCTGCATAATAGGTCTGTATTCTCTGTCTGCTTTTAAATTCTTTCCTTTGTTAGTGTTTTTCAACAATTTGATTATGGTGTGCTTTGTCCCGGTTATCTGTATATAAAATCTGTTGGATTCATTGAGTTTCTTGGATTTGAGTGAAGTTTCATCAAATTTAGAAAGTTCTTGATCAGTATTCTTTGAATAATTTTTCTATCCCACTCTTTTTTTTTTTTTAAGATTTTATTTATTTATTTGACAGATAAGAAGTAGGCAGAGAGGCAGGCAGAGAGAGAGAGAGCTAAGTAGAGAACCTGATGCAGGGCTCGATCCTAGGACCCTAAAATCATGATCTGAGCCGAAGGCAGAGGCTTTAAACCACTGAGCCACCCAGGGGCCCCTATCCCACTCTTGTTTATGGGACTCTAATTAAACGTGTTTTAGGCTACTTAACCTATTACTGCTCCCCAGTTATTTTTTTCATTTTTCCCCACACAAGCTTCATTCCAGATAGTTTCTATTGTTATGTCTTCAAGTTCATGAATCACTTATTCTATAATTACTAATTTGATATTAACCTCACCCAGTATGTTCTTCATTTCAGATATTGAATTTTCATTTATTTGGAAACTATAAAACATAATTCATGTAAGTACAATTTATTTATTTTTTGGTTTCCCATTTTTCTTCTCAAACTGTCCCCGTTTTCACAAATACATGAAGCATATTTATAATAGCTGTTGTAACATTTTTGTCTTCTAGTTTCACCATTTCTATCTGTGTACTTGTATTGATTTTTTTCCCAAGTTACGGATTATATTGTCTGCATATTCGCACACCTGGTAGTTTTTCTGGACATTATGATTTTATGTTGTTTGTTGCTGGATTTCTTGTATTCCTTTAAATAATATTGTGTTTTGTTTTTATGTGTATTTAGGTAATTTGAAATCAGTTACATTATTTCAAAGCTTGCTTTTAAACTTTGTTAGGATAAATCTAGATCAGACTTTAGTCTAGGACTAATTTATCTCTACTTAGATTCTAGTCAATGTTTTAGTATTAGGTCTTTCAATCCTGGAAGGCATGAACACAGACTATTTTCAGCCTTATGTGAGGTTCTGGAATTTATCTGCCTACTGACATTCAGTAGATTTTAACCCAGCTGCAGGTGGTTTCTTCTCATGCATGTATCCATTAGTAATCAGCAAAACACTCAAGGGACCCCCCACCGCAGATCCCTGCTTCCCTCTGAGCCAGTTCCTCTTTTCCAGAATCTGCCCCACAATTTCTAGCCTTTGGCTTCCCTGAACTCTAATCTTTGTCCTCTTCTCAGCCAGAAACCCTATTCTGTTGAGTTCCCTTTTTCTGCACTGAAGTCTGGAAACTGTCCAGACACAGCAAGCTAGAGTGATTGTAGTAGTTTTATTTTATTTGTGGGGAATACATTCCAAGACATATCAGTGAATGCTTGAAACCATGGATAGTACCAAACCCTACATGCATGTGTATATGTGTGTGTGTACATACACACACACACACACACACACACACAAACACACACACGTATTTTTTCCTACCTACATTCATACCTACAATTCATACCTACAATAAACTTTAATTTGTAAATGAGGCACAGGACGAGATTAACAATAATACCTCATAATAAAATGACCAATAATAGCAATATTCTGTAATAGAAGTTATGTGAATGTAGGCTCTTTCTCTCTCTTTCAAAATACCTTATTGTCCTGTACTTTTCCTGTGATGATGTGAGATGATAAAATACCTATGTGATGAGATGAAGTGAGGTGAATGACGCAGGCCCTGTGACGTAGTGTGAAGCTACTAACAAACACAGTTGACCATGGTAACTAAAACTACAGAAAGCAAAATCACTGATAAGCAGGGGTGGGAGGGGGAGGGGGTGGACTACTGTATAGGTCTTTCTTTTTTGTCTTTTGTTTGCTGTTGTTTTATTTTTTTTCCTCAGGGATCACAGGCCTAGACTGCTTATTGCCTAATATCAGAAAACTTGTCTCATATATTTTGTCTAGTTTTCTATTTTATTAAGGCAGAAGATTAAATCTGATTCCTCTTACTCTGTCTTGGCAAGAATCATAAGTTCCTATCAGTTTAATATGAATTTCTCTTGCTATGAGTGAGGTTGAGTATCTCTTCATGTGTTTAACAAGAGGCTTTTGTATTTCTCAGAATGTATTTATATCCTTCATCCATTTTTATTGTGTTGTTGGTTCTTTCATCATTTTCAATAACACCATTTAATGCTAGAATTCTGCTTTACTGGTTCTTGCAGTTCTAAAAATAGTTTTTCATATCCATTGATATTTCAATAGCTCTTTCTAAAATAATTTGCAATGCTATTATACTGCTGTCTTAAAATTCATCCCTCCATTTTTATATTTGGATATTTCTATACTTCCAGTGCAAACATCAATTAAACAAATTTTTTAAAGTATTTAAGGCCCACATGGAACTATCCTAGTGTAAAGAAGGAGAAAACCAAGCAAAAGACACATTTTATGATCTTAAAGAGGTTCTTATACTAATGGAAAAAGAAAAAAAAAGTACATAAATATTTAGAGTTGGGAGGGACACAAGCCTAAATTGTAAAATGGACTAAGATTAGTCATGGAATTCTTTTGGAGAAGATGCATCTTGAACAAAATTTTGAACCAAGTTCCAAATTTAAATATGTTGGAGAAAGCAGGGGCGGTTGTCTCTCCAGGATTAACTAAAAAATAGAATAAGAAAGAAGAGTAGAATAAGGAGAAAACAAGCCAAAGTGGTGGGTTCTGCTGCCTCTTCTCAGGTCCAACTTTATATTCTGTCCATTAGAAGAAAGTGATGATCTTGAAGAGCAGAGATTCAAAGTCACACGCACCTGGGGAAGCTGGTCTCAGAGACTTTCAAGGAAACACAGTGCTGCCTCATAAAAAGAGAACTGGATTCCCCAATCAACAGTGTAGTCATATTTTCATGAATACTATTGCAATGTTAGAGTCATACATGTGAGTTCATTACTGTTCTTTACAGTTTACTGTTATAGTTTTCATTGCTGTTCCACATTCATATAAAATGTTGATCATTCTTCTTCCTACTGATCATTAGGATTCCCACCATGGAGAGATAATTCCCAGCCTCTTACTTGTCAGCATTCCTCTGACTGCCTGGCCATTTGGAACCAGAAGTTTCTCCTAAGGCATACCCCTGAAGACCTAGGTAGGGCAGTTCTGTCAAATCAAATGAAAGGCCCAGGTGATGATCCTCTACTGCATTTGTACCAGATGATTCCTCAACCCATCTTCAGACTTCTGTGGCTTGCCTGGTTGGTCCTATGTGGCTACCCAATGAGGGCACTGTCTCATTTGTGTTTTCCTGGTCTTGATTTCTTCACAAACTCTACGGTTAGAATGCACCTACCTTTTTCCATTAATAGCTTAAGCTCCTGGAACCTCATCAGAGGGAAGGAAAATAATGCCTCTCGAGGCACATCATTCACTTGTGGGCCTTGAGATTTTGTGGAGTTCAAAAGTTGGGGTCAATCCAATAGGTAAATGGGTGTTTGATCAAAAAAGTAACAAAAGGGAAATATACCAATCACAGAATAGAAATATTCAAGAGAACCTCCAAACTGACAGGGGAAATTAAAGAATGAAAAGTAACTCGATCAAACATAAAAATAAGAAAAAATAAGGGCTAACATATTAAGATTTAAATATTAATTAAAACGGGTATATAAAACCAAGTGTATCAATTGTAACCCTGAATGTGACCAGAATGAATTTTCCCGTTTAAAGACAGGTTACTTGAGTATTAAAAAAAAAATTTTAAGCCTGAGCTACATATGGTTTATAAGAAAATCATTTTCAACAGTGGATTTTTTTTTTTCCTAAAAGGCTAAAAACAAAAGGGAGGGCAAAATAATACTAGGCATTCATGAGCAAAAATAAATAGCAGAGGAAACATTAATATTATATAAGTTAAATTTAAGGTTCCAAGCACTAAACAGATAAAGAGAAAATATGATGATAAAAGCCTCAAGTTATAAAAGACTTATCTTCCAAAAAGGAAAGCTTTCATAGATCTAGATGCACAAAACAACAAATAAACAAGAAAAGTCTTTAGAAATGCAAATATAAATAAAATATAGTAGGAGATTTAAAAATGTCTTTCAGAAGTAGGCTAAAAAGTAAGAATAAGACAAGATAAAGTAAAGTAATGCAATAAACAACTCATAATAATGTAAATAGAGACGTTTCAAATAGACAATCTTCGTTTTCTTCCTATGCACCCATGATGTACTTACAAAATCAGTTATGTAATGGCCACAAAAAGATGTCCTTAGCAAAAAATTTTAAAGTAGAGACTTTTCAGGCCACATTCTGTAATCATAATCCAATAAAATGAGAATAAATAATAAAAAAGAAGCATGCAATTCTACCTACTTGGAAATTAAAACCCATACTTCTAAATAACCCTTGGAAATGAAAGTAGCTGCTAGAAATGGTATGAAGTAGAAGACACCCACATATTCCATGGACAGAGCTCTCTGTGAAGAGATAAGTAGTCATCCTTCTTTCCCACCTGTTATTTCTGTGTTTCGCAGAACAGTTACACTTACTCTTCCTATATGTTGGTATGTTTCTGGGATTGATATTTACAGGTTCATTCACTAATATAACTGATGTGTTCTTTTAAAAGTAAACCAGGGGGCGCCTGGGTGGCTCAGTGGGTTAAAGCCTCTGCCTTCGTCTCAGGTCATGATCCCGGGGTCCTGGGATCAAGCCCCGCATCGGGCTCTCTGCTCGGTGGGGAGCCTGCTTCCCTTCCTCTCTCTCTGCCTGCCTCTCTGCCTACTTGTGATCTCTGTCAAATAAATAAATAAAATCTTTAGGAAAAAAAAAAAGTAAACCAGTAATTCACGAACAGTGTAAATGGCTGCTCATTTAAACATAGAAGATGTGGTTAGTTTTGGTATTTTCAAATATATGGCTTAATACAGTTTTACACATTGTTAGTTACGTATATCCATATTAGCATTAATAATGCAAAACATTTAGGACAGGACACAGAACAGTGTGTCACACATCTAGAATTAACTATTATTATTTTAACACATGAGTTCCTACCTGCTTTGCCTCATAGAAAACCCGGTATCCTTCCCCTGGCCCCTGCCACCAGTCCATATGTCCCTTCCCTTAATGTGCTAAAAAATTTACCATAGTTTTATCTCTTCCTACCCAGAGTCATTTCCCGTTACTCTCAATGGGATCCTGGAGTCCGAATTTGAACATCTTCCCGAAAACTCGAAATGTAATAAAGAACTGTAGCTAAAGCTAAGTTTGGACAGTTAACTTTCTGTGTAGAACTTGACTCAGGCTCCATCTTACCAAATGTGCCAGCTTCCTTTCCTACTGCTCTCCAGAAAAAAAAAAAAAAAAAAAGTAAGAGAGAGAGAGAGAGAGAAAGGAAAGAGAGAGAGAAAGAAAGAAAGAAAGAAAGGAATGAAGGAAGGAAGGAAGGAAGGAAGGAAGAAAGGAAGGAGGAAAGAAAGAGGAAAAAATATCACACAGCTGGCCCTTATTACCAGCTTGCTGGTAAATCATCAGGAAGTGGAAATTCATGGCCCTCTATTCCTCACCAGCTTCAGATGCTTGCTCTGGAGTCTTCAAGAACATGGGCTTCATTGGGGGCGCCTGGGTGGCTCAGTGGGTTGGGCCGCTGCCTTCAGCTCGGGTCATGATCTCAGGGTCCTGGGATCGAGTCCCGCATCGGGCTCTCTGCTCAGCAGAGAGCCTGCTTCCCTCTCTCTCTCTCTGCCTGCCTCTCCATCTACTTGTGATTTCTCTCTGTCAAATAAACAAATAAAATCTTTAAAAAAAAAAAAAAAAAGAACATGGGGCTTCATTGAAGTTACATTCTAATAGGGGAGACAGAAAATGAACAAGTAAACCAATAGTGATAAAACAAAAGGTAGTAATAAAGTGCTATGGAAAATATAAAGCAAGATATATCAGGCAGGATCCAAGCAGGACAGAAGTAGTCTGATACACAGTAGTCTAGATTTAATATGGTGAATCAGTTATGATGATGTTTGAATGCTAAAAGAGCAAAGAGGTGACAATGCAACAACCCAGAGATATGTAATTGACCATTAAGCTGAAGAACAAAGAAAAAAAGCCCAGAGGCCAAGACCATTTTGCAAATGATGGAACCATGGAAAAGATGCAGTGATTGCTGGAGATATTACACAAAATATAGAAAAGGGAAGAAATCTCCTAGATTCTTCCCCTCCATCTTTTCTCCTCCCTACTCCCCAAAGCACCAAAGATGGGCCTCTCACTCACCAAACTTAACAGGAAACCAACTGCCAAGGGAAGCTGGGAGATGTAATTTGTAAGGACCAATATTGCAGCACAAAGATAGGTAAAGGAGAGAGGGTCTGAGATGAAACAGACAAAGCATCTGAAAATCGGGGGAAATCGTACCAGGCAGGGTGAAGAGCAAATGTAAAGGTTCATAAAGAAACTAACGGCTTGGTCAAGGAGCAGCGAGGAGGCTGGTGTAGGCAATGTGAAGCAAAAAGGATAAACCAGCAGCAGAGGATGTCAGAGAGAGAGAGAGAGGAGGCCAGAGCGTGCAGGACCTTCTAGGGCATGGTCAGGAACTTAAGGTTGATACTAATTGTGATGGGAAACCATGGAAATGTTTGAGTAGTAGAGTCACGTGAACTGAACTGCATATGTGAAAGATTCCATTTACCTTGAAAATACAAGTAACCTCAGATGCTAGGTATGCATATGTTCCTAGAGGCCATGTTTTAGCCCTCTGTCCTGTCCCTCTGATGTGGAATGTCCCACAAGACCCATCTGGGACTTGCAAATCTTGGTACACAACAATTACTCTCTGGGCAGCCCTTTCAGCATTGTCTCTTCAAAACATTCAGGTAGAGGCAGGCTTGAGGAGACAATGCCTGAACTGTCTGGGTTGTATTGGTACTAGGGCTCTCTACTAGTTGGGATGGTCAGAAATGCTCTTAATGAGGAATATAAGCCCTTGGACGAGGGTGTGAGATTGTTTTCTTCTCTATAGGAATTCCAGTTTCTGGGTTCACTCGGTTCTCTATAGTAAGCTAATTAGAGTTAAAATATGAAGAAGTTTGATGTGTCACAAAATATTATTGTTCTTATTATTTTCTTCAACATTTAGCACTGTAAAAACCATTGTTAGCATCATATAAAAACAAGCAGTGGATCAGATTTGACTCATGGGTCTCAGTTTGCCAAACCCACTGCTCTGGAGTAAAGTCTCACAGTTGACAAATCTTCCCAGCAGCTAGCTTAAATCTGAATGGAAAGACAGAAATCACCAGACAGTTGAGGAAAATCTCTAATGGGATAATCAGAAACCAAAATACAGAAATAGTAAAAAGAAGAACAAAGAGGAAACAAAACCAATGCAGAGAGCAAAAAGAAACCCACACCAAGGCACATTGGTCTTAAAAGGGACTCATGAAATAAAATAGAAGGAAAGTCACATAAAAAGGATCCACAACCAGAATGCCATTGGGATTACTCAATATTAATTCTAGAATATAGAAAATAATGGAGTAATTCAAATTTTTGAACAAGAATGCTTTCCAACCCAGAATTAGTTCTCTCAGTCAAGTATGAGACTAGAACAAAATCCCTCCAGTCAGTGGATCTAAGAGATGGATTCCAATATAAAAGGGAAGTAATAGAAATCCTCAGACTAATGGGAAAACAAAAGCCCTGACCTCTGTGTAGCAGACCAGGAGTCACCAAACTGTATAGGAACATGAACATATATTAGTACGAAACTCCCAGTTCTTGTGAAAAATTAAGAATGGATTAGTGATATGCATATAGATAGCTAACCAAACAAAGACCCAGCAATTATTAACAGGGAAAACTATTCAAACAGGAAAGAAAATATAATAATAGTCTATCACATGACTCAGCTAAGACTAAAAATCATACTCAGGGTAATACACACCCTGAATTTTGATTCACTCAAAATTATGATGTGATTCCATTAGGAAGATGGTCTGGGGCTGAGAAAAGAGCAAAGAGTGTTTAGAGCATTTAAGACAGCATAAATTCTCTTCATTTCATAAGTAAAATTTTCATAAATTCTCTTCATTTCATAAGTGATCTGATGGCTAAGATCAAACACAGTATCTGTCCGTATCAGTAAAACAGAAAAAATCAAGTAAAAGCAGTATAAACATGTAATTTAGAAATATAATGTAAATACTCAACAACTACAAAGGGGTACCAGTGGTTACTGCTGGGGACTGAGAAGGGAAGAGGAAGAGGAGGCAGGTCCTTGTTATTTCTGCATAATTATTATAAGAGTTGCAGAATTATGGCCATCATTGTTCGATGCATATGCACACAAAACTATACACCTGTGCAGCATTGATGAAAATGAAAATTCCCACAGGGATGATCACGTTGGTTGCTCTACACAGAACTGATTGGAAGGGATAAGTTAAAAGCAGGAAAACCAATCAGGATTACGTCTAAGCAGAAGATGGTAGCAATGGAGATAAGACTTGACAGATTCAAATGTACTTTGGAGGTTGACACAGCCACATTTGGTAATGGGTTGACTATAGCCAAGAAACAGAGCTGTTGAAGACAATTCCCAGGTTTCTGGCATGAGTAACACATGGAGGTAGCATTTAATGAACTGTGAAATGTGTTAAAGTTGAAGATCACATGAAACTTTCAGCTCTAATGTGAGAAAATAACCTTCCAAGACTCTATTTTAATGGTGACCAGCTTCTCTGATGTGCATAGGAATTTTTCCCCCTATGTATGAATCTAATTCTGGAAAACTCCTTTGAGATTAAATTTCCCAAGTAGCAAGGTGAGTCACTTTGTCATTACTCAGAGACAACTGTAGAAGTGGTATATCCTAGGGTTGTCAGGGTACCACCGACAGAGTGCTATCATCCTGCCTTACACTTTCTACCAGGTTTCTATTTTCAAATGACAAGGAAAGATTCATAAAGCGTGGCCCTGATCTGCTGAAGATATATTAATCTTGTTACTGAGTAAGTTATTGCTGCTTTCATTTGATTTAGGAAATTATTTTAGCATAAACATACTACCAGAGCCTAATAAACTGAATGGAAACATTTAAATAAACTCCAAACCAAGAGAAAAAACAAAACTCCCTAAAGTCTTCATGTGGAGAAGAGCAGCACTTCTGATAAATATCCATCTTAAGCAAGTTTCTCAGAAATACTTTTTGGGACATTTTGCCCCAACTCACTCCTCCATGGCGATGCTCTGTAGTAACACCTGAATCACATCAGAGTAACCCAGATGCAGAGTGTCTGAGTACCAGCGAAGGACAGAAGACACACCTTTAGGTGAAAATTGGAACAGAAACCAAAGGAAAGAAACTATATAACCTGAAATCCTATGCAGAAAAACCACCCTAGGAGGAAAAACAAGCAAAGTAATTCTATGCATCAAGCTGACGTCTTCCCAAAGCCAGCCTCTCCCTCCAAAGGCAAGTTGCATCACCCTTGACCAGGAGAGGAGAGAGAAGGATGTGACACTGAGGTCAGCGTTAATTTTTTTTTTTTTTTTCAGACCTTGTTTGGCCAGCACGAGGGCTGTGTAAATACTCTGGCCCCCACAGGAAGGAACATAGAGCCAATCCGAGAGCTGCTCGGGCAACACATGTCAGAGGCTGAACAGGTACCAGCCTGCCAGGCCTTTATTACTTCTTACACAAACAATTCTAAATACCACAACTTCTAGAGGAGTGATAAGCTGCAGTAGGTTAGGGTGGTTAGCATTCCTTTCCTGCTTTCCTGGAAGCCTGTTCCCCCAGCACTTGGGCTTTCTGGGCTGGGCTCTGGATCAAGTCCTTAAAAAACAAAAACTCTTGTTCAACAATTAGCTAGACAGAGTCTTTTTGTTAAGTGCTTCTCCATATGTATATTTTCACCTTAACAGCATTATCCAGTGAATTTTAGCATTGGAATAGAATTTGTTATGTCTTTCTAAATCTACCAGATCAACTCCTTTTGTTCTAAATTTACGGGACATATTTAGTTAAGCAATTCACCTGGTCTTGTCTAGTTTGGTCTTTGTATTGTTGTGTTATTGTTCCTGATTGGCATATCTTAGCCAAGAATGGGAAAAGGAGTGTGATAGGCACACCTTACTACACACACCCATATTCACATGGACACCTATACTACTTGCTGAAGCAGGTGAGAGTTTTGTATTGGAGCAGTTATTTTAAAGACAACCTTCCATTGAAAATGAGTCATTTTTTATTAGCAGCCAAGCAATATAATTAATTTAGAATATTTTGATGATTAATTTCAAAAATGCTAATAGTGTTAAATTAAGAGGACTACATAATATAATTGAGGTCTAAATAAGCACTCAAAGGCCTGGGGTAATGCAGAAGGATACATCTGAGCTTATTCTGCTAAAGGATATTTGGGAATATCCTGGTAACTGATGAGCTTTTGCGTCACTTAGAAACAGACTCAGTTTTTCCTTCTATCAAATGGCAAGAAATCTTCCTACCAGCCTGATGGGACTTCAGGAAAGATTTTTGTCCAGGAAGTTAATGAATTTTTTTAAAATACCAATTGTGGATTTCAAAATAAAGATAGGTAAGTATAACCTATCAAATTTGATTCTGCTAAGGCAAAGGTTATGCAGATGATAGAAGACAGTATCCCCAAACACTAAGTATATGTGTTCATGTGGACTATACATACATGAATAATCATTGAGCAAGTTTTTAAATTAATCTCATCTTTCTGATCACTGCTTCCCCCAGATTGGCCAAAATCACCCAGGGACTTTAAAACCACAGATTCCCTGAGCTTACTCCAGACGGCAATGTCCAGGATTGAAGTGTGGGCATACATTTTTAGAAAAAGCCTCAATGATTCTGAGACAGGTTTGGAATCACTAACTTAAAAAAGCCAAGATAACTGGCTCTTAATTTGTTGTGTCTGGCTACTTTGCCAAATTTGTCTTAAAAATCAATATACACGTCCCGTGGTGATCAGTAATGCATATGGTTGAATCAGTCAATTATTCATGCAAAAATTTCCTAAAATGGAACCTTGGAGAGACCCATTAATAGTTCTCCAGCATGGAAACATTGCTGGAGAACATTCTCTTGACCTTCTTGTTTAGCCTCAATCTGCTGAATTTAATTTACTGTCGAGACATAAGGAATCTAGGCAAATAGTTTAAAAATCCATTGGCTAATTTAACGTACTTTGTCAATAATTTTGTGAATGAATAATAGTTTGGTAGATTATAGTATGGACATTTCCTACTTACATTTTCCACTTTTTCCTACCTGTAGCAGGCTCTCCTCCACTGTTTGTGGTTTCATTGCCTGAAGAGAAGTGGAGGGGGCTGAAGACAGAGGAAGACCCTCTCCCTGAGGATTTCCAAAGGTCTAATCCCTTAAGAGAATTTACAAGACTTGAGAGAGGGCAGGGACACAAGTTTTAGAAGAAGAAACAGAGCAGTCTGGCAAAGTTGGCAGGAAAAAGAGGTTACATGCCAAAATAATAAAATTCTTCCAGAGACAGGAGAGGAAATAGGGAAGGCAGTACCCCAGGGTCTGTCAGAGCCTTCACCATGGCCATTTGATATACCAGGCAAAGGATTCAGAGGTTCCTGCCTCCTAAAAAGTACCTGAGTCCCAAGCATGGTATTCAAACAGCAGAGACTGCCACGCCTGGGGAGTCCGGTAGACAGGGACAGAAGCCTGTTCATTTTATGTGTCCAGAAGACCAGAGACCAAATACCCTGACACACACCCTGACACCTTGCACAGTGTAAGGACCTGTATGTGGTATGTGGTAGTTTGCTAGCAAACTTAGAATGAAAGACATTTATTTTCTCACGGTTCTGAAGGCTGGAAGTCCAAAGTCAAGATGTCAGTAGGGCCATGCTCCCTCTGAAACCTATAGGGGAGAATCATTCCCTGTCTCTTCCAGCTTCTGGTGGTACTGGCAATCCTTGCTGTCCTGTGATTTATAGATGTAGCACTCCAGTCCCTGCCCCCATCACCTCATGGCTGTCTTCTGCCAGCATGTTTCTTTTCTCTTCTTATAAGAACACCAGTCATAGTAGATTAAGGGCCCATATAACTCCAGCATAACATCATCTTAACTAATTATGCCTATGATGACCCTATTTTCAAGTAAGGTCACATTCTGAGGTACTACAGGTTAGAATTTCAACATGGTTTTGGGGAGCAAACAATTCAACCTATAGCAAGCCCCAACACCTCCACCTAACCCCAGAGTGAGAAGGAAACCCAAGAAATCTTGAGGTGAGACACTCCATAGTGTCTCCTGACACTGATGATATCAGGACATGGATACCAAATTGAGCCAACTGAAAGAAAACTAAGAGTAAAAATAGGTCTTGTATACTTGAGTTTATAGTCTAAACATTATGTGCACTATGATTTTTCATTCAAATGTTTACTATGTATATCAAGAGTTTCATAGCTTAACAATCTGCTGTATACAATAGATCTGGAACTTCTCTACAAAAGTTCCCTAACCCCACCCTCAGTGTTTTGTATAGTGTAAGTACCTATCAAATATGAAATAAATGAATAAATAAACATATCATTGAGGACTAAACAGAAAACATACTGTTTACTGGATATTAATACAACCTGATATTTTTCTTTGAATATAATAAAACCACTTATAATAGTCAGTTTCTACTTTGATTTCTGAAACTTATGCTACTTTAAAAAGCATTTCAGTTTAAAAAATTGGTTTCATTTAGGATCTTCTTTATAATTTTTATAGTCACTTTTTCCATAGTTTATTTTTTTTTTCTCCTTCAAAAAGTAGATCACTGGGGAGTTGCAATCCCTCTAAAAATTCTAAATGCAGGTACAACATTTAAAGCTCATTTGATTAAAATCATTCCTTAGAACAGTGGCTTTTTGAAAAGGTTAATTTTCTTCTAATGTAGTCAGATTTTTACATCAGAATGCTAGTGCTCCTGTAGCTATATTTATTTCAGAAATGTCAACCAAAAATTCAGTTGCTAATAACTATCTAGGAAAATAATAGTTACACAACCCATGTCACTCTTGAATTATAGCAAAAAGAAGGCCCAATATATTATATAGAAACATTTTTTAAAGATAGCAATTTGATTCAACTGACATAACATATTTAGTGACCTTGTTTCATGGATAAAAATAGGCAAACTTTCCCCTGTGTCCTTCTCATCTTTTTGAGGAAGAAACATAAGAATAAAGTCAGATGTTTGCATTGTTGGGTTTTAGCTTCCCTACAGAGGGCATTTAAGGCTTTTTCATAGCCCCTGAATTCAGAATAAAAGACTTATTTGAAAAAAAAAAAAAATACTGTGTGTATGTGTGTGTGTGTGTGTTCAGAAAAGAAATGTTTCAGTTAACATCAATTCAAGAGACACAAACCGCCTGATCTCTTGCCATGAAAGAGTAATCACCTTTGATGTTACTGTAAAAGATTTCCAGCTGTTCAAAAACAATTCAAGGCCATTAAACGAGTTTAAAAAATTAAATCCTTGTTTTTGAAGTCATAAACATAGATGGAAACTCTAACCCACAAATAGATGTGAGTTTAATTTTGGGGATCTGCTCAATCATACCCATTTTACCACTACCTTCCACGTGTTTTACTATTATTATGTTAGGGTTTGGTATTTTTTTTTTAAGATTTTATTTATTTATTTGACAGAGAAAAAGAGAGAGAGAGAGAGAGTACCAGCAAGGGGAGCAGCAGGCAGAGAGAGAAGCAGGCTCCCTGATGAGCAGAGAGCCCAATGCAAGGCTCAATCCCAGGAGCCTGGGATTATGACCTGAGCTCAAGGCAGATGCTTAACTAACTGAGCCACCCACAAGCCCCTCTTTATGTTAGAATTTAAAATACTTTAGAATCACAGAAAGGTAAGCTTGAGAAGTATTTATTCATCCCTATTTCTTTAAGCTAAAGTTTTCTTAAATTATCCTTAGGTTTTGAGGTGGGAAGGCCTCCTAAATCATTGTATATGTGTATTTTCTTTTGAGAGTACAGTGTTTGGGGGGAATAATGAAAGTACAGTTTAGAAGTCTTAGCAAATTCTTTGCCTCCCAATGTTGCCGGGGTAAGGAGATAGGAGACAAACCCACACAATTTGACCTGTTCTTGACAGAACACCAGAAGAAATCCTAGTGTCTCAGCCTTGACCCAATTCTATTTGGCTTAGAAATGAAACAGATTAGGGGTGCCTGGGTGGCTCAGTCAGTTGAGCTTGAGCCTTTGGCTTAGGTCATGACCCCAGGGTACTGGAATCGAGCCCCACATTGGGCTCCCTGCTCAGCAGAGAGTCTGTTTCTCCCTCCCCCTCTGCCTGCCTCTCTGCCTACTTGTGTTCTGTCTGTCAAATAAATATATAAAATCTTAAAAAAAAATGAAATGAAACAGATTAATAGAGAAAATAGTGCTGTCAGGGGGAAAAAAATTATAATGCTAAATCAGAGCAAAGTTCCACAAGAATTCAATTATTACATCAATTTCATGACCAAGGCCATCCCCTTCAGCTAAGTAAAGAGACTCCAGTACCAAGCAAAAAATTCTTATTTGCCTCAATCTTGTTTTTCTCATGACTATGAACTTGATTAAATGCCTGAGTTATAGACCAAAAACCCCTAATGAAGTTCTGATAGAAAGGAGGGTAGTTGTGACTAGTATACTATTCCCACTGTGAAGAGAATTTAAGAATAATATATATTTAGAATGTCTTAATTTCTATCTAAATCTTCTTCAAATTTTTTTAAATAAAAGACTTTGGGGAGGAGGAGGACCATGGTGAAATAAACTTTTTGAAAGCAGAACTATGAGGACAGATTTGAAAATGGACTTTGCATTAGCCATCTATCTAATTAGTAATATGTTAGATACTAAGAGCTCCCAGATACTATGCTAGGTGTTGCATAGACAAAGATGAAACCTTAATGTTTCAGAAAACTTGATGTTTAGTAGATTTTGACAATAAAAGGAATCAAATATGAATACCTACTGCAATGTAGATAAATAATTAAAACACACTGAGTGAAAGAAACCAATCATAAAAGACCACAAATTGTATGATTTAATTGCATTTATATGAAATGTCCAGAATAGACAAATCTACACAAGTAGAAATTATATTAGTGATTGCAGGGACAGAAGGGAATGGAAAACGGGAACTTCTTGCTAATGGATAAGGGGATTTTTGAGGGGTGATACTGTACAGTATAGTGCTGGTTATACAATTCTGTATTATACTAAAAAAAAGTGAATTATACACTTAAATAGGTAAATTTTATAGAATTTAAGTTATATCCCAATAAAAATGTTTATAAACATCAGTAGAGACAGACACATTCTTAAAGTGATATAAATGGTTTTATTGTCTCTATGCTACAAGTAATGTAAAAAAAGAATAAGATGCATTGAGAAAGGGGCAATTAATTTCAAATATATGAGATTGATAGTCACTGAATTATGGGTGCATGGTCATATCAGGACACTTCACTATGATTAACTCAAAAATAAACTCTACACATGATTTAATTTAGTGTTTCAGAACTAATATGACACTGAACACTCCCAAGTAAGGATAGAGATTGAACCCATAAAATTATATCCAAGCATCACACAAACTTAAGTTAAATATGTTTTAAAAGGTTAAAAAATCACAACGTTGAGAAAAGGACAAGAAGTGATAACCTTGGAGGAATGACATGAGCATAACATTAGACTTACCAGCAGCAACACTGAAAGATGGAAGACAATGGAGCATGCTTTCAAATGTCTGTGAAACAATCATTTCCAAATTAAAGTTCTATACCCAGCCAAGCTATCACTCAAGTTTGAAGTTAGAAAAAGACATGTCAAAAATGTATTCTCATAAGCCCCTCCCCAGAAAGCTAGTGAAGGATGGCTCAAAAAAAAGGAATGAAGAATAAAATAAGAAAGAGGAAAACATGAGATCCAACCCAAGACAAAGAACAGGAGACTTCCCATTATGATAACTGTTGAGGAAACTAAGAACAGCCAATCCAGAGAGGAACATGAAATTGAGGATTCCGAGAGAGATCCTGGGAATGATGTGGTCAGGGATGAAACTGCCAGATTATTTAATGTGTTTGACCATACTGGGAAAGATTTTATGGCCTTTTTTTTTTTAATTAGAAGCACAACAACAATTTTTTAAATGACAAAATGAAGTAATTATTAACTGTAATAAAAAAGTTGTATGAGAAAGGAAGTGTGGCCATAATACACTGTTTAGTGAATGGTGAACAATGTTTATATAAATGTAATAATAAAAACCTTCAATATTTAGTTTGCCAAAAATTATCTTAAAAAGAAGAAGATGACAATTAGCAGAAGTTGGGGGTAATAAAAGAGTTAAATTTTCAACTTGTAAGAACTAAAAATATCAAGCAATATTCTTTATATATACTGAATTAAGTAGCTCAACAAAAAACTATAAGACCTGAATGTGGTTACTGCTGGGTAACAAAACTCAGAGAATGGTGGAGCAGAAGATTATTATTTTTTACCATAAGTCCTATAATGGTATTTAACATTTTTAACTTTGTAGATGTACTTTTCCATAAAAACTAATATTTGAACAAATACACTCAAGTACTGAAAATACTGCCAAGTCAAGAACATGTACAGTGAAGTGACATGTTTTATTTTTCTTTGAGGATTCCTCACAGCACTAAACAGTACCTTGAATATATTAGGAGCTCAATAATTATATACTGTTTAATAATGACCACCCATATACTATTTTGCTGGATTTGGCAGTGGGTCCTGTGTGATATAATATGAAACCTAATTTTCTCTTTACAGAAAGGATCTAGAGGTCAAAATGTGCTGTGCTGTCCTTTGTCTTGATATTGGAAAGAGAAGTTAGATGCAACTAGAGGGAAACAGAGCTGATCTTACTTCCTGTACAACACCTGAGAAAATGTAAGGTGCTCAGTCAATTAAGCAATACTTTTTATTATAGTCTAACTTAGAGAATCCATAACATAAGCCAAGTACTTCTATTTTTCACACTTTCTAATGGCCCCTAGAACTTTGTATCCTGTTGCTAAGACTTTCAAAAGTATTTCCTCTTACCTTCAAAATCATTTGATTTAAGATATATTTATTAAGAAGTTATGAAAGATGGGGCGCCTGGGTGTCTCAGTGGTTTGGGCCTCTGCCTTCGGCTCAGGTCATGGTCCCAGGGTCCTGGTATCGAGCCCTGCATCAGGCTCTCTGCTCAGCAGGGAGCCTGCTTCCTCTCCTCTCTCTCTCTGCCTGCCTCTCTGCCTACTTGTGATCTCTCTCTCTCTCTGTCAAATAAATAAATAAAATCTTAAAAAAAAAAGTTATGAAAGATGGCAAACACATGGGGCTCATATCACCTCTCTCCCACCCAAGGCAGGTATTGCCATCTAAAAGACAAGCTCAGCGAGCAGAAATGGCATGGCATATTCAGGGATAGGAAAGTTGACTGCCTTGTCTGGTGTGGGTTTATCTGGAGTGGAAGACAAAACTCATCAGCAAAGCAGGAACAGGGTGCTGAGATTTGGATATGTAGTTGAAGAATTTGAATGGTATTCATTGAGAGTGGTAAACCTTTTTGAACTGGAAAGGAGACTAATAAATGATAAATATATAGCAAAGAGGTTTTTAAATTCTATTTATGAAAACATTCATTCAATGGATAGTAGAAATGAAACAAAGGTAGAAAATAGATTATTAAGGCAGAAGAGAATTTAGTGAATTACTAAATGAAGAACTAAGGAGAAGGCAGTATTGTAGATAATGACTGGTAGTAGACCTAACTTTTTTAAAAAGCATTTACTATGGTACCTGGTTGCTGTGCTAAGACTTTTCCGTATTTATTCATTAAATCCATTGAAGGGGATTTCATTATCACCATCATCATTCCATACTCCAGTTGAGGAAACTGAGAATATAAAGTAACTTGCCCAGAGTCTCACACCAATAGGTGATTAGATCCAAGTCTTAAAACAATCAGTCTGTTTCCTAGAATGGAGAATTTGGGATGGCAGATTGGATATCCAAATGGAAGTGACTAGTAAGTAGAAGTATGGAATAGATTTTATGTGAGAAATTAGAGTTTAAAACATTAAGAGGGAGTCACTACCATTTGATAAAAGTATTAATTTTTAAAATGGATGGGCATAGGGATAAGAACAAAGCCTTGAGTCAATGACTAAAAGGAGAAAAGGGAACCAGCAAAGGAGAAAGGGAAGAGTTGAAGAGGTGAGGAAAGGATCCTGTGTTCCAATCAGATCCTTGAACACATGTTTAAGGAAAGAAGATAATCAACAGAGCCAAAGGCTCCTTAGAGATTTAATGGGGTAATAACTAAAAGTGATTAAGGGGTGATAGAAAAACACAGAAAAAAAAATCATGTCAGTTGTTCACTAGGAATGGAAACCAGATCGCCAAGGATTCATATGAGAATAGGTGATGAAGAAATTAACACAATCAATAAATCTAGACTACCTATTCGGGAATTCGCCAGGGAAAGGTGGTTGTCTGGATGCAGTTGTTCAGAAAATAATGATGTAAAGTCAAGCTCTATATTCCAAGGTAGGAAAAAATCTAGGCCTGGTTAAAGGCAGAGAGTACATAGAGGTTGTTTTTTTGTTTTTTGTTTTTTTCATGAACTCAATCTTAACTGTAAGGAATACACCTGAAAACACTGAGAAATCCATTAAACTTACCTCTGAAAATGTAGTAGTCAGCCAACATATCATTCCTTCCAGATAACCCTGGGCCCAAAGCCAGGTAAAGTGCATTCTTAAGAAACTCACTAAGAAGTGATGTACCTCTAACACCCTGCAACTCATCTGGGAAAGAAATGTTTGCCAAAAGGGGCCTTTTGAGCATTCAGCGGAGGTAGCTGATTCTGCCAGCACAGGATCAAAGCCAAGAAGCTCACTCCTGGGACTGGAGCAAGGTCAGTGAGGAAACAAGTGTCTGGGTGGGGTGGGGAATGGATCAAATGGAACACTCAAGAGGCAGACATTTCACAGACGTTTGAGTGGGTGTACATGTCATCACTTGGCAAAACTCATAGCAGAGTCAAGACCCAAGTGGCAGTCTGTCTCCTCTGAATAGGCCAGTACTGCCTTGCATTACAAACAGTCCTGCTATCAATGCCCCTTATGCCCATTAAACCAGCTGAAATAAAAAGGCAAAAAGCTGTAACCAGCCAAAGGTGCAGGAGACGCACACAAGTTAGTGCCTTCCAGATACCTAAACTTCCTACATACCTGGAAGGTAAAGGGTTGAAACAAATGCACATTTCTCTTTGGAAGAATTTAGAAAAATCAAAGTCTCATGCACTGGAATTCCTACCATGACACTAGCAGAAGTTAGACTAGAATCCAGCATTCTTTCCTCCCTTATTAGAGATGTTCTCATTAGCTATGCTCACTCTCTGCTCTCTCTGAGTGACCCCCAGTGCAGCCAATTTGGTTATTTGACATGAATTGTATTTTCAATTTGAATCAGAAGCTACTAATCCAGACTTAAATCCTTAGACAATAGGTTTGTCCTTTCTGGGCAGGGTGGTAAAAGTCCTCACCTTTTTTGAATGCCCAGAGCTAACAATTAACTTTTCATCTTTATGTCTACATCAAATCTGCCAAGGAAAAAATCAAAAATATCCTCCCTGAAACACAAAATTCAAAAGCTGAAAAACATCTTAAGAATTTATCTCTATGCTTTATTCTTTGGCTGGCAGGTTAAAAACTGAATTTGCATAAATCCATAGCAGTCTGCCCTCTCTTGTTTATAAGAACAAAAGAGGTCTTCACATGCTGAAGGGGAGGGCTGGCTCTGCTGTTACAAAGTCAGGAAAAATGGTATGACGGTGGGTGCAATGGAGTTCTTTAATTAGTAGCCTGGGGGTAATTTTAAGACAAACTACCTAGGGGTTCATACAAGGATGAGAAATGGCTGACTACCACCCACTGGTATATAGGCACAGTCCAACCTTAGAGGAAGGGAAAGGGAAAATAAGGTTGAAATTCAGGTGGGAAGTTTATCTGGGATAAACCTGCTGGCCCAAGCCTACAACTCCTCTAATCTCCAATAAGTTGTTCACCTGCTCACTCCACCCCACATAATATTTCCTAGGCTGGTAGGTACCCATATGGCTACACTGGCATCTCTGCTGATTGGCTAATGCCATGTCCTACCTCATGAGATATTTTAAAATTAGCCCTGGGTATAGCCAAAATTAGAGTCATCATCTCCTTTTAAAAGCTAAATTCATTACCTCCCTTCCTAAAATTGTTCCTTCTTATGTGCTTTCTTTCCCTCATGCCATGTCCACATTCTTAATCACCCAGTTAGCTTCAGTGAGGTTTTGACTCCTGCCCCACATTTGTCTGCCTCTGCTCCAAGTCCAAGCAGTTTTCAAATGCAATGGATTTGTGTCGTATCTTGAGATTCTGCAGGGTACCACCGGTTATATACTAGAGTGGCAGGAAGATCAGACTAGGCATCACTCATGACCACTGGCTGGTGGTTGGGGAGAGGAACACATGTTAGGAGAGGTGTTAGCTGCTGGTGGCAGGTGTTCATCCTGGTGAACAAGTGTGAGATCAAGTGTACAGAGTTCTCCAACTCTAAACCAGGTCATCTGCAAAGGTATGTGTGAGGCGGGGGCATGACTCAGCAACTAGAAGTTGGGTCACCAGGTGTCTAAATCAGGGGACACTTGGAAGTTGTCACATGGTTGATCACGTGATTCCTAGTTGCTCTATCAACAAATGGCAGGCTTGACACTGGCAGATTTCAGGCAAGTCTCAATGGCAGGGGAAGGGGACAGTAAGACAACACAGACAAATAGCCCTTAAATATGGACTACATTGCTAAACCGTTAGCACAAGAGAAACTCAGAAACAGGGGCTAAGGCAGGAATTCAACTGTAAGAACTGTGTTATAAAGGAAGGAGACAGTGCTGACGAATAAAACTGAATAGGAATCAGGAGTCTTCAATTATCAGAATTTAACCATTCGGCAAATGTTTCCCAGCTACCTACTATGGACCATCACAGTGAACATTGGAAAAGAGTTTAAATGTAAGTGCAATTCACTATGATAAGTTGCAAATCCAGACTCAAATAAGGTTCAGAAGAGTCTAAAGGAGGGATGGTCAGCTGTACCACCTAGAAGTGTTATGCAAGGGTACACAGAGGAAATGGTGTCCAAGCAAGTTCTTGAAGTACAAGTAAGCCTTGGCAATGTGGAGAAGGAACTTCAGACAGAGAGCATAGCAAAGGTGCTGAAGATGGGTGCCTAGAAAACTGTTAAGGCATTCATGTCCATTGCATTGAAAGCAAGGGTGGCTATGAGTGTAGCTTTCAGACCATGTAGGTGGGGCTGGATAAGCATCTCTGGCATCTATTTGGAAGTGGCCCTAACTATTCAAGCAGAGCTGGAATCGAGTAACAAATTTAGATGAGGTAGAATGGAATGCAAGACCTAAAATACACTGTTTCTGCACCTATCTCCTCTCCTTTCTCTTGGACACCACCCAGGCTATTCTCCTGGGGGAAAAAAATTCTTTTAACAGCTCCCTATTGCTGGAAGAATCAAGACTCCTATTTGAATTTTATATCTGAAGGACTGCTGTAGAGCTCAATTAACTATTTACTTAGATCACACTATAAAAATAATATAAAAATTTCCAGAACACAAAGGTGTCATTGACCATGGAGATGATGGACAAGAGGTAGAGAGAATTAGGTAGAGCAGAAACCACAGGTTCCCTAGCCCTCATCTTCCTCTCCCCTCCCATCCCTTAGCATTTTTTTTTTCTCCCTCAGTATTGGAAGAGTGAACATAGAACCAAGGAGCCACAGCTGATATGATAACATCTTTATAGCTCTTGTCATACAATGTCTTCTGTGACACTACCTTGTTTTGTTTGTTTTTGTTTGTTTGATGACTTAGCTGTTATACTTTCTAAATTTAATGAGTACCTATCAATGTGATTTTCTTATGCTGAATTTCTTTTCTTTTCTTTTGTATGCCTGTGGAATGAAATACATTTTGCTTGCAAACTTCACTGGCACATAAAAACAGATTTAGAAAAGTATCACAATGAAATAGAGGAAATGAAAGAGGTTAACTACTATTTTCATAATGTCAGCATTTAAGCTCTTGAGGCTGTAAGTCCAAAATGGTAAGGAATTACTAATTCCAAAATCTTCACTTTTGTTTGAATGTTAAATGTTCTATACACAAGCAGTAACTGTAGTAATGTGTGGTTATAGAAAGTCAAAAGTTATCTGTACAAAAGGGGATTAGTCTAAATCAAAAAGGAATTTTTGTTATAATAAAAATCAAAGGAAAAATGGACAGGCAAGATCAACATACCCTCTAATTAATGTTTTACAAATGGCTCCTGTAAGTTTCCAAAAATAGAATTGCATCACTTCTCAGTTAGTACCTTGCTCATAAACACAAATCCCCTTTCACCACAGTGTAGTCTGAGGATATGAGCTCAATTTTAGATAATTCTTGTAACAGTGGAAACAGTTTATATAAAGGAAAAGACCTTTATATGTGACATCACTTGTAAAGGACATGAATGGCCTCTGTCTGTTAATAGTTGGCTTTTAAATTCTATCCCACTAGTATGACTGAAAAGACTATGATTTGTATAGGTTATATTCAGAGAAATAAACTTCCCCAAATGTCTACCTATCCATGAAACCGAAAGCTCTAAAAAAACCACCACTAACCCCAAACCTGAGATTTTATTACAAATGACCCTAAGAATCTGGCACAGGAAGGAAACAGAGTCAGCCTGCTTGATCAGGGATGGCAGAGCCAATTTTTATGGCTTCCACCAGGAAGCCATTTCCAAGTGCAGCTGGCCACATCTCTGCTGTCCGCTGCCTCAGGAAGAGCGCAAACAGCCCAGCTTGCTCTGCCTTGGAAGTACTCAGTTACAACCCCAGGGGCTCTTTTCTAGAAAATCAGAACACCGGTTGGGGTGCTCTGGGCTGCAAGGAACACTGATAGTGACTGAAACAAAAGAGCAGCTGTCTGAACAAGCTGTCTGGAAGCAGGGCCAGTTCCACAGCTGAAGCCAGAACTCTGCAATGTTACTGAGGACCCAGGTTCTTTTCATCTTTCCATTCTCCTTCCTCAGAGTTTTACTCTTGTCCTAGTTCTTTTCCTCTAGTGATTACAAAATGGCTGCCTCTGTTCCGGTGTATTGTATCTTCACATAATCACTCCAAAATGTAGAAGAAAGACAGACTTTCCACCCATCTCTTTTCATTTCGGAGAAAGTCTTTTGCCAGAAGCCTGTTGAATGACTGCCAGCTGACTTGGGTACATGCTCAAGCCCTAGCTGTAAAGGGAAAAAGCAATATTGGCCATCTCCTTGTCTTTGCTTCTTACCTGTCAAAGTCTGATAGAAGCAAGATAGAAGCAGAGACTGGGCAGGCAGCAGGAGCAGCTAGGGGATGCAACTGGGTGGATGGACAGCCGTTGTCACAAGCAGAAAACTACTTTTAATGACAGCTCTTTTCAACATAAACATTTGAAGTACACTCCTTGTACTTACATATATCATCCCTTACCAGCAGACATCGCTATGTTTGCACACTTAGGTAATACATGAAGGGAGCACTACCACATTCCAGATGATGAGGATGATAAATGCAATACATACCGGCATTTGCAAAGTATATTTCTAAGTAATGATAATAAAACTGGGTATTTCTGAATGGTTGACTTTTTCCCCCTGAGATACCGATTAATTTCTTCAGATATATAAGCTCTATGAATCAATGTCCTAATCTGAAAGAAATGGGTATAGCATGTATAACACTTGTGTGTGTGTGTGTGTGTGTATTCAAAAAAGGTTGTTTTCTGAGAATTATTTATTTATAAACTTGGATAAAGAAGGATTGGTTAATTACATCAATTTATTGAGTCTTTCCTCAAGGGCAGAGTTTGCCTGAGGGCTGCTGTAGGAGGGCACCAGTCAGTCTTTGGGAGAAAGGGTAAGATAACCACTATACCATTTCACTGGGCTCTGTCAATATTAGTTAGGTTTTCCAGAACTACAGTACTGATTATTAACAGCTCGGTTGCACAAAATGTTAATTAACATTTTCTACAGGAGTACTGTGCTGGCGTCCATAACCCACTTTTAATATGAAAGATCAGTTCATAAAAGAAGAACATTCATTTGCCTGTTTTAGGAATTTGGAAACTACAGTGAATTATTTTATTTACTCAATAACTAGACCCATACAAGCAAATGGCCTTTAGGACTTGACAGGATCAAAGAGCTTCCTCTTCACTCCCTAACCTTACCCCTTATTCCTTCTTACCTACAAACTCTGGTCCCTTGGGGCACCTGAGTGGCTCAGGTCATGATCCCGGGTTCCTGGGAGCCAGCCCAAGACAAGTGATAGAAAGATGGAGCCTTTGCCAAGGGCAGAAGGTTGAGCTCCCCCTCAGTCCCACTGAGTCAGAACTTGCATTGTAACAAACCCTCAAGGAATTCCTGCACAGGTTTAAAGCTCAGGAAGTACTGCCCTAGGACACAGGGCGGTATCTTCAAAGAAGAAACCCTGGTCTTTGTGCATGTGCTTGGAGCCCTGACTTCGAGGGGTTGTAAATCCTGGAAGTGAGAGAAAGGTCAGGTGAATGGGACAGGCAAGCCCAAGTGACAGAAGAAGTTACCAAGAGGGTAACAGTGCCGATGATGGTGATTGCTAGCTTTAATTACACTCTGACAGTGGCATGCACTACGGTAAGCCTTCTCATGCACTGTTTCTCATCTTCATAATAACCCCGCAATGGAAGATAGCATGAGACAGGAGTTCAGGGAGTTTAGGTAACTAACCTCAGCTTCTATAGCCAGCAATTGATGAAATCTGGATCGACTCCTGGGCTTTGGAATTAGAATTCAAATCCTCTGTCTCATACTAGATGCATAAATTTGTCAGGGAAGTTCCTTCTCTGTGCTTCTTTTCCTCCTCTGGAAACCCAGACCCCACACCCAGAGATTCTGGATCTAAGTCCAAAACCTACTCAGATGGGTGCCAGCGCCTTACTGTTGTGAGTGCAGCTTTGTTTCCAGAACCCCAGGTGATGCCAGTGCTGGCACAGAGCACACTGTGAGATACTCTGCTTGAAGGTCTCTTCCAATTTAGCTGCCCACCATCCAGTATCCTGCGTGTCCTGTCCTCAGGACCTGGGAGCCTGGGCTCAGCCACCTGCTGGTACTCTTGTCACAAAAAGCTCACGAATATCTATGGGGATTTCTTTTGTTACTTATTTCCTTTCAGAAGACTGTGAGGATTAATAAACCAGCATGGGCACAGCATTTAGTAGCTCTTGAAAATAATGTACTGTTAGTATGGTAGACCTTTCTGGAAGGCTTTTAGATTATATATGGTTGAGCTCTAACTTACTATTTTACTTACTTAAGACTTCTGAGTGGTAAATTGGTATATGCATTGTTACAATGTACTATTTTCTCAGGTAATGTTATGAAAGGGTTTTTGTTTGTTTGTTTGTTTCTTAACATCTAATGCAGCTAAGCATTTACAATTTTCTGAGAGCTAAAATCATAAACTATCTTGAGTGTGTTTGCCTTTCATCTTTGGTTATATTTTTAAATTGGTGCTTTTAATATAGCTATTCAGGTCATTTAAGTGTGTATTAACAACATAATAAACATCAGTATTAGCCCCAGATAAACTTATATTTGTGCCCTAGTACAACAAGTTTATTCATGTCTTTCTTTGTTTCTGTAAGAAACTAATAATGACTTTCAGGAGAGTTACACAAGTAGAAACAAGACTTAAATTGACAAAGAGATCAAGGAAACTCAGGTTTTGTACACCAAGAACTGTTTTTTTTTTTTTTTAATGATCAAAGAAAAGAGTAGAAAATTAATATCCCCCTCTGTTAGCAGACATACACACACACACAATCGGTACTCTAATTAGCAGAAAAATAAGCTGATGGTGATAACTTGACTGATGGTTAAAAGTTACTAAAGCTTATTATTTTTCAAAGTGTAATTTGGGCTTTCTTTTATAGTCTGATTAGCACTTTATTTTATGGCTAAAACCCCAGAGTACTTGGAAAGCCAAAATAATAGAAGAAGTAAACAAGCTCTTCATCTCCTGGGGAAGACAAAATTTTCTTAGTGTAAGGTACATAGGAAATAAACAGATAATCTAGGTTAGAATCTGTGTTATTTGACCATCTTCCATCCTCTATGATGGATGATTTCAACCAACTTCTTGATGCCTTCGAGTAACCACTCCCATGCCCCAGATCTCAGGGGTATCTGGATCTGAACATCACAAAACTCCAGCAGTGAACACATAAATTCCTTCAAACAGAGCTCTCACCTCACCAGAATGCCTCTATCTCAAAACGTTCCTTCCGAATAAAACCAATCTTCCATTTATCTGGAATTCTCCTTCTCACCTGCCTCACACTGACCTTATCCTCTTATACCTCTATGTGCATAGGATCTCTGGGTAAAAGAAAGAAAGCTTTTATAACCCATCTTCCCTTTTTCTCCTTATTGAAAAAGAGTCCTTGAGTCAACTGAGAGAATTGTCCTTTGGTTCAAAAACATTCAACTATTTATCTAAGAGCTTCCTTCTATCTTTTAAAGTAAATTTTGCATCCAAATACAACAAAGACAAAAAAGGGTACCTGATAACCACACCATACCAAGAAATAGAACATAACCACCTTGCTAGAATCATCCCTTGTGTCCACTTTAGTCACTAACAGAAAGAAAACCACTCTCATCACTTCTAACAATATATATTAGCTTTGCTTCTTTTTGAAATTTATATAAATGATTTCCTGTACTGTGTTCTCTTCTTTGTCTTCTTAAATTCAACATTATGTTTGTGAGATTCATTTATGTTGCTTGTGTGGCAATAGTTTGTTCATTTGCATAGTTCAGTTGGCATATTTCATGACATTTTATAAATGCACCACAATATATTTATCCAGTCTACTCCTGATGAGCATTTTGGTTTATTTCTAACTTGGAATTATTATGAATTGTGAACAATGAACAATCTTGTACATAGCTTTTGGTGAACACGCATAAACCAGGAGTGAAATTGCTACACCAGATTTAGTAGATACTGCCAAGTGACTTTCCACAATAGTTGCACCAAGTTACACTGTTACCACCAGTTACTCCAAAATTCAATTTGAATGTATAGTACATATCATTATGGTTTTAATTTGTGTTTCCCTGAAGTTCAATAAAGTTGAGCACCTTTCCGTGTATTTATGGCAATTCAAGTATTGGCCTTTAAGAAGTGCCTGTACAAGTCTTTTGTCCATTTTCTATCAGGCTACCTGCATTTTTCTTAAGAAGTTTTACATTCTGGGTATTAATTCTACTTGGTGTTGTTGAACTATCCATTTGCATATTACTAGATTTGGTTCTATTTTGTTTAGGACTTTTGCTTCTAAATCTATGAAAGAGATTGGCTTATGATTTTTCTATTCATGTAAACTATGTCTATTCATACAAACTATTTCTATTCATATAAACAAGTTTATAATGGCTTCATGAAACAAGTTGGGATATGTTCCTTTTTTCCTGCATTCTGAGAAAATTTATATAAAGTTGGTATTATTTCTTCTGAAATGTTTACAATAATTCATCAATGACATATCCTTAGTTTGCTTTGTGGAAAGCTTTTAATAACAGGTTTGATTTTTCAATAAAATTAAAGGATCCTCAATAACAGAAATAAGTTTTTAAATTTAAAATTAATTTTATTTTATTAAATATAATTAAACAAATTTAAATATTTAAGAATTTGTTGATTTCCTCTAAATCATCAAATTTATTGACTTAAAGCGGTATGTAAAGCTATCCTAGTTTTATCCTACTTATATTAATAAAAACTAGCCTTGTTTTATAAGTTAGTGTCTGCATGATCTGTAGTGATGCCTGCTTTTCATTCCTAATATTTGCAATTTGTATCTTCTCTTTTTCATGAAGAGTCTTGCAAGGATTTATCAATGTTATCAATCTTTTCAAATAACCAAACTTTAGCTTCGTTGAAATTGTTTTCTACTGTAAGTTTGTTTTCTATTCCATTGATCATTTGTTTTATCTTTCTTATTTTCTTTCTTCCATTTTGTTTGTGATTGCTGTTCTTTTTCTAGTTTCTTGGAATAAGAGCTTAGGTCATGCCTTTTCTGCCTTGTATCCAAATGTGTGTCTTCAAATACCTTTGGTATATCACACAGGTTTTGATAAATTGTTTTGATCTCCTTATCATTTAGTACACAATATTTTCTAATTTCTATGTGTGACAATGTAGAAATGCAATATTTAATTTTTTTAAAGGTAGGAGTTTTCTAATTAATTGATTTCTAGCTTAATTTTACCATGGGCAGAGAACATATTCTAAATGACTGAATCTTTAAAATTTATTAAGCCTTGTTTTATGTTGCAGCACATAAAAAATTTGACAAGTATTCCATTTGCACTTGAAAAAATGAATATTCTGATACTGGTGCATTGTTTTATAAATATGAATTAGCTCATGTTCATTAACTTTATTGTTAGGAACTTCTGTAACCTTACTATTTTATCTATCTAATTGCCTATTAAGAAAGGTGAGTGAAATTTCACTACTATGATTGTGGATTTGTCTGTTTCTTCATTTACTTATATCAGTTTTTGCTTTATACTCACTGGCTACAAATTTAGAATTGTGATATTCTCCTCATGCATTTACCCCATTTTCATTATAAAGTATCTCTTTCAACATGTTTTAACACTTATTACCCTAAAGTTAGTTTTTCTGAATTTGTACCTTTCTTTTGGTTAGTATTATGTGGCATATCTCTTTCCATCCTTTTAATTATAACCTTTCTGTGTCCTTATAGTTAAGGTATGCTTTTTAGTTAGAATACTGTTGAATTGTGCTTTTACATCAAGTCTGAAATTCTCAAATTTTTTGTGATAGTATTTAATCCATTTTTATTTAGTGTAATTATAATAAATTTGGGTTTATGGTTATCATTTTTATTTGTTTTCTTTTTATCCAAACTATTTTATCTTTCTTTTTCTCTCCTTTATTTTTTTCTCTCTTTTTTTTTAAATATTTTATTTATTTATTTGAGAGGGAAAGAGAGAACATATTGGGAGGAGGGGGAAAAGGAGAGGGAGAAGTAGATGCCCTGCTGAGCAGGGAGCCCAATACAGAGTCCAATCCTATGACCCCAAGATCAGGACCCAAGCTGAAGGCGGACACCATATTGTCTTCCTTTTAATTAAACAAATCTATTAGTTGCTCCTTCAATTTTCTCTATGGCATCTTGTATTTATACATTTATAGTCTCTCAGTGGTTATCCTAAAAATTATATCATGCATCACTGACTTACCACAATGAAATCAAATATTTTCTCTTATGACTTCCTTGAAAAATGCTTGACTTTAGCAAAATTTAACTCCATATAGTTCTCCCACCTTTTGAATTGTTGTTGTCATGCATTTTGTTTCCCTATACATTATAAACCCAGCAAATATTAATGGTTTTCCAGTCAAGATTTATTTATATTTTTATTTCTGATATTCTTCATTTTTCCTTGTATTTCTGATTTTTCATCTATAGTGATTTTTCTTCTGAATAAAGTTTAGTTAAAATTTCACTTATAAAATCTCCCTTTGATTTCTTTCTTTCTTTCTTTCTTTTCTTTTTTAAGTGGAGATCTGCTACCAAAAATTTCTCTTCATTTTTGTTTCTTGAAAAATATGGTCATGATAACTTAGTTTTGAGGAATATTTTTTATGAGCATAGACTCTTAGGTTGAGAGATATATTTTTTCATTACTTTAAAGATATCATTCCGTTTTCTTCTGGCCTCCATCACTTCTGTGAAAAGTCAGGTGAAATTCTTTTTTGTTATTTCTTTAAATAAAATGGACCTATTTTTGGTATTTTAAATTTTTTCTTATCATCTTTGGTTTTCAGCATTTTTATTGTGACCTACTTTGTTTGTTTGTTTATTTGTTTGTTTCTCTTATTTATTCTGTTTGAGTTTTAGGCATTTCTTAAGTCTATAGGTTTATCAGTTTAGGAAAATTTTTGACCAATTTATCTTCAAATATTGCTAATGCTCTCATCTTTCTTTATGTATTCAATTGACATATATGATAAAATTTTTTTTACTCTCTTCCATGTGTTCCTTATGCTCTTTTTTTGTACTTTCCATTTTTATTTCCCTCTGTGCTGCAATTTAGATAGTTTCCTGTTGACATATCTTGCATATCTTGCAGTGCATTAATCATGTCTTCTGCTGAATCTATTCTGCTACGAAAACCATATCAAGTTCATTACTTCTCAATTCTGGAATTTCCATGTACCTCTCTTTGAAAAATAGATTCAAACTCTTTGGTAAAATTTTTCATCTTGTTTTCTATTTTCTTTACCTTTTTTCTATTTTCTTCAGCATCCTAATCATAGTTAAGATCCTTGTTTGCTAACATCAATATCTGCCTCATCTTTAGGTCTGTTTCTCTTATCTTTTTTTTTTCCTCTTATCTATGGTCATATGATTCCATCTCTAGCACACCCAGTATTTTTTTTTTTTTTTACGGAATACAAGAATAGATAGATAGATGATACAGTAGTAGAAGCTCCATATAATGCTCACTACATCCAGAGAGTTCTACTTTACTCTGCTAAGTAGATAGGGTGAGAATTCATCAACTTAAGTCAATCAAGGTGTGACCTGACCCAGGTTGGTAGTAGTTTTGCTATGGCTCAGTCGACCCCTGGTTTATTTCATTTTTTAAAAGATAGCGCTTTTCTGGATGAATCCTGAACTCTAATCCTTATGTCTCAGCAAGGCAGGACTGCTAAGAACATTTCTCCACTCTTTGAAGACTTTCTGCTTAGTTTCTTAGTTTTCTGAGTCACAACTTTATATTTTTAGCAAATGTATTGAGGAGATATTCGGCCTTAATCTCGGTTTTCCACCCCATTCTTTTCTTAGCCATTCCACCCTCCTCTTGAAAAAGATCCCTGCTGGTTTTTCTATCCCCCAACAGCATCCTTCCCTATAGGAGACAAATTCCAAATTCTCATCTGATTCTCATCCTCTTGCCCCATGCCCATAATCAACAAATGCCCTCAGGTAAGAAACTGATGCAGACTATTGATTGAAATCTCTGAGATTTCCCCCTTTTTGGAGTATTCCCTCCCTCCCCAGCCCTGGTTGTTTCAACAACTCTCCTATGCCTTGAAACTAATGGTTTTGTTTTCTTTTATCCTGTACTTCTAGTTGATTTTGACTAGAGAATGACCAGTTGTAAACCACTTCATCATAACCAGAAGCTAAGATCCATATCATTTTTTAAATGGGCTCTGAGATGCCCTTGGTATGGCATAAAGGAAGAACTACTGGAAGATATCTCCCTTGGGGGTTCCCATGGTGGTGTTTTACCTCACTATAGCCAAGAGTCAGAATAACTGTCTATAACTGCAGCTTTTCAAGAGCTGACTGAATAAATGCAGGACAGCCATTCAGCTTTCCCCACTTAATAAATGATAACATTATCTGATATTCCTCCTTAATATAGTTGTCATGAGAAAGGTATTTAACTGTTTAAGAGGTAAATATTATGCACATTATCAGTATGGTCAATTAGTTCTCCATGATCAAATATTTTTTTTGGTTTCTCTAGCTGTTCTTTGGATTAATATTTTCCTCCCCCAACTAGACTATAGACACTCTAAGGACAAAGTCTCTCTCTCTCTTCTACTTCCATTTCTTTCCCTGAAATGTCAAGTTTTGTGTAATTCGTAAAATAGACATTCTTTAAATGTGTTACTGAAACAAATGTCAATTACCCCGTGTCGATCCATGTTAAAGTACTCTGAAGTGAAAGCTATAAGCTTCATTTTTATTTTTATCAATTTTTTTTATATACCTCAGCTTAGAGATTCATAATGTTATATTCTGACAAATTTGGGGAACAATTTTTGATAATTAGCTTTTCCTGGTGCCTCCTTTCAGTTAATAAAATCTTAGGGTAAGGAACTTTCAATTGTGTAGAAAAGCAGATGATTCCACTTGCTGATAATCATTAGACCCAACTCTTTTTACAGTAATTACTAGTTTGTGTAGAAATGGATCACCTCTCACAAAGATGGGGCACTTAAAATAAAATGCAATCTATCCATCCATTTCCTACCCCATTGACCCTTCCTTTCATCTAAAAGCAAAGGGAATTGCTTATTTCAAGGTGGTCTTGAAAATCATCTAGGCATAATTAAAGTTTGCAATATCCTGTAAGTAAGCATTATATTCTAATATTTTCTGCCAAGAATTGAATTTGCTAGGCATGACACATTTATTGCTGGCAGTAGATGTACCAAAATGTACCAACACCAGGGAATTAATAAATACCACAGCCCTCCTATGGAGCAAGTTGCATGAATATTTAATAGGAAATGCATGATGAATTTCTTGCATGATTATGCAGAAAAACATTTGGGAATGGTTGCAGCTGTTACATGAACTAGCTGAGTCTCTTTTCCCCCATCTCTTTTGATCTTTATCAATCTCAATATTGTAGTTTAACTTTAGCAGTAAGTATATCCAATGATGAATATTGCAGACACCTGTCAACATTTTAGGAAATGTGTGACTCTTTACATATGTTATCTGTGTATGTGTGTACCTTACAACATTCAGTAGTGCATTTTGAGGGAACAACTGAGAGGCTGTTGGAGGATAGACAGACCATCAGGGAAATTGAGACAAAGAGGTGAAAAGCTAAAAGAGTAACAGCTGCCACTCTTAGGCATTTGTCAAATTTTCTCTGACAACACCTTTACATTTCTACCTAAGCCCCATGAAAATATATTCCAGTCTAAATTTAGGGGAGCTTTTTGAGACTCATTCTTGATGTTCTAGTATTCCTAAGATTTTCTCCTTCCTTTCACAAGTATTAGATATGTTTTAACTCCCCCCCAAAAGTATGATTTCCTTCAGCAGGAGAAATATTCCCTTATTCTGAAGTTTCTGGTATTTTCATAAGGTTGAAAGATCATAACACAAAAGAATTTTTTTTTAATCAAGAGTCATAAAACAGGAAATTTCTCATTGAAATTGTGTGATCAATGATGTCAAATCAGCATGCATTGAAAGCCAGTTGATTTTGGTCCTCTGGAGTGTTAAAGGGCATCTCTCTAAAACAAAAGTCACTCTGGTTCCATTCTAACATCCCAATTTATAGTAGATCCTTAGCATCATGCTCCCAGGAAGTGGGGATTCCAAAAAAACCTCAGACTTGGGAATCTTCATAGACAGAACACAATGTTATCAAATTACAGCAGGGAACTCAAACATGCTGTTTTTGACAATGGCCTGTGACCTTTTAATGAATTGCAGGTGACACAATATCTCTGTCCCCTAAAGCAATTCAGTGCTTACTAGATGCCATTAAAGAGTTGGCACCCCATAAATTATCAAGTGATAATTATATTCTTGGCTACAGAACAAGAAGAAAATCCAGATTAACAATGTATTTGTTCCCCAAGTGTGGTAGTGAGATGAGTTTCACCTCCTAAAATGGTGACTTTATTTACTGCTTTCACATTTTAGGAATCTATCCTTGGTAAGAACCTAGATAGAGATTCTTCAATCACAAAAATAAATCTCTACTGAATCAAGTATTCCTGTCTAGATAAAGTTTAGACAAAAGAGAGGATATAGTTAAAATTCCAAAGCTCTAGGATGTGCACCCCAGGTTTAAAAAAAAAAAAAATCATGAACTAGGAAGCTACTTTCTTTTCCAAAAGTTTACATGTCATAATGAAGCAAGACAATTTATGTCCTGCTTTCCCTGAGCATTTCCCACCAGAATCCAAAGGTCTAATACATAGGTATTCTTTGACTAGCCCCGCAAAAGTCATCAGGTGTCTCTTATATTCTTGTGGCTGCTCAATGCTCCACACCAAGGTCCTCACAAACATATAATACCCAGAATGGCCCTGAGCCACACAAAAGATATTCCCATGTTAGGAGATGAATGTTTATCCTTACTCATCACAGAACCTCCACCAACAACACAAATCCTTGGTGAAACAACTCAAGGTAAGCAGACTCATATCACCTGCCCTTCCATTTTGCCCAAGTCTAAAATCCAATCAGTTCTTGTGCAAAAAATTAAAAAAGAACTGCTCAAAGGTTGAATTAACCTGAGTGCTCCCTTTATGTGGCTCCATCTTTGGCACTACTAGGGTATTTATATGCAGGCAAAAGTGTGTATATTCAAGGAGAAGAAAACTAAAGGGTTTTTGCTGTTCTACAAAGAGATAACTGAAATACATTTCAGTCTGAGCATCTGAGCATATTATTTATATTGTATGAAAACTTCAGTTTCATAGAAGCAAAGAGTACAATGGTGGTTGCCAGGGATGGGGGGTTGGTGGCAGTGTGGAGGGGAAGTGAGGAGGTATTGGTCAAAGGGAACAAAGTTTCTGTTACACAAGATGAGTACCTTCTGCGGATCTAATGTACATCATGGTGACTGTAGTTAACAACACGGAATTTACACTTGAAATTTGCTAAGAAGGTAAATCTTAAGTGTTCTCACCACAAAAAAAAAAAAAAAAAACACATTTTAGTTTGTGGTGATGACTGAGTATAAACCTCAATTAGAACATGACTGTGAGGCAAGAAAAGAATTCTGGTTCTAGTGTTCCCAAAAGACCTTTTTCTTAATCCAGTATTATCAGTCATAGTCAATTAAAATAGCCAAAACATTTATACTAACTCACAAAAGAAAAAAAAATTGTGAGGAAAGGGGCTTTCCTTTTCGTATCTTACAGGTTAGTACAAAGGAACTTCTCACAGGAATGAAAATGAAATGAATTTCCTTTTAAGTGAAAAACATGTTTTGGAAGTAATCTTTAAATTTTATGTTTAGAAAGTGAATTGCCCTAACTCAGACTTGCTCTAGGAGTCCAGTTCAAGCCACCCATTGGGAAAGCACCAAAGCACAGCCACCAGCTTCCAGTTGCCTGGATCTTTTATTACCTTGGCTCATTAAAACTCCTTGTTTGTATTTGCATTTTACTCTTGGGCAACTTTACAACACAGAATAGTGATAAGCTTGCAGACTGATCCTCCTCATTATGTTTAATCATAACTGCAATAAGGGAGATCATCATATCATGCCTGTATCTTAAATACACTGTTGTGATTTTAACATAGAATTGGTACCCTACAATAGCCTTGGTACCTGCTCTCCCTGTTTCTCCTTTTTTCAAGATGAGCTCTTGAAACATAAAATAAAAAGCATGCAATAAACTTGGAGAGGTCCCCATTTCTCATTAGAATGCATGATTAGAACTAGGAAAAAAGCCCTGCTTGAAAGCAAATATGCAGAGAGAAAGAGTGAGAGAGAAAGAGAAAGAATGGATGAATACCATTAAAAGGTTAGCTGATCTTCTGTGGCTGGGCCACACGTCCCTGCTCTAAAACATCCATCGTAGTGTGGGCCGAAAGGACCTCCATGTTGTTTCGGGTTGGTCTCCTGCATATTAAGGTTTATATTATAGTTTAACAGAGCCAAGACTTCAGTTTCTGGCATAAGTTACTAATTTTCTTATGCTAATGAAAAACACACATCAGCTCCTTGAAATTCCCCAAAGCAGCATCAGTTTTGCCACTAACTGCAGCACTGTTGAGGCAGGGGAGGGAGAAGGAGAGTGATTACAATAGCAACAGTTGGGACAGGGGCTCTTTGCCTCCCTGAGTGGTCCTCTAACTGAAAACATTTGAGACTGGCCCCTCCTGGCCTTGAGTTCTCATGAATTTTTAGAAATTGGAAGCTCCCAGGAGCATCAGAGTGTGTTGAAATAATGGAACTCTGGCCTAGGAGATAGAAGGAAGAAAGTCTGGCTCAAACTTCAAACCCCAGCAGAAGGGAATTTGAGACGTAACCATTTGATCTTCTGTCTCAACCTGACAAGATATTCCTTCTCTGGGCCAAATACACTCCTCCTGGCCCCTCCAACAACTGATACCTTATGCATGAGAATATTCTAACAACTCTAACCAGCACAAATGTCATAAATTGCTTTTCCATGAAACTTCATTTCTCAAATAACCAGAGGACTTTGGAGTGCTGAAAATTCTCCCCAAACCTAGGGAAAATCACTAAGGGGTTTTTTCTCTCCAGCAACCCACCTCGGGGCTTTCCAATCCTGGTCACCAATGCATAAAAAATCAGCTTTGCTCAATAGAATTTGTTCTATGGGTAAAAAACAGAATTGTCGCAAAAGGGTTGAAGACCCCATTACACACAATATCTCGACTTGCGCATATTCAAAACACACATGCTCTGCAGATATTTTACTAGAATTATTTGCTGCAAAGCATGAGCCAGGCAGGAAGCCGATGCACAATGAATTGATTTCCAAGTCTTATTTGTGGCTGATTTGAGGTTAGAGAGCATTTCTGTGCAGGGTGGAGTGGTAAAATGAATGTTTATTGTTTAGGATTTAAAAGGCCCATTATCATGCAGACTCAGTAAGGTTCTGCCACACAAAATGGAGTGCCAGGCCAGCAGGCAACTGATTCAAGTGACAAGAGGTGAGCGGCAACAGCCCTTCCATGTTAATAAAACATGTCCCAGCACTTGGAGGAACCCTAGCACAGTATGAGAGCAGATAGAACTTATTAATCAGAACTACTGTTAACTCTAATTACAGGCTTCCCCCAAGTTACAAAATAAATGGATGGCTTGGCAATAGAGCAATGTTTTGTGTATTAAATCCTCCATTTCCCTGAATCCTCTTATAATTGAAAGTGAGTTTTGATAGAAAAAAAGGTCTAATCCCATTAATAGGGACTGTGAGATAATTCCCTCTACGGTTTTCTACCTTTAACCTTGTAACCTTCAGATCTGGCTTAACTGTTCATCCAGGTTGGGAACAGTGATGCCTAACTCTTGTTCCTGCAGTCATTAGGTGTCACTCCTTAAGTATGTCAGCTTTCTCACCCAAGGAAGGGTTGGACTAGACTAGTTTAAGGGATAGATAGGGAATCATAGACCCCTATGAATATCTATGAGAGCTATGAAAGCTATGGACCCTCTCCTGCGAAAAATACATGTAGACACATACAGAGGCAGGAATACACATAAAACGGCAGGAATACATCCACTGAAGCCTATTCAAGAATCCCAGTTTAAAGCCCTTGAACCAGACATCTAAGGTAACTGGAGTTTCAAAACCTATGATTTTTGGTTTCTTGAGCAGCTTCCACATGGAGAGAGTAGATTACAGGCATTTGATTTATGCATATTAAATACACCAAATGCCAAGTCATACCACAATGAAATAAGGGACAGCTAAAATGTGAATAGGCTGGAACTCCAAACAACGTGTAAGTGCAGGCAGGCTCCACTCAACAAAGGCCTACGGAGGGATGTCCTACAGGCTCTCGATGGGGCAGCCGCCATTACACTGCACCAACTCTCATCTCCACATAGTGTCTGAGAGGTCGATGCTGCAGAGTTCATGCTACCACTATTTTGAAACTTAAAAACAAAACATTTGACATTACCCTTAAGAATAATTAACTCCCAGCATTTAAGATTTTCACATTATCTACTTTAACATCCTCATGCCCTTCCTTGACACTCCCTATAATCCTGACCTTCAACCTACCCTTGGGAAAAGGGAACCACCACCTATCATAGGTGAGGCTAGAGGGAGATCAAGATAAAGGGAGCATCAGGATGAAGACGAGGCTCTGGTGGAAGGAGGGTCAGGGATAGCTTGGTGATTGTAGTTGAGATCTTTTTATTTTGAGGTCACTGAATCCAAACACTTTTACTCCTTTCACCAAAATTTGAATCCCAAGAAGTGATTTTTCCTCTCTATAAAGTCCATATAAAACTGAAGAGATCTTTACCCAAAAAAAGAAAAATGGGGAGGGATGAGGAAATCAACCCACATTTACTCTGGGAAGTTTAATATCCCTTGTGGTAAATGACACCAAAAAAAGATAAAGTGTAAATACTGAGCCAGCCTATGTCTGCCCAACATTGGAGCTCCGAAATTAGTTCCAGTATTGTTGTCACCAACCAACGGATCGAGCAATGTTGCTGCAGTGAGAAAATACACTTATAATACATAAAACCAAACCTATCCAATGTTTACAAAGAATTCTACAAGTCAATACGAAAAACACGGCCAATCCATAGAAAAATGGGGAAGAGACTTGATATACTTCAAAAAGAAGATATCTAATAGCTTTTAAATATTTTTTGAAAAAAGTACTAATCTCATTAGTCATCAGGAAAATGAAAATTCAGACCTAATTAAAAACAACTCTCCCGTAGAAGACAAAAATGGGAAAAGGCTGATAATACCAATGTAGTAAAGAAGAGAAGCAATGGAGCTTTCATACTGCTGGTAGGAAAGATGAGGATACCTTTGGATATAGAAATTTCACTCTTAGGTAGGTACTCGAACAAATTGCATGCACATGTACACCAAACTTATGTGCAAAATGTTCAGAGTTGTATGAGTCATAATAGCTCCAAACGACAAACAACCCAAATGTTCAGCAATAGCACTATGAATACACATATTGTAGTATATTCACACCAACCGCACTTAACATGCAATCAGACCAGTGAATCTTGTAAACATTATGTTGAACAAAAGAGCCTGACACAAAAGAATATAACTAGGAAATTATTTATATGAATTTCAAAAATAGGCAAAACTAAACTGTGATTTTAGAATTTAGGATGTGGTTTACCTTTGGGGAAGGTGGAAGCGAGAGTGATTGACAGGTGATGCAAGAGAGGGGCACTTCTGGGATTTTTCTCTTTCTTGACAAGAGGTAGAGTTTCGCACGTGGAATCATTTTCTGATCATTTATTGTGCTATACGTATGTAATCTGTGTACTTTTCTAAACATATCAGACTTTAAAAAATTTGAAAGAGAGAAAAGGAACATAGGTCTAGGAGCATAGACTGACTTTCAAGGGTTGAAATCTTTATTTCTCATTTATAAATTGTGTGACATTGGGTAATTTATGTCATTTCAATCTAAATTTTTCATCTTTTTATTTTTATTATTATTATTATTATTATTATTATTATTTTTGACAGACAGAGAGGGAGCACAAGCAGGGGGAGCAGGAAAGGGAGAAGCAGTTTCCCTGCATGGAAGCCTGATGCTTGACTCAATCTCAGGACCCAGAGATCATGACCTGAGCCAAAGGCCAATGCCCAACCAACTGAACCACCCAGGCGCCCCTCAATTTTTCATCTTTAAAATAAAGAGAACTTCTCGGCGGAAAGCCTGCTTCTCCCCCTGCTCCTCAACCCACTGTGTTCTTTCTCTGTCTCTCAAATAAATAAAATCTTAAAATAAAACAATACTTACTGGCATTATATTGCTAAAAAGGAAAATTCATTAAAAAAAATTTTTTAGCATAGTAAATGTGTGCTTATGTAGTCCATCCCCTCAGTTTACAGCTAGACAAGAGACTGAGAAGTGATGGGTCTTGCTCAGGGGCCCGCAGCTAGCCTCTTGTCAGGGCTGGAAGTTTGGTTTGTAGGGGAGGGCACACTGAGGCAAGGGCAGCTCCTGTATTGTGAACTGAAAGTAAATGGAAGATGCCTCCTGGGCTTTTCTATTTACCTTCTCCATGTGTATCAAGAACACAAGACAATACAGAATTTCTTCTTTGCTCTGATCCTGGCCTGAACCACAACTTGGCTCGTCTCTGCAAAGCAGCTCTGGAGAAAAAATAACAAAAGAAATCAAGTAAATAATCAATTCAATTAAACATTTACTGAGCATATACTATATGCCAGTCTCCATTCGATACCCTTAGAATCCACCGATACACAAAAGGAACCAAATGTCTGTCCTCCAATGCATTCTAGTGGAAGAGGGCAGAAGGGGAAGAAGTTATTGAAAATTAATGCAATTACATCACATATTATTTTTTAAGTTAATAGGTACTTGTCCTAAAATGGAAGTTTTATTCCTATTCAGCTCTGATGAGGCCAACAGATCAGATGAAGGCTGTCATTAAAAAGACAGTTGTCGGGGCACCTGGATGGTTTTATTGGTTAAGTGTCCAACTCTTGATTTTTGGCTTAGGTCATGATCTCAGAGTTGTCAGATAGAGCCCTACATCGGGTTCCACTCTCAGTGCAGAGTCTGCTTGAAATTCTCTCTCCTTCTCCCTCTGCCCTGCCCCCCACCACTTGCGCATTCTATCTCTCTCTAAAATAAACCAGAGAAAGACAACTGCATATGATCTCCCTGATATGAGGAATTTGAAGGCAAGGGTTGGGGGTTGTGGGCGTTAGGGAGGGAAAAAATGAAACAAGATGCGATGGGGAGGGAGACAACTCATAAGAGACTCTTAATCTCATAAAACAAACAAACTGGTTGTTGGGGGGCTGGTGGGGAGGGATAAGGTGACTGGGTTATGGACATTGGGGAGGGTATGTGCTATGGTGAGTGCTATGAATTGTGTAAGACTGATGATTCACAGACCTATACCCCTAAAGCTAATAATACATTATATGTCAATAAAAAATATAAAAATAAAAATAAATTAAATTAAATAAATAAAATCTTTTAAAAAGATCGTTGTTATACTCACAGTTCCTGCCATACCACAGGCACCACACAGGGAAGCACGGGGCCCATCAGGAGGCAGAGGAAGCGAGGGGAAAATGTGGACGAGAGTCTTTACTGTTGTTTCTGTAGAAAGTAACATGTGAGGCAGGTTAAAGTGGGTTTAGGATTGGCTAGTTTGAATAATTTCAGCAGGTTCTGGGGTTTCTGTATTTGGCCCTGGGATGACTGGGGTATGATGGGAATACTGTGCCAGGTGGGAAGTGGGGCCTGTGGGCTCTGGACTTATCAGTCTGTGCATGAAAGGCACACTTACAGGCCAGCTGTTTACTGTAGGTTGGAAGGGGCGAGCCCCGGAGGCATGGTCTCTCCAGGCTCAGCAAGGCACCAGATGTCAAAACATCAGAAACCCATGCCTAACACAGTGCTCTGAAAAACAAAGCGGGCAGAGATGAGAAATAATGTGGAGGAGCCAACAATCATCTCCAAATCTAGAATGTTCATCAAATAAATCATCAAACGGACATGTGAATTTTTCTTAGACCAGGTTTATGTTTCCTTGGACTTTTTTATTGAGTCCTCAGCGCAGAACTGATTGACACACAGGTGAGAACGTCTGGCACGTGAAAATTAAATCACATTTTATGGCTAAGCACAAGATTATAAAATAAAATAAGAAAGGGCGGTTTGTGTCACCTACGTACCTGGGGTGCACAAAAGCCACACAGACAGAACTATGCTTTAAGTCCTCCTTCTGCTTACTTAATGCCGAACATTCTCTGCACTCAAATATTAATCTCAGCACCCCCATCTCGAGCCCCACATGTAACTGTAGTTCTATGAACGTATGGAATGGAAATGACAGAATGACTTGTCCTCGTATAGGGTTTACTACTATCCATGCTCCCTGATAATGAACAATGAAAGCCAGACGACGATTCCGGCGCTAATCTCTGGTCTCTTCTCACCGTGAAATAATTATCTTTAATCAGTGGCGTTCTGAGGATATTTCTGATCTAGGCCTATGCTTAATTCTCTTCCCTGTCAATCACTGAGTAATAGTCACTGGTGGGCGGCGGTGGAGAGCAGGCCTGGGTGAGGACCGGGAAGCCTAATGGAAGACAATTAGAAGTTGGCTAAGTCAAAGTGAGAGTTATAAGTGAACAACCCAAGCAATACATGGTAAGAAGAAGGAAACCGCTTTTGCAAACATTTCAAAAACACTGCAATGTTACCCATAATCAAGGCAATCACAACCTGTTCTAAGCACATAACACTTCTGGAGAGATGACAGGAGAGACTGGGGAGTTTTAAGAGGCCCCAGAGTGGCTAATGGGGGAATTAGCACAATTCAGAAAAGACATTAATTAGGTCAATCTGCAGTTTTGAAAAATTTTAGCACCTCTCCAATGCTATTAGTGAATTAATGACTCCAGTTACTGAACAATAGACAAAGATTAACACAAAAATTTGGGCTGTTTAAAGCCACCTTTGAGAGGGAAGCCCCAAGAAAGAGCCAACGAAGTTGGAAAACTCCAGTAAGAATTGACAGAAGCGTGTTTGTCGATTATAAAAATAGGCATATATGAAATAATTTTTTGTTCATAAAGAACTCTGCAGTACAAATCCTGCAACGGACGGGAAGAGAATGCCCAGCAATACTGAGCCTTAAAAAGAGATATTGTGTAACTTCTCTAAACAAGAAATTTTTGTCTTTTGTAAAGAGTTTGAATTTACCCAATAATACTTGGGAGCAAGAAGCATTTAAAAAATGTATTGATCCGGGGGTGCCTGGGTGGCTCAGTGGGTTAAAGCCTCTGCCTTCGGCTCGGGATGTGATTCTAGGGTCTTGGGATCGAGCCCCGCATTGGGCTCTCTGCTTGGCAGGAAGCCTACTTCCTCCTCTCTCTCTCTCTCTCTCTCTCTGCCTGCCTCTCTGCCTACTTGTGATCTCTCTCTGTCAAATAAATAAAATCTTTAAAAAAAAAAAAATGTATTGATCTTAGAGTTAAAGTAATTCTACCACCGAGTTCCCCTCACCTGGATGTGGTATCATATTTTAGAAACCTCTCCTTTGAGCATCACAGAATCCAAGCTGCTTATGTAACACCTCAGAACAGGGCAAGGTCCTGTCCCTTAATTTCACAATGCTTCTATCGCCACTGCTCCTGCTATGACTCACGGTCCTAGATCCTGGTCCTTCACTATCCGTCAAGCAACATGGCTCCATAACGAGCCAGGATGTCCTTCCCAGGAGTCCCGGCCAAGGACTACTGAAACCCTTGTAGGAATCCTCCATTCCCACTCTGCAGGACCTCATGAAGTAAGTGCAGAAATTTTCCCAGATAGTTTTACCATCTGCATACCAAAAATAACACTCTTATTATGCATAGGCCTGGGACAACATAATTCAAAATGCTACTTGTTTCAAACCACAGGATACCATGATCACATTCTTTCAAATCTGAATAATCGTTCAGCTTCCTCTTAGGCAACAATCGATAATCAATCAAATGTCAAGAGCTCATGCTCATGTTTTTGTGGAAAACCCAAGGCCTTCGGCATATTGCCAATTGATTTAACGTGTGTCACATGCATTCTTCCTTACAATGAATGATATAAAAACCAGAATTCACTGTCAAGAGCTCAAGTTTCTGCCTCCACACAAATAATTCCTGAACGTGTTGTGAGTATTGTGACTTAAAAAAGAAAAAAAAGTAATAATTATTTTCCAGAATAACTCTCAAGTTACCATAAAAGGGATTGTCCATGAATGACGAGTCCTGGTGACTGACTGAAATTCCCCAGGATGGTGTTCTGCCTCCTCCACATCTATTTTAAGATTTGCTACGTGGGATTCCACACAGTTCATCGCAGAGTTTGATCTGCGTGAGCGCAAGGATCAGGGAAGTCTGCGAACACTAAGATTTCCAGTGGGGGCGGCATAGCAAGATCAGGAATCCGCAGAGAGAAAGGCCTGAGGGTGAAGACATTTGACGGTGTTCTTCCGGATTTACAGACAAGTTTGCAGTCATAAAGATCAGTAAATAGATTGGTAATAAACTTCTTTAGAGGGACATAATTAAAGGGTTGGGCTCCCTTCTGGAAGAGAAGCTCACGGAGAATTACAATGGGCACAAATTGTAGAGGCCTCTTTAGTGGTAACTGTGTGGTATTTGGTAAGAGCAAGGGCTCTGCAGTCAATTTCTCTGCAGTCGAGCTTTATGGGCGACCCTGTTCTTAAGTTTTAGGCAGTTCGTGCCTCCACTTTCTTGCACTTGCACCTGACTACGCCCAGCCCCAACATCGTGAGAAGAAGTGCCAAAAACAAGAAAGTGGTGCTTATTGATCATCTTAACATACTAGTCATATACTCGTGTTGAGATAAGTCCCTCATATCCATCAGTTTGTATATGTCTTGCCTGGTTTTGTTCCCTCTGGGCATTCAAACATTGAATTACAAAGTCAGAGACATACAACAAACAATTAGGGTTTTAAATCTTATCTTGGGGTGGAAAAAACCGAAGGACTTACTGCAAATGACTAAACCACATTCAGTAATGAGAATCCCATGTCATTTACTTCACATGCTTGTATAACCTACCCTATACGAAAGAAGCAGTGATTCTGGAATCAGTTTCCAGTTCTGCCTCACTATGGAACTTAATGATAATCTTAACCAGAGTGATTAAGAGAATGGTTCTGGTCCAGCTGGCATCCTCGTTAAGGCTCTGCCTTGCCCTCACCCTACATTTTCTGTTATGTACTATTCTGATGGTCTAGTCAGTTCTTGAGAATGATAAGGTAATGCTACAGCTCTTTGTCACCCTGAGAGCCCTGTGCCTGGGGCAAGGAGCATAAAAAGGGCTCTCACTTAATAGAAATTTATCAAAATGCAGGTGAAACAGAAAGAGGGAGAGGGAAGAAGTTGGCTCTTCATTGAACACCAAAGAGTTCATAGGCCTGCAGCTTACTGACCTTGAACTTGGTTCTCTTATTCCACTCATCTCTGCTATAAGGGCAATAGAGAGATTCCCACGTGACAAGAAAGGGGGCTTACATTTTTGCATTATCTTTCAAATTCGCTATTTTGTTCTTGTTAAACATTGCTGTGAATCAGTGTTCTCTGTGCAAAAAGAACATTCTTCTTCAAGCTGTAGCAATAGGAATATTCAAACCTTTTGGGTTTGTTTTTTTTTTAAAGAGACATCATGATACTTTCTATCTAATACCATTAATCATCCCCCCATTATAATAGGGGCCCCAGGAATTACCAGTGGATCACTTCTCACTGCAAACTGTGAGGGTTACAATACCACAGATTCAAAAGCTTATGGATTTTTTTTTTTTTTTTTACACCCGGATAGTATACTCATGCTTAGAAATCAAAATTATTGGATTGCTTTTAATCTGCAAAATTGAGTATACCTGGGAGGACTACATTCTTACTTTATTTGGAGCCTGGGCCTACCATAGATTCCATATTCTCTTTCTTGACTGGAGTAAATACTAGTAGCTTCTCCTGAAGGTGACACCAGATGTTCATGATCACCTTTTTTTTCACCTCGACAGCTAACTATCATAATGATGTGAACCTATCTAAAGTCTATCTGTGAGTTTATCCTCTGTCAACTGCAAAAGTAAGGAATCACTGAAATGAGGTAATACATCTGAGTTCTAGAAATCAGTATGTGGTTGAGGCATTAAGAGATTTGGGAGGGATGACTGGGCAACTGTAGAATTTATATCCATATCCTTGGGTGGGCATCATTACTGAAAAGATGAATCCCCCTGATACAGCAGTGAAGAGTTTCCTGACCTGTCTGTCTATCTGTCTGTGCTGAGATGGGGGTAAGGGGTGGGAGGTTGGGGGCGGGTAGTCTTCACGGAACTGAGATAGTCTTCACAGAACTAGCAGGTTCAAAGACTCACTGATTCAAGCTCTCATCAGATATTGAAGATCTGGAATTTTCGAAGAGAAATGGACAGAATCAAGGAGAAAAAAAACAATCCTAACATGTGATGACCATTTGCTAGGTGCCAGACACTTTGCTAAGCATTTTGCAAAAATCATGCCATTTAATTCTTACCAAAACCTAAGAAGAGGATAACATTCCTGATGCTCTGTAGTAATTACACCACTGGCCTGACAAATTAATAGATAAATAACCTGTCCATCCCTTTCTGGTCTTCACACCATACCACTGAGTATTGGTCAACAGTAAATCACATTATCCAGAAAACTGGGGCTTAGAGTAACTAAGTAACCTGCCAAGATATACAGCTAGAAAATGGCAGTCAGAAGTTGAATGCAGAGCTGCCTGATTTATTAAAGCTTGAGGTACTTTTCTTTTTACTCTACCATGCTTCCTCCTGTTATAGTGACCAGTTTCATACCAAGAGGAGTTTTGCGACCATTAAGATGCTGGGTGACAAGTTATCCATGAGGAAATAAAACTGAATACTCACATCATCTGGGAGAGCATTGTGCTTTTTATCTTTTGCATATACTCCTATCACTCTAGATACCTAATTATTGCCCAAATATACTTGGACTTTCCTTCTTCCTTGCCTTTGTTTATGTTCTGCGCAAGGCAAAAATGTCCTCTGGCCTTTACCCCCCATTTGAAATTTAGTACATCTTTTAATGTTGAATTACACAGTGCCTCCTATACGAAGCAATTCATTTGCCTCCCCCATCCCAATTCCTGCTGTCGTCAGCTCAGCGGTCATGGGACCCCACCTTTCTACACCTCAGGAATGGCTGACCCAAGGCCAGCTTATCACCTGATGAGCAGCCCATCAGGTTCCTTCCCAAATACAGGGACTGCATAGACTGGTGCTAAATATTAGACCCAGAAAATTCTGTCAGGCTAAGGCTGGTGACACAACAAGGCCAAGTGAAAGTGGAAACTAGCAGAAACAGAGGTTACAAAGAAAAGCAGAGAGAAGAGGAGTCATGGATGGCCTCTGCCATCATTCATCTGCCTCAGGCCCCATTCCTCCTGAGCCTGGAGTGTATTTTCATATTCTGTGACCTTCATACTGTTTCAACAATCTCTCCTTTTCCTGAGTTAGAGGTAGGTCTTAAGAAAAACAACATCTTGCACAGAGATCAGGTTTCTCTGCTCACTGTTCAAGATTTAATATCCTCCTGGCTGGCATTTATTAACCCTTTTGATTTATAGTTCAATTTTGGTACTTTTATCTCACCTTCGATTAATGTTAATTATGCATGTATCTGTCTCCTCACTTTTTCTTCAGACCAAGTCCATTCATCTTTCTCTCCCTTAGCACTTAGCAGAATCTGGCCTATACTAGATTCTTAAATGTTTATTGGATTGGGTAATGCTTGGTGATGTCAATAACCGTATCATTAACTGGGCCTTGTGAAACTGTATTATTGACGTGCCACAAAAGGCTTTGCCATCACTACCACCCCTACATGTGAAGTATCTGTTCCTAAAAGGTGACAAGGAAAGAAAGGGAAGCAAAAACGTTTAGATGACGCCCTGCCTTTGTGCACCCCTACTACAGTGTTGCTATTCAATGCCTTTCCAGCCAGGGGCCATATTTCCTAGACCCCTTCATACAGCTCATGTCTATTTCTTCCCCACAGAACATGATAGAAGCTTCTTCCAGACCAAAGTAGATATTAAATAGCTGTGAGGACCACACAACATGGAAGACACGTGGATCCTTGACTAAACCTACAGAAGATTGCTGACCAGGAAACGCTTCAATGGACTGTGACAGGACCAAAGAGCAAGTTTGTTTTGGATTAAATTATTGGGATTTCAGGGTTTAACTGTTAGGGTAACTGGCATTAATTAAGCAAACAGAGAGCACTGCCCTGTCTTTTCTTTAAGATTGGAGTAGTCCACTTCTTCTAGTCTTTTGCTGTCTCTTATGATATTGATATGACTGATTGAGAGACAATATTTCTTCATCATTATTTTTTAACCTTTAGTGGACTCACCTTACAATTATTTCTACAAATTACTGAATTATATTATGATGTTTACCAAAATGTCTTAAGGGGAAGAGGACAGTGAAGAAAAAGATGTGGAACCAATAATTTCTTTGAACTTGATTCAACTCCTGGGGGCCTTCACTGACAGGTGGACAATTAAGATTACCTGACTCAAGGTGATCTACAATATTAACGCAGATTCTGAATGTCAGTCCGATGGAAACAAATCTTCATATCATGAAATTTGCAACCTGCACCCCTAATTCATCAAGCAGAATGTGGATGCTGCCTTCTTGCTTTAAGTTATTAATATGTTGGTTTCAATTCAACCAAAGAGGACTCAATGAAAGGTTTCATCATGAACTACATATACAGGGCAATCCTACAATATGTCATCAAAAACAATTTACAAAATTGTGGTTTTTAAAACAGATGGTGCAGCTCTTAGTATAGGTAGTAAGTAGTAGTGCCCCTATCATGGTGAAATTCCTTTTTGTGAAATTTAAACCTTTGAAGCATGATTAGGGGAACTCAAGAGAAGCATGCTTTAGATAAACTCCTTTGTTCATCAAATGCTTTACATGCATTGGCATGTGTCTGGGTCTTAAAGACCATTAAGAACAGTGTGTGCTTTAGTTCAGGCTGCTTATTTGATTTGCAGATAGGCTGTAAAGAAAGTCCCCTAGTCTGTTAAGCTAAGGAGACTCATTCATAGACATCTCACTCTATAATATGTCTCAATATGCCCCAAAGCCATGATTTTTTTCTTTTTTATTTTTTGAGAGAGAAAGAGTACACACAGGCATGCGTGCAAGTGAAGAGGGGGTACAGGGAGGAACAGAGGGAGAGAGAATCTTAAGCAGACTCCATTCCCAGCACAGAGCCAGATATAGGGCTTGATCTCAGACCCTAAGATCATGACCTGAGCCAAAATCAAGAGTCAGATGCTTAACCTATTAAACCATCCAGGCACCATCCCCCCAACTGAAGCCATGATTTTAAGCACTAAGGTAGCTTATTTTCTTAGACAAAGGTTATTTTCAAATGTTTACTGGTAATACTTATGCATAGTAATAGTAATTAACATTTATTAGGCCATGACTAGGTAATAGACTTTCCATTCGTTTATCTCTCTGATCCTCATGGTAACTGTATGAAGGTATCCCATGATCAGGGCCCATTCAGAGTTAAGAAAAGCAAAGCCTACAGAAGTATATAACTTGCCTAAGTTCACATTATTAAATCAGTACCAGAGCCATGGATCAGAACCAAGACATTCCAAATTCAGTGCTTGCACTCTTTTTTTGAAAAAATAACATTTTATTAATACATAAGCAATATATGCATGGTTTGAAAAAAAATCCAAACACAGAGAAGCACATATGAAAAAATTAAAATATTACATTCTACCACATAGAAATCACCACTATAACACCTTAGGACAAATACTTCCAGATCCCATTGTATATACATGTATTTATTTTCATCAAAATGAGAGCATACTGTCACCTAGCTCTAAAATAGGTTTTTACAGACAAGTATCTCAGTAAATTTTTTCTTGTCTAATTCTGAAAATATCTTCAAATTTCCCCAACAATGCCTTTTACAGTTGATTTACTTAAATAAATATCTAATCCAGGGGCACCTGGGTGGCTCAGTGGGTTAAAGCCTCTGCCTCTGGCTCAAGTCATGATCCCAGGGGCCTGGGATGGAGCCCCGCATCAGGATCCCTACTCAGCAGGGAGCCTGCTTCCCCCTTTCCCTCTGCCTGCCTCTCTGCCTACTTGTGATCTCCCTCTGTCAAATAAATAAATAAAATCTTTTTAAAAAAATATCTAATCCAGGAAAACATACTGCATCTTTTTCTTTCTCTTCAGAGTCTTTCAGTGTAACACTAACCTTTTTTTTTTTAAATGACATCAGTTTGTTAAAGAGACTAGACTAGGTGTCCTTTATAATGTCCCATGTTTTGGATGTGCCTCATGGTACCATTTACCTTTTTGTGTATCAGTTGTAAATAAGACATCAGAGAGAGCAACAAGAGTTAGAATTCCAACCCATGACCAATTAGGACTGTATCTTTAGATAAGATATTTAACTTTTTTTGAGCTCCAGTTTTCTGTTGATAAGAAATTATGAGGATTAAATGTGATTTAAGTGTCTTACAGAGAACTATATGTTCAGCTTATAGGCCAAACTCCACAACATTAGCTAATACTGGGAAGCAATCACACTGGGGTAGTATAGAGTAAACTGAAGTTGTTTTTAAATCAGTGACATTCAATGATTGATTGGCTATGGGCAAAAAGAGAGCCTTCCACAATATTAGCCTGTATAATAATCTGCTGGCTTAGGGCAAGTGCTTAGTTTTAAAATTAATCTCATGATTTCATTATATATAGGGCCAGTTCTCAAGTTTTAAAAACATACGTCTAAAGAAAAGCAGGAGTAGTTGGATCCCTGCCAAACTCTCTTCTCTAGAATCTGCCTGTCCTGTTCACTGACTGGAACCCCAGCAAGCATGTCTACACTGCAAACAACTGGCCAGAGCTGATTGGCTAAAAAGCAGACTCCTAACCAATCAGATTCTCTCTCTTGAAAGTGTAGAATTAGTACTAAGGAATTCCAGGCCAATCTGGGATGGTATGATGGGTGGAGATGTTGTAACTCAGGAGCTCTGGGTCACCCATTTTCTGCTGCATTAGAGTACCAGCTAAAACTATTCTGAAGAAATGGAAGAATAAGGGACAACTCCTGAAAGAAACAAAGACTAGAGATGAAGAAAGCTTCCTAACTTTCTGATCCATTTCCATTTTTTTTGTTTCTAGTCTCTTCCTACACTTCAGGGTCTATGAGATGTCCCTGAATATCTATATAATAATACTCCTTTTTTGTTCTATGCTTCTTATTACATGTAACCAAATACAGCAGCAAATGTCTTAAAACCACTGGGGAGATATATATATATATATCTCCCCAGAGATAGATGATAGATAGATAGATAGATAGATAGATCGATCCCCACTCACACATACATTTCATCCTCTAATTTGATAATGCATGCATTACAGTTCAATAATGCATTACAATGTTCTTTACAACCCTATTAAAAGGTTATCACATTTTCGGGTTTGGTTAGCAAAGAGTAAGAAAATGAAGATGATATAGGCTAATATATTTATTTTAAAATATTGTTTAAATGGACACAAATTTTCTAACAAAAAATATTATTTATTTGAGATAGAAAAAGGCCAAGATATAGAAAGCAGTTTTAAGATACAAGATACCACTCAAGGACTAAGAAAGACAAAAATGCTACTGCTTAATATGACAGAGTGATATTTACTAATAAACCTTCTTTAAAATGGTTAGAGAATATTAATATCCAAGGAGTAGTCATTGACAAGGCAAGAAACAACAATTGTTGGAGAAGTTGTGGAGAAAGGGGAACCCTCTTACACTGTTGGTAGAAATGCAAATTGGTGCAGCCACTTTGGAAAACAGTGTGGAGGTTCCTCAAAAAATTAAAAATAGAGCTACCCTACAACCCAACAATTACACTACTGGGTATTTACCCCAAAGATACAGATGCAGTGAGAAGAAGGGCCACATGCACCCCAATGTTCATAGCAGCAATGTCCACAATAGTCAAACTGTGGAAAGAGCTGAGAAGTCCTTCTATAGATGAATGGATAAAGAAGATGTGGTCCATATACACAATGGAATATTACTCAGCCATCAGAAAGGATGAATACCCAACTTTTGTATTAACATGGATGGGACTGGAGGAGATCATGCTAAGTAAAATAAGTCGAGCAGAGAAAGTCAATCATCATATAGTTTCACTTATTTGTGGAACCTAAGGAATAGCATGGAGGATATTAGGAGAAGAAAGGGAGAAATGAAAAGCGGGAACTCAGAGGGGGAGATAAACTAAGAGAGTCTATGGACTCCAGAAAACAAACTGAGAGTTTTAGAAGGGAGAGAGGGTATAGGTGTGCCTGGTGATGGGTATTAAGGAGGGCACAGACTGCATGGACCACTGGATGTTATACCCAAACAATGAATCATAGAACACTACATCAAAAACTAATGATGTATGGTGACAAACATAACATTAAAAAATATATTTTTTTAAAGGAGTAGCCATTGAGGCTAAGTACAAAGTTTTACTTTTCTTAAAGAAGAAAATGATAATACTTCCAGAGAGGCAAATACCAAGGATATCAAATTTATATTTTTCACTAAATTCATAATTCAGATGAAAAAACAAAACAACATCAAAAAGTTACTGACTTGAAGATTCCTGGGATGAAAATTTTTCTAACTGAGCATACATCTATACATTTTCCAAAATTTTGGAGCTAATTCACTTTATCTTATCTATCAAAGTATTATTCATAGTAGAGCACTCATTAAGGGAGCTTGTGGAAGAAAGAAATTTTTTAGGCATAATGGTTTTAATGCTTATATAATAGATGTGTTGTTGAAATACTCCAATTTAATATCAACCCCAAAAGCCTTTTGGAAATTTAAGAATTAACTTTCTGAATAGTTATCTGAAGGTCTATAAGTATAATTTTGGATAAAATGTCATGTAAGAATATAAAAAGAAATACTGCCCAAATTTAAAAAAAAAAAAAAGTTGTTAATAGAGCCACCCATACAATTTCTTCTTCTCAATTAATTTACTGAAATAGTGATTCCCCCAAATGTTCATTGTATCACATGGTAGATATACCCCCCAAGGTAATTATGAACAGAGTAACTCAATGTGTTCATCCAAGGACAAAATATGTACCAAGTATCTACAATGTGCCTGGCAAGTGTTCAAGGAAATGGGATTACAGTAATGAATAAAAAACACCAAATCCCTACTTTCAGGGAGTTTATATTTAAGAGCAGGAAGAGTAGGTGTGTGTGAATATATATATAAACTATGAAAAAAATCAATGCAAAGTAAAGCAGATAGAGAGGCAGAAGGGAAAAAATGCTATTTAGCTGTAGTGGTCAGGAAAACCCTGCATGATGAGGTATTATTTGAGCAGAGATATGAGAGGTAAAGGAGTTATGTGGCTGTCTGGAGGGACTCTTTCAGGTGGAGTGAACAACAAATGTTCCTGTCCTGAAGTAGCAACATTCCTGTCATGTTTTAGGAATAGTAAAGATAAACATGGCTGTGGCTGAGCACACAAGGAAGAGGGCAAAGAAATGAGATTAGAAAAGAATATGAGGAAGAAATCATGGTGATTTTATATCTGTCTTTAAATTCTATAATACCCCTCCCTTCAAAGAGAGAAACCTAATTCTTTTCCCCTTAAATGTGGGCCAGATTTAGGGACTTGGATCTAATATATAGAATGTGATAAAGGGATGCTGTGTGACTTCTGAGGCTAGGTCGTAAAAAAAGACAGCTTGTGCTGCTCTCTCTCTTGGGTCACTCGTTCTGGAGAAAACAACATGCCAGTTTATAAAGATACTCAAGCAACCGGCAAAGAAAAACACAGGGGAGGATCGGAGGCCTCCCACTAAAAACTAGCCTGCCATGCCTGTTAGTGTCCAATACAGAAGGTACATTACCTGACTTAAAAAAAAAAAAATTTAAAAAAGGACACCACCCTCAGTGCTCTATGAATATACTAGGGAAGGAATGGTAGAAGGATTTTGCAGATAAAGGAATATTTTGGCTTATGTTAGAGCAGTAACAATGCAGAAAGCAGAGAGGTATTTAAATTTCAGATAAATTTGAAGGTAGAAAGTTGACAGGATTGGTTAATACATGGGATGTGGAGTGTGAGACCCAAAAACATAAAACAAACAACAACAACAAAAGAGTCAAGTGTGACTCCAAGACTTCTGGCCTGAGCATCCAGAAAAAAAAAAAAAAAAAGAAGAAGAAGAAGAAAGTTGAACTGGAGAAACTGGGTGTATAGCAAGTTTGGCAGTTTGGCTTTAGATGTGTTAAAATTTAGATGCCTATTGAACTTCAAGTGGAGATGTTACGAAGGCCATTGGATGTGGAGTTCCAAGTTTAGAACAAGGTTGGTTTTAAGAATGTAATTTAGAAGTCTTGGTACTTAGGGAAATAAGAATCATGGACTTGAGTGAGCTGAATTAACTGCTGAGTGAAGATAGATGAGAAGAAAATCCGCGGCAAGCCCTGAGCCAATATAATATTTTTGATGTCTGGAGAAAGAAAAAGAATTATCAAAGGAAACAGAGAGTTAGTAACTAGTGATGTAGAAAGAAAGAATGAGAAGAGGTATATCAGAAACCACATTAAGGAAGATTCAAAATACAAGGAGATATTAACCAAATCTGATGTCAGTTGAGTAAAACGAAAATTTATTATAGGGTTTAAAAATATGTTTCTTTTTTGAGCATTTTCAGTGGTGGAATGGGCATGCAATTCCTCTTAGAGAAGGTTAAGGAGAGAACATGAGTGTTAAGATGTGTATCATAAACCGTAGAACAACCACTAAGAAAATAACTAAAATATATATATATTGGAGAAATAACTGAAAGAATGAAAATGCTGCACTAGAATATTTACTTAATACAAAAGAAAGTAGAAACGGAAGAATAAGACAAAAGATATGAGACATATAAAAATAAGAATTAAAATGGCAGATATAAGTCTACTTAGATCAATAATAATATTAAATGTGAATGGATTAAACAGTCCAATCAAAAGGTGGAGAATGTTAGCCTTGATTTTAAAAAACAAAAAGCTCCAGGTATATTCTGTCTTCAAGAGGCACACATTAGATAGCTAAACTATGGAAAAAGCCCAAGTGTCCATCGACTGATGAATGGATAAAGAAGATGTGGTAGGGGGACCTGGGTGGCTCAGTGGGTTAAAGCCTCTGCCTTCGGCTCAGGTCATGATCCCCTGGTCCTGGGATCGAGCCCTACATCTGCTCAGCAGGGAGCCTGCTTCCTCCTCTCTCTCTGCCTGCCTCTCTGCCTACTTGTGTTCTCTGTCAAATAAATAAATAAAATCTTTTTTAAAAATGTGGTATATATAATCAATGGAATATTATTCAGCTATCCAAAAGAATGAAATCTTGACATTTGCAATGACACGAATGGAGATAGAGTGTATTACGCTAAGTGAAATAAGTCAGTCCAAGATAAATGCTATGTGATTTCACTCCTATGTGGAATTTAGGAAACAAAACAGATGAACATATGGGAAGGGAAAAAAAGAGAGAGAGGGAAACAAACCATAAGACACTCTTAACAATAGAAAATAAACTGAGAGTTGATGGAGGGAGGTGGGTGGAGGATGGGCTAAGTGGGGGATGGGTATGAAGGAGGGCACTTGGTATGATGGGCACTGGTTTACAGGTAAGGGACAAGTCACTAAATTCTACCCCTGAAACTAATATGATGCTATATATTGGCTAACTAGAATTTAAATAATAATTTTGGGAAAATAATAAAAATAAAATATTTTTCAAATAACAAAATAAAGTTATAAATGGGTTGAAAGTAAAAAGATGGAAATAGATGTAACATGTACACAATAATCATTAGAAAGCTGCCAATATTAGGGGCACCTCACTGGCTCAGTCAGTAGAGGAGTATGTGACTCCTGATCTTGGGGTTGTGAATTCAAACCCCATATCAGGCATAGAGTTTACAAAAAAGAAAGAAAGAGAAGGAGAGAGAGAGAAAGAAAGAAGGAAAGAGGGAACATTGGGCATCTATTGGGCATAGAGTTTACAAGAAAAAGAGAGAAGGAAGGAAGGAAGGAAAGGAAGAAAGGAAGGGAGGGGGAAAGATCAGGAAAAATGGACTTTAAGAAACAGCATGTTATATATAAAGAGGAACATTTTATTTAAAATAAGGTCCAAATAATTTGAAACATACAGCAATTATAAACATGCACACCAAACAGAACCCTCAAAATATATGAAGCAAGAACTGACAGAACTGAAGGGAGAAATAGATAATTCAACAATAATAGCTAGAGACTTCAATTTCCCTCTTTAACTAATGGATAGAACAACTAGACACAAGATTGACAAGAAAATAGAACACTTGACTAGCTCTGTAAACCAACTAAACTTAATAGGTACCTATAATACACTACATTCACCACGGTGGTATATTCATTCTCAAGTGCATGTAGAACTTTCTATGGTAGGCTATAAAACAACATCAACATATTTAAAAGGTTTAAAATGCCTTTTTAATCTCTTTAATCCTTTTTGTTTTTTCTCAGAGCACTATGGAGTGAAATTGAAAATCAGTGAACAGATTTGGAAAATTCACAAGTGTGTGGATATTAAACAATACACAAATCATTAAGCATCATTAAGAATGAAAAGACAGGGCACCTGGGTGGCTCAGTGAGTTAAGCCGCTGCCTTCAGCTCAGGTCATGATCTCAGGGTCCTGAGATCGGGTCCCGCATCAGGCTCTCTGCTCAGCAGGGAGCCTGCTTCCCTCTCTCTCCCTCTCTCTCTCTGCCTGCCTCTCCATCTACTTGTGATCTCTCTCTGTCAAATAAATAAATAAAATCTTTAAAAAAAAAAAAAAAGAATGAAAAGACAGTCCACAATATGGAAGCAAATAATCGGAAATCATATATCTGACAAGGAACTTGTATTTAAGATATATAGAGAAGTCTTACAACTTGATAAAAAAAAAAAAAAGACAGCCCAATTAAAAACCAGGCAAAGGATATGAATAGACATTTCCCCAAAGAAAATGTACAAATGACCAATACACACACGAATGGATACTCAAAATCATTAGCCATCAGGGAAATGGAAATCAACACCACTTCCTAGTCACTAGGGGGCTATAATAAAAAGACAGACTGCAACCAAGTTTTTATTAAAACTGTTGAAACTGAAACCTTGTACATTGCTAATGGGAATGTACATTGGTGCAGCCACTTTGGAAAATAGTTTGGCCCTTACTCAAAATGTCAAACATAGGTTTAGTATAGGACCCATCAATTTCATTGCTAGGTACAGAAGTAATTTATCCACACAAAACTTTGAGAACTGAAAAAGAAATTAAAACTTATGCTCACACAAACACTCACATATGAGTGTTCATAGCAACATTGTTCATAATAGCCACAAACCAAAAACAAAGCACATGTTCGTTAACTGGCAAATGGATAAATAAAATATGGTGTATCCATACAATATTATTTGGCCATGAGAAGAAATGAAGTACTGATACATGGTTCAGTATAGATGAGCTTTAAAAATATGCTAAGTTCAAGAAGCCAGTCACAAAAGACCACATAGTGTGTGATTCTATGTATATGAAATGTCTACAGTAGGCAAAACTATAGGGACAGGGAGTGTATTAGGGATTGCTTATGTCCTGGAAGTGAATTGAGGAAAATGGGAGAAATGATCAATTGGGTATAGAATTTCTTCTTGAAGTGATGAAAATGTTCTCAAATTGATTGTGGGGATAGTTGATAACTTAGTGAATATACTAGAAGTCATTGAATGTTTCAAGTGCGTGAATTTTATGGTGTGAATTATATCTCAATAAAGCTGTAACTGAGAAAGGAGAGAGAAAATAAGAGAATTACAGAACATTTGAGAAGACCAACTCTTAGAGTTTGCTATAAAAGGGCAGAGATATAGGACAGAAGTTGGGGAGAAATGTGGAGGCAAGGTATGGCTAGCTTCACAGTGGAAGACATTACATATTTTTATTTTATTTTTTAATTGTTAAAGACTTATTTATTTATTTGACAGAGAGAGCAAGAGAGCACAAGCAGGGGAATGGGGAACAGAAGAAGCAGGCCCCCTGCTGAGCAGTGAGTCCCACACAGGGCTGGATTCCAAGACCCTGGATTCCAGATCTGAGCCAAAAGCAGATGCTTAACTGACTGAGCCACCCAGGTGTCCCTCACATTTTTATTTTAATTAATGTTCCAGTGGGTGGTGATGTAGGAGAAAGTCCACTTGCAAATAGGCAGGAGGTGATGAGGTTGTCTGCAGAAGTAGAGAAGTTGGTCTGAAGTCAAAGCACAACCTCGAAGCTCTGCTCATCACTGCAATGGGACAGGTGGGGTGTCCTTGCAGACACAGAGAGGCTGGAAATTTGGGGCTGTTGATCTGGAGAAATTCTCTGTGAACAGGAAGAGAGAAAAAGAAAATAAGAGAGAAAGGAGCAGCAACAGAGATCTGAGTGATGACCCTGAGGGATCTGGGTGGAGGAAATCGTACTGAGAGAAACACAACCCAAGACCATTATTGCTCTTGATAAGCCTCTCTGTTCCCCCCATCCCTAGGGATTGTGCTTTATTTACTCAGTGGGGGAACAGATGCCAAGTTTCCCACTTCAAAGCATTCAGGCCCCATGGGTGGGGGGTGGGGGCTAGGGGGTGGGGGTCTGGGTGTGATAACAAAGGCTCGGCCACCATATATCTTCAGTCCTGTGGCACATTTTACTTGCCTTGGTTTCCCTCACCTAATCTACCCGCTCCCTGGTCGGCTCCTAACCCAGCAAGATTGATCTTAGATTCATCCATATATTTAGAAGTTCCAATCTCTACTTGACTTTGAAATCTCTCTGCTATGAACTTACTATCTCACCCCAGCTTGGCCTGCCCTTGCTTTACTGTTCCCAGCTTGGCTCTGACAACTCCTAGTGATCTCACCCCACTGTGGAGCCTAGATAGGATTGTTGTGTTCTAAAAGGTCACTAGTCAACAGGGTGTTTGGAACTCAAAGAATTTCCCCATAGAAAAAAATTATTATAAATAGTGGTATGGTTCCCAGGCCAATCCACAAAGGCCTATTTAACCAACCATGGTGCCGGCCTAGCTGTCCTAAGCCATGGGGTCCCCTAAGACTAACGAGGTTGACCCAGAGGGGAACAGACAAGAGAATGGAACTCATGACGATTTAACAGTTCCCATGGAAACATGAGGGCGAGAAATCCCAAGGCAGAGGAGGCAAGATGTTAAACAGTATGTCAGCTGACACCCAAGCAGAAATGCAGAGCAGACAGTACCCTGGCCCAGAGAGGGTTCACAGAGGGCAACTATGACAGACTGGGGAGGGTCTAGTGGCAGGGGACCAGAGCCAGCCCCCTAGATCTTTGATAAGCAGCATAACATCATGATAGGGTCTCCCTTTAACAGCAGAGTACCTGTCCTCCAGCTAACTCTGCCTCTTTGCGCCCCTGTTCCTAAGAACTTCCTGATTCTTCTCTGGCCCTTTGACCACCTACCCCATCCTACTTAATGGAGGGCTTCTGATTGCTGGCTCTTCACTTAGTGAGACTGACTCTCCCTGGTTTGCTTTTTGGTTGAAGGAGTAGTTTATTTTGGATGCCTCACGCCTACTCCATTTTACAAACTTACTTTTGCTAAATGCATCCTGAGTTCCTTTATGGGAATCTCTCCCACCGCTACAACCCAGGGGACTGTTGATCAAGGTACCACGCCCTCTGCCAGCCAAGGGATCAGCAAGAGAGATTACCATTCATACCTTCAATTTCTCTGGGTCTAGCTCACGCTTTAGGCTTTCCTTCAATGTGTAAGCGGATTGTTTCGAGCTTGAGTTGGCCGGATTTATAAACCATGATCTCCAACGCACACATGGCATCAGAATATTCCATTCATTACCTATTTGATACTTTCTAGTAAACTCTCCCAATGCTTGCCTGTCGCTTGGCCACAGTCTACTCCTACACAGACTTGCAATTTCCTATGTGCCATGCTTGTCTGGTCCCCTGCCCCACCCCCTGCCGGAATCCCTGCATTTTGGGATCCACTGTGACTACTGCCATCGCTTTTCCCAGCCAGGTCTGTGCTGAAAGGAAAGCAAATATCCATAAGTTTTCCTTCTTGGTCCCTGTCATGTCTTCCCCTTCAAATTATACATCCCGGTCCTCCAGGCCCATGTATCTCAGAATCACCTGTGTGTCTGGAAAAAAAAAAATGCAGGTCCGCAGGTCCCAAACTTAGGAATTCTATTCCAGTAGGTCTGAGCATGGAGCCCAGAAATCTGCACTTTTACAGCTGTCCCAGGAGATCATAAGGCCCAAGATCTGGGAGGTGCTGCTGTGTGACGAGGCCAGTCCTCTTGCACACCGGTCAGCCTCACCATTCGCAGGGTCTGGTGTCCTGACAGAACCCTTCTGCCATGGAATCTCAAGGTTTTTGGTAAATATTTCTTTCCATTTTCATGGCTCACGAGAGGGCCCCACAAAGAGAACTGCTAACAGAGATAATGGATAAGAGTTCCAACCCCATGAATCAATTGGCAAATTTTAGTCAGTTTTTGCCGAGTTGAATCTTGGTAAAAAAAATTTTTTGACTGCTGAGGCAGAGGAAATCTGCATATTGATGAAGTAGCAGATATGTTGGCCTAAAGATACGCATACTTCTATCCATTCCCTTTTCATCATCATTTGACAATCTGAAGCATAAAAACCCTCGCGCACAATGAGCTAGTAACCATCCCAACCTACCTAATTGAGGAGAATAGAGATTAAAAAAAAAAAAAAAATCAGAGCTTCGGATTCATAAATGCTCAGTATATTTACACTGTCCCAGAGAAAGCTTCGTGCATCAGACTAGGAGGAAGAGCCCTATATCCAAGCGGGAGGGGAGACTGTCCCAGAGCACAAAAGGATTTTCTAGCCCTCCGTTCTGTCCTTCTGTGCCATGGAAAATAGCAGACACGTTGGCAGCAAGACAGAGCAAATGGTCTCTCAGACTTTTGAAAAGTGTTCTATTACATGCATTTCTTAATGATATCGAGCATTAATCTAAAACTAATACCCAAGACCAACTCTACAGTGTGTTTTATGATTATTAAATGACACAATATTCCCCGTGTCTGGGAGAAGACATATTTGCATGGGAGGCAGCCAGGATTGCTAGCTAAAAGGCTTATTTTCTTTGTTTCAACGTTTTCCTCTCTAACTTCCTATCACTCCCTTCCTTTACCAAAAAAAAATAAAATAAAAAAACTATTTGTAGTAGCTGCTCTAGTTTCTGCCCTTAGAAATCTGCTCTATTTATTAACTACTCCTCCGGTGAAGAAATTCCACTGAAATTCCTTCAGGGCCTGGCTGCCTTTCAGCTTCTCTTTGCACATTCCTGCCTCTATGTATGTCACCATCTTAAATAGCTGAGCCTTCTGTGCTTTAATAAGGTCTCTCTATAATCTTTTTTTTAAAAACACAGACCTAGTTTTACTAAGTTTCTGAATACCTTAGATTGTAAAGCCCCCATAATACTCTAATTAATTTCTGTTCTACCTCGTCTGCGTCCTCGCTGGTCGGCTAATAACATAAGGACCAGAACTGACCTCATTACAATAACTTCTTCCATTTCTTACGTTGTAATCCAAATGATTCCTCCAGGCTGGTATTTGAATTACATCCCCCTACCCTGCTCCCACCCACAACCCCCTAGAGGTGCCAAGTTAAAGATTTAGAAGTGCATTCTTCATAGATTCCAATTTTCTGGGTTCCAAATTTGGGGTACTAAATATTTTAAAAGGCATATTCTTTTTCTTTGCTAAGTTCATGACATGTCCAAGCATAGCATTCCTGCATAAAAGAAAACTAAATAACACGGAGCATGGTTCTGAATTACCGTCAGCTAGAATTTACCAAGAAAAAAGGAAGGAAGGAAGGAAGAAAAGAAGGAAGGGAGGAAGGGAGAGAGGAAACTGCAAACATCCTATTGTCTTTTTTATGACAGAGGCTTCCTTGAAAAGAAGCTTCCAGAAGCTCTTAGAAAAAGTATCCCCCCCCCCCCCGCCGCCACGCCCTCTTAGGGTACAAGCAGTCAGCAAACATTTCATCCTGATTTTATCCAGATGGAGGCTTTCAAGGTGTGGTCCCACGAGAAAATCCCAGAACTCTTCACAAGTTCAGATTAGTGACGTAGTTCACGAATGCCTCTTCCACCTTCCCCAGTCCTACCTCATTCCCCTTCTTTAATTACCTCCAGAGCCTGGGTTGTTAATTGTAGGAAAACCTGTATTGGAGCACAGCATTTACTGGCAGTTTCTGATGCTTCCCATTAGAGGCAAAAAGTACCCTTGTCACTTGTTGACACCCCTTCAGTCTCCCGCTCAAGTGGCCTTCCGACATCTCCCATCAAGCTCCCGGGTGCTCTCCAGGCCATGGTGCTCTATGTCAGCTGCCTGCATCACCATCTTAACTAGTAATACATCAAATGCTAACTTGGGGCTCGACAAGGCCCTGCTCTGGCCCCTTGTTCTGGTTTTTTAAGTTTTCTCCCTCCTGGGGGTGAGATTCTCCTGTGATTTTTAATTTGTGGGTGTGCATAGGCATGAAGCTCACTATGGCTTGGGCAGCACTGTGCTTTTCTCACCGAATCATGTTCTGCGGTTTATATCCAGGGCAAACCGTATCTTAAATCACATCACACAAATGAAAACTGAATGTTAGGGAGAATATGATTTAGACGCTTTATTGCAGATTAAGTTATATTTGAAGATCTCCCGACTTACACTGCTCAGTGGCTCGACAGGTTTTGTCACAGACCATGAGTCCGCATCCCGTCAGAAACAAAGCCTCCTTCCCCGTGAGAAGCAACAACTCTCCCAGTAAACTCAGTGACATGCTTCACTCCTACTCTGAAACCCAGGGGGAACCTCACCTGGGCTGGGCCACTTGCAAGCCTCCCCAACCAGGCCAACCAGAATCTTTCCCTCAGAGGGACACTCAGAAGCTGGATGGAGAAGACCCTCTCGATGTCATATTGGATAAAGTGGGATGGGGCAGCCCTGGAGCTGGCAACTGCCATCTTCTCTGCCAAGTGGAGATGGCCAAGCTGCAAAATGAGGCCGAGCAGAGGCAAGAGTCAAGAAGTGAGCTCATAGTGCTTGCCTCTGAGACTCTGGAACCGAAAGTTCACCGTGCTACTGTGTTTTCTATGAGCTTCTTCGGTGGGCTCACTTCTGGGATACTTCAGTACCCTTAAAATGTCTGAGAACTCTTCTATTATTTTATGGTTTAGATCATTTGGCTCAGGTTTCAGCCACTTGCAACCAAACATGCTCTAAATTCTGTTCCACTGTGAATGGTGGAAATGTTTGGGAGGCTGCACTGTCCACAAAGCTATTCCTAGAAACACAAGGGGATGTGGCTCTCATCTAATTAAGGTGAACATGGAATAGGTTGAGTCCTAGCAGAGGCCCTGAAAATGTTTGTCATGAAAGTATTCAAAGCTTACAGGGAAGGAAGTTAGCCACAAGATCAGCCACTGCACAAAACAGCTGATGAAAAAAATGACAATGAAGAGCAGGAGCTATAGTGTTGTAAAAAAAAAAAATAGAAAAGAGCTGCTAAGCAGAAAAGATGAAGATAAAAAAACAATGGAGGGGTTCAACCTGTAATAATAATAGGAATAGCACACATACCTTACAGAATTATTGCAAAGACTCAATGAGTTACTTTGGAGAAAGCTTTGACCAATGCCCGATACATGGTAAATGTCATCAAAGTTCTAGCCATTACTGTTATCATCCCAGCTGGGCTGGAAATACTGGAGAGCTACTTGGCCATGAGGCAAGAGAGCAGACTGTCTCTTAACCCCAGAGACCACCAGCTACACCTTTTCAGGGCCGCGCCCCTCCTGCCTCAAGACGCATCACATAACCCCACCCTATCTCAGTACTTACTTCTGAAAATTTTTTCAATTTTCTAGCCGCAGTACTTTTGTGTTAAATGGAAATCTGAAATGTATTCCCCCCACCAGGTGAAAAATGGTAAATATTCCTTTATTCTCCTCTGCCTCTAATTTATTTCCAGGCTGTGTTTGGTTCTTCAGTTGATTCTTTTATTCCTTCATTGGTTTTATAGCCTAGAGAGAATCCAGATTACCTGAATAACTATTGCAAATGGTACTTTCATTTTTTTTAAAGTAGCTTACGTTACATTCTTGGGAAATTCTTTAAACAAACACAAATTGCAAGACAATGTTGAAATGTGCACAAAAAAATGGCATGTGGTATATTAAGAATGTATTATTTTTATTATGAATTTCAGTTAGAATATATGTTAAATTAATTTGAGTCCAGCATTTGCAGTACCCTTAATTTACTTCTGTAACCTTGTGGAAGGTAAAACACTAACATGGGCCCCAAGACATAATCTCTGGTATACCCATCTATACGATCTCTTACCCTTGAGTGGGAAGGACCTGTGATTATGATAGAATAGTACTCTCATAATTATGTGGCGAAGGTGAAAGGATTTTGTAGATGTGAACAAGGACCTTATTCGGTCAACTTCAAGCTAACCAAAGGGTTACTTTGGGTGGGCCTGACCTAATCAGGTGTCTCTAAAAGAGACACAAAGCAGCAACTGCTACTCTCCACTGGCCTTGAAGAAGTTAGCTGATATGCTGTGAGAGGGTCACATAGAAATGGCCTCTGATAGCTAAAAGTGACTCCTAGCCAATAAAAAGCAGGAAAATGTGGGTCAGTCCCAAAATCTCAGAAAGACTGAATTTTAGCAAAGCAATCAAACAAACAAGCAAACAAACAAACAACAAAACAACAACAAAAATTGATCTTGAAAAGAATCCTGAGCCTCAGAAGAGATCACAGCCTTTGCCAATACTTTAATATCAGTCTTGAGAGACCCCGAGCCAAGGACCCAGCTAATCCATACTTGGATTCCTGAGCCACAGCAAACATGAGATAAAAGAATTATTCTCAACCACCAAGTCGGTACTAATGTGTTACTCAGCAGGAGAAAACAAATACAAACTGTTATGGAAAAGAGTATGTGCTAAATGTTGGAGGATGCCCACCTAGCAGTTCAGGTATTCTCAGAGACTTCCCCAAAGCCAATAGAGTATCTTCAGAAAAAAGCCACTGGAGGCATAAAATGCTTGGCAAGGGCAGCACTGGGAGAAGGAAGCCTGAGTAATAAATACCCGTGTCAGGGCACCTGGGTGGCTCAGTGGGTTAAGCCTCTGTCTTCGGCTCAGGTCATGATCCCAGGGTCCTGGGATCGAGCCCTGCATAGTGCTCCCTGTTCACTGGGGGAGGCTGCTTCCCCCTCTCCTCCCTGCTTGTGCTTTTTCTCGCTACCTCTCTCTCCCAAACAAATAAATAAATCTTTTAAAGAAATAAAAAAATTAAAATAAATAAGTAAATAGTTGTGCCTATAGCTGAGGGAGAGATCAGTAGCTAGGAACTTTGTAGTGCTATCAACGTGCTTCTGTGAACACTTTGGTGGGGAAAGAAGGATATGAAACATGAAATAGGGCTATCAGATGATAAACAACATTTGTTTTTGGTTCTTTTGTTTGTTTGTTTGTTTGTTTTTGTTTTTGGTTCTTCTTATTAAAATAATATATACTCCTTGATGGAAATTTAGAAATGTACAGTGAAGAAGTATAAAAGAAAATACACACTTCACACATAGTTGAAAGCACTCACAGTTTGTGTCTTGCTTTCTTTATTTAACCCGATCGGTCTGTGTTCTCCGGGTTCTTTTCATGGGCGTCATTTGTAAAGGTAGCATATTATTCCTCGTGCTGTGCACTGGATTTGTGCACAAATCCAATGGTTGGATTTACCCAACCATTTCCCTATGGTTGGGAGTTGAAGCTGTCTTTCACTTAAAAATATTTATTCTGAACTTGGGAAAAGTCTTCGAGCATCAGAATCTGTAGGAAATAGTGTTCATTTACCGAACTTCTTGCTCTGGCATTAGACGATAGTCCCCACTTTAAAACAGTTGAAAATCAATCTCGTTTGGGGCTCCTGCTATGTAAAATCCTACCTCATCCTTAGAGTTTCCTCCATCGTCAGGTATCCTTTTTGCTCAAACATGCGCTGGCTTGATCCAGATTACTTGTTCTCATTGCAATTTCCTCCCCTGGGAAATCTGTTCCTTCCTGCCCTCTCTCCCTCTGTCTCCTTTGTAAACATTAAGGTATGATATGAGATTTGTTCTAAGTAATGTTTAGTAAAAGGCATCTTCCATTTCTGAGAAAGCCCTATTGTTGCTATCCCTAATAACTCATTCCTTGTGCGCATGCAAACTAAGCTCTTCAAGCCTCCAGGCGATCTTCCCGTTCCCCACTGTATGACTTTCATTTATCATGTTTTTCTTGCGAACACTTAGCCTCTGTCTGTGTTGTTATATGTCTCCTCAGTGCAGAGAAGCCACAGGAACCCGTGGCTAGCGGCCTGGTCTTGAAGGCAGACCTTGGGTTCTGGCTGACCATTGATCTTTGATGGGTGATTGGTACCCCAAATGGGAGAGGGGCATTGTAAGGGAGATGCCCTGTACCGTGTCTTTGGAAGGTAGTGTAACATGGGTCTTAGAGTCCATCAGACTCAAGGTGAGGTGTCTGGGGGTGAGGTCTGGGTAGCAGTACTTTCAAAAGCTCCAGTACTTTCAAAAGCTCCCAGGTGATAGTAATGAGCCGCCCATTACACCAGCTCTTCTGCTGTGGGAATTGACAAGGGATGAGGGCCTCTCTTACAAGTAGCTGCTTGTGAGATCCTCTGCTGGCTCTCACCCCTTTTCTGGCTGAACTTACCTCAAAATCCTCTGACTCCATCAGAGGGTAACCTTGTGAGCCCTTCAAAGGACTGTAAGTGCTTCCCCCTTGCCCTGCTCTGAGGACCCCCTCCTGCTGACCCTCCTTGCCCCTCCTCAGCTCTCACCACCAACATTTCACCCCCCTTCCTGTTAGGAATCCCCCAACCAGCAATAGCCCAAAGACTCCAGCCTAACTCATCCTTTTTTAACTCATCTAGGAGAAATCTGACTTCAGTGGGTTTTTCTTTTTTCTTTCTTAACTCTTTTTGTTTTTTTAATGAAAAATTTTGAGATCATTTTAGATTTACATGCAATTGTAAAAACTAATACAGAGAGATCTTATGAGCCCTTTACCTAGTTCTCCCCAATGATGACATCTTGTAAATCTATAGTAGAATCTCACACCAGGATATTGACAGTGATAATAGTAGAGATAGACATTTTCATCAGCACAAATTGCAATGCTAATCTGTTCCCTGTATATACAATTTTATCACTTTGAGAATGTTGTATAAATGGAATCATGTAGTAGGTTACATTTGGGGTTTATCACTTGGCAGAATTCTCTGGAGAGTCACCTGGGTTGTTGCATATCTCATGTATCAAGAGCTTGTTTGCTTTGTATTGCTAAGTGGTATTCCATGTGTGTGCCATTTGGTTAACCATTCACCTGTTGAAATTCTAGGTTGTTTGTAGTTTTCTACTATTATGAATAAAACACCTTTGAGCATTCATGGACAGGTATTCGCATGAACATAAGTTTTCATTTCTCTAGGATAAATGCCCAAGAGGACAATTACTGGGCTCTACAGTAGTCACATGTTTAGTTTCATAAGAAATTGTATTGCTTCATGGTCTCTTCTCTGAATGTCAGAGATTGTTGCCTGAATTCCAGATGCCAGAAAAAAGGACGAGCCGAAGGGCAAAAAGGATCCTCGCTGGTTATGGGACTTCCTTTATGCAGTCTTCCTAGGAGTTAAAGACAATTCTTGTACTGGGTCTTGCAGCAAACAGTTGTCTGACAACACCTAGCTGCAAAAGAGCCTGGGAAAGCTTACCTTATCTAAGTACACTGCCACTCTAAGTAAAACGGCAGTAACAATCAAAATCTTCAAGGCTTAAAACAACAAAGGCTTGTTTTCCTCTCACATGACATAACCAACCTGGATTGTTAGGGCTCTGATCCATGGTGTTTTCACTCTGAAACCCAAAACCACTATCAGAATCATTTCCAGTCATCATACTAGAGAAAGAGAGAGAGAGAGCATGAATCTTACTCTAGTTCTTAAGATTTACATTTTATTGGCCAAAGTCACATGTGAATCTACCTACAAAGGGACAGAAAAAGTACAATTTTATCATTTATCAAAAGAAGAGGGACGCCAGGGTGGCCCTGTGGGTTAAGCGTCTAACTCTTGATTTCAGCTTGGGTCATGATCTCAGGATTGTAAGATTGAGCCATGAGTCTGGCTCCACACTAGAGCAGGCATGGAGCCTGCTTAAGATTCTCTCTCTCCTTCTCCCTCTGTTCCTCCCTTCCCCCACTAAAACAAAACAAAACAAAACAAACAAACAAAAAAAACCCACAACAACAACAAAAACAAAAGGAGGAGAAGTGGAAATATTTCATAATTATGAACAATCACACCAGAGTTGGGAAGGAAGGGGAGCATGGATTTTGGAAGTAGTCTCTGCCACAATTTCAATCTTCTATTATTTAAAATCTGGTTTTGTAAACTGTTTATTTATAAACTGCTCTTGCTCTAGCTCTTGTATATTGATGATCCCAGAGTTCTAATTATCATTAGCTAAATACACCATGCTATTTCATTACTTAGTGCATATATGAATGGAGCATGTTATCCATAGAATGTCCTTCCATCTTTTAATGTCAATGCTCTCAAAACCCCGCTAAGATTTCCTTAAGTCCCATTCCCTGTGCCACAGCACCTTACCTGCGCTTACCCATTAGGATAAGGTACAGCTGTCACAGTTCCATAGTCCCAACCTAATATGGCAGCTCTGTTCCACAAAATCCTTGGGGATCTGGGTCCTTCTACTTCGTGCTATGTTACTCTTTGCATGCCACCGCATGTCACTTTGGCTGCAGGCATTCCAACCATCATGTCTTTACTCCAACCAATAGAAAGGATGAGAGGTCAAAGAATGAGACATACAACTCCCCTCCAAAGATCTTTCTCATTAATTGCAAATGCTACTTCCCCTTAGATCCTGTTAACCAGTATTAGTCACAGACCTATAACATGCTGCATAAGAGTCTGGGGAAATGTAGTCTTCTTCTGGTCAAGAGTGTGTTTGAGTCAAGATTGAGACTCTATTACTAATGACGAAAAGATAATAGCGAGAGAGATTGAGGGATAAATAGGAGCCTGTGCCGCAAAGATGATTGCACCAGTCCATTTTTTCATCTTCCCTTTCTGTTTTCATTCAATTGACTTAACTGTTGAGTTTCTACTGTCTAGCTATAAGCAAAAAAGTCATGGTTTCTACACTTCTGGAGCTCTCAAATATCAAATAAATGACCTCCCAGATAAACCAACGATTACAAATTTTGATTAGCGCAATAAAGGAAAATTTTGCTAGGAGAGAGATTAATGGGGATAGAGGTTAATTTAGATGGAAAGAGGGATCGGAGAAAGTCTTTTGAGGGCTGTGGGGAGAAATATAGCCAGGAGAAGCTGGCACTAAATCAGGGGCAAGGGGACCATGCCAGAAAAAGGTGAAATATCTGCAAAAGGCCCTAAGGAAAGAAGGGCCTCGGCGTCTTTGGAAACCAGTAGAAAGGCCTATGTGCTTAGAACCCAGTGACAGACAAGAGAGGTGTGAGATGCAGCTGGAAATGTCATCAGGAGCCAGAGCCCAGGACTTTGCAGGTCATACTACGGATTTGGGGTTTTGTTCCAAATGCATTAGGAAAGCATTGGAAGATTTCAGGAGGAAGAATGACATGATTACCAATACCAAGCAAGTAAGGAAGTTAAGAGAGAGTGCTTTTTTTTTTTTTTCCTTTTTCATGGGTAACATTTTCCCATACATTCTACTGCTATTTTTATCATTCTTTGTATAATCATCTTTTAAGACATTTTTCCTTCTCCTACCCAGATTCATGCAGTAGTATTTGCATTCTTCTGAATTGGCCTTGTTAAAATTCAACATTGGTTTATTTTTATTCTTTCTTAGGTCCCTGTTTTTCATTTGCCTATGATGCAGAAAAACACAGAGTGATTCATTCAAGAAAAAGAAATGGTTATTTAGTGTACCACAATTTAAGACTGATGCCCACTCTTCCTTCTTATATAGCTATTATCAGGACTATTTTGTGATGTCACAAACTACAAATTTCTAGACTCATCATTGACCTCCCAGTCCCAAAGATGAGATGAAAAGAACAACACAGTGAGATTCTTGTCGTTCCTTTTCTAGGCTTTAGCCCTGCTGTGGTTCCTATGTCCTGATTTGGATTTTGGCCCTTGACTTGACTCCTGGCGATGACATAACTGGCCTGATCATTTCTGTGACCTCATTAGACTTCTGTCCCTAGCCTTTCTCTATGGGTCTAGGCCAGAGCCCTGTTGCTGGCCTGAGGATCTCGGCTTCAAGCCTTGAGTCTTCATCTTTGTGATATTTTTTTTTATATTTTTAGTATCTTTATATTTCCATGTCGCCATCATGGGCCTAGACAAATCAGGAAAATTTTGCTGTAAGAGTAATTAATGGGGATAGAGGCTAATTTAGGAGGAAGGAAGGATCAGGGAAAGCCTTTGGAGGATTGGAGGGAGAAGTGTGGCTGAGTACCCCTTCAGTGGGCTGGAGGAAATTACGGCTCACTTCCTTGTACCAGCACTGAGCTAGGTACTGGGATTCAAGAATACTTTGTCAGAGAGCATCACAGAAGGATTCACATAAAGACAGATCTTTAGCTGAGATTGAAGCATCATCAGAGGTAACCAGGTGGAAACAACGCAGATACAAGTGTGTTGATAAATACGCATAGCCTGTTGTAGAGTCGTGACATGTGAGGGCTAGTGTAGGAGGTCAGGGTGCAAGAAGCAGAGCCTCAAGATGAGACACTGGAGAGCTGAACAGCGCCTTGACATGGAGGGCTTTGCATCCTGTAGGTGATGGAGAGCAATTAAAATACTTTAAGCAGGAAAATGAAATGAGGAAATCTGCATATCAGAATGAACTTTCTGGAAGTAATGTAGAAGAAAGATTTGAGGGTGTGAGCCTGGAAGCAGGGAGGGCAGTTTCTGATAGTTTACTTAAGGGTTGGTGAAAAACTGAACTTGAGTAATGGGGTTAAGATTCAAGTTATTGAAAAAGACACAGCCAGAAAGGCAGAATGGACACACCTTGAGGATTAATTGGATAAGGGGTGTGAATAACAGTCAGGGGCCAAAAATGCATGCTTACCTGGGAGTTGGTGCCATTGAATGATGCTAACCACCGTATTAAGCAATAAAAGGAGAAGAGCAAGTTTGGTAGGAAAGACGATGAGTTCATTTTCAAACATATTGAGTCAACAAATATGAATGGGCAGAAAAAAGTTGACTTTAGATCTAACCATTCTTATTTCATTTTTTGTTTTGTTTTGTTTTGTTTTTTTGCTGGATATAAAGGCTAAGAGTAGAGGAGATTAGCAAAAAAGAGATCAGTAAAAGAAGAACTAAGATAAAAGAGCAAGAAATCACACTGCTCTAAAACTCATGGCTGGCCATTCATTTCACGAATACTCACAGAACATGTACAATTTACAAGATAGCATTCTATAGAAATAACATAGTTCACTAAGCTATACCTATAAAACATAAGCTTAAAAATGTCATAGAAATATAATACTAACATTCAGTTAGTTATCATACAAGGTTACAAAATTGACAAAAACAAATGCAAAAGTGGTAACTGCCCTTATTATTGACTGCTTATAAGATTTAGCTGTCATTAAAAATAAAAAGATCTAATAGTCATAATCTTAACTAAATGATTAAATATTTCACTCATGTTGTTTTCTGGTATGACACAATATGAAATAAATAACATCTAAAAAGCACTCCTGCCAAAAATTTTTGATTTGAATTTAGTCAAGCTTTTATACCTAACTTCCAGATTATGAAATAATGTAAGAAGTTTAGGAATAAGTCCAGCAGCACCAAGAGGAAAAAAATCAGAAAAAAATCTAAAATGTGGAAAATTCTAGAGGACAACTTTGGGCCCTCAAAAAGTCAATGTCATAGAGGAAAATAAAATCCTGGAATTGTTCCAGATTAAGAGAAGCTTAAAAAAAGAAAAGAAAAGACATAATAATCAAAAAATGATTTAACATTGATTGCATTACTTTGAAGAAATCACTATAAAAAGCATTTTGGAGACAAGTGAGGAAACATTAATAGGAACTGGAGTATTAGATGATATTAGGAAGGTATTATTACTTCCCCTAAGTGATAATGGTGTTGAGGCTGATAGAGAATACTTACTTTTAGAAGAAAGATGTCAATGAAATTTAAAGGCTGTTATTCAGAATCAAGGAAACAGAGCTCACCACCCCAGAGACTGCGTCCTTCCTGCAAACAAAGGCCCCTAGCTCTCATGGGTCTGCACTACCACCAATTCACCATGGATGAAGATATGTTGCACTCAGGGTCAACAACAGCTCCCACACATGCAAGGCCGACTTTGCCGATCACAACACCCACTAGGCAGCCTTCCCCTCTATTATGGGGCGAACCTGGCCCCAGGACATTATGGTAGGCATGGGCCAGAAGGACTCCCACATGGGCAATGAGACCCAGAGCAAGAGGGGCATCCTGACCCTGAAGTACCCCATCAAACATGACATGGAAAAGATCTGACACCACACCTCCTACAACAAGCTGCGCGCGGCCTCTGAGGAACCCTGCATGCTGCTGAGTGTCCACAGGTTCACCACCATCCCTGCTGAGCAGGAAATCATGTGTGACATCAAGAAGAAGCTGTGTTATGTCACCCAGGACTTTGAGCAGGAGATGGCCACCCAGCCTCCAGCTCCTCCCTGGAGAAGCTGTGAGCTGATAGATGGGCAGGCCATCACCATTAGCATCACCATCGGTTCTGCTGCCCTGAGGTCCTCTTCCAGTCTTCCTTCCTGGACAGGAATCCTGTGGGCATCCTCAAAATACCTTCAACTCCAACATGAAGTGTGACGTTGACAACCACAAGGACCTCAAAATCAACATTGGGCTATCAGGGGGCACCACCGTGTCCCCCAGCATTGCTGATGAGATGCAAGAGACCACCGCCCTGTCGCCCAACACCATGAAGATCAAGATCATTGCACAGCCTGAGTACAAGTACCCTGTGTGGATTGGCGGCTCCATCCCGGCCTCGCTGTCCACCTTCCAGCAGATGCGGCTCAGGAAGCAAACAGGAGGACGACGAGTCCCACCCCTCTATCATCCACTGCAGGTACTTCTAGGTGGACTCATTGCCTTCCACCCTTTTTGGACAAAACTTAACTTGTGCAAAAAATGAGATGAGATTGGCATGGCTTTCTTTGTTCGTTTGCTTATTTTAATTTGTTTTGTTTTGGTTTTGATTTTGGATTGGGGGGCGTGTTTGTTTTGTTTTTTGGCATTTGACTCAGGATTTAAAAGCTGGAACAGTAAAGGTGACAGCAGTTGGTTGGAGCAAGTATCCCTAAAGTTCTACAATGTGGCAGAGGACCAATTGTACATTGCTTTTTTTAAGTGTCTTTCCAAATATCATGAGATGCATTGTTACAGAAAGTCCCTTGCCTTCCCAAAAGCATCCCCATTTCTCCGTGAAGAGAAGGGCCAGTCCTCCCCAGAGTCTACACAGGAGAGGGTGATGGCATTGCTTTTGTATAAATTATGTAGTCCAATTTTTTTAATCTTCTCCTTAACACTTGTTCTTTTTGTTTTATTTTGAATGGTCTGCCATCATGGTCCTCTCTATCTCCCCAACTTGAGGTGTATGATGAAGGCTTTTGGTCTCCCTGGGAGGGAAGTTGAGGCATGGGCTTACCTGTGCACTGACTTAAATCCAGTTCAATAAAGTGCACACCTTAAAGGAAAGAAAAGAAAGAGGAAAGGAAGGAATAAAAGAGAGAAAGAAAGGAAGGAAGGAAGGAAGGAAGGACGAACGAACTCACAAGAAAGAGTTCAAAAAAAGGAATTCAATAAGGGGGACTGGTTAAATAGGTGTAGGCAGAGTTGAAAGGGCAAAAAGGTAAAAAAGAGGGAATCCAAGTAGCAACAAAAGCAGAAAGCCACTGCTACCTTTTGAGTTGGAGGAACAATGGGAGGAGGTGGTGTTATCGGAGCCCAGGGGCCAGGGCTGTCCAGTGGGAATTGACAGGACTTGCCAATGGAAGCTTGGACCATGGAGAAAAGGACTGTTTGACAAACAGTGCCAAAGACCCTTCCCAAAACACAGCAAGAGCAGTAGAAATATCCTGTCTTCTTTTCTCTCCTTACCATCTTATCTCCAGCCAATGCTTCCCATTAGCCAAAACCTAAGAAGAACCCAGTCACCAGAGAGTATGGGAAACCTATTTTGCAGGCACTGAGTCTCTAAGATACAGAACAAATCAGAGGAAGAGCATTAATGGATAAAGCAAGCAGATGACTGATCCCAGGAGGAAATTGTCATGGTGCTTGCGACTTATTTGCAAGTAGTTAAGAGAAAAAAATATATACATATATATATACAGATGAAACTAGTAAGATGAAATGTTAAATCTGGGTTGGTATGTGGATGTTCATTATAACTATTTTTCTATGTGTTTGAAAACTTTCAGAATAAAAAGTTGAAAAATCCATTCTAATACTCTTTGAAGGAGGGTATAAGAACCTGATACAAGGTCATGGCCACAGGAATGGAGAGAGGAAATTCTCAAAATGAATTTGACAAAGTTTCTCATTAAATCCTTGTAACCAAGATGGGAAAAATGTGGACCAGAGCAACATTTATCATCTTATTTTCCACCACTATACATTTGAGAGTTGAGTTTTCTATTTGTCACTCTCCCAAGGACATATCCTCTCTTATTCTCATGCCAGCTATAACCCCTACCTTATTTATCATACTCAAGAAAGTTTGACAAAATGGCAGTGAATGAGAGTGGCTTTAATTTGGTAGTAATCTTTAATCTACTCTATTTTTTAAGAAACAAATTAGTTATGAAACACCTCACAGTTGATTACAACAATTCAGTGTGTTGTGACATTAGAGTTGAGAAAACTTCAGCTAGAAAAATAGTATAATTATAAGACCACATACATGGTTGAACACTTCTATCCAAAGTTGTTGATTAATGGGTAGGTGTCAACCTAGACATGGCTCTGCATGATGCATGAGAGGGTCTGTCTTAGTTTGGCCCTGGCCAGTATTACATTTTTAAAAGTATCTTGGATAAGATTTAGAAAACAAGCTAATGTTGATGACTTGAACCCTAGGGTGAGAATGAATGCATCAGATGCCAGCTCAGAGTCCACAGAAATCTGGATCAACCAAAGTGATAAGCCAATAAAAATTTATATAATGGACATATGTGACTAGCCTTTTCCTTGAGTCCAGAAAATCCAACTAATTCTGCGACGTTCTGTACAGGTAACTGAAGATTGTTGAGTTCATTCTCTAGTTCTGCCATCAATTACCTGATAAATTTCAGCAAGCTACTTCAACTCTTTTTAACTCCCTCACTTCCTGCATCAGTAAAAGAGAATAATACTAACAGTTAATTCACAGTAGCTTACATGAGTTCATATATGTAAAGCAGTTGAATATCCCTGGCAGAGAGTAACAGAAACAATATGAGTTATGAGTGTTGGGTGTGGGGGAGTACCAGTAGTAGTGTTACCTAGTAAATAGTTATGAGAAAGATTTAGTAGTTGACACAATTAATAGAGTTCAGTTGTAGAACAGACTTACCAAAGGAGTGCATGTCATTTAGGGCTTTATTTAATTAGAATCCCTCTGCCTGAAATGAGGTTGATGAAAGTCCTGACCGGCTCTGTTCTGCTCATGCTGCAACTGAAGAGTGGATTTGAGACTGGGTGCCATAAACAAATCGGAGTCTGTTCAACAGACCTAGGACACAGGAACTGTTGATCCAATCGGAAGTGTCAGTCTGTCTTTAGTTTAGTGATCTGTCAAATGAAATTTAGAACTTATTCTGTGTGACTCCCTCATCGATTTTTCCAGAACCAATCAGTAAAAAATGACCACGACATAGATTCTGAGTTCACATAATGAAAATCTTCCTTGTGATCAGAATGAAGGAGATGTACTTCGGAGTGTGTTAAGTTACCTGTCCCCAAATGATAAGGGATTGTACATCAGGGTGACCACCTGGCATAGATATAATGGGATTCAAATCCAAAATGGGTGATTGGATTAGATGTCTTGTGACATTGACCCTCAGAAACCCTGCAAGATTATCCAATGCAATCTAAGGATTCTAGAGTTGTTTTTTAATTACATTCTTAACTGCTTCCCAAACTGCTGCCTCTTGAGCTCTTATTGGGTTTTTTTAAGCTTAGGGCCAAAGGTCTTTATTTGTTTTCCCTACTGCCAAATAAGTTAAATACTCACTGTGTTCATTTTTTAAGGAAATGAACTTGAAATGATTAAACAGGAAATATGCACTTAGCTCCTAATATCAGCTGCCTCAAAACAAAATCAATTCTGTTTCAAATGGAATGCTATTGGAGAGTTGTTCAGAAATCTGTTGATACTAAAGAAATATTGAAGGTGAACGCATCAGGGAGAGGAAATGAGAAACTTAAAGATATCTTAATGCTAAAAAGGCATTCAGTCCTCCTGTCGTCAAAACCTTGACAATATCTTTAAAATGCCTCTGTGCATTTGAGGTGTAAATATGTTGGGCTAAAAGCCAGTGACATGCGGATTAAAAAAAAAAAAAAAAAAACTTTTCTCTGCTAAATCCTCGATCGAAATATAGAAATTTGAATTTTGAAGACATCCAATTACTGACCAGTACTCACACCATGAATACATAGTGGGAGAAGAAACACCAAACCCAGAACAGAAAAATCCTGATAGTTCTGACACCTTTATGTGAACACACTGGTCACTCATCTCCCACATGGCCTCAGTTTTTAATCACTAAGCATACCTTTTAAGACTGAGAAATAGCATGTTAGCACATTCTATGGAGTAACACCTTGTTTCCTTCTCTAACTAGCTCTGCTGCTAAGGGAACCATTTTCCAACTCGGTCAGTGCAATCAGGTGATTTACACCAAACAAGTTGATATCATAGAACTTCACCTAGGTTTGTGGGTCTTATTAAATAACAAAAAAATATGTTCAAATCACTACCTTCTAGTGAAAGATGAAGATAGCAGCATGAAATCTAAATGACATGTATTCTAGCTTTACTCTGTATTAGGTTTTCATGTTTTGCCCACAGGAAAAAATGCAAAGTCATATATTTTTTTTAAAGGATTATCTTGAGGGGAGGGGATTTTTTTTTTAAGATTTTATTTATTTATTTGACAGACAGAGATCACAAGTAAGCAGAGAAGCAGGCAGAGAGAGAGGAGGAAGCAGGCTCCCTGCTGAGCAGAGAGCCAATGTAGCAGGGCTCCATCCCAGGACTCTGGGATCATGATCTGAGCCGAAGGCAGAGGCTTTAACCCACTGAGCCACCCAGGCACTGGGGAGGGTATATTTTTAAACCTGAAGTTTAATTTGACTGTTGTTTCCAAATTTTAAAACATGGACAGATTTAAAATAGCTTCCCAAAAACAGTAATAAGTAAAATTGACAACCAGCAAACCTTTATCTTGTAGTAGTTTAAACTATGATCTTCTTCCAAGAGAACTGGATTCTTTGTTTTCCAGAGCTCACAATTTTCATTTCTAGAGCCAAAACTCTGTAGTTCACCACATCCTGGATCAAATGCTCCAGTTTCCTGCTTAGAAAGCTTCTATGCCTTCAGGTCCAGGTACCTTCATGAGGAACTGAGAAATGCTTCCTCTCCTATCTTATTAAGGATATGGGATGTTCTGTTTTGTTTTGTTTGGTTTGGTTTGGTTTTACTTGGAATTCCATCAGAAATGAGGTGCAAACAGTCAAAAATAAGAATGCACAGTATTAATAGAAATAAGATAGCTTACATCATCAAGTCAATCTACTTTTTAGAATTTTTGTCTTTCTGAATACTATTGTACACAATCCTAAGAAGTAAGTATTGGCCAACATCTATTATAGCGAATAATTTCTCTATGGCATTATTTTAATAGAGAAAATTTTGAAAACAGATAAGTGAACAACAATAAAGACACTCATCTAAATTATTTTTACCAAGTGTATTTAATAACATTGGAAATTTTAGAAGCCAACTTGAAAACTCTTATCTCTTTGAGAGTCAGCTCAAACTTAAAGGCAATACAACTGAGAGAAAAATGTTTTATGATTCTAAAACAGGTGGTTAACAACTTCAGCTTTCTCTTTACCTATTAGTGCATTAGCAGATTTCTTTGACAGCAAATTACAAATGTGTGCAAAGTAGACAAAGTACAAGGCAGAATGAAGAAAAAGCTCCCCCCAAAAGACATTTTCCTATCCCCAGAACACTTTGTCATGAAGTGCTGGTAAAAATTTTCCCTGCTTTTTATCCTAGGCTTCCCTGTCAATATCACCCAAAAAACTTTTTTAAAAAATATATTTAATGAGGTGCGCCTGGGTGGCTCATTCTTTTAAGTATCTGACTTGATTTTGGCTCAGGTCATGATCTCAGAGTCTTGAGACTGAGCTCTGTTTTGGGTTCTGTGCTGGGTGTGGAACCTGCTTAAGATTCTCTCTTTCTCTCCTCCCTTCCTCACCTCTCTCTCTCCGCCCCATATATATAATTTTATTTATAATATATATAATATATAATATATATATTTATTTATTTATATAAATATATATATATATTTATATTTAATGAAGAACGACTTAAAATTCCCACAGGACTTAAAATTCCCATAGATGACCATCCATAAAGTTAAAGTAACCTACTTTTCCTGAGATAATAAGGATCTTTTATTTATCGCAGTCTTATGTGGTTTCCAATAGAGTGGATACTCAATAATATGTTTATGGAATAAATCAATGAAAAAAACCCCAAAAGAATGAAACAATAGATGGGAGAGAAGTAGAAATGCTGCATTATGAGAGGCTTAAAAAAACTGAATTTTCCAAAATGAGGGATCTTATAGATGACGGCACTGATTAATAAAAGCAAAAAGCCAACCTAATACCACATCATTTTATTTGATAGTTTTCTGATTTGTCTTTCAGTATACGCCTAACAAGCAAATACTCACTTCTGCATAGTTATTATGCAAAATCCACACTTAAAAGTTGCATGACCTCAGACAAGAAACCAACACTCACCAAACCTCTTGCTCTTCATCTGCACAGTGGGAATCAGTAGTGTGGCAAAGTTAAATGATTTGTGGAACTGGTGGGACTGAGCCTGGGACATGTTAAACATACAATAATTATTCATTAAAACGATGATTATCACCTTCCTCCTCTTCAGCAGATTCATTAAATGCAGAGAAAACAATAAATTATTTGTAGAAAGATTTTCAAAATGAGGGGCACCTGGGTGGCTCACTTGGCTAAGTGTCTGATTCTCAATTTCAGCTCAGGTCATGATCTCAGGGTCCTGGGCTGCAGCGCTGTGCTGGACTCTGTAGTCAGCACACAGTCCGCTTGAGATTCTCTCTCTTCCTCTGCACTCCCCACCCCCCGGGTTCACTCACAGACTCTCCCTTTCTCTCACATAAATAAAAATTTTAAAGGCTTTTAAATTCAGATCCTTTGGAGGAGCCTGGGTGACTCAGTGGGTTAAAGCCTCTGCCCTCATCTGAGGTCATGATCCTGGGATCATGCCCCACATCGGGCTCTCTGCTTGGCAGGGAGCCTGCTTCCTCCTCTCTCTCTGCCTGCCCCTCTGCCTACTTGTGATCTGTCTGTCAAATAAATAAATTTTTTAAAAAATCTTTTATATCAGATCTTTTTATAAAAATGGTTTTAATTTGTATTAAACTCAACTATACAATAATAGGATGCAAAATTTTCCTCTCCTTAAGAGCAGAGTCTCTGCAGCTTTTAGCTTTCACCTCCCACTGCACCTGCATTAACTAACTCTCTTCCAGCCACAAGTCGACGGCAGTCAAGATTTGTGAAATGTTATGTAAGAACCAATGCACAGCAGCACAAATTCTTCCCCTGCCTGGTGTTGACCTCACTGAAATTTTGTTTGTGTGGATTTACTTTTATACACCTTTTTCAACAAAGTCATGAATTTCAGTTGCATAGAGGAGACTGCTGAGTCAGGTTTCTGAGCAGTCATGAGAAAAGGGGAACCTGAGAGCTGGAAATAGAAGAGGAAGGTAAAGTACATGGCAGAACTGGAGTAGAGTGTCTTGCAGAGAAGATCTTTTGCAAAGAAGAAAAGAATTTTGAGAGAAAGACCTGATGCTTGGAGCTATACATGCATGTCTACAGAGGCAAGCAAATGGGAAACTAGTAAATGTGATGGCGGACGTCCTGAGCTTCAGCATAAATCTGGGCTTCTGCCAACACTCACTGAGCCTTTCCCATGCACCACAGAGCTCAGATCACATGATCCATCTTCCTGCAATGCCACTGGAGTGGTACCATTAGCCTCATTCTGGAGATGAAGATGCTGAGTCATAGAAAGGTTGAAAATGGGCTGAGGTCACACCTAGCAAATGGCAAAGACAGAATTTGAACCCAGGCAGTCTGACTCCAGGGACTGTGGGCTTAAATAATACACCACTGTCCTTATGATTAAATACATATGCTTTTCTTCTTCTCTTCTCTTCTTCTCAGGGTGTGAGATATACCTCACCAGTTTTGCCAAATAAGTTAAATCAAAGCTAAGTAAAAGTTTTTGCAAGCTAAGATTTCTGGTTATTCTTTATCTCTGGGTCCAGGATGAGGAGAAAAATTAAAACTGAGTCAAAAATTAGACAGGCAGGGGTGCCTGGGTGGCTCAGTTGGTTAAGTGGCTGCCTTCGGCTCAGGTCATATCCCAGAGTCCTGGGATTGAGCCCTGCATGGGGCTCCCTGCTCAAAGGAGAGCCTGACACTCTGCCTGCTTGTGCTCTCTCTCTCTCCCTCTTTCAAATAAATACAGAAAATCTTTTTTTTTTTTTTTAATTAGAAAGGCATTGGTCATTTAAAAAAAAAAGTCAAAAAACAGGAAAGGAAGGAAGGAAATAAAAAAAGGAAAGGAAGAAAGGAAGGAAGAAAGAAAAGGAAGGAAGAGGGAGAAGGAAGGAAGGAAGAGGGAGGAAGGAGAAACATCTTTGTATAAAGACTATCCATAGCAAAGGCTAACAAACTTAACAAACATCTTATTGAAAGTTTAAAGAAGATTCTGAAGATTTTCTCAAAATTGCTTAAGACAGTCAATGGAAACCAATTGTACACTATTCAGTTTACACACTATTGCTGTGGTTCACATCTGCCCATGACAGATATTTCTTTTTTGAAAAGAGCTCCCTGATGTTTACCCTCCCCCACCATCTCAGGGCAAACCACTTGCAGCCTAGACCCATGACCCAGACAGATCTGGCCATTAAAAGTTCTGCATCCCTCTGATCAATGTGTGGGAAGTCTACCAACCATAAGATTTTTATTGGGATTACGGAGAAAAAGAAGGATTCTTCCCAGAAGTTGCCAAGCCAAATTGCCAAGCCAGTGTTCCAAGCCTGGCCTTGGTGGTTACCATCTTTTTGCACTACTGGGCAAGTCTTGTTCAAATAATGATAATGTCTGAGACATAGGGGAGGGACACAGATTCCTGAAGTCCTCTTGTGTGCACCTGGATCCAACTGAGCCTACCAACTTGACTTTGCAATTATATGGGCCAACTGAAAAAAGTGTTTTAAGGCAGCTTGATTGGCTGTCTGCCTCTTACAGCAGAGAGAACCCAGACTGAACTATTAATATGAGACATGTAAAACGCCCAATGATAGTCTCTTTACTTAGTCATATATATTTATTATTTTAATTTGTGTTCACAGAAAGAATGAATAAAAGAGTAGTTCACAGAGGATTTTAATCTTCCAACCTCTGTATTTCTTTAAGTTCTAAAATTTCTTTCCTGCAAATTCTCCTTCCATGTTTTTTTTTAGGAGCCCACACTTCACAAATCTGGTGGACCATTATCTGGCATATTAGCTATTTCCTCAAACAGCTGTTTTATTAAGTGTCATAAATTAGCACAAGAGGTCAAAGACTTTGTTAAGAACTTAATATTACAAAATTCCCTAAGCGTTGCACTAGATTATTTGGGAGATTTCTTTTAAAAAATTAACATACCCAATGGAAATCTGAAATTAATGGGTGTAGGTAAAATAGTGGCCCCAAAATTTTACTGTGCATAAGAATTGTGTAGGAAAATTGATGAATTGAATATTCCAGGCTCCTATCCTCAAAAATACCCTAGGGAAATCAGAGCCTGGAATCTGAAAGTCTACATCTTCACTAAGCTCTTGAAGTGATTCTGATGTAAGTAGTTTCAGACCACCAGCCTTGAGGAATTCTTGAAATTCTCACTGAGCTTCAGCGAAGATGTTAGTTTGAGCTTGTAAATTGTGGATCTGTATCTCCAAGAAAGTCGAGGATCATTAAGGATAAACTTGAAATTTTGCCGAATTTTACTTCCTTGTAGTCTGGTCAGCATTGAATGACATAATGCATATAAAGGATTTCATCGTTCATATCATTAGCATGTGCTGAGAGCAATCATTTTTAACATGCTTATTATAATGGAATTAAAAGACAACAGACTTCTTCATCTTGGCATATTCAGAGTCCAGCTTTTTGAAATGTTCTTCTCTCACTAAAAATGTCAAGGTTCAAGAAGGCTAAATACTGCGCTGATTTTTTAAGCTTTTGTCTCTTGGTATTAAACCTGCGAATGTTGAGTTAGAGGAAAATATACACCACATTTGTATGTGCATCTCTGACCCATTTACCAAATAATCTCTAAGCCTGCAAATTTTGAGTGGGCTCAGAGTAAGAAAAATCAAATAAGTACAGTCTACAGTGCAAGCTGCTCTGTCTCTTGAACTTTAGAAGAAAATACTAGTAGAAATAGAATCATTTCACCCAAGACCATCAGACCAAGACCCTCCAGATGCCTCTGGTTGCCTCTTACTTCTTTACATATTTTTAGTCTTTAACTCTTGGGTTATTTTCTTCCCTCTTAGTTGGTTTAAGGTCCTAAACAGTTTGTAGGCATCCCTGGCCTTCAATCACGATATTCTTAAGGTCCTCAACCATGTCAGTTAAATTGGTACAGGACTGTTTATTCAAACATTGGCAAAGCTGAGTAACCCATAACCAAGCAAAGGGGAAATATCACTTGATTACAAATTATTATGAGACATATCTTCATGGCTCAAATGTGGAAGTCTAGTATTTTGTTTTTGAAGTATCATGTGAGCCTTAATAATAATCTTTTTCTTACTATTTGTATTGCAGAAACCAAATACATGACCTCCAGGGTCTTAATTGTTGCTGTACAGTTGCTGCCATGGAACGTAAGCCAACCAGTGATCCTCCAACAAGGAGAAAAGGAAGACCTGACAATGAAAGAGATGAAAAACAACTACCATTCTAAACTCAATACACAATAGTGACATCTCAAAGAACTGTGTGATCTGGATCAGTCACATCCTCAGAAGATAACTGTCCATCAGTTCATCTTTTTGAAAGGGAGTCTGATGAAGTTTAAAAAAAAAAAAAGCCCAGATGGTAGCTGTGAGGGGATATCTGAAAATTGAAGCAGAGAATACAATTTGCAAAACTGTACCAAGGCTCACAAAAAAGATAAACTATCCTAAACCATAACATGCAAGACAAGTAATTTAAACTCATGCCATTTTAACATATCTCATTTAGATCCCTGGGTTCCAAGATAAGACCAGGGGACCAATGGATTCCTGTGTTAAAGATAAGACCACTGACTGTCCCAGCAATTTAACTAGTTTACAAATTCTTACTAATCCTTGACAAGACCACTCAATGGCTAACTCCCCTTCAAATCTTATAAAACTTCCTCGATTCACCCATTTGTAACACTCCCCCATGGCTCCCCAGTGTGTGTTCTCCCTTGCAGGAACAAGCTAATAATCTTAACCTTTGTGTTGCTGTTGATCTATGGCTAAGAGGATACAATGAAGCACCCTGTCACTTACAAATGACTGGTCTGATAGAACAGTAGCATGACTTACTGAAAATTCAGTTAGAGGACCAGTTATGAGACCATACTCCGAAATGTTTGGTTTCTCCCTTACAGGTTATAGTACAAACTTTGAATCAGCAACAAGTAGGATGCTATTTCTCCCATAAGCAGGATAGCAGGAGTGGCTCCTTCCAGTGTTAAACCCAGATTATTTGATTATTTGATTCCTGTTCTTCCCAATTTTGTATTTGGAGGTCTTAGAGGAATGCTTCACCAACAGACACAACAATGATTTCACTGAATTGGACGTCTAAGACTACTATGTGGCTATTTTGAGTTCCTTATGCTTTTGTGTCAGCAGTGAAAGAAAGGGGACACTTACTAACTGGAGTGATTGATCCTGATTGCCAAAGAGGAGCCAGTTTGTAGCAACAAAATCGGAGTGGGGAGGATAATGCATGGGACCCAGGGATTCTGTCAAGTACTTCCCAGTATTTCTACTTCTGATAGCAAAATTATTGGAAAATTATAATAACTAAAGAAAGGCATGACCACTAAAAATTCAGCCCTTTAATAATAAAGATTTGAGTCACCCCAATAGTTAAAGGATTTAGATGAGTTGAGGTGCTGTCTGAGGGCAAAGAAAACATGGAATGTTTAGTGGAAGAAGGAAGTTATAAATATCACTATAGCCACCTGAAACGAGAACTGTAGCAACTATTTTCTTCCTTGCTTGTTACATAAATATAAATAAATATATCATATAGTACATAATATATTATTACAATGTTACATTATTTTATTACTTTGCATATCATATATTATATAAGATAGTATGTATTATAATATATATTTGCATATATTGACCTTTTTTTCCTTCCTCTTTTATCCTTATTATTTTGAAAAGATTGCTGGTAGTGATTAATGTTAAAATTTAGTCATCATATTGCAGAATATTTATATGGGACTGGGAATAACCCCAGAACTAATTAATATCACCCAGAGATGGACGCCATGATCTCCCTGTATTACGTATTATATATTAGGTTATTAATTTTATCTTGTGCCTTTATTTTCCCCTTTCTGAGGAAAAGATGAAAACAACTTCTTTTGTAGGGGAGTAGCTACATACATTTGTCATTGTTGCTGTGCAGAATTTCAAATATGTTTAGAAGGGACACATGGACACCAAGTCACCCCAAATTTGGACTGTCCCCATTTTTCAGCTGGCCATCACCTCCAAACCCATCCTTCTATACTCTGCTTTGGAATCCTGTCAATAAAAACCTGCAAACTGTATTCCTCCTTCACCAGCTCGTTGAGAGAGGGCATAAGTGGGAGACAGAAAGGCCAGAGGGCCAGAGGCCAGAGGAAGGAGAGGATGGATTTCCTTCTGTTTGCCTCCTGTTCTTGCCCATGATACTCCAACAACTGCCCCTCGTCCTGGCAGCAGCTGTTGGAGCTACTCTGTTTTTTTTCTGGCACTTCCAGAACCAACTTCATAATGCCCCCTCAAACACACCAGCTCTAAACAGTTCTAGTGCCATCTCTTTAGAGGTTTGAATTCCAACCCCCAGGGTCTCTATTCATTTTTCTTTTTAATTTTTAGTAATTGCAAACTCTTCCTTCTATGCTTGCAACCCTGGAGTAGTAGCTCTTCCTACCACTGCCACCTCTATCTAAATGCAAGGTCTTGGGCCCCTGGGTGGCTCAGATGGTTAGGCGTCTGCCTTTGGCTCGGGTCATAATCCCAGGGTCCTGGGATTGAGTCCCACATCGGGCTCTCTGCTCAGCGGGGAGCCTGCTTCCTTCCCCCTCTCTCTGCCTGTCTCTCTGCCTACTGGTGCTCTCTGTCTGTCAAATAAATAAATAAAATATTTTAAAAATGTGTATCTATCTATCTATATATATATAAATGCAGAGTCTCATTTTTGCTCTTTGATTCTTTAGCTGCCATTTAACCAAGGTCCTAGATTCAATTCTCCTTGTTAAAATAACTGCTGTGGTCTCTTTTTCCTGACTAGACACTAAAAGAAGCAAATGTAAACAGGACTACTGGCCTAAGATGGCATTTAGCACACAGCGTTCGCCTATCTAATTAGGCTGAGAATTCCTGTAGTAATAGCATTCCACTTTCATAACAGGGATCCACAATGTCCTCATTCAAAGTCTTCAGGGCCAGAAATGTTTCATAGTTCAGACTTTAGGAAGTAAATAGTGTATATACATTAAATCGTGTAATAGCTCCAGTGGGGTATGGGATAATACTTCATCATTAAACAGTTGAGGGAATAAATGTTTCTTTGAATCAGTTCAGGTCAAGTTTTGCCAACAAATGAGTTAAACACATACACACAACTTCTGGTTTTCAGAACTTTTTAATTTTGAACTATAATAAAGCAATTTGAACTTGTATCAGGAAACACTACTAAAGGACTAATCAAAGGCCCACTATTTTTTTTAATCTAAGATTGCATTAAAGTGTTTTCAGGAAAACTCTGAGTAAATCTAAGTAGAGAAGTAATATCTGACTTAAATTTAAGCAGAAACAAGAGGAAAAGCTTTGAACAGACTACTGCAGTAGTCTTTAGAAAAATTGCCCCCATTTACCTGAGAGTTAGTGAATGAGTTCTCTGGCAGAAGGGAAAATCTAGTCTGATAGCCAATTGTAAGGAGTTTATGTTTGAGTTTATATTTATATCTGGGTTAATGAAGTTTCATGTAAAATTCAGACAGTGGAACTCCATCAGAGAAATCATGACAGCAATCTGTGGAACATGCTCTAACATACCAATTTGCTATTTGTGTTTTTTATGTATTATGACATTAACTGGAAAAAAAAAAACCCACCCGTATATAACTACATTCTTGATAATTTAAACATATCAAGCTAACTGCCAGAAAAAAATTTTAAAAAGAAACAGGTAAAAATGATTGCTCTTGAGATGTGGGACTGAGGGAATTGGAAATGGGGAAGGGGTAGAGGAATTTTTGTTTAGATTTCTCTGCCTTATTCGATTTATAACTAGGTGAATTGTTAATTTAATAAAGGACTTTTAATTACTGCCCTAAAATGTACAAACGTAAAATGGAACATGTCCTTTTGAGTTGTTAGTTAATAGAGCTTAATTTATAAAACATAACTATATAGGCTTTTCAGTTTCCGAATAAAATTTAAAATTTGATTTAATAAAAGTGATTTAAGTAAAGCTGACTCAACCTCTAGCTCTAGATGACCTAGTAAAAACATTACTATTGCTGTTCTCCTCCCTGAAACCAATCTAAACAACAAAACAATGATAAAAACAGGGATGAAAACTTCATCTCCAATGAAGCTGGAAAATAATCACAACCTCAAACCACAAACTATGAAAACCAGCTGCCAAAAGACAGTAGATTCTGGACCAAAATGAAAGAAAGAGGCTGGAAGGAAAGACGTCAAGCTGATAGATCTTTTGCAGTATAGGCCAAGTTCCCCAAAAGCAGCATGAGGCCCCAAAGGGCTCAATCAGTGATCCCTAGGTTAGAACAGTCTGTTCTTGGAGTGTGCCCAGGAATATCCCTGAAGCCTGCTCTAACCTGTGAACAGTACAAGATGTGGAGCTGAGTGAGAAACACTGAGACATGACACTTAGACAAGAAGTCTGCTTGTGTGGCCACATGGATAATACAGGATAATAAGCAAGCAGATTTCATAGCAGATAATCACAGATCTGCTTATTTGTACAAATATTTAGTTCTTACACTTTGCCAAGAACTGCTCAAGGTGGTCTCCTGGGTGGCTCAGTTGGTTAAGTAACTGCCTTCAGGTCAGGCCATGATCCCAGAGTCCATTGGGAGTCTGCTTCTCTGTCTGACCTTCTCCCCTCTCATGCTTTCCCTTTCTCTCTCTCAAATAAAGAAAATCTTTTTGATGCCTCTCTTAATACTGATGCCTCTGTGAGGTAAGTCCTATTACCATCACTAACCCTCTGTTACAGGTAAGGACACTGAGGCACTGTGAGGTGAAGTGTCTTGCAGGGCTGTAGCTCGTGAGTGACAGAGCCTGAATTCAAATTTAAGCAGAAGGTCTCCAGAGTTCATGGTTGTAACCACCAAGTTAGAGCGCCTCTTTGTAGGGAAAAAGGAATGAATGAAAAAATGAAGGAAACATCTTCACACACAAAAACTCCATCATTAAAAAGGAAGCCAACCTGCTCACCAAGGAGAGTACTAAGAATACTAAAAACCCAGGGAACAGACATGCCCACAGACAGAGCCTGAACAGAATGTGCTGGAAAGTGCTCTGAGACTTTCAGAGGTTTCATAAACTATGATTTCTCACATTGGTCTTACTTCAGCTTAGTCTGCTAAAGTGAAACCACCTGCTGCTTCAGTTCGCCGTCTGGGCCCCTTTCCTCCAAATTATTGAGGTCATAGTGAGTTGTGACCAGATTCCCCTCCTTCAAAGATGAGAAATAATCAGGAACGGAACTGTGAGGCCAATGAGGAGGAAAGGAACAAAACAAAGGCAATTAGCCTGCAGAAAGACATGTAAATGAGTAGCTGAAAGAAAATAAAACCAGTACAGAAAACAAATGGGAAAAAAAGTAGACTTAGTTCTTAAAGTGGCGTCAAAGATATGGAGGAAAAGGAAATCCAAATCACACACACGTACATGCACACGTATGTCCTATACCATACAGGACTTCACTGTGAGCCATGGAGAAATTACACTATACCAGAGACAATTAATGCCCATTGGCCAGTGTGTTAAGAAAGGAGCTCCAGAAAATTCTAAGAGTTCTCAAATTACTCCTACTTCAGCTTACTCGCCGGGCTCTTCTTTCCTCATATTTCTCCCCAAAATAGTTTATTCAGGAAGAATGCCCCATATTTAGAAATGACTACTTTTCAAAAACAGATCAACTTAGAATATATACAGAAATAATTCAAGTAAAAGAACTAACACAAAACAGATGAAAAACCACACATGAATTTTTGCTGTAGAATAAGCCAAAAAGTTCTCCATTAAATAAGAGAACTTAGAAGAAAACAATGGTCTTTATGCAGCAAGAGTCAAAGCAGAGAGCTAACATTTACTAAGTAACTAAGTCCTGGGCACTAAACGAACTCTTTAAATATAAATAATTACAAATGTATTTTTGTGAGGGCCAGGAAATTTCATAATAAAATCACCTAAAAGGATGAAAAACACTTTTTTCCTCCAAATTTTTATTTAAACTCCAGTTAATTAACACACAGTGTAATATTAGTCTCAGGTATAGAATTTAGTCATTCATCACTTACATACAATACCCAGTACTCAGCACAACAAATGTCCTCCTCCATATCATCACCTGCTTTACCCATCCCCACCCACTCCCCCCCACTTCCCCTCTAGTAAGGAAGAGTAGCTTTGGATTTCCCCAATACAGTACTCAACTCTAGAGAATACCAGAAGAATGTCTGCAAAGATCATAGGAAAAAAAGCCAATCAAACATTCACTCAAGTATAAAAACAACAGCTACTTTCAAACATGAATGAATTTATAGTTAATCTGAATCTTCTTAAATATATTTGAAGAAGAACTTCACTAACCAAGAGACAAATAGAGAAAACGTGACAAAAATCTTGGCCATGCTCTTTAAATTGACTTGGATGTAGAACTAAAACTGAACAATGGGGTTACAAAATAAAACGTAAATGTTATGAATCAAAGCAATGTAGAAATAACAATATTACTCAGAAAATCTACAAGTTGGTAGGTAAAGATGTGATCAGTTTTTGTGAAAAGGGGGCATGGTCAGTTACACTATTTAAAAACCAATGAACCAATATGAAAAAATAAAAAATAAAATGAGATAATAAAACCCAGTGAAGTTTACCCCTAACACTGTACTTAGTGATGAAAGATTGAATGGTTTCCCCCTAAAATTGTGAATAAGACAAGGAATTCCACTTACACCACTCCTATGCAATATTCTGTTAAGGGTTCTAGGCAAAGCAACAAAGTAAGGGAAACAATTATAAGACATTTAGATTGGAAAGGAAGAAGTGAAAATATTTTTATTCCCAGTCTCTATAACCCCCTATGATCAGCAAATAAACTCAAAACTATTACACATTGATGAGAGAAATCAAAGATAAAATAAATGGTTAGATATTCTATCTTGATGGATTGGTAAATTCAGTATCATTATGATCTCAATCCTACTGAAATTCATCTGCAGATTCAATGCAACTCCCAATCAAAATGGCAGAAGACATTTTTGTAGAAACTAAGTTGATTCTAAAATTTATATGGAAAAAAACAAAGGTTTTAGAATAACCAAATGATTTTGAAAAATTAAAAGTTACAGGATTCATACATTCTGATTCTAAGGCTTATTAAAAAGTCATTACCCAAAAAGCTTTATATTGGCCAAAGGATAGACATATAGATAATAGAACAGGACAGAAAGTTCAGAAATAGAACCATGTATCTATCATTAAATTTTAGCACAGTCATTCAATGGACAAAAGATAGTCTTTTCAACAAATGATGTTAGAACATCTGGGCATCTATATGTTAAAAAAAAAAAAGTGACCCTTGATTCACATCTTCAATCATTTGCAGAGATTAATTCAAAACCAATTATAGATCTAAATGGAAAACTTAAAACCATAAAACTTCTGGAAGAAAATATGAATCTCTGGAAACTTGGGCTAACAAACACTTCTAGATAACATACAAAAAGGACAAACTGTAAAAGAAAAAAGTTGGTAGGCTGGATACATACCTCACACCATAAACAAAAATTAACTTGAATCTTTAACCTAAATGTAAATTAAAATTATTGACAAAGACTCTTTGCTTGACCAAACTTCAGTCAGGCACCTTTTTCTAGCCCATCTATCCACTTCTTTATAAAATCCAGTTTTAGCAAGAATCCCACCACATCAGTCTAATCAGAACCTCCCATGCTCCATATTTGATCACTCTTGATCAAGTTCCCCATGATGTGATCATGCTGATTTGTCTTAAGCAAGAACTCTGTTAGATGAGTTTAGCCAGAATCCCCCTTACCTCTAATACTCCCTCGTAGTAATTTTCCATTCACTGAATCCCACCTTGCTCCTTCACTATAAATCCTCACTTGCCTATATATTCAGTACTGAGCCCTGCTCTATACTGAGTACTATTGCAATTGTCAGAATAAAATCTGTTTTGGGACAGCTGGGTGGCTCAGTCAGTTAAGCATCTGCCTTCAGCTCAGGTCATGATCCTGGGGTCCTGGGATGGAGTCCCACGTAGGGTTCCCTGCTCAGTGAGGGACCTGCTCTCCCTCTGCCTGCTGCTCCCCTTGCGTCTGCTCTCTTTCTCTATAAAAGAAAGAAAGAAAGAAAGAAAGAAAGAAAGAAAGAAAGAGAGAAAGAAACCTATTTTTACCACTTTACCGACCAAGCTAGGTTTTTTCCTTTGACACTACAAAGATTTTAGGGGAAAAAAAAAAAAAAAGACGAAGAAAGAAAAGAAAAGAAAATCTTTATGACACTGGGTTACCAAAAATATCTTAAATAAGACACAAAAAGTACAAACCATAAATAAAAAATGATAAACTAGACTAGTAGCCAGAATATATAAAGATTCCCAAAACACAGTGATAAAAAAACAAAGAAGCCAATTTTAAAAAATTGAGTACAAGATTTGAATAGGCACTTTGGCAAAGAAAAGATTCAAATGGCAAACAAATACATGAACGTATGTTCAACTTATTAGACATTAAGGAAATTCAAATTAAAGCCTCAGTGATAGACTACCAAACACCAACTAGGATGGCTAAAATTTTCAAAGGTGACAATACCAGGAGTTGACAATGAATCAAAGCAACAGAATCTCCTGTGTGTTTCTTTTGGAAATGTAAAGTGGTATGGCTACTTTGGAAAACAGCTTGACAGTTTCTTATAAGGTTAAACAAACAGCAATCCACTACTAGGTATTTATGCAAGAGAAATGAAAACATATGTCCACACAAACACCTCTGCACAAATGTTTAAAGCAGCTTTATTCATACTCCCCAAATCTGGAAATGTCCCACATGTCTGTTGACCTGGGAATGGATAAACAACTTGTGACACATCCATCTTTAGATGAAAGGATGAAGAAAAAACCACTGACACATTTAACAACATAGACGAACCTCAAAACCCTACTAAGTGAAAGAAGGCAAACGCTAATGATTACATAATGAATTACTCAATTTACATGACATTTCTGAAGAGCAAAACTGTAGAAATCAAAATCAGTGGTTGCCAGAGGTCAGGAGTGGGGTAAGAGGTTGATTACAAAGGCCTACAGGGAGGCTTTATGGTATGAAAGGAATATTCTACCGTATGTTAATGATGGTGACGTTTATACTGCTGTATATATGTGTCAAAACTCAAAGAACTATACACTTTACAAGGGTGAATTTTGCTATATATCCAAAAGAGTAAATTATACTTCCATAAATCTGATGTTCAAAAAGACACTAATTTATAAATCATGTAAATTATAGTTATAAAGAAGAATTGAAGGAATTGTAGTTAATTAAAATTGGGACTTGGCAAACAGGTGTATGGAAATAGACACTAATTAGGTTTTTATTTATTTTTTTATTTATAATAAGGAAGCAATAAGTAGTGTCAAAAGTAAAAAAATTTAAAAATACAAGCTTAGGTAATCACCAAAGGGCTTAAAAACACATTATAAATCTTCTGAACTAGCAGAAGGAAAACACACATACACATTTGATTTTAAAAGTTTAAATAATTTAGCAAAATAAAAATAAAGCAGTTAACAGTAGAAACCATAAAAGATGAAAGAGAACTAACACCTAACCACGTCTGCATAACAATATATGTAAATGGAATAAAGCCACATATTAAAAGAAAAATATTTTCGGGTAGGTTTAGAAAATCAAACTCAACTATTTGTTGCATGCAAGAGATACATTCAAAGCAAGGTTAAGTAATGGGCATATATATGACGTAATTAATTTTAAAGGGCTAATAGATTGATTACATTATTAATATCAAACAAAATTGAACTCACAGCAAAAAGTATGAAATAAGACAACTAACTTCACTTTGTAATGATGAGTCAATCATAATGAAGGTCTGTTATGGATCATTAATACCAAAATCCTAGCATGAAAATTCCCAAGCAAGTACTGTGTAATAAACAAAGAGAAATACAGAAAAATACAGAAGTAAGGGGGAAAGTTCACATAGTCTCTTGACCCATGACAGATCAAAAAACAGTAAAAAAGTAAAGATACAGGATCAAATTCTACAATTCATTCAGTCTCTCTAAAATTTTAATCTCTCTAAAATATATCACACCCTTCACCCTGCAAACAAATAATACTCCATCTTTAAATACCCAAAAAATATTCACAAAAATTTTGGCTTATGTAGGACTACAAAATATTCCCAATATATACAATGAACAAAAATAGTACAGAGCTTATTGTCAAATTTTAATACAAAGTAGAATTGATTTTTTAATGGGAAACAAAAATTCCCAACTGCCTAAAAATTAAGACTATTTAAAAAGTTGACTTAAAGGCAATAGAAACTGAAATTGAAAGATTATTTTTAGAATAATATTAATGACAATGCTACACATCAAAATCCATGTGTTATGGATAAAAGAATGCTTTGAAGAACAATCCAGAGTCTTATGCAAATTAACAAACAAGAAAAAAGAAAATAAATGAGTTCATATTTAAAACAAGAGGTAAAAAAAAAGAATAAGAAAATAAATCAAAGGGAAGCAAAAAAACAAATTAAAGAAAAAATGATAAATTAATGATTTTGAAACAAAAAATAAAAGTGAAAGAAACATAACTGATTACTTGAAACCAATCAACCAAATGAACAAAATGGTACCTTCTCTCATTTTTTGAAGGATGTGTAAGAGAATCATAACACAAAATTGGCATTTAGATGGGTTAAAAGGAAACCAAAATAATCATAAGAAAACGCTTTGCATGAAATTATGGAAATACACTTGAAAATTTAGATAAAATAAACCAGGTTCTTAGGAAATACAGATTGCCAAAACTGACCCTAGGAAAGATTTCACCACAAACAAATCAATTGCCAGTAAGGAAATTGAGAAGGTATCAAAGATAAACCCTTTACAAAAGCACTAGGCACCTGGGTGGCTCAGTGGGTTAGGCCGCTGCCTTCGGCTCGGGTCATGATCTCAGGGTCCTGGGATCGAGTCCCGCATCGGGCTCTCTGCTCAGCGGGGAGCCTGCTTCGTCCTCTCTCTCTCTGCCTACCTCTCTGCCTACTTGTGATCTCTCTCTGTCAAATAAATAAATAAAATCTTTAAAAAAAAAAAAAAGCACTAGGCTTCTATCAGCCTCACAAATGACTTCATTCAAAACATCTAGGAACACAGTATTTCAATCCTAAGTGTTTCCTAAGCTTGGAGACAGAAAAAAAATGAATCTGACATTGAATCTGACAATAAAGCACAAGAGGGGCAACTACATACCAATATATAATTAATAACAATACAGAAATGCCATAAAATATAAGTAAATAAACAGATTAATACTTGATGATCAAACAGGGTTCAGTTTGGGGGTTCAAGAGATAGTTCAAAATTAGAATACCTGAAATAAAAAATTAAAAGTCAAAAAAAAAAATTAGAATACCTGCTAACTTACTCTTATCACACTAAGTTAAAGGAGAAATCCTATTTAATCATTTCAATAAATGATAAACTGTATTTTGCAAAATTGAATGTCCTTCCCTGACTTAAAAATCACAGATATATTCACATAAATGTATATATGAGTTCATACATATGTATGTACATATTTGTATTGTACATGAGTACATATACATATATTACACACATATATACATGACCCAAATCTGGCATCATACACAAGGAAGAATCATTAGAATTATTTCCATTACCATAAGAAACAAGATGGATAATGACAGCTTGCGTGAGAAGTATTAGAGTGAGCTCTCAAGGGAAGCCCAGTGGCAGCTGGTAATAATATGAAGATAGTAGGACTAGGAAGGAAGACGTCGCCGTGCCAGCCAGTACCTGTGTCCCACACAAGGGCAGTGTCATAATGGGTGGCAGAAACAGCTTGGCAGGATCGGGAAATTAGCTACATACAGGTGACAAGACAAATCAGTAAATATTCTAAGAATAATGGGAGACAGGGCTCTCACTGATGGAAGAGGGAATACAAATATGAGGGGGGAAAAAGGAAGTAGAGTATATCCTGCCTTACAGAATTGGAATTGAAGCTCTGTGAACTCAGTGAGATAGAGGTGTACAAAGACTTGTCTGTATGTCTCCTGCTGCTCTGAGTGAGGAGTTTGGGTGACAGTAACACCCCACTCACCAAGAGCGCAGTTCTCACCCAAATCTTAGTTTCCGAAGTGCACTCTCCACTGAAAGGAAAAAAGACTTCTTGGGAAAATCGCTGATTTCAGGAGTGGGCAGGCAAGGTGCGAGATGCCAGAAAGTAAAAGAATGCTCAAAGAGTAAGAAGACAGAAAACCTTTTAAGGGAGCTTCTAATTATCCAAATATGGAACAACCAGAGCGTTAACATATAGTGGTGAATTACAAGCAATTGAATAAAATAGGAAGCCCTGAATCCACACTGGCATAAGTAAGTAAATAAATAAGGAGGAGAGAAAGAGCTTTCTGTTTCTCACAGAAAGCCAGAAAATAAATGCAGAAGAAATGATGGAATTAGAAAATCACTTGGCAATCATCAGTACTAATTCACATAAGAAATATGAATGGGTGCTAAAACTAGTGGGTGAAAGTAGAATAAGAAATGGAATATTTATGTACTCTCAAAAGTGTCTGCTCAGGGGGCGTCTGGGAGGTTCATCAGTTAAGTGGCTGCCTTCCACTCAGGTATCCCACGTCAGGCTCTACACTCAGCTGGGAGACTGCTTCTCCCTCTCCCTCTGCCCTTTCCTCCTGCTTGTGAGCTTTCTCTCTCCTTATCAAATAAATAAAGAAAATCTTTTTTTAAAAAAAGTGTCTGTTCAGAAAAGACTAATTACAAAGGGAAAGAAAAGAAACTTAATAGTAGAGATATGTAGCAGACACCTCTTAATTAAGTACTCAAAGTTAAGATCATGAGCAATGGTATACATGGGCTTTGTGTAACACCAGATAACATGAAGAGAGGAGAACACAGTATGACTTCGGCAAAAGATGCATAACCTGAGTCTTATCCCGAAAAAACTTAAAAAAGGATACCTTGTAATCAAGAACATCAATGGCATGGAACTCAAGGATAGACAGAGAACAAGTTCCAGATTGAGGGAGTCTAAAAAGATATGACAGTTGGGTGCAACACACAATTCTGGAAAGGATCCTCTTACTGGAAAAGGACATTATTTGAACTTGATTTAGTTAAGAGCTGACAACCAGATTCATCTATATAAAAGCAGTCTTATTTTTCCCTTAGCGATTAACAATAAAGGAATAAGCACCATGAGTTAGTCCTTCTCTACAACTACCATTCACCTAATGGTATTAGCCTTTACATTTTACGGATCATCCTGGCAAAAATCAATTATTTATTGGGAATTGCAAAATGACGATTTTCTAATTTTCTCATTTCTCGTACATGTATTAGCTGACATCCTTTTATAAAGAAGAGCTTATCTTCTAAAATGACATGGCAAATGACTATTCTTCCCTTTTAATTACAGATGTTCAGAGTGAGGATTTGATGTAAAAGTCACCTTCCATGTGACCGAGGAGGCATACATTCTTCCTTCTCTCTCTCACTATGGATTTATGAATTATAATCAGTTACACTTGATACTCTTCTTAATGTTCAAAAGTCCCAAATTTGGCCAATGGAAGCTTTCAACCTGATTCTAATATATTTTTGTCACATGCCCACTGGTCTTTGAGCACCTTCTTGCTTTTTATGACGAAAAGACAAACCAGGCTCACTTTGTACCTACCCTGTCGTGTGCCTGAGATTCAGGCATTTCTCCAAGAAGAGGACTTCTTTCATCTCCAACCAAGATCGGGATGTTAACTATAACTGTTGCTACCAGAGTGTCAATGATTCTAAACAATTCCAAGTTTAATATAATATGAGGGGTTTTATATTGATATTTTAAATTCAGATTTATGTATCAGAGGTGTGTATCCGTAATTACTTTAATTTTCTATTTTTATCTCTTGTTGCTTACATAAAAATCTGAGTTCCTAATAACATTAACAAATTATCTTTTTTAATTTATCCCACTATACGTAGTTTCAAAACTATAATAATAATAATGTTACTATTGGGGCACCTGGGTGGCTCGATTGGTTAAGAAACTGCCTTTGGCTCAGGTCATGATCCTGGAGTCCTGGTATCGAGACCCACATCAGGCTCCCTGCTCAGCAGGGAGTCTGCTTCTCTCACCCCTTCCCTCTCATGCTCTTTCTCTCAAATAAATAAGTAAAATCTTTAAAATAATAATAATTATAATATGATAATGTTACTATTAACAAAAAACTACTGAGTAAATTTAATTTTCTTTGCAGTTCTACTTGTTTTTAGAATGCCACATGGAGAATGTCATCAGAGAAATGGAAATCAAAGCTACGAGATGCCATTTCATATCCACTTGAATGGCTATAACCAAAAAGACAGAGAGTGGAAGTGTTGACTAGGATAGGGAGAAACTGGAATCCTCAAACACAGCTTGTAAAAATTTAAAATGTTTCACCCTCTTTGCAGAACAGTCTCACAGTTCTTCAGATGTTTAATATAAATTTACCATATGACCTAGCAATTCTACTACTAGGTATATACACAAGAGGGACAATAGCATATATTCACACAAAATTTTGTACAGTATATTCATAACAGTATTGCTCCAAGTAGCCAAAAAGTGGAAAGAATCCACCAATGAGTGAATAAATAAAATGTACCATAGGAGATTATCATAATCATCATCACCATCAACATTTTTAAGCAATAAAGAAGACTGAAGTATTGTTACATGCTACAATTTAGATGTACCTTGAAAACATTAGGCCAAGTGAAAGAAATCAGTCACAAAAGACCACATATATTGTATGATTCTCTTTATGTAAAATGTCCAGCATAGGCAAATTTATAGAAATAGAAAGTAGGTTAGTGTTTGCCATTGGGAGGGGTGGGGAGTGGGAGAATGGGCAGAGACTGCTAATAAGTACAAGGTTTCTTTTCTGGGTAATGAAAATATTCTATACTTAAATTGTAGCGATGGTTGTACAACTTTGTGATACGATATATGCATTATATCTCAATAAATATTTTTTAAATAAAAGGGAACTTCCTCAGCCTGATAAGGGATATCTGTAAGAACCTCAAATAACATTATGTTTAATAATAAAAGACTGACTGTGTTCCCCTTATGACTGGGAACAACAACAACAAAAAATGACATCTGCTCAAACCTTCTTTTCAACCTAAAACTGGAGATCCCAGCCAGTGCCATAGGCCAAAAAACAAATGAATAAATAAGTGCATGCATACCTAATGTAAAGATTTAAGGAAAAGAAGTAAAATAGTATGATCCCCCAAATCCTGCAAAGGACCTTCTAGAACCTATAAGTGAATTTAGCAAGGTTGATAAATACAAAGAAAATATATAAAAAATCAAGTGCATTGCAATATATAATCAATAAACAATTGGAAGATAAAATGCCATTCACATTAGCATCCAAAAGCATGAAACACTTAAAGATGCATTTTTAAAAAGCATGTGTAATGTCTTTGCACTGATAAATGAAAAAAATAATAATAAATCCAGTATCTAAATAAATGGAGAAATATACATGCTTTTGGATTGAAAGACTCAATATAGTTAGGATGTCATTTCTACTCAAGCTGATTTACAGATTCAGTGCAATCCCAATCAAAATACCAGGAGGCTTTTAGCAAAGACCTAAAATACACAAAACAATTTTGAAAAAGAAGAATGGAGTTGAAGAACTTCTATATCTGATCTCAAGACATTATAAAGCTAAAGTAATTAAGACTTACAACAAGTCAAAAGACAGTGTGATACTGGCATAAGAAGAAACATATAAATAAAAGGAACAGAGTAGAGAGTCTAGAATTAGACCCACATATATATGGCAAATTGATTTTTGACAGAAGTGTCAAGGTAACTCAATGTGAAAAGCAGTCTTTTCAACAAATGGAACTGGAATATTCATATAAAGAAAAATCAGTCTTGATATTTCCTTCACTCTGTACACACATGCAAAAAAAAAATCTCTAAATGGATCATAGACCTATGTGAAAACTAAAATTATGAAACTTAAGATAAATACAAGAGAAAATGTTTGCAACCTTGAAATAGGCAAAGATTTCTTGGCTAGGAGACAAAAATCATAAACCATAAAAAGGAGGATTTGATTAACTGAACCTCATCAAAATGAAAACTTTCACTCTTCAAAAGGTACCTTTAAGAAAGAAAAAGTCTAGCCCCAGACAGGCGAAAAAAATATTTCTCGAATCTCAAATATATGAAGAAATCTATTGCTTAATAACAACTTAAGAAGTAATCTAAAGGAAATGCAAATTAGAATCACAATGAAATGTGACAACACATTAAGATTAAAATAGCTAAAATTAAAGACAGAAAAAACTAAGTGTTCGTTAGCATGCAATCCCTATACTTTGCTGGGATTCTGTACTTGACAAACACTTTGTCCTTCTCCTATAGAGTTAAACACACACTTACCATATGACCCAGCACTTCTAGATATTTACTGAAGAGAAATGAAAACATAGGAATGAAAGCCTATATCAATGCTCCTAGCACCTGGTTCTATCCACTTCGGTGGAAGGAGTGGCCCAAGGTCAGACTACATGTGATTCAGAAACATTAGCAAATAGCCTAGTTTTTTGACCAGAAGCCAACAACTGGTCAAATGTTCTGAGATCTGGAAAACAAAAAATTGGCAGATGAAGCACAATGAGGTCTAAGGTAGAGGCATGTGGATACACGTAAGGGAGTGGGTACTGAGTATGAAGATCTGTGTATCATATGTCAGCATCCACCAGAGAGCAGGCACGTAAAAGAAACACCAACCAAGCAAGCAGACAAAATGGCATGGACAGCTGGCATCAGCAACCTCACTTCGGGACTACATGACCCTTCCATTCTAGAAGGGTCTGAGATTTGTCCAACCAGGAGTAGACACACCCTCCAGGTATAGGTCTGCCTTTCCCGCCTACAGGACCCCAGCCATACCACTATCTGAGGGCTAACAGTGTTTGGCCCATGAGCATAGGATACCGCAAAGACCTGGATCCACTTCACAGCCGAGAAATTGCCAGAGTCTTCTAAGTCTATGGGATCCACTGCTTGTAGCATATCCTGCATCACCTACAAGCAGCTGGCTTAGAGGGTTTTTTGCACAGCAGTCTTTTGACTTTTCTCCTAAGTTCTTGATTTGCATCCACAAATCAGCCAGATCCACCCATAAGTCAAGTTTAGGTTATGTCTTTTTCCATCAGCTGTGTAAAATGAGCTCCAATATATCATGGGTATCAGGTAAGGTGCTTGCCCAGGCAATGGGGGTCTGGGCCTTCTGCTCACACAGCTTGCTTCAACTCCAGATGTACCACTCCCACCTCATGCCCTGTGGCATATGGGATGGCCGCTGTGCGTATCTGACCTTATAATACTTGTGGGACTGACCGAACTCAAGATTCCAAGGGATGGTTCCAAATGCATGGTCTCTTGGTCAGGCACTCTCTCTCTACCCGGGCTCCGTTTTCCATTATGAAGATGACATTTTTAATCCTTTCTATTTTTTCCTAAAGCAGTTTTACTTTGCAGTCTCGCGTTTCTGATCCTGTACATTTCTGAAACAATGCTCACCAAAGTTGAAGAGCGGAAGTTAAGCAATAAACTTCCATTTTTTTAAAGGATGCTGGTCCTTAAAAATCAAAAATATAAAAATTCTAACCTCACCTTACACTTGACTCATAATCTTGTGCTTTGTTCTTAACTTTATTCTTAAAATGGAAAATAAAATTTAAATTCAAATATGACTGAAGATTTCTATTTTTTGGCATGCTTTGTGGTTTGCATCTCTGTCTCGATTTTATAATCATATGAAAGTCCTATGGTTGATACTAAGACTTCCACATTCATTAACATTTTATAAAAATAAAGTAGTCGAACAATTGCTCAATTCAACTAGTTGACAAAAATTTCAATGCTGCCAAAACTGAGCTACTGATTAGTGTCCAGCATTCCCACAGAGAAGCTTACTATTTATCAGCAAATGTACAAAAATCTAAATACAACGTAAAGAAGAATTTTAGGCACTTAAACTCAAATTTTAAAATAAAGGTTGTCCAAAAATTCAAACACAAAACTCTAATAATACCTATATGAATTTGGACTTAAAATTTAAATTGAATTACTGCCTTAATAAAAATGGTATTGGCCAAGCTTTGAAGCCTGTACATGAAAAGCCTTTCTGGTAGAAAGTGGCGAAGAGCGATTTCTCGATTTCTCGACTTCTTGCAGACAGATACTGAGTGCAGTGAGTGCAGTGAACGTCCCACCGAGATCCCTCAGGCCTAACCACTTCACTGACTGACACATTTAATTGCTGGTTCAACACCATCTCTTGGCCCAAGGGTGCCAGCACTGGTGTATGGAAGAATGAACATTCTCCCTCCACTTCCGTCCCAACAGCTCTCAACCACTGACTAAGGGGAGTTGGTATATAAATACCCCTCTCCCTCACACTCCATTGTGATGGCCCTAGGAGGGGTGTTTTATAACTGGATTTCCCTGTGGGATTAAAGTCCTGGTCACCCACAGTACCTGATAATGCCCCTTAATTGGCTACCTTTCCTTCCCTGTTTTACTTTTCTACTCCCCAATTAGTGTTTGCTTGTTTGTTTGTTTGTTTGTTTGTTTGTTTTCAGTGTTCCAAGATTCATTGTTTATGCACCACAGCCAGTGCTCCATACTATACCTGCCCTCCTTAATATCCACCAGCGGGCTCACCCATCCCTCCACCCCTCTCCCTTTCAAAACCCTCAGTTTCTTTCTCAGAGTCCACAGTCTCTCATGCTTCATCTCCCCCTGGGCAAGATGGTGGAAAATTAACAGACCCGGTTAGTGTTTCCTGCCCTCCCCACATAAACTGTGTGCTTTGGAATCCTTAGGGTGTTTGGCATCATTTGACCCCATAAGCAAATCCACAACTAATTGGAACAGCACTTGGTTGGCCAGTGACCTCAGAAGTGACCTGTTTTGAGACCTAGAGGGGCACTGAATACTGAATAGACTGAAGAACCCAACCAACCCTCTCTTGAGATGTTCACATGTGAAATACTTGTGGACAGAGTTCATCATGGCAGCAGAAACTCAGAGACCAACAGTTGGGTAGCCAGATAAGAGGGAATGGCACAAAATATCTCAACTCTTATGGGAATGAAGTTTCCGCATTCAAGTTTTCATTTTTTCATAAAGGAACCTAGAATTAAAACAAATACCTTCCTCCTTCAGCGTATTAACTCAACTGTCCACATTTTTTTTCTGTATCATCTGCAAATTTTTTTTATACTAAGTATTTTATTGTATGCTGCTGCCAGTGTATATAAAACAATTACCCTTATGAAATAGAAATTTATGAGAATTCAGAGAGGTAGATGTTAAGGACTGACAAAAGTAAAAGTTTATATAGTATGGCACGTGTTACAGGGATAAGCTTTTTATACAGGCTTCAAATTTAGTTCTCCTTTGAATAGTCACTGGTTCATGAAAAATGGTCTAGAAAACCATCCCAAAGACTCATTTTACTACAAAAAGGAACAGACTTTCTGGGGTCTGAATGGGTTCATACTTGAAGACACACCAGTTAGCAGGGGGTCGTGTTGGGCATTCTGCAGACAGAATTGTTTCAGATCTGCAGCTGCCTGGGAAACCTTCACGCGGTTGAGCCCGGCTTCCAGCCGGAGCTGTTGAACCACTTTCTTCATAGCGGCAACGCTGGAGAAACCAGACATGGCGCTCTCAGGAGCGGGGCAGATTTTCGTGCGTGCGTGGATCTGTCCGTTCGTGGGTCCGCGGGGCCAGACGGTGGGGCAGCACTGCAGGTCGTCTGCAAATTTTAAATGTTATTCAGATATCATAATATCTCTAAAAAATTTTATTCTCTAAATTCTAAAGATTCAATAAAGTAGGTTACCCCTGATGTTTTGTCACTTACCCCAAAAAGTCCTAAGCCTTTTTTTTTTTTTTTTTACATATTTCAGGACTTAATCTTCCCCTTCCTCCTATAGTTTGCTTCTTCCCACATTTCTGTAAAAAAGTTCCTCAATATAAAACAACCCACACCAAACTCACAGAAAAGGAGATCAGATTTGCAGTTACCAGTCGTGGAGGGAGGGATAATTGGAGGCACAAACTTCCAGCTGTAAGATAAATAAGTCTGGGGATGTAATGTACAACATGAGGACTACAGCTAACATTATGTATGACACATGGAACAGTTATTAATGGAGTAGACCCTAGGAGTTCTCATAACAAGTAGAATATTTTTTTCTTTTTATTGTATCTACATGAGATGATGGATGTTAACCAAACCTATTGTGGTCATCATTTCCCAATAAATGTAAATCAAACCATCATGCTGTACATCCTAAACTTACACAGTGGTGTTTGTCAGGTATTTCTCAATAAGCCTGGAAGGTAAAATTCTTCAAAGTATCAACATTTCGCTTCTGGATGGAAGAGGTATAATGTACATCTTCCTCTGAAGCCACAGCCAAAGATGTAGCTAAAAACACTGTTCTGCAATTTGGGGCTGAAAGGAGATTTTCAGGATGGTACACATTTCACTGATGTTTCTTAAAGCTATTTAAAAGGAAATGGACACCTCTTTGCAGTCTTTTTGTGCCTAATATAGATAACAAGAATGCATTCGAATTTTTAGGAATGTTTACAGCTGGTATGTGTGCTCTCCATATAGGAATGCACGAGATAAGGAGGGCAGGTATTATAACCTTACCACTGAAGGAGAAAGAAACCAAAATACTAAACATTTAGTGAATTTCAACAAGGTTCAAATAAACTGTTGGTAAGGCCAGGACCTCATCTTCCTGACCAGGTCCCCTTCGTCCTTCACCACTGAGGTTGGGTTGTCTGTGATATCTAAATTGTGAGTCCTGTGAGGACAGGGGTCACGTTTTCCAGTTTAATGGCTTAGAACAATGTCATACACATACAGTGTGATACACAATGTGATACAAATAGACAACCATTTACAATCATTTAAAATATTTCTGATAGGCCCAAAATATGTAAAAGGGTCTTTGAACAAGAAGTAATCTTTGAAATTCTCATTAGTTTTGAGAGAGAATGGCTTTTTTTTTTTTTTTTTTTTTTTTAATTAGTAATACTCCCAGGACGCCTGGCTGGCTCAGTCAGTTAAGCGTCTGCCTTCGGCTTAGGCCATGATCCCAGGATTCTTGGATCAAGTCGCTCATCAGGCTCCTTACTCATCAGGGAGCCTGCTTCTCCCCCTGTTTGCGTGCTCACTGTCTCGCTGTCTCTGTCAAATGAATAAATAAAATTTAAAAAAAAAAAAAAAGGAAGAAAGAAATACTCCCAAGATCAGTCTCTTATGTTCAACCTAATACTTTCTTTTTAAAGACTAAAAAAGTAATCTTTCATTTTTTTTTCTATTTTAATTATAGCATAGCTAACATAACAGTGCTATATTCGTTTTAAGTGTACAAATTAGTGATTCAACAATTCCATACATCACCTGGTGCTCATCACAAGTGTCCTCCTTAATCCCTATCACCTGTGTCACCCATTCCCCCCCAACACCTCCCCTCTGGTAACCCATCAGTTTGTTCTCTATAATTAAGAGTGTTTCTTGGGGCACCTGGGTGGCTCAGTGGGTTAAGCCTCTGCCTTCGGCTCAGGTCATGATCCCAGGGTCCTGGGATCGAGTCCCGCATCGGGCTCTCTGCTCAGTAGGGAGCCTGCTTCCCTTCCTCTCTCTCTGCCTGCTTCTTGGCCTACTTGTGATCTCTGTCTGTCAAATAAATAAATAAAATAAAGTAAAATAAAATAAAAAACAAGAGTGTTTCTTAGCTTCTCTCCCTCACTCCCTCTCTCTCTTTTCCTTTGCTTGTTTTGTTTCTTCAGTTTCACATATGAATAAAATTACTTTGCTTTTCTCTGACTGACTTGCCATTTTACTTTCTAGCTCCATCCATGTCCATGTTGTTGCAAACAATCTTTCATTTTGAAATGAAACAAGGCTTTTAAAATCTCTAATTCAGTAGTGTTGTGTCCCATTTTGTCTCATAGTACCACTAGACTAATGAAGATATGAATAGAAAGTATTATTTTTTAAAGTTTCATTTAAACGTGCACAGTTTATTATGACTTTATAGTGTAGAACCTATGTGATCTACTCTAAACACACTCGGAGGATTTTTTTTGTACATTTAAACACCTAGCATTTGATTTCTATATTTATTTATTAAACAATGAAGAAGAAGTAGAATGATTTCTATCACTGTTCCCTTTTAAACATCTGTGAGTTGAAGCACAAAGCCTTCTCTATTTCTGTCCCTTCTTTCTTAACTCAGGACAGAGATTTCTAGCTGAACTGTAAATGAGATGACCTTTATTTCCAGCTGAAAGTGGCATGGGAGTTTAGGAATCTTATAATTATTCCCTGTGGACCAACTCCAGAACCAGCTTCCAGGGGGGCTGTTGGAGAGTCATTTGCAGGCAGTGGGAGCCAATGCTCCGTGTTACAATAGATGAATCTTTTCATTGCTGTTGAAGGGTGACTGGCAGGTGCCACCAACCGATTCCCAGCCTCCAGATTCCAATACTTATTGCTGAGATGCCAGCATTTCAAACTATATTTCCAAAAGCCCAAAGCACCCAACTGGTAAAAATCAAAATTGTTTTCATTTTAAATTTAGTCTGTATATCTTTCTAGGCAATATTTCTCACCATATCTTCACCAGATGAAGATTGTTTTCCCTTCCTAACCAAGGTCACCTTTAAAGCCCCTGTGAAAATTTTTGAATGTGTTTTGGGTTTGGGCTGTCAAAACATATTCCTCAGATCACAAATCATTCCTTTTTCCTTTTCCTGCACAATTCCTAGAGCTCAGAACAAGCTATATGTTGAGCGGAGAATTCTTGAATTAACATTGATTTTCAATATGGGCTTCATGTCCTGATAACCGAGAACAAATTCATTTATGAGGGTTATCAGCAACTTCTGACAATATTGTTTCTTGGAAACAGCTGATGAGAGCATATTTAGGTGTGAATCTGATTCATAAAATTCTGAACTTCTTGCCATGTGTATATTTGCTTTACTTGAACATTAGTATATTTCTGGGTTGACAGAAATGAAATCCAAGGAGCACATCTTGAATAACTTAACCAAAGGCTCTTGTTTAATTGTAGACACACTAGAGAGATCAATAAACAAATGAGCAAGTAATTACATAATTAAGCAAGTCACTTAACCTCACTACCCTGTAAGTCCATAATGTATTATAATAAGCATTTATTCAACAGTATATGTTGAACTTTAAGATGTCATTGAAGATAGTATGTACAGTAGACACTGGTCATCTCTGTTTGGTATCCACCTCTCTTATCAGCCTACTTTTTCTATAGATACTTCATATTTCAGAAGCCAAATGATCCAGATTCCCTCTCCCCATCCCTAACACAGATAGAAGATGGTTACATGACCGACTTCTTGAACTATAAATGCTGCATCAGGAATAAAATTATTTTGAGAGTGTTCAAGATTATCTCAAGAGCAGAAACATATGAGTCAGATCATTCTCAGTGTCCCATTGTGGCTCCTGTTGCTGAGGCTGGGAGGAGGAGGAAGGAAGGAAGGAAGGAAGGAAGGAATCATCTACAAAAGAATGATTATCAGATTAGTATCAGAATTCTCTTCAGCAACTAAAATGAAGACATTGGAAGAAGTCTTCAACCTTTTAAGAGAATCTTTTCATCTCATTTATATGAGAGAAGGTTTATTTGAAGAAATTGGCACCTGTAATTATAGGGTGGTAAGTCTGAAATTTGCAGGGCAGGACAACAGGCTGTAAAATCAGTCAGAAGTTGACACTGCATCTTGAGACAGAATTTTTTTTCTTTGCTCTTAAGGCCATTCAGCTGATTGGATGAAATGCATTCACATTATCAAGGAAAATCTTAACGTTAACCAACTGTAGATGTTAAGGACAACTGAATTTTGTGTGTTGATCTTTTATCTTGCAACTTTGTTGAATTCATTTATTAGCACTAGTAGTTTTGAAAGGTGCTCTGGGATTTTCTATATATATAAGATCGTGTCATCTGTGAACAGATAGTTTTACTTCTTCCTTTGCCATCTGGATGCTTTTTATTTCATCTTCTTGTCTAATTGCTCTAGCTAAAATTTCCAGTACAAAGCTGAATAGAAGTGGTGAAAACAGAAGACCTTGTTTTATTCTCAGACTTTAGTCTTTTACCATTGAGTATGATAGTCAGTTGTGGGTTTTTCACAAATTCCTTTTATCATATTGAGAAGTTTTAAGAGAATGCTTTTTTTTAAAAGATTTTACTTATTTATTTGACAGACAGAGATCACAAGTAGGCAGAGAGGCAGGCAGAGAGAGAGGGGAGGGGTAAGCAGGCTCCCTGCTGAGCAGAGAGCCCGATGCAGAGCTCAATCCCAGGACCCTGGACCCTGGGATCACGACCTGAGCTGAAAGCAGAGGCTTTAACACACTGAGCCACCCAGGCACCCCTCTAAGAGAATGCTTTTTGCAACCTAGAATTCTACATTCAGCCAAATTCTCACTTAGGGTAAGAGCAGATAAAAGACATTTTCAAACTGGTAAGATCTCAGAACATTTGCATCTCATTCAGCTTTTCATGGACAGTTACTTGAAAATCTACTATAGCAAAACAAAGGGCAAAGTAATCAAAAGGAGTATATAGGATCCAAAAACATAGTATATACTACCAATCAGAGTACAATAAAAGGAAGCTGTAGTATGACATCAAGTCTAGAAAGCAAACACCAAATTTTGATACTATCAAAATGAAAGGACCTCAATAAAAAGTTTTATGGTAAGAGTTAGGAATGAGGATAGGTATGAAAGTATTAGCTAACAAATATAGAAATTCATCAAATTAAAACAGAAAATCTGGGGGCACCCAGGTGGCTCAGTGGGTTAAGTGGCTTCCTTCGGCTCGGGTCATGATCCCAGGGTCCTGGGATCGAACCCCACATTGGGCTTCTTGCTCCCTTTACCTGCTACTCTACCTGCATGTGCTCTCTCTCTCTCTCTGTCAAATAAATAAATGAAAATAAAAATAAAACAGAAAGTCAGGAATCTTAAGGAAGAATGAAATGGATTTCAAGTAACAGTAAGAAAGGGACTATTTAGTCATGGTGAAGGCACCACGACAAAACTATTTGAACTAAACATTATGAAACTAAACTGTGGAATAACTTTAAACAATAGGTGACACGAGAAAAGCACCTTCATTTGAATTTAACACAAGCAGCTATCTTTGGAATGGCACCAAAGTTATGAAATGGTACCATCGGAAGCTTCTCAGTGACCTCTATTTGCATATTTGTGATAATGTTCAAGCTGTTTATTGACTGTCATTGCTCTTAAAGGAACTCAAAGGAAGGTTTAATTATGGTTATAGAACAGAATAAAAATATAACCAACGGTCTAATGAAAAAAAACAAAAAACAAAAGAAATGTTTTGGATTATCCCCTGTTCAAGAATTTTTCCCAGCTGTCTCTAAGTCAGGTTGGGGTTCTTTCTGGTAATGGACTCTACCAACAGGTCCTTCCAGCTCTATGGAAAGAAATGTCAAGTTTATAAGGCAGTGTGGAGATTGGTGCATGAGGTCCTAAAAAGGACACAGAAGGAAACCTTTCAAAAGTTTTAGAAGATTTTTAAAAAGGAGGCTATTCTGTCATCCTTTAGGGAAGAAAGATAGGACTGATCATAATTAATATATTTGAGGTGAAGGAAAGAAAGTTCCAGGAGAATTTGTCAGATTACTCTAAAAGTTCCATCACTATTTTACTAGTTTCTAACTTTTGCCTGAAAACTGAGAATGATATATCACATCCAATTCATTTTAAGCATAAATTTGAATCCATGAATAAAGTTTTTCATTTTTGCAGACACCACACCCTTTTCCGGTCCTCTAGTTCTTTTCAATTTTGTTCCATCAGACAATTGTGCCATTATGCTCCATGGAAACCATTCCATGCATTCTTGGCATTAGTTTTTGGTCCTCTTGGTATCTATAACTCCTTCCAAATGAATGGGCATGACATCAGTACCAAAGGGTCATTTAGTGTGCCACACAACGTGCGAAATGCCATAATGAATTGTTTTCTGCGTATGTAATATATATAATTCAAGGCTTATCCAGAATATAAATAGTTCTTGAATGTATTCTGTCCTTTTTGAAAAGCAATGCTGTAGTTATATGCATAAATCCCATGATTCCTTCTAGCCATTTTGGAGTTATTATATGTGACTTCACCAGAAAAGGAAAATGGAAAGTTAAGCAATTACCTAATGAATGTATTTAATGGAGACAGTCAGTCTGGACCACATAAGCAGTAAGGTATTTTTGTCAGAATCACTTTGGGAAATTTGAATTATCAATACAGGCTCTTCAGCCCCTCAGGTATTGTGCACGTGTGGCAAAGGACTTGGAATAGGGGATGTTAAGTGGCAATCTTTTGCCTATTTCACAGACAAAGAAGTTGACCCTGTTTAAATAAACATTAAAATTTTTTAGGTAGACATTGGCAAGTTTAATTTTTTTCAGTGCAGTAAACGCTTTACCTCATGTGCTTTAGCTGACTTATAAAGGTTGTTTCTCTTCCTGTGGATGCCTTCAAATACAACTTTATCTAGCAGCACACTGGAAGTGGAAGAGGAAAGAGAGAGATTCCTCTACAGACTTCCGCGGCTCACCTTAAATGGTCTCCCACATGCTTGTGTACTTGTAGGTAAAGAATTCTGGCACTCAGAGCGCAAAGGGGTCAAATATGTAAATTAGCACTGTAAGTCAAAGGCCACGGTATGTTTTTTAAATAGCACTGAAATAGAGATAAACTCTACCTCCCACACTTCTGCCCCCTTGAGGTAGCCCCACAGCAAGCAGAAGGGAAGAGGGCTTTGTTTTCCACTCTCTCCAGTTCCCCAGTTCTGTCCCAGGCAAAGGCAGCTCACTGGAGTTATTCTGGGCAGGCTTATTACCCCTGAGAGGGAGGAGAAAGCAGCCGAGACCTGGGCCCTGACAACTTCTATTTTTCTGGAGCAGGGCTTGGGGGTGCTATGAGTACAGAGATGACATCAATTATAAAAGATAACAGAGAGGGGCGCCTGGGTGGCTCAGTCAGTTAAGCATCTGCCTTCTGCCCGGGTTATGATCCCAGGATGCTGGGATCAAATCCCGCATGAAGTTCTCTGCTCAGCGGAGAGCCTGCTTTTCCCTCTCCCTCTGCCTGCCTCTCTGCCTACTTGTGTTCGCTCTCTCTGTCTGTCTCTCTCTCTCTGTCAAAAAATTTTAATAAAATCTTAAAAAAAAAAAGATAACAGAGAGACTCACTTGATATTGGGGACAAAGCAAGGCCAAGCAAACACTCAGATGGACACAGATCTACCACCTGTTATTAGAACTGAAGGGCAAAATAAGGTAGTTGAGAAATCTCTACAATAACTTCCTGATCTCCACAAAGCACTCCTCCTTGTTTTGTGGGGACTTCAGTCTTCCTCAGCGTGCATGAGCCCCCTTTTCATAACACCGGCTGCATTACCCTTCCGAATACCGACCCTGCATTCTCTTAACCAGTGAATTGGCTAGTTCTCCCATCCCCACTCTTGCTCTGACACTCATGAGACCATGTCCCTCAACCTCCAAAGTTTTCTACCTTGAAAACCTCCTCTTTAAAATTCCCAGTGACAAAAGAGCCCCCCACTGACATCTTTCCATTCTTCAATTCAACTCCAGCTGACGCTGGTCATCATGGAATTTGAAATATGTGAGCCAATACATTTTCAGGTTTTCTCCCCATCTTACACTGTCCGGTCCATCTGGGAAACCATTTAAAGTTTGCTACTTTCAAAAATTATAGTTTCTTTTTTCTACTTACAGAAATAAAATACACTCAGGAATACCTTATTCTTTAGCGGCACACTATTCCATAGTGTAGATGTATCTGTAAGATGCTTGGCCATTTCAACAACATGTTCATCTGGAAGCCTTTAAATATTTGCTATTTTGTCACCCCCATCTTCTCTCAGTAGGTTGTATTCTGTTTTCCCTTTTGTACTTCCAGACTGATAAAATATTGTTAGGAGCAGTCACAAGAACTACTGATGAAATCCATGTCTAGAGGCACCTGGGTGGCTCCGTTGGGTCAGTGTCTATCTTTAATCATGTCATAAACCCAGGGTCCTGGGATTGAGTCCCGTATTGGGCTCCCTGTTCAGCGAGGAGTCTGCTTCTCCCTCTGCCCCTCTTCCCACTCATTCTATCAAACTCTCTCTCTCTCAAATAAATAAATGAACATCTTTTTTAAAAAATCCATTTGTAGTTCATGTTCTCCCAAGTTCACCTGGATCCTTCTTGATTTTTGGCTATCTTTTAATTTTTTTTTTTTTTTATCCATTTCACTCTTTGTATCTCAACAACTACTGTTTCCTCAACTTCTTCACTTTCCATAATTCCCAACTGTGCTCTTGATTTGCCTTTTTCTGGGAAGATGACTTAACATCATACTTTAGTGAAAAAAATAAAGGCCAATGGACTTGATGTGTCCCTCAGAATTCCTTGTGGCTTTTTCCTCCTTTTCTCCTTTAGTAAATGCAAGTCTGAGCTTTTTCTACCCCGGGCTCATGCCTCATAACTGCCCTCGGGACCTTGCCCTCCTCACTTAACTCTTCTTCCACCGAGAGGTTAAATAGCGTGCGCATGGTCACATAGCTTGTAAGCAGCAGAGCTGAACTTCAAGCCCAAGCAGCCTGGCCGCAGACTCCTGTGCTTACCCCCTGTGCTCTTCGGCCCTGTCTGATGCTACTGCCTCTACCCTCCTTCCTCCATCTCCTAATTTTCAAAAAAGAATCAAATAATAATCTTAGCCCTTCATTAAATCCTTACCACTTACGTTTTAATCCTGTATAATTTCCTTTATGACCCCACTAGTGTCCTGAAGGATATTTTTTCCAAGATGCCCTCATCATAAGATTTTTCTGGTTTGCCTCCTTCTCAGCTTTTCTATAGGATTTGAATCTATTGATCGGGAAAAGGACATGGGAAGACAACACACATCTATTACGCGGTAATTAGGTAACAGAAGCTTTGCCTATTATCTAGTCTAATTTAATTCTTATTACAGCTCTGGGGTAAAAGTTATATATTTCTTTTATATAGCTGAGAAAGAAAAAAAAAATTACAAAACACACCAAAGGATTTGTCTAAATCAGAGCAGACCTTATTTTAAAACAAAAAGAACCTCTTAGGACTCAGTGATACAAAAAAGAATTTTAATGAGCACAAGATTTAAATAGACACTTCACCAAAGAGTGCTAAATGAATAACAAAAACATATTTAACATTATTAATTATCAGGAAACAGCAAATTAAAAAGATACCACCTACGCACACTTGAACAGCCAAAATTGAGAAAATTGACAATACTAAGTGTTCACAAAGTTGTGAAATAATAGTATACGTGGCTGGTGGGAAGCTGAAGTAGTACTTTTGAAATGGTTTGGCGGTTTCCTACGAAGTTAAATGTATATCTACTATATAACCCACCAATCCCACTGCGAGGTATTTACCCAAGGAAAATGAAGACATGTGTTCACACGGAGACTTGTATTCTATTCACATGACAATTGTATTCATAATTGCTCAAAGCTGAAAACAATTCAGACTCCTTTCAATTGGTAAACAGAAATAAATTGTGGTGTATTTACAAAATGGATAACTACTCAATAATAAACAGGGATGAACTATGGTACCTGCAACAACATGGAAGAATCTGGAACACAGTCTGCTAAGTGAAAGAAGCCAGGCAGAAAATACTATATCTGTGAGATTCTAGAAAATTCTAGCAAAGCCATGATTATATTGATAAGAAGCAGGTCAGCCGCTGCTGGAGGCCAGCGATGAAGGAGAGGACTGAGTGTAAAAGGGTATGAGGGAATCCTGGGTGGTGATGAGAATGTTCTATATTGTGATTGTGGTGGTTATTTCACAGCTCTTAACATTTATCAAAAGTCATCAACAATTCATATAAAGCTGGTGTATTTATAATACATATGTTATAACAAAATATATTAATATATTATAGTAAAAATATACTAGAATAGGTAAAAATAAAATAATAAAACTTTAAAATACATTTTTAATTATACCTCAAAAAAAAAACCCAAATAAAAATATAAAAGCAAGGGGAGGAAAGTTTGAAAGTAATTAGTAATTAGGAAAGCTACATTGCCCTTAACCATGTGCCTTCTTCTCCTCTTCGTTCTTCCTTCCTTCCTTCCTTCCTTTCTCTATTCTTCTATAGTCTTTTTCCCATCTCTCAGGTTTTTATTTCCACAATAAATGATTAGTTGTACAAACTATCTAGAAAGTGACTATTACACGAGCAGGAGAAGGAGACAGATTTTGCGGAATCGTGTGTTGCAGACTTTCTCATGACTAAGCAAAACTTTGCTAGAGTGGGAGGTGGGCATAGCTGTGTTATTATAATGCTGGCTGTCAGAAAGGCAGGGCCAAATGGAACACTCAATCACAGCATCCCTATTAGCCCTTAAGATGGACATATTTGCCTTCTATTCCTTTCTATTATCTTGAATTTTGTATTTCAATTTCATCATCTTTGCAATATATCTCTTCTTCATGAGCCATCTAAATTCTTTGTCAGAGAAGAAAAGGAACATAAGGAAGGGGAGCAAAATTATAATAATGATGGTGATGCTTATAATAATGGGATTATCTCTATATAGGGAAAGGACTGTGGTGGTTTATACTCTGTTTATAGTTCTTTTCCCAAATCACAAAGGTAATTAATATTTCCCAGTACCAGTGTGCGATGATCTGAAATTACAGGGGAAAAAAAGTGAGATGCACTCTCATTTGTTTTTTACATATAGGAAAAGTTAAATGTACTGCTGTACTTGTGAAAATACCTTCATTTGAACGTCTAACTTGAGAATATTTGCTCCCTCTTGGGAGTGGTTAAGTCCAGATATTTTCTGTTTGCCCCTCCAGGTTCACTCTCTACCCCCCCCCCTTTTGGGGGGAGAAGGTTTTATTTATTTATTTTTCAGAGAGAAAGCGTATGCACGAGGGGGTGAAGGGCAGAGGGAGAAGCAGACTCCCCACTGAGCAGGGAGCCCCATGCAGGGCTTAATCCCAGGACCCTGGGATCATGACCTGAGTCAAAGGCAGATGCTCCATCAACTGAGCCACCAGGCTCCTCTCCAGTCTTCTTTTTTTAGGGACTGCTTTTGGGCATCCTTTTCTCTGACATCCACTGTGGTTTTGCCAATGAGAGGCACCAACAGAAGGGTGGTAAGAGAATAAAGTATTTCTTCTCCCAGACTGCTTTATGTCAGCCCACACATTAAGTAAAATTCTCTTTCAGAAGCCACCTAGCTGTCAGGTGCTCTCTTCTCACCTTATAGTTACAGCTACTGGCTCTGGACTTCATTGAGTTCTTCCTCCCTTTTCTCCTGCAGCCTTCATAAAAACCAATCCTATAGGGTTTCACTGCCCCTTGTTGGTTTCTCCCAACCCTGCTGTAAGAGATTGAATGGTGGCAGCCAAAAGGATATGACCACATCTTAATCTTTTATTTGGAAAAATGATCTTCGCAGATGTAATTAAGCTGAGGATCTTGAGATGAGGAGATGATCCTGGACTATTTGGGTGGTTCTAAATCCAATGACAAGTCTTCTTATAAAAGAAAGGGAAGACAGACTTAGAAGAGAAGGCAATGTGAAGCAAAGAAGAGGAGGAGGTGCTATAAAGGAAGGCAGGGATTGGAGTGATGTGGACACAAGTCAAGGAAGCCAAGGAGTGCCAATAGCTACCAGAAGCTAAAAGAGGTACAGAGAGATTCTCCTCTGGAGCCTCCAGAGGGAGTGCAGCCCTGCTAACACCTTGATTTTGGACGGAAATTCCTTTTGCTTTAAGCAACCAGGTTCTTAGAAATTTGTTATGGCAGCCCTAGGAAACCAATACACCTGCCCATACCTTTGTAAACAGACCCTCTTAAAACTCTTGCTAATTACACAGTTCGTGTGTGCCACATGTCTTCTGCCAAGATCTTCTAGGTATATCTGACAAAGAGTTCAGACCTTATTATTATAACTGAACTCTAGGAGTGTTTTGGTAACATATATGCAACGTTGGTACTTATCCTTTTTTTTTAACAAAATCTTTTTTTTTTTCATTTTATTTTATTTTATTTCTTTTCAGTGTTCCAAAATTTGTTGTTTATGCACCACACCCAGTGCTCCATGCAATACATGCCCTCCATAATATCCACCACCAGGCTCACCCAATCTCCTACCCCCTCCCTCCAAAATCCTCAATTTTTTCCTGGAGTCCACAGTCTCTCATGGTTCATCTCCCCCTCCAGTTTTCCCCAGCTCAGTTCTCTCCATCTCCCAATGTCTTCTGTGTTATTGGTACTTATCCTTATCCAATAGTATTTAAATTTGTATCTACTGGTAACTTTCTATTCAGCATGAGGGAGATCTAGATACATAAGATACATGACAAAGTCCCCGAATGACCTTATTGTTGGGTTGTTTCTCCTGTAAGCTAGTTCCACAGAAGGGATTCTAGTGTTTAAAATGTTCTATGAAACATCCTGAGCAGTGGGAGTTGATATCTGGAAGAAGAGACTGTAACTTAGTTTTATGAATAAGAATTTTCATATCTATTTTCAAAACTGTGATCCAACCAAGAATAGAGTCACCAGGTGGCCCTACTAAAAAACAACCCCTGTGGGAGACACCAGGCCAACAGAGAGTTGTGTGAATGTTGTTTATCAAGCGATAAAGCCATGACACAGTGCTGAGAAAATTAATGAGCAAAGAACCTTAGAAAGCTCTTCGGGGAGCACCTATGTTTAAGGTGTGAAAGATTGAAGAAGAAGCAAAATAGTAGTTAGAAGCTCAGGAAGAAATGCAAGAGAGTGAGGAGTTTCAAGGTACCTGAAAACATGGAATGCTTCTAAATCTGAACCTCAAAGGTTCAGAGGAATGAGTACTGATCAAAGGCCATTAATTTGGGGAGTTGAAAGAGAGTGCCTGGGACAAAAGCCAGATCGCAAAAGAAGGGTCTGCTGATCACTGATAAGGGTCTACTGTGCTCTGGCCACTTTTAAATACACAAACAGCAAATATTTCAGAGCCGTGGCTCTCCACATTGGCTGTACATTCTACTCCCTGGGGAGCTTTTAAACAATACCAACACTGGGGGCCCCTCTAGACCAATCAAATCAGAATTTGGGGGAGGGAAGTCCAGGCAATACCACCGTTTAGGAGCTTCTGGGTTCTTCTAATGAACATCCAAGATTGAAAATCCCCGCTGTGGAGGGATCTACAAACTACAGCCCAGGTCCAAATCCAGCCTGCTGACTGATTCTATAAATAAAGTTTATTGGAAAACAGCTGTATCCATAGTCAGCTGGAATATTGTCAGTGGCTGCTTTCATGTTACAATGGCAGAGTTGAGTAGTTGGGGTGGAGACCACAGGGCCCACAAAGGAACGATATGAACTATTTTGTCCTTATAGAAAAAGTTTGCTGACCCTTAGTCCAGAGGATGGTTTCTTAGCGTTGGCACTATTGACTTTTTTAATGAGGTAATTCTTCACTGTGAGAGGTTATTCTATGCATTTAGGAGGTTTAACATCCTTGGCCTTTATCCACCAGATGCCAATAACACCTCCCCCCAACTCCCATCCTCCACCCATCAAAATGCCTCCACACATTATTAAATGTCCCATGGCGTGCAAAATCTGGATGTTGAGAACACTGCTGTGGAGTATCAGAGAATATATGGCTTGTTCTTATTATCCACAGCAGTTAGGTTCTATAAAGTCACCAGAAACACTGAATTGCCAAATATTGAGCCATTGCTTCTAGGGGAAATCCAAGGTTAGGTTCCTGTAAGCTTCCGGTCACAATAAGATCAATACATAATCTTGTTTTTTGTATGTTTATGTTTAAAAGCAGCATGTTTAAGATACATTTCTCACAAATAATTATATGAGTGTTTCTTCATAATAAAACAGTTATTTTATTATTTCCTGACTCTGAGTCATGTGACTATAGATTTCTTTGGTTTTCAGCCTCACAACCATCCATCATCTCATGAACTCACCAATTCAGCCACTTTTTCAACTTTTTCATAGCTTTGTCATGCACTGTGGGTGGTAAGGTAGCACTCTCTGGAGCCGTCTCATGTATTGATTGGTGAATTCCCTCTTCCTTCTTCTGGACATACAATACTGTTAATTCATTAACACTGAGCTCACAGCCAGCAGCACTGCAACTCATGCCCAAACAAAGCTTATCTAATGCATGTGTTTTCTGCGTAAAGGCACAATAGAGTTTTGTGCTTAGGAACACTAGACAGCATTTCAACACTACACCTAGAGACATTTTAAACAGCAAAATCACCAACAAAAAGCTTAAAAATGCAGAAAATGTGGCAACAAATAGACTACAAAAAGGATACTGTTTACAGTATGAGAGACAAAACAAGAAGGCAGAGCACTGCCTTATTCTGCCTCCAGTAGAAGTGCATGTGACAGGGGACTCAAACTTTTGGCCTTTCTGCGCATGTCCACAAATGACCCCAAAAGCACCACAAGCATTGATTGTAAAATTACCAATAAATTTTAGTGGGTAGAGTAAATAATACTGAAGATCAATCTTATGAGAGATCAACACTAAACTACCACAAAATAAATCCAGTATAGATGAGGACAATGGTTTATTTATCCTTATATGTCAAGAGCTTAACACAAACTAATGTTCAGTACTTTTTTATCTATTGAATCAATGAATACTAGAAACAAAAAGCATTCTAATCCGCTTGTAGGGTTTTTTTTTAATTAAAGCAATTCTTACGTATAATGTGAAGAATAGGGAGAATTTACAAACAGTCTAGTGATTTTTATTGACTATTCAGTACCATCTGAAGAAGTCTGAAACTTGTCAACTGGTTACCCAAATGTGGAGGACGCAGATGAAACTTGAAGAAAGGACCATGGAATAAGTAGAGAGGCTGACAAGTATGAAGCTAAGGCAGTTGGAAGGTCCCCTTAAGCTAAAAGAAGTTTGGGAACATGGATCCCCAGCCATCCTGACTTCTGGCTACTGTTGGGTTTTTGTTTGTTTTTTGTTTTGTTTCGTTTTTAAGTAGTCTCCACGTGCAGTGTGGAGCCCAGTGTGGGGTTTGAACTCACCACCCAGCGATCAAGATCTGAGCTGGGATCAAGAGTCAGACGCTTAACACACTGAGCCACCAGGGTGGCCCTATCCTGACTTCTGTTGCCTGGGTCAGCTCAGTCTAGTTCTGGATGTCTCAGGGAAGTCATGGTTGCCTCTGTGACTTTTCGTGACAGTTAACAACTGAACTGTAAGGTTTGTTCAGTAAAGAGTAAATTCTTTTCCTCATGTATGGATGGAGTTCCTGTGTTGTCTGGGATTTCTACGAAGGAATTCCTGCTCTCTTGGCAGTCATTTGCAAATGCCACAATTTTTACTAATGTCCAAGATCGGTATAATAACCTCAGCCGTGAGATCTTAGATTTTAAAATTAGCACAATAGCTACCATATATAGTGCTTATTATTTATCCGGTACAATTCTCCGTGATACTTGCATATGGAATAACAATATGTATAATTCATAATATTCATATACTATGAATAAACATGTACTTATTCACAATAAATTTAAGTCACAATAATTTAGGATTAAGAACAGTTATTACCTTCTCCATTTTATAAGGAGGAAGCAGAAGTACTCAGAGGTTAAGTAACTTGCCCAGGGTCAAACAGCAATTAAGTGAGAAAGCAAATCTTCAGATCTAAGTTTACCTTCTGACTCCCACCCACCATGCCATCTGCAGACGTAAAGAGACTACACTGTAGTTTGATATGATCTTTGGCTACACTTTCTGAGTCCACAGACCTATTAATCACTCAGTAATATTTGTTGAACATGCATCTAGCGAACAGTAGTCAAATACAAAATTTCAATGCACTTGAGTTTGTAAATTTTCACTGGGGCTTAAATGAGGTAACTTGTTTTCTGCTTTGTTTGTATTTTCTTTCGTTCTCCGATTCAGACTGTCATCTTCCTTTTCTCCTTTTTACTAATGTAACTTGCCTCAAAATTAGGCATAATATGAACAATAAAATCATGTTTCTGTCATGGAGATTTTGTAATTCATGGAGGAAGATCAAGACATCCTGTCAAAGTGATGTTAAACCATTTTCATAGGTACAAAGGTAGGAGCCTAGGAAGACCAGGAAATCCTGGTCTGTAGCACAAGTGGAAGAAAACAATTGTTTCAGCTGAGACATGAGTCTATTTCACTACACACCAACTGAGATGATTCAGAGGCAAGAGTAGCTTTATACAGTGACTGCCACAGCAACCTTGAAAACCTATCTGTTTTGCCCATAACCAAATTAATCACGTGCAGAATGGCTGAATCTGATAGGGATTTCTTATCTAGCACTTGTGGCTGCATATCAGCCTCTGAGCCCAAAAGACAGAAAGGACACGGGAGCAGGGAGGCGTAGGCGCTATTGTTTATACTCTTCAATATAGAAATCTTCTCAGAAAAAAAGTGAGGAAACCAGGCCTGTCAGAATGTATGAGAGGAAAACGATTGATCTACTTGTAAAAAATACACTCATTCAATAAACTAGCCAAGACCACAGCAGTAATGCATGATGCTTTAGGAAAGCTTGTCCTTTACCTCAGAAGGATGCCCATGCAACACCACGGACCACCAAACAAGAGGCCCCTTGAGCTAGGGGGAAAACATAAAAGCAGAGAGGTTGATCCGCTGTAACTTAGTCATTTCTGTTCTTGATTCAGCTTTGTCCTTTTAAGTCTCCTCAAAATTTCCAGCTTTCCAATCTTTAAAAGAACTAAATAAAAGCTGATGGGAGGCAATTAGCAAAACACCAGCAGAATGGTAAATAGAGACTTTTTTTTCCCCCAAAGCAATCTAACCCATTGAACAAAAATAAAACCGTATTTTGTGAGTGAAAGGAGGTAGAGTGGTTTTCATTATTATGTATCTAAAATATAACCTCTCTCATATATAATCCATTCAAATATAATCTAATCTTGCTAAGCAAGAATTAAATTTTTTTTGGAGGATGAATGAAAGGTGTATCATTATCTTCTCTTTTAAATGTGATCGGATAGGGGTGCCTGGGTGGCTCAGTTGGCTGGGCATCTGCCTTCTGCTCTGGTCATGATCCCAGGATCCTGGGAGAGCGAGGAACCTGATTTTCCCTCTCCCTTTACCTGCCACCCGCCCTGCTTATGCTCACTCAATTTCTCTCTTGGTCAAATAAAAAGATAAAATCTTAAAATAAAGATCATATAGTCCCAGACAAATGTCTTAAGATATTTAATTATATATTTATTCTTATTGAGTAAAATTTAGGATTTTTAGGAAATAATATTTGTTATTACATATCCTAATGTGACATTCTACTAGTGTATCTAAAGTCACCAACAACCTAAAATACATTTTGTTTTCTATTTGGTCCATATTTATTACTTCCTTAATTTTAAATTCATGAAAAATGTTTCATATTAGATCCAAAGTGTAAGAAATACATGGGGGCTCTCTGCTAAATGCATGAAAATTAAACTCGGGATCTGATAAGATTTGAAATGAAGTTATTGAAGAAATGAGGAATGCTCCCAGTCCCTGGTCTTGTTAAAAATAGGACGGAGTCTCATCCGTCTGGGCGAGTTGGGTGTGGTCCGGCTGGAGGCAGGACGATGGACTAGAATAGATGACCGCACACTGTCCCCGACATCCTGGGGACTACACGATTCTAGAAATGCTTAGACTTGGTCTGGTAAGAGTAAATGAGTGAAAAACTCTTCTGAGTTTATATTGAACAAGGAGGGACTGAGAAGTAAACATATCCTCCATTCCTGTAACTGAAAAACACCTAGACTATATGGGCAGCCTCTTCTTACCCAATCAATATATTAGACATGGTGATGCTAGAAAGGATCCCTGAAATTAGCCAGCCTTAGGCAGAAGTGTGTGTCTCTTACTTTTAAGAAACTGAATCCCCTAGGAATTCGGGGAAGTGTACTATTTAAAGGAATTCTATATTGAATCCTTTCATTAAGAAAATATTCACCCTTGGTTTTGCTTTTTTTGTTTGTCCATGATTCTGGTTTTCCTAAAGTGAGACGTACTTGTAGAGTATTATCTTAATTTTCACCACTACATTAAGAATTGTTTAAATGACTGTTTATTGACCGTACTGTTGTGTAACTATTAAAATTAAAGCTATAAAAAATAGACAACACAGGAAAGTAAAAATGACATATTACATGAGAAAGGTAGAATTTGAAATGGTGCACTTGCTGGTTACCAAAACATAAAAATCTTAATTATATCAGAATGAAGATCAGAAGCAGCTTTTATAAGATATGAGTACAGAAAATTTACATAAATGTGCCAACCGATTTCAAAATCAATTTAAATTTAATTAACTGAACCATTCATGTTTTTCTGTTGGCTCTTTGCTTGAAGTGAAATAATGAGGCATACTTCACTGAGTAAGAACTCAGTTCAAATCCTGATTCTGTCTCTCTGAAGCCTTGGGCAAGATGTAACCTCACACAGCCTTCTCGTTCTCACCAAAAGATAGTAACCTACAAAGCAAGATGATTGAGAGAATTAAGTGAGATAACATTTAGTAAGTGGCATTATGCAAGAACTTTCAAATGTACAAGATTCATGGATATTAAATGTAAGCAGGACCTCTAGCAAGCCAACTAGAAAGTGGATGTCTAGCAGGCTGGATCCTGGAGGGGAAGGGGTGCCTGACCCAACTGTACTTTGCCCACGTCCCAGCAATACTAATTACCCACTAGCAATCTAGTCTCTCTGCACAGTGCTGAGAAAGGACTGTTAGCTCCACCCTTTGAGCACATAAGAGACCCATCTTTCAAAGAGTTGGAATAGCCTGATGATTCCACAGCAGTAAACACGAGGCCCTATAATCACATTATCCAGGAATCTAACTTCCTTCTAGACATCAGGGAGCAGGTACTAGTCTTCTGACTGTTAGATTAGATTTCCTCCTCCCTCACGGCCAGACATCTCCCGAAGACAAGGAAATCCATCTAAAGCATCTTGACAGGGCAGGATCACTTGCATTTCATTATCGCGGCTCTGTCGGTCACAATATGTACCAAACCCAGAAAGTCCTGACAAAGATCGCACAGCTTACAATCATTGCATTCTGCAATGCACATACAGGAAATGGAAATGACTGGGTTTCATGTGAGCTGGAATTTAGTCCACCAGACAGATTTACAACTTTGCTTATGTTCCATACCAATTTGAATGGGGAGGTTGCAAACATAAGAGGGTTTATGCAATTCTAGTGGCATGATTTGATGGAAAGCAATGTCCCCTCAAAGTGTAGGTGAACAAGTTAGTGTCAATCTGAAAACTACCACACTGGGGTGAATTTTAGGCCCCTAATGTTGTTCAATATTCCTTATTAATGATGAAATGGAATTGGGAAAATTCTCAATTCTGGCATGATGTCAAATATGACAAGATTATTAACACTTAAAAACACACAAGAAGGGGCGCCTGGGTGGCTCAGTGGGTTAAGCCGCTGCCTTCGGCTCAGGTCATGATCTCAGGGTCCTGGGATCGAGTCCCACATCGGGCTCTCTGCTCAGCAGGGAGCCTGCTTCCTCCTCTCTCTCTGCCTGCCTCTCTGCCTACTTGTGATCTCTGTCTGTCAAATAAATAAATATAATCTTTAAAAAAAAACACACACACACAAGAAGAAAATTGAAAGTGTTCTTTGTAAATCAGAGCTATGTGTAAGTAAACAAAGAAGTTTTCTAGAAAAATTGGCGACATTAACCCATGCCCTGAAATAATATTCTCTACTAATGTAATAAGTGAAATTATTATCTAGACATAAACATCAATAAATGGGCTCAAGATTACAGTGGAACACATGTTAAAGATACTGATAAATCAATAGTGGATTTGTCTTGGTCCTTTTTATAATAATAGAACACGATAGTATCTTAAAAGAAGGGTGGACTGTAAGATCTTGGTAGAGCACTGCTTTATTAGACCATCCAATTGAATCAGGATGTAGTAAATTATGGGAAATCTAGAAAATACATCTAAATATTAGAAAATACTTAAAAAGAAGATGAAAGACCTAAAATTATTAGCCAATAGAAAAGATGCCTGAGTTATCACAGAGCACCAGCTAAGCATTATCCATCTTCCACAGGGCAGGATATGATTTCTTATTGTCAAAAATTGAAATTTAAACACCTAGAAGTAAGTGATTTCTTGATAATAAAAATGGCTGAATTCTTGAGTAGGTTATTGAAAGAAGTTATGTGACCCTACAAAGTCACAGGTCAGTGACAGATAAGAAGCTCTGCTTAATGTGAGCTAGTCTGATGCTTATGAAACCAGCTGTCATACCAGAGCATGTCTAGGGGTCTTAGCCAAGTCTTATATGTCGTTAACATTTTGACTTGTCTCCTACTTTCAATCTGCTGCCCTCTTTGCTGTACATGCAATCCTCTGGTGATCTCATCCTCTCCCTTGGTTTTTTTTTTTTTTTTTTTTTTTTTTTAATTTATTTGACAGAGAGAAATCACAAGTAGATAGAGAGGCAGGCAGAGAGAGAGAGAGAGAGAGAGAGGGAGAGGGAAGCAGGCTCCCTGCTGAGCAGAGAGCCCGATGTGGGACTCGATCCCAGGACTCTGAGATCATGACCTGAGCCGAAGGCAGCGGCTTAACCCACTGAGCCACCCAGGTGCCCCCTCTCCCTTGGTTTTGACAACTAACATATAGAGTGCTGGTCTCGGACCTCTCCTCTTAACTTCATATCCATGGATATAAGTACTTGCCAGACACATTCACTCACATATTCACTGGCATCTCTCCCAACAAATACTTTTATACAAATATTTATAATATTTGTAATATTTATAATTCAAGATAGCCAAAAGATGGAAATAACCCAAGTATCCATCAATAGATGAATGGATAAACAAATTGTGGTATAAATATGCAATGGAATATTATAGGACCATGAAAAAGAATGAAGTACTGATACATGCATTCTACAGTGTGTTCAAAAACATACTTAGAGAAGGAAGCTAAACCAAAAAAAGGCCACATGTTGTATGATTCCTCTTATATGAAATGTACAGAAGTGGCTAATCCACAGAAAGAGAAAGCAGATTGCTAGTTGCCAGAGGCTGGGAAGAGAATGGAGAGTTGGAGTGATTGCTTACTGGGCAATTTTCTGAATTGAATTCATGCAACTTACAGTCTTTACGATATAAGCAAGTATAGAAAGTAAAACAGTAAGTAATAAGAATGTGCTCATTTAAATTTTCAATATACACCATGATATATAATGTATGTGGTACTCACATTCTTTTATAGTCAGTCCCTTGCCACACTAACTACTAAAATATGGCAGGATTGATAGTGTGTCACTTCTGAGGTTAAGTTACACTGTAGCTTCTGTCTTGGTTGTCTCTGACACAGGCATTCTCTTTTTCTCTCTTCCTCTCCTATAGAGAGGCTCACATGGAGGGAAATGGAGGATGCAGCCAATAGCCACATGAGTGAGATTAGAAGTGCATCCTCCAGCCCAGTCAAACCTTAAGGTGACTACCGTTTCACTTGATAGCTAAGTCTTATGAGACTTATGAGACCTTGAGCCAGAATCAACCAGCTAAGCCACTCCCAAATTCCCCACCCTTGGAAACCATGTGAGATAATGAATGTTTATTGTTTAAGTTGCAAATTTTGTACTAATTTGTTGCACAGCAATAAATAACTAATACAATTATTAAAACTCAACAGAAACCATGGTTATTTGGGACTTAGACCAACAAACTATTTTTTCTGGGAGGAGTATTTTACCACTCATGTTGTTTAGTGATAAAAGGGTGCATAGTGAGAATATAAAACATACTGACTTTAGTTAGCTTTCTTATTGCTTTGAAATTCTCCATAGATAATGCACCCCGTTATTGTCTGTATCCAGAATGAAATGCTCCCACTGCTCTCCTATAACCTGACTTAGTTCCACCATCATCTATTCCTTCTCTGGAATAGCTGGAGTTTCTGATTCTAGTCTCGCTCATCAACACTGAATGTATCTACCACAGTGATAGCAATGTAATTTTTCTAATCATAAATCTGACCTTGTAACTCAGATTACAATTCAGATTGTATAAAATCCCTTAACAACTCCCTTGTGCATACAGAATAAAGCTCAAGTGATTTACAAAACTCTTCATTTCTGCCTTTGCAGAAAAATCTCACTTATTGCACAATAGTATTCTAATAAGATCGTCATGATCTGGCCCCCCACTGAAGCCTTTCCTGCCTCAATCCCTACTCACCCCTGCACGTACTTGTCGTTGTAAGTCATAATCAAAGATCTGTAGTTCAATAACTATACACGTACTCTTTTGCACAGTCTGATCTTATGCCTGGAATTCTCCAGTTCTCCTCTACCCCACTCCATTCTAATTGTCTATTTACTCAGTAAATTCATTTTCTCTGCCCATAAACTATAGCTAAAAATGTCTTTTCTCAGACAGGCTTCGTTGGACTACTTCAGTCCAAATAAAGTGCCTCCCGCTTATCCAGCTCACCATATTCTATAGCGATCATGCATTCATATGTCTGTTTTCTCTACTAGACTGAGAACCGCTCAAGGACAGGAATATTTAATTTGCCCTTAGTGCCCTGTTGGTTAACAGTATCAGCCCATCCCGTATACCTGTGCTAAACAATGGAATGAATAAATATTGAAAATTACAGCAACAATAGCAACAAAAACTATCCACTCTCACAACATCCTAGCTCACATACTACTGTAAATTTTACACAAGCATTTCCATATTTTTACATAAATTATCAATTTATATTCATAGTATTAACATGGTTTAACAGTCTGAATTGGTTTTGTTTCAGACAGTTTTAACTGCTATCTGTTCAAGCTCGCTAATCTAAGTTGCTATTAATCTTTTCAAGTATACCTTTCATCTCAGGCATTGTTTTTTTATTAATAAGTAGAGATCGTAACTGCAAGTTAAATATACCTTCTAGTATGGTTGTCTTCTAGAATGTTACCCTTCAGTCTATAATACATAAATCATCTTTCCTTTCTTTCATTGGTCCTACCTTCTTTCTTTCCATCCTTCTTCCTTCTTCATCTACCCGTTGAAAAGAAATTTATCAACATAGGTTTCTTTGAAATTTGCGGCAACTTAGCTCATCATGCTGGTGTTTCTGGTGGTGATGTTGGGGGCAAGAATGGTAGAAGAGGTGGTGAGGGTGATGGCAGGCTTGGAGAAGGGAAAGGGAGAGAAGAGAAAGAAAGGAAATTCAGTCTAAGTGGGATGGTAGTACTGAACAATGTAAAGCAATAGGACCTTCAGTATGATAAGTCCTGGGGTTTTGCCCTAGATTTTTACCTTACCATAGAGAACTACATTAATGAGGCCAATCATTGAATATCTATGAGCTTTGGTCTTTTTCCATACATAAAATCACTAATAATAATTAATACTTTCATAGTGTTTAAACTGTGCCATGCACTATTCTACGCGCCATTTGTATATGAATTCATTTAATCTCTCAACAACCTCATTTTACCCTTTCCCAGCTGGGGAGTGGAAGAGCCAGCTTTAAACCTAGGCAGTCTGGCTCGAGAGTCTGTGCCCTTAGTAAAAATATCTACCTGGAAGGATTTCAGGGAAGATCAAAGGAGGTAACTCATATGAGAGGGTTCACAAACTAAAAAGTAATGACGATGTTAAAATAATTTCAAGATATTGATGATGGCAAATGGTGGTGATAAAGTCCAGGTAAGACTACAGGAAATCCTGGGAACAAAAACAAAGTGTTGTTGAGAATTAACTATAATTGTAAATCTGGGAAATGTTCAGGCATTAAGGAAGCTGAAGTTGATGTTTCCTTTATGTGTTCTTTCCTTCTTCCCTAGCTTTCTAACTCCATAGCAGCATCTGGTGAAGAGAATCACCAATGCCTTCTACCTTGCCTTGGCTAATAATCTACATGCCAGAGAACCCATACCCTAGAAGATAAAAACTGACAGAATTTCTAGTCTTGGGTTTTTATTTTTATTGAATATTTCTATGTGATCTTGGAGCATAACTTTTCATTTCAGAACTGCATTGAAGAGTATGTTTGTGTGTACACATATACATACGTACAAACATCATGTCTGCATGCCTGCTGATTAAATCTCAGCTTTTAAGACATTTGTTGTTCTATCCCATTATTAAATACTTAAAAAAATCTCTAACGTCTGAGAATAGAAATGACTAGTTGCCTTTAATCTGGGTCGGGCGTTAAATTTTTTTTTTTTTTTTTTTTTAAAGAAAGAAATGGGGAAAGACAAAAATTCCCCTCTATCTCTTTGGAATCTTTCTTTCTTTCTAGATTGATTGACTGATTGATCGATCAGGGAGAGAGAGAGCACAAGCAGGGGGACCGGCAGGCAGAGGGAGAAGTAGGCTCCCCACTGAGCAGGGAGCCCCATGTGTGGTTTGGTCCCAGGGAGCTGAGATCATGACCTGAACTGAAAGGCAGACACTTAACTGACTGAGCCACTCAGGCGCCCATCTTTGGAGAATTTCTGTAGAAGTTCTGTTATTGCAGAGCATGCTGGAAACGTCCTCATTAAAAGAGCCTTAAAATATTGGGAGCACAAGCACCTTTTCTTGACCTCTTCTATGAAGTCACAGAATCACAGCCTACCTCACACAGGTACCTAAACATATTGCTGCATGGGGTAGGCTATTTTAAAAAGTGAAATTACAGTTGAAAGAAATAACCCTCAGTAGACACATGTTTAATAACATGATTTTGTTAGTCCTACTAAAACATTTTTTTAAAAAGTCATGTCTTTAAATGATTTTTATCAAAAGCATTTTGAAAACCTGGAAAGCAAGGGCACAACATTTTAAATCTATCTCTAGGAAACAGTGACCTCCACAAAATCCAAATTTTGAACAAAAGGTGGCTTGAGGACTGCTGGCCTATAGAAAAGAAACCAGACCATAAGGTGAGAGAAATGTTTTCTTCCTATTCCACTGGCTTATTTCCTTGACTCCAAAATTTTAAATTATTTGGGATTTTGATGTCATCAAAGGTTATTAATTAATCCTATCAGCCACCTGTTTACAGATTCCTAAGATGAACTAATGACTGCATATAACAGAACCATGGTTCCTTGAGGGCAGGTCTATATCTTTATTTGCCTTTAGAGCCCATCAACAAATAGTCTCTTGCATACTGATGGTGCTTACTGTATGCTCACTGGATGAATTAATTAGTTACTAAGTTATTTCATTTGTCCCTTTGGTGGAGATGATCATCTGGGTAGGTCAGTTAAAATGATCAAGTAAAATCTTCTTTATGGACCACCCTTTCCAAACAGAGTTGTTTGTGGGGAATGTATGTCCTTGATACTAAACTGAGTCCTCAGTTCCACCACATTGTTAGATAGCAGCACCCAACTTCATGCATAACTTGCTAAATTTAGGACTTACCAGTCCATCATCTATGGTAATAAATATTCACTGTAATGGAAGTCCCTTTAAGAAACTTATGGAACCCTGTTATGGAACAGGCGTGGAAGGAAGGAAAAACCACAAGCCAAGAGGTAATAGAAGAGGATGAATCTGGAAAAATGGGAAGAATCTGGTCCAGAAGGGAGTTGTAAGTGTGATAAAAAGCATGAACTAAACAGTGCTTCTCAAACTCCGGTGAGAGATAGGGGAGACATTCTGAGAATTTTAAAATGTGTGTTTTATTTTGATGAAAAAAACATTTTTAAAGAATATTCCACTTATAATGATAATACAATTTTATTTCTTAAGGCAGGGGTCTATAAAATAGGGGCTACAGATAAATATCTAAGAAGCATCAAGCTAGAAGATTAATACAGACCCTTCTTGAAGACTGTAAAAACTTTATTGTGGAGTAAAACCACTGGTTCCCTTTTATCTACATTCTTATTTGTTTAAGCCTCTGAGAGTTCTAACATTTATGTCAGTCACACTTTCATCTTGCAAAACTTGGCCTTTCTATTCTAAGTGTTTGGTAAATGTATTACAGACATCAGCTAGTTACCTGGAGTGGAAGCAAGAGTACCCATAACCAGTAATTCTCCACGTTCTGTGTGCAGCCTTTCTAATAAATCTAAATCCCATTTCCAATTCGCCGGTGTTCTAGTACAGGGGGTTTTGCAGCAAAATATCTAAACTAATCCTTCAATTATTTCAATACTCTTTGGCAGATGGCATTAGAACAAAGGCATTCATCAATGTTAATTTGTTTGGTCCACTTCTGATTACCTATAGTTTAAAAAAAAAAAAAAAGTTTGCCTTTGGTTTTAAGTGAAGCCAGACTGGAGATCTCAGATGGCAAAATTTGTGCTTCAACGTCTTTAACTTGTTGCTGCTTCTGCATGGACACAGCTCTCCACCTTTCCCTCACACAACCTTCTTATAGCTGACTATTCTCTTCCAGACCATTGCCTCAAAGAGGTTTTCCCTGACAACTCTACTTAAAATTTCTAACCTAACTCTCACAAAGTTGGTCTCCTCCCATTATACTGTCGCTTTCTTCATAGAGTTTACCACAATTTACTATTGTTTCATGTCTGCCCCTTTCTCTAGATGGTAAGCTCCGTGATGGCAAACATCAAGTCAACTGCCTCCCCAGTGGTGTCTGTGTGTGTCCTGCTTGAAGAGGATGCTTCTTCAATGTCGGCAGAGATGTAAATTACAGCTTCTCTTGGGGGAACATCACTTAGTGGTTCATGCTCTCCCAGGGGTCATCTCGGCACAAAGTTCATTAAGAATCTTTCATGACCTCCTTCTCTCAAACATGCTAAGTATGAAGAACACATTTCAAAGAATTTGATATTATTTAAAAAAATTTTTTTAAGAGCAAGCCAATTGAGTTTGTTAGAGAAATAGCTGATCTGGGTTTGGGCATGAACTCTACAAAAACCTGGGACAATTTTATTAAACTAGAAAGCAAAAAATCCATCAGACTAGGAGGGACATAAGATGGACATAGGAGCCAAGTCTAAGAGTCTCCTATTGGCCAAAGATGGGACAATTTGAATACCAAAAGAATAAGGACTGTCATGGTTTGAAACAAATAAAATATATAAAAACCTATAAGTTCAGAATATTATTTAAAACTGGTTAGCTTTGGAATGACGTATGGCATCAGTTCATTTTTCTGAAAATTAGTAAACAAAGAGAAATTTATCTTGCTTTCTCTGTGCTAATTGTATTTCAAGTTAACCAAAGAATTTGAAGAAAAATTTTCTCCATAGACAATTTCCAACTAATAAGTGCATAAGAAATGATAAAATTTTAAAACCATAATTTTGTCACACCAAATGAAATAATGGGTTGAAGTAGCACTCATGAATGACTATTAAAACCATGGAACTTTTTAGTGGATAATCAGCCTGATAATACCAGAACTTCTGATCAATCTATCAATTTATCACTAAAAATGGGTCAATCAGTCACGATGTGTCTCCTGATGTGATATGATGCACATCCCACCCCCTGTGCTTGTTCAGTACCATCTAGGAAGCATTCTTTGCCAAAAAAAAAAGAAGTGAACCTAAATGTAATGAAACCTCTAGAACTAAATATCACTTTAAGTGACATCAGGAGGTTGAAATCAGCCATGTGGGACATTTTATAAAACAAACACCCTGATTTCTTTAACAAATAAATATCAAATTAAAAAGTGAGTGGGAGCAAACTTCTATATATTGATATATCTGATATGTCAACCAAATTTAAGATGTGAACATTGTTTCAGTTTGATTTAAATGAACTACAAAAGCCATTTTTAGATAACCAGGGAAAAATGAACAAGAAAAGGTCAGTTGATCTTAATAAATTATTCTGAATTTCGTTAGATGTGATCATGATATTGTGTTAAAAAAAGTTCTTGTTTGTTTGAAGTAGGTATTAAAATAGTTGCAGATGAAATGACATAATGTTCGGGATTTGCTTTAAAATACTACAGAAAAATGAAAGCATGTTTGTGTGGGTGTTGGTGTGTGCAGTGAGTGGGTGTAATAAGATTGACAAAAGTTGGTAAGTGTTGAAGCTGGTTCATTGTTCTCTCTGCTTTTGTATTTGTTTGAAAATAATCGGGATTAAAATTAGAAGTTGAGTTTTGTTTTTGAAGTGTTTTAGTATAAAATATGACAAATGTGCAAAAAAGCCTATGAACCATTTAAAGAAAAGCATTGAAATATATTCTTATGTATCCACGACTCAGTGCAAAACATGAAATATTACCACTTCTATTAGTCCCCTGTGGGCCCTCCCTGAATATCTCACTCTTCTCCCTCAGAAATACCCACTATTCTGAATTTTCTGATATCTATTTATTGTTCTTTATTTAATTTTTGTTTTACTATTCATACACCATTCTTACATAATATACTATTTAGTTTATTTTCTGTTTCAGAATTTGATACAAATGGAATGATGCTTTACGTTGACTCGCTTCTTCAACATCAATTTTTCTTTTTTTTTTTTTTTTAAGATTTTATTTATTTATTTGACAGACAGAGATCTCAAGTAGGCAGAGAGGCAGACAGAGAGAGAGAGAGGAAGGGAAGCAGGCTCTCCGCTGAGCAGCCCCCGCCCCAATGCGGGGCTCTATCCCAGGACCCTGGGATCATGACCTGAGCTGAAGGCAGAGGCTTTAACCCATTGAGCCACCCAGGTGCCCCTCAACATCAATTTTTCAAAGATATGTGTTGATGCTTTTAATTATAGTTTATTCATTTTCACTGCTACAAAGTGTTCCATTGTGTGCATGTACCATAACCTCTTTATCCATTCAATGGTTGATAGACATTTTAATTTTTAGTATATTGTGAACATTTCAGTATATTTCTCTTGGTGCATTTATAAATACTTTCTTTGGGGTATGTATCTACATGTAAAATTACTGTGTCATAGTATACATGCAAATGATGTTGGGCAATGCCAAACTGTTTTCTAAAGTGGTGGTTATACCAATTCACGCTTTCTTTGGAAACCAGTTTTCAAGATTTCCCCCTCTTCCACATCTTCACCTAACTAACACTTAATATTTTCGGTCTTATTTTTTGTCAATCTGGTAAGCGTGAAATGGTGTTTTATTATTATTTTAACCTGCATTTCTTTGTAATCAATAAGGGTGGACATCTTTTCACAAGTTATAGGAACATTTGAGCTTCTTCCTCTGTGAAATATGCATTGGACTTTTGCTCATGTTCTGAAAAGCTGTTTCTCTTTTTCTTATTGACTCCAAGGAGTACTTTGTATATTCTGTATATTAACTTTTTATAGTTTTATGGATTAGATATAACTATTTTGTGGCTTGCTCTTTCACCTAATAGAATCCTTTGATGAACAAGTGTTCTCATTTTTCATATAGTCAAGTTGATCAATCTTGCACTCTTGGTCACCTTATTAAAGGAATTTCTCCCTACCTCAAGGTATAAAGATATTTCCCTATGTTATCTTCTTCTTTTTTTTTTTTTAGATTATTTATTTATTTATTTGACAGAGAGAGAGAGAGAGATATCTCAATTAAGCAGAGAGTCAGGTAGAGGAGGAGGGGGAAGCAGGCTCCCCATTGAGCAGAGAGCCCCGATGTGGGGCTCAGGGCTCTAGCCCAGGACCCTGAGATCATGTCCTGAGCCAAAGGCAGAGGTTTAGCCCACTAAGCCACCCAGGTGCCCCCCCCTATATTATCTTCTAACACCTTTATCATTTTGTTTTCTAATTTAGGTCTTTAATTCACTTTAATTCACTTTTGTTTCCCTTTTGTGAGGCAGGGCTCCAATTTCAAATTTCAATTTTCATTTTTTCCAACCGACGGAGAATCATTTATGGAAAACTTCATTCTTTCTCCACTCCTCTGCAATACCAATTCAGTCATAAATCAAGTGTCTACATAATTGTGTGTGTGTGCTTCTGGGCTCTTTAACACAGGCTGGATTTTCATCATCCAGAAAAAAGTAGAGCAGTCTAAGTTTGGTAATTTCCCTTATCACCTCAAGCCTTTCAAACACAGGTTCCTAAAACACAAGTTAGTTCATGTCAGTTCTCTGCTCAAAAAACATGAAAGGGTCCTGCTTTGAAACAATGTAAGGAACTTTAAAGCTCCCCCTCACTAGACAGTGAAGCATGCTGAACTTCAGATTTACATCAACCTCAACAATGCCCACCATATAGCAGAAGCTCAGTAAATATGAGTTTCTGTATAGGATTTTACATAGGCTAACTGTTAATTTTTTTTTTTTTTAAGAGAACATGATTTGTCTCCTGGCATATCCAAAATGTTCTCATATGAACTTATTTATTTTGTTTTGTTAAAATGTATAACCTTAAAATTTGTCTAAATCATATAAGATTATAAGAGCCTCACATCACTGTCTCTTTGTCTTAAAGTATCTTATTAACCTGCTTTGAATTAGAAATGTAACCATATAAAAATATAACTGCTTAACAAAATCAGGCATTTGATTTTAGTCTGATTTACCTTTTGTGCTCTAGGTAAACAGACTCTTTGAAAACCAAAATGACAAAACAATAATCAAGGTCTATTTAATAACAAGTGAATTTTTTATTGCATTTTATTTGATGTGCAAGAACTCCAATTTGGAGGTGATTTCTTACTTACTCTGTTGTACATTTTGGTATTATCTCTTTTGGAGCTAGAATATAAAAGTCTTCTACAGGCAGCTTCAGGGACCAATTAAGTCCATTAAATTATATCCAGTTACGTAGTGAACTGGACCACGGCTGTCTGGGGCTGTCTATAACTGTGACAATTAGGAAATGGAGAGAGGCAGAAAGAGAGATTGATTTTATATGTCACTGAAGCACACTGCAACAATATGCCAGCCTGACTTTCAAAATGGCCTTAAAATATTCTAAACTCAGGGAGTTTCCTTGCTCCTGAGTGGGAGTTGACAGACTGTCTGGCAGCATTAGAAAGAGGCAGGGAAAAGCTGATGTCTATATTGTGTCCTCTAATAATAACATTCTGCCTCTTTGCGACATCTCCCCTTAGAAGGATCCGTCTGTTTGTTGTGAGGCGTGAGTGTGTGTGTGTGTGTGTTTCAGAGAGCTTGCCTCCCCTTGCGCAGGGGGCAAGATTTCACCTCTCACATCTGGGAAACCCAAACCGAAGGACACTAACCTCCCAAGGTCACCTAGAAAATTAGTGTTGTGGCCTGGGGGTGGGGGGAACAGAACCCAAAGGTCCCGACTCCAGCTTTGTGGTTGGGCACTAAATCATTTTCGATCTCTTGTTTAAAAAAAAAAAAAAAATCATTGGGCGGGGGAAGTGAGAAATTGATCAAATTTTCTCCACTTTCCCCTTACTTCCCCTCCCCCTTACTAAGAAGAAAAAAAAAAAAAAAAACTCAGGAAAGACAACGAGGTGTTCGTCCGCTTTGCAGTTCTTAAGCTGGGTCCCCCAAGTCACCCCCAGCCCCTCAGCCCCCACCCCCAACACAAAGCGATCCCAGGGTTTCCGCCCGTCCAACCGCGAGCCCTGGAGGTGAGGAGTGGTTAAAACTCAGCCCTCACCTCCAGCGGGTCCCGGGCTCCGCGGCGCCCAAGCCCCGCCCCGCGCGCCCTTCCCCCCACCGCCTCGGCGCGCCAGCCCCTCTCCCCTCTCCCAATCGGGCGCACCCACCCCAGATGCCGCCTGGCACCAAGCGTAGCCGCCGCCGCCGCCGCAGCAGCACTTTCCACTTGCACTGATCACCTCCGAGCCCCGCTCTGCCTGCTCGCCGGAGCGGAGCGCGGTCCGCGCGCCTGCCCTTGTCAGCCTCGCAGCAGTCGGGCTCCGGGAGGCAACTCCTTGGGAGCGCCCTGTCCGGGGTGCCCTCTGCGCTCTGCAGTGTCTTTCTCTCTGCCTGGGAGGAGGAGGAGAAGAAAGAGGAGGAGGACGACGACGACGACGTCTGGTCCGGGCTGGGAGGTGGAGCAGCGGCAGCCGCCGCCGCCGCCGCCGCCGCCGCCGCCGCTGCCGGAAAGGGAGAGGCAGGAGAGATCGAGACTTGGAAACCCCAAAGTGCCCGCGACCCTGCACGGCAGGCTCCCGGCAGGCTCCCTTCCAGCTTCATGGGCAAAGTGTGGAAACAGCAGATGTACCCTCAGTACGCCACCTACTACTACCCCCAGTATCTTCAAGCGAAGGTAAAGGGGAGTCGGGGGGCGGGGGGCGCCGGGGGCGTGCGCGGGTCTGGCCCGGACAGGGGCGCGCGCGGCGAGCCCCCGCCACCCCCGGCGGAGTTGATGGAGGGTTGCTAACTATAGCGCTGGCCTGGGTGGCGCGGGGAGGCGCGCGGGGCGGCGGCTGCCCGGGGAGCGGAGTGCGGGGATCGGGTTACAGAAAGCCGTGGGGGGAGAGACTAGACAGGAAAGAGCCGCCGGCCCCTTCCTGGCCGGGAGGCGGGGAGGGTCGCTGGGCCGAGCGGCGCCCCTCGCCGAGCGTTGGCGGTTCGGCCGCGGACGCTTGGAGCCCCGCGGCAGGACCCGCGGGCGGCGCGGCTTTTCGACCGCTTCTCCTGGGCCTCGCCCCGCGAGCCCTAACTCTTGCCTACCCTCGGAGTGGTGCGCGGCCTCCCGCCCCCCAGGGACGCCCCTCTACCTCCCGCGCGCGCGATGACTGGGGTGGTTGGGCGGGGGGCGGGGGGGACGGGACGGAACATTTTCTTCCCCGCCTCCAGCCTTCCGCGCCCGCCCCTCGCCTTGATCTTTGTGCGGTGTGGCACTTCACCTGGTTACTGATTTCTACTTTTACGCCGGTGTTTTGGGTGGAAAAGTGGCCAAAGTTCACTCACCCTTCATTGATGTCCTTTTTAATCTTCCCGGTAGCTTTTGCAAAGGAGGGACAATGGGCAGATTTCAGTGCAGAGAAAGAAGTGACTTTAGAAGAATACTACCCTGTATTTTGACCCCAGATCCATTTCCAGTGGTTCTTCTCAAAACTGGCCTTGGCATACTCTTAGGTAACACAGCCGGTGACATGTAGCCTTACAAACTGCAACTGACTTTCTAGGGACCCTGGGTACCTTGTTAGTGGGCCTACCTTATTTTTACAGAAAGATCTGAGGCATTCCGAATGCATTAAACACACACACACGCACATATACGTATATAAAATGTATTGGGCCCATGAAGACTGAGGGTCTCACTGCTTTGGAAGCTTCGTTCATAATCTGGGAGGGTTGGAGTTGGATGTACCAGCTTTCTTCAGTGATTTGCATCTTCTATCTCTACTCCGGGTGCCCTTCTAGATCACAAAAGAATCAAGTAGGGATGCAGCGCCTGAACTTACTTCCGTGGGCTGTAATCATGTCTTCCTTGCTGGCAGAGGACACTGCTGGCCTGGTGCAAAGGATCTATGATTCAATCTTGATAAGCTTTCCTTTCTTACAGTGTGTGTGGTCCGTGTGATGTACTTACAGCATAGCTCTGTATTTGCTCACCTAAAAAAAGGACACTTGTCAGCACCCAGACCAGAAATTTTCTAGCAATCAAGGGCCTCCTTTTCACTCTCCCTAGTTCTCTTCTTACTTTGGGTGGCCAGAAAGCAGCACCATGATACAAGTGAGGATACCCAGTATACACTTCTGTGTGGTCCCCACATATTGTTTCCAGGGACCCAAGGTAGGTGCTGATTTTTTTGTGAGCTACATTGTAAATACAGGTTGTTCAAAGAAATTTTGAGGTATAATCAATGCATTACCTTTTAGATATCATACATGTTTAATGTACTTGTTTAAATTATGCAGCATTGTATGCCTAAAGGACAGCCTATTCAACACTTAACTGTATGAATAATAAATACGTACACTCAGGTGAAGAAGAAAAAGGGCCATGTTTCTACAGGCACATTCACCTTAGTAATTTTTATGTACCATTAGTAAGTTAGAAACCAAGTATGTAGCATTTAATATAGCTAATGTAATGCCATTTGGCTCTTTTTGCCCCGTAAATAATTGAAGAGAGAGACAAACGGTGAGAGCCTGCTCCAGTAATTAGGGTCGGAGCCCAGAAAGCTTTAGGGCCCATTTTCTGAAAGTGTGCTTCCTGCATAAAGCATTTAATATTGATTTGTGTTACAGTAAATGACATTCTCAAAACATATCTTGCTGTTTCTACTATGAAATCTGAAATCCTATTACTCTTGAATTTCTTTGTTTCAGGAGAAAGACACACACACTGACTTGACCTATATAACATGGTATTCAGGTTCGACAATTAAACCTAAATTCCCTATTGTAAAGAATCTTCATTATCTCAGAAAGGGGCATCTCCTAAAATGTAAAGTGACTAGATGCAGATTTTAGGTAAGCATAGTTTGAAACACCTAGAGCTCTGTTTTATCTCCCTGACATATTTGTTGCTAACAGGATAGTGTGAGTCATTTTTTAAAAAATAGAGAATTTGTTTGATTTGTAGTTAGTTTTTAGAAACAAGTGTTACCTAATCTACCTCAAGAGTTAATGGTCTCACTTAGAAACTGGTGTCTATGGTGATGATCCTTGCCTCAGTGCTGTGTCTTTTAAACTTCCTGATACATGGGATAGAAAACATCAGTCTGTTTAAAGTACAGTGATGTGTTTGCTAGTCAGAGTTGTTTTGAAACTTCTGTTTGGAAGCTATATCAAAAACTGAGGAATGGTGTGGTTGTTTACAAAGTGATACCTGACTGAAACCTGTAATGGAGAGATGGATATGATGGTTTTGAATCAAGAAAGAATGCCTGAATTGGATTTCTTTTCATCAGAAGGAATACACACCAATTAAAATGGCACTTGAAATGAGTTTTGTTACCATAGCTTACAAAATTAACTTCTGTCAAGTAATTCTTCTTGAGTTAATCATCCAATCGGAGTCTGTTTTGGAAATTTTATTTAGTACTTTTCCCCCATTAAAAACATGTTAGTTGCTTCTACACTTGCTAACAACAACAAGAATCTATGGAGTCCGGGTACAGTGTATGACTGTATCAGTATGTTTTGGACTTTGACAGAAAGAGAAGAGCATTAGAAAAATAGTACAGCTGCATTAAACATAAAGTAAATCTGAGGATGCTGTGGAAGGGCAGGACATGAGGGAAAGTAAAGGAGATTGTGAAATTTTGTCATCGTATCTTAGTGTAGAGTGACACAGACTGCAAGTAACCCGATTTTACATGCTTGTTGGGTGTTTTTGTGTTCCTCTGTCAGGGTGGTCTTATCACAGCAGGCTCCCTTTATCACCTGACACGTTCATTCTAAGAGGGAGTTTGATGTAGCTTCGTAAACATAAGCACATACTATTCTAAAGGGTTTTCTGATTATAAATGACCTGTGCTGTATTATGCAAAATTAAATTTGGTATCCACTTTTCAGTGACACACACACACAAAAAAAAATCTGATAATTTAACCTAAAGAGCTGTATGTGCATATTTTCAAACATTGGCTGTATCAATTTCACTTAGTATAACGGCACCCCTTATGGTCTGTTTATTTCAAAGATACTACAATATACATTACTGCCAATGCATATGTGCAAATACAGATGGGAATTGAAATACTTACTCTATTTCTTTTGAAGAAAGGAAGTACAAAATGTTCTTTACATGTTTAGCTAATATTTTGTACTAACTGATGCAATTTGACACATTTGTGATCTTTCTTCATAGTTATCAAAAGATATTTCTATAAAATATACCATATTCAAAGCCTGCTGTAAAAATTTTTATGCATAAACAGTATTTATGAAATGTTCTAAACCAAAAGTTTCTTTTAAAGCTATTTTTGTATAAGTGTATACTAAAGAACGAATTTGAACCTAAGTTTCAAAATGTGAAAAATAATGAGTGGTATAATTTGGGATTGTATTGATGAAGGCTACTAGAACAAAGTAGTTTTTCTGAATTGAATTTTTGTGTGCATTAACATTTTATGGAATTCCTTAACTTTTACCTTAGTGACCATAGGGATATTGTGTCCATCAGTTTCTGTAGAAATTAGAGGTTATGATTTGGTACATAGAGCTACTGAGTATATTAAGATGGTCGGGTTATACAGAGACATGACTTTAAGACTTAGGGTAGAGTGACTGCATTTATACAGTGAATAAAGTTTGCTTAAATATATCAAAACAGCCATGCAATATTTTACACCTTGAATGTACCTTGGTTCCTTCAGTGAGTGGGTTCGCGTGGCTATCTAGAAGTGGTATTGGAAGACTCAAGGTCATTGGATGGTTAAAATGAAGATTCATTATAATGCAATATTGTAGCATTCTTCCCTTCAAATAGCTCTTTCTTTTGGATTTCCCATAGCATCTATTACATTTTTATATGTTGGAAGCTAAATCTTGAGCTACTAGAAAAAAGTAGGAAAAGATAAGTGAAGAGAAGTAGGAGAATTTTCAATCATTTAGTATTAGTATAACTAGATAGACCTATGTGATTGGCAATCTTAGTTTTAAATTTAAGTTCCAATATAGGCAATTTCCATGTAATACAGTTTCAAGAAAAAAAAAATAACTTTACTGATATATTGCTCAGACTTTGTATTTTGGTTAATGGTTTATTGGAACTTGAAAATTACCCCAGCTTATTTAATGAGTACTGAAATTTTAAGTTATGGGTTCTAGTTAAAGACAAAGGGGTCTTTCTTCCTTTTATTTTTATTAAAAAGAGGGTTTTCAGAAAATAAAATATTTTCCCCATGTCTACTTAACCAATAAAAATCACCTGAGGGACACATAGAATGGAAGAATAGGTGCTTAGTAAAGTCATATGGACACTTAAATATTGTTCACTCTTTTTGAGGATGAGGAATTTTTTGTCTAGTTTGTTTTTTATTGGATGCTCAGTTCACTAACATTTATTCTTCCCAAGCATGGTCTCCTATCCCACTGTGTATCTCTCTGCAAGGGATATCAACACTTCCCTGGTTTCTTGTCTGATCCACAGAATAGTAGGTGCTAAATAAATGCTTGTTAGTGACTATTATTATTCAGAATAGGTACATGCAAAATCTTTTTAGGCCAGGGGAAAAAATTGTAGACCAAAATTGATGATCCAGTTTAATTTTCTATGGAAATCTTACTATAATTTGATTTGTGTTTTGATTTATTTTGCCCCTATTGTGACAACTTTAAGCTGTTTTATGAATTGAACAAGATCCCTAAGAGGAATCACATATTAATGCGTCAGTGCGTAATTTACAAAAAGTACCTTTTTGTATACTCTTCATTAAAGCATGTGGTGCCAGAAAAAAAATCTCATAGTATTACACTGAGGGGGGAACCGTTACACATGATGAACCGGTGACTCAGCCTGGTCCTTGCTTCCTGGTGGGGTGTTGGCCCCCACCAACACAATTCAAACTTTTTCCTGCTCAGTTTTCAAGAAAATGGCTTTTTTAAAAAAAGTGTATTTCGATGAAAATATTTATTCATTTGATGGATAACAACTAAAATATAAACTAGCACTGAGGGGCACCTGTGTGGCTCAGTTGGTTGAGCATCTGCCTTTGCCTCAGGTCCTGATCCTGGGGTTCTGGGATCGAGCCCCGCATCGGACTCCCTGCTCGGTGGAAAGCCTGTTTCTCCCACTCCCCCTGCTTGTGTTCCCTTTCTCGCTGTGTCTCTGTCAAACAAATACATAAAACCTTTAAAAAAAAATTAAACTAGCACTGAGGTGTTCAAAATTAGTTATCTCTCAATTACTGGCTGTTGCATAACCCTAAAGATGACATTTGTTGGCATTAGAGGAATAAGCAGAACCATATGAAGTTGCTCTTACGTGGAAATACTGTATTCAGTGTGCCATAGCTTTAGTCAAAAAAATGTAGTAATGATACGTGAGTGATTTAAATGCAGTGCCATATATTTGGTGTAAAATCAAACCATATATATTCAAAATTGAATATTGGATGTGGAGATTTTATGTAGAATTATTTTAAATGTTGTGGTTTCTCTGTTCTGTTATTTTAAAGATAAATAGTAAGACCTGATGGAAACTGTCCATGCCTCAGGAGAGGCAGCACTTGGATGCTACAGACTTAACAGTGGGAGCTTGGCCAGATGATGATACACAACAAAAGGTCTCCTTAGAATCAGGTGTGTGAAACATACATGCAAATTTGAGCACACACAAACAAATTTGGTAATAGAAACTAAACATTTCTTTCTTTTTTTAAAAAAATATTTATTTGAGAGAGAGAGAGAGCACAGGAACGAGCACAGGAGTGGGGGTGGGGGGGCAGGCAGAGGGTGAGGAAGAGAGAGAGGAGACTCCTTGCTGAGTGCGGAGTGCAGAGCTGGAGTCTGGAGCCTGATGTGGGGCTCGATCTGAGGATCTTGAGATCGTGACTTGAGCTGAAATCAAGAGTCAGGGGTTTAACCGACTGAGCTACCGAGGCACCCCTAAACATTTCTGCCTTTTTTTTTTTTTTAAGATTTTATTTATTTATTTGACAGACAGAGATCACAGGTAGGCAGAGAGAGAGAGGAAGGGGAGCAGGCTCTCCACCGAGCAGGGGGCTCGATCCCAGAACCCTGGGATCATGACCTGAGCTGAAGGCAGAGGCTTTAACCCCCTGAGCCACCCAGGTGCCCTGCCCCTAAACATTTCTTAATAGCAAGGGAAATGTAAAAGGGGTGGTGATGGCTAAGCCAAAAATAAACTGAATATTTATCTCCCTTAGCTGAATTCCTTGCTTTCTCTTAATGATTTTTTTACCCTTAACTTAATTATATGACTACTTTAATTTTTCAAATAAGCACTGGAAAGAAGTGTGTCAAAGATGGTGAAAGAGAGAGAGAGACAAAAAGGGGAGGGGAAAGAATCCACACTTAGACCTCCTGGGAAAGAAAACATGCAGAACTGAACACTGTCCTTCTCCATACGTTGCTTTTAGCTAATTCTTAAATGGATACCTTTGTCATTTTAGAGGATGGAGAACAGTTTTCTAGATGACAAATATGAAATCCTAAAAATCCTACAAGTGAGATCAGATGCTAATACGAACAGTTAACTTGTTTTTAATTCTGGTACCGTAAACACGATGTCTGGTGGATGATTTCAACGTTGGCTGGAACATCTGTATTCTGTATTCTAGAATTAGGTTAAGTTTTAAGCTTGTTGAAAAATTGCTGAGGTTCATGAAAGTTCAGGAAGGGCTGAAATACTAACGAATTGGTTGTATTTCCTGAGTGATCCCAGAGCACCGTTCTTTGCACTTTAAATTGGAAAAGGTTATGGAGTGTGTATCTGGTCCTTGCTCTCCAGCATCTCACCAGCTACCAGGAAAGACAAAATAGACGCCATACAAGACATAAGTGAAGAAAAATATTTACAAAAGCATACACCCAGGAAGACAGCACACCAGGGGTCTGAGTGACAAAGAAATCACGAAAATTGGCATCGGTGGGGTTAAAAACTCTGCCGTGTGTTTTGTGAGAAAAAGTAAAGGGCAAATAAAGGCCACAGTAAACCTGGGAATTTGAGAAAGAAATTGGGGCTTTAGATTAATTAGTGAAAATTTCTTGAATTTATAATCAGCATTGTTTTGTATTTTTTGCCCCTTTTAATCCTCTTAGGAGTACTTAGACTTTTACAGAATAACACTTTTTTGTTTTGGTACTTAAGCTTAATTCCTTCACGTCAGAGTTTCGTATTCAATTACCTTGTTTTACATTATTATTTTTCAAGTTTTATGCTTATAAATGTGCTACTAAGCCAACCTATTCAGGTTGTGTCAGGCTGAGAATATAATGCTTAACTAATGACATAATGGTTATACAGAATTTTACTCTTACTGTTTTGAACCATTTGAAATGATGTTTATTTCTTCTAATTTATTAGGCTTGCTCAGGGCAAAGGGAGGAAACGTCTAGAGTTTTGTTATGCTACTAATTACATCATCATGTGCTTGTCATCTACGTGTTGATCATGCGACTGGTGCGACCTGCTATTTCTTCAAATGATAGCAGATTTTTTATTATTCATGATCTTTCATAGATATAACTATTTATTCTTTTCATTTGGTCATTCTCTAGCTCTATTTCAGAAAAAAGCTTTCTTCGTCTCTGCAAATGAAACTGAGTCCTTCAAGAATCACATTGTCCTCTGTTTGCCTCATGGGGGGACGGGGAACCCACCCTTTTGGCTGCTTATTGAACAGCAGGTGCTACCGGGCTTCATCCCAGATGAGGAGTGATTTCAGGGAAAGGTTTTGTGCAGCAAAACTCAATCGTTTCATAGATATCACGAGTCATTTTTACTGATCTTGTAGGAAAACTGCATCATTTTCCGAGCTCTGCAAGTGTGTGGCCCCATTTTAGGTGATAACTAGTTTTGTTTTGTTTTTTTTAATCAGTTGAAAAATTTTCTATTTAAAATGGGCAGAATTGGATGGATACGTCATGAAATAGTGCTCTTAAGTTTCTTTTCGGGTTGGTGGGGGGAGGGGAGGATAAAAGTTGCCAAAAATGAATTTCAGATTTTAAACTTGTATTTTGATGATACTTGAGTTCCTCAACTAACACTCTACTATTTCCCCTATTTAACACTTTTTAAACACGGTGATTTTGAGAGTTGCAATTGGCAGTGTATTTGTACTGGAGAATTTCTCAGCCCTTCCCTGCCTATAGAGTAATAATAGCAGCTTATACTTTTTTTTTTTTTTTTAAGATATATTTATTTATTTAAGAGAGCAAGAGAGAGAACACACGAGAGCCAGCGTTCGCACATGCCCATGCTGGAGGTTGGGGAGTGGTAAAGGGAGAGGAAGAGAAGCATACTCCTGGTTGAGCGATCCTGAGGTGGGGCTTGATCTGAGGATCTTGAGCTGAAATCAAGAGTCAGTCACTTAACCAACTGAGCTACCCAGGTGCCCCAGCAATAACAGCTTATAAAATAAAGATTCAGATAAAATATTTGGTTGTAGGCAAAAGTAAATTATATTAGAAATTTGTACTATCATCAACTTTATCTTTGTCTTCTCAATAGCTTTTAGATTTGTCACTAAACGGGCTTTTGACCAATACAAACATTAGTTTAAAAAAAAAGTGCTTGTTTTAATTTTCAGGTCACTAATTGATTTGTTCCCAGAACCTTCTTTGCCTCCTTCAAAGTGCAACTTTGATTAATTTCATTGTTTTAAAGATGGAAGCCTTAAGAAAAAAAAGTTCCTAATTGTAACCTCTTCTTAGGTTTCATTCCACCTGATTATTTGCACACTTTTATTTAAACAACCCTAAAAGAGTGTCTACCAGAAAAAAAATTTTTTTTTCTTTAAAGATTTTATTCATTTATTTGAAAAGAGATAGAGGGGGAGTACAAGTAGGCAGGAGAGGAAGAAGCAAGCTCCCCACTGAGCAGGGAGCCCAATGTGGGGCTCTATCCCAGGACCCTGGCATCATGACCTGAGCTGAAGACCGCTGCTTAACCAACTGAGCCACCCAGGCGCCCCTACCAGAAAATATTCTACAGCAAAAGTTCTGTAGCTGGCAGGTGATATTTTTCTAGAGGTCTATGTGATTTGTTCAGTGGTTGGGAATAACTTAACTTACAAGTGAATTGTTTTCAAGTTTGTTCTCAAAAGTTCACTCATCAATTCTCTAGAACTTGAAACTCATCTAATATATTTCATACATAAATTGTTATTCTTAAAATTTTTTATTTATTTACTTATTTATTTGACAGAGAGAGAGTTTGAGAGGGAACACAGCAGGGGGAGGGGAGAGGGAGAAGCAGGCTCCCTGCTGAGCAGGTAGCCTGATACTGTGCTGGGCTGGGTCCCAGGATCCTGGGACCCTGACCTGAGCAGAAGGCAGAGGCTTTACCAACTGAGCCACCCAGGCGCCCCCATAAGTTATTACTCTTAATGATAGGGTTCCCAACCAACCTTTAAGAGCCTGTAAAAGTAGCCCATTTTAGAATTCATAGATAGTTGTTCCATGCTAATCACATCGTAGCACAGAGCACTGTGCTGGGCAATGTTTGGGTGAGGGGAAAGTGTGAGTATCAGAGTTGGAATTCCAGGTTCCAGGAACCCATCTTTGCCCCCTTCAGGGAAATGGGTAGGTTTTCCTAACTCACCTGAGAGGCAGTCCTTCAGCAGGGCTTTATAAGCTTCTAGGACTGGGGACTGGGTTTCCAGAAGAGTTGGGAGGTGTGGCTGGTGATGTCCAGTGACGCCCTGGGAGCCCTCCTCATTCCTCACTCCCTAGGAGACTAGTTTCCTGCTCACCTGTTTTCCTGTAATGGCCCCCCAGGTCCAGCCAATAATTTCACTTTAAAAAATGCTGTCCAAAGCTTTCTAGTAGTGCTTTTCATCCCTTGTTCATCACTGGCTCGGTTATTAGAGCATTCCAGCTTTCCTTGCTCTCATTGAACATCAAATCAAGCAAATAGATTCTAAGGCTGGAAATAACAATGAAACAAAACTACAAAGAACAAACTGTCCAGTTCCAGCACTTCTCTTATTTTCATCTAGTCCTGGTCCAACAGTGGCTCATAACTCCTAGGGGAACTCCAGACCTTAGGAATCTGATGGCGGCACCTTCCCCTTCACCTCAAACTTTTACCAAGGCAGCCTGTGGAGCACATGTTAAGATGTTAAGAATTCTACCCTGAGAGGAAGTCAAAACAGAACCAGTTGGTGCTTAAGAGAAGGAGGCAGACCATGGACCCTGTATTTTGTTTCTGGATTGTGGCTTGACTCGAGTGGAGAGCTAGACAAAACCCAAGGGTGTGCAAAATGAAAATGCGTGAGGATAAAGTGTGTGGGTTTGGGCAATCTCAGAGTGTGTTCCCACTCTCTTTTCCTTTTCCCCTCCTCCCTCCTTCTTTTCCCTTCTCCCCGACTCCTGCCCCCAATTTTTCTTCCTGCACTCTAAGAGCCATGTCGCTCTGGACTGACTGCTGACCAGCTACAGGTGTGTGTGCTGTGCTAGTGGTCCGTCGGCTGGGGTGACTGTTGCCTATAAGCTCTTCCCCCTGCAGTCAGCCCAAATCAGGAACCAAGTGTGTCTGACTTCATTTGACTAAAAAACACAGAACAGAACAAAACAAAACTTTACTACCTCTTAATGCCATAGATTATAATTAAGAATTTGCTAACTACAATTGCCTCTTTGAATCAGATTTTCTTTCTGATTCCTTATCCAATTTTATATGGAAATTTAAAATAAAATTTTATTTGGCAATGTATAAATGTAGTTAGAGAAGTGCAGACATGATGTAATACTTTGAACAAAAGAGAACGTAATTAGCATAATAGAAAGTATTTTGATGACACATGCGTACTGCTAATGAGATTTGAATTTAAATATGATGCAGTGAAATGGTAAGCTGTTTACATTTTTCTTCACCCAAACTAATATTTAAAATCACATATAACTAGCCTCTTCTGTTTCATAAATATTTCACGAAATGGTTCTTTATCTAAAAATAATCACAAGAGTATTGTGTGTTATCTAATTTGCTGAAGACTGGGGTGGGGGGAAAGTATGTTTCTTTTTTGGTCATCGTTCCGCAGGTTTTCATTTTAATAGCAGAAATCTTACACGTTGATTTTGATTGCTTTCTTAAAGAACAGATTCTCTCTTACTGTATAAATAGGATTTAAAATGACAGTGGGTGATCTGCGGTGTTCTTGTGTACCCTTCTGTCTCTGTCACAGAATTTAAGTTCATGCTGCAGAGTACAGGATGTTCTCCCAGTGCACATCCTTTGAGCCTTCAGAATTTGATTTGGCTGTATGGTCTGACGATAGCATGTTCAGATAAGTACATTGTGATAGTAATCTGTGTGTCTGGGCCCAGTGAACATCTGCTGGCTAGGGTGCCACATGGCAGCACCTTTCTTTGTTTTTCTTCCTTTGCCTTTTTGATGTGAATCTTGTTAAACCCTGAAAATGGGGCTGATTTTCAATATGCAAATTGAAAATTTGGGGGGGGGCAGATATTTTAAATATGAATACATTGGGAATTTAAAATGAGTCCGCCCTGCAGAAAGCACACAGCTATAGTTCTGCTATCACAACTCAGACCTATTGTAGCCAAATCCTCTCCTTAAGATCACAGAGTTGGAGCTACCTGGCAAATTTAATTAAATGCAACAAACACTGAGCAGGCCTTGTGGAGGGTGCCCTGGAAGGTGCAAACATGTGAATAAGACATGATTTGGGCCATCATGGAGCACAGTGGGATAATTTCTTTTACTTGTGTGTTTATTTAAATTTTTATTGAGTTAGAGCATGTGTATAAGACACAGATTTTAAATATAGAGATTAATGCACTCATGGGATGGCCCCCCAGGTCTCTATGTAACATTCCAGCACCGGAAAAGCATCCTCATGTACTGCCCCAGTTTTTACTCCCCAACAGTAACCAGCAGCCTTACATCTGTCTTTTTGTGTTTGGTGTGGACAGGGTCAAGTTCATTTTTAGTCTGTTTCCCCCATGAATATCTAGTAATCTAGTTGATCCAGCATCATTTATTAAGAAGACATTTTCATTTTCCCCTTTGGATTTCAGTGTGGCCTTTATTGTAACTCAAGTGACCACATTTACATGTTTCTTTTTCCAGACTTTCCGTGTGATTCTACGTGGATCATGTGTCTGTACTATAGGGTCATAATTACTATTGCAATATGTTAAGTGTCTGTTCTTCAAAGTGGTCTTAACTATTCTAGGTCTTAATAGATTTGAGAATCAGCTTGTCAGTTTCCATGAAAAAGAAATAATAGGATTTTTATTGGAATGGGCTTAATGAAATCTATATGTTAATTTTGGGAGAATTTGATGTCTTCCAAATTTAAATATAGCTCTCTTTTTTGATGAACTTGTGACTTTTATTTTATTTGTTTCATTTTGTTTTGTTTCGCAAACTTAGGACTTAAAAGTAATTAATAATAAGACACAATGGAAAATGTTGTTTTAAATGCTTGTTTCTTAAATACAACCAGTGATTTCTTCAAGCTCTGTAGTATGATAGTTGGCATAAACTCTGTTAAGAAAATAGTGTTTTTGAAGAGGGAGACAGAATATTTATTATCAGAGAACAAAAGTAGTTTTGAAAAGCAGCTGACTAACTAAACCACACTGTTAAAGAACAGATGACATTCTCTTTGATTTTTCTTGAATGCATTTCAAAGTATCACTGTATTTCCCCTTAATACTTTTTATTCTCCTTTCTGAGACTTTATTTGACGTGCCATCCCATCATCCTGGCCTATAAATGTAAAAGTCTAATGAGAAATTGAAAATTAGTTTTGTTTGGAGAATTTTCTGATACCCCTTGTGATTTTTCACAATGGTCTGAAGGTTGTGCAAACAGAGATTGGGAAGTGCTGCTCGGTATGACCTTCCAAGCAATAGAACATGCTGCTCCTCGGGCGTTGGCTCCTTCAAACTTTTTCTTAGATGTTTAAAAGATCTTACACCTATTTTTTTTCATGCTTTATAGTTAAGGTGTTTAAGCTCTGATTATTGCTGTATCCGACCAGCCAGAAACAACTGCAGAGAACTTTCAGAGCTTCTGAGCTCTAGCTAGGTTAGCTTAGGTTAAGCAGGAGGTAGAATAGACAACTTCCGAATTCCTTTCATCTCTAAATTTCATGGTTCTGGGAATTGGTAACATCCAGGAATCAGAGAATGTTAGACCTGGGAGGAAGTTTTAAGATAATTGGGTTCAAGCCCCTCATTGTGCTGGTGAGGAAAGTGGAGAGAAGGAGCTGGGCTGGCTCTGAGGGACAGAGTGGTGGTGGGGGTGGTGTGTGGGGTGGGGTGGGGGCGTTGGGGGAGGCCCAGGCCTGATCTCACATGACTGGTCAGTGCAGTGGCCTGGAGACAAGAAAGAGAAAAGAGGGGCCACACACAGTTCTGGCAGTCATTCCAGGATTATCACAGAGGTGTGGGGGTGTGAAGGGTTGTGTCACCAGCCAGAATCTGATCAGAAGCCAGTAGTGGTTGCTGTGTCTGAGGTCACCCCCACAGACAGGGCCAGGGAGACTTCTGCACTTCCCTTCCACTGGCCTGGTTGCTTCTCCTGGTTCACCAGTCTCCAGAGCAGAATCTGCTTTGTTCTCTTCTAACCTTGCAGGTTAAGCTGGGAAGCCCATAGCTGACTCTGTTCATCCTCTGTGGCTTTTGGCCCGTTCATGACCTTGTTCTGCTTTTGGATTCTTCCTTTACCACATTCCTAAGGGTCTTTGTTTTTGCAGCCCTGGGTCTGGAGCCAAAACCCTCTCACTTTTGCGACGTGCCTGGAGCTTTCCCACACGAGCAGGATAGAGTCCAAACTACTTCACTCTTGCTAACCTTTTCCCATCCTGCTGTAATGTGTTTGGTCGCCAGAGGAAAAAACCCGGAGAGATTCTGATTAAACACCTCCTTTATTTGTTGACGCCAACCACTCTGATGGGAACCACCTTCTTCCTAATGCCAAGCACACCATACTAGTCTCTAGCATCTCTTGTTTTTTCATGAGATATTTGAACATAGTTGGAGGACTTCAGCACTCATCATACGATCAGGCTTCAGGAACTCTGTTTTAGTCGATTACGAGGGGAACCTTGGAAAAACAAAATGCACAGTAGGCAGCATCAACAAGCCTATTATACCACTTGGACATAGCTTTTCCCTCATGCTGTTTTATCTTATACTCATTAAGTACACTAGCTGAAAATATCATGCCTGGCTTTATGCCTTCCATTAGGGAAATCAAATACAGGAGAAATTAGGATATATTAAACAAATAAGAGAGAGTGATTTTTCCACACTTTACTAAAAGATTTGCCGGTAAAAATGTATCCTTAGTTCCTTTATGTATTTCAAAGGTTATTGTAGATCATTACATCTTTGATGGAAAGTATAATTTAAAGTTAAAGCCGCCAGGAACCGTGGCCTATTAAAGATTAACTAGATATTAAGAAAAAGAGTTTGTGAAATAATTTCAGTCATTTGGAGAGGATGAGGATATTTTGTTACATCTGACTTACACCCAGTATTCCTGGGAATGTGTCGTTGAGAAGAAGCAAGGTACAACTCTAGCTACTTTTGTTTCTTCCTCACTGTCTCAGGAATCCTCTGTACTGATCGGTTCATGCCTTTTTTGCTCTTCTTCCTGGACGTGTTAACCATAACTGTAATCTCTGAAAGGCATGGGATGCACAAAGGGAAATGGCAGGAAGGGCTGTGAGTGATGGAAAATACTGTTAAGGCCTCTGTGTCATGTAAGAAGACGGAGTTGTTTGGGGACCATTGGTCATTGACACGTGTCACGGGGAGATTTCCAGGGTGCTATGCTTAAAGGTTGGGGAGAGACATGCCTTTTTTAGATGTTTTAGGTGTTTTGTTTTTGTTTGTTTTTTACCGAGCAATTAATTGACTGCTTGAGCTAAAAAGTTCTCTCGGGAGGATCCAGCAGATCATCTTTTTAAAACATGTGGATCCAGCACATTTTACTGTTAATGTTTGTGCATGAATTGCTCTGAACCTCTACCTAAGCGCAGAAGTAGCCTGTATTTAGATTTCCTTTACTTACTTATTATTCAGCTATGGAAGATGGATGGTCATGCTTGACCCTTTAGAAGTCCTGTGCATTATCTGCCCAAGTTAAAACATACATGTTCGATGATCATGGCGTAAAGTCCGAGGAGAAAGTTAGGGTTCCAATAAGCATCTGAGTAATTATTATCTCTCAGTATACAGGGAGTTTCCCATGTGCTCCAAGTTTACTTCCTAGACTAAAAGTTTCTGGTTTGAGTAGCTTTCATATAACTTCCTCAACATATGAGGAAGCTTTCGAGCAATTTTTTTACCCACATTGTTAAGGATATACAGGCAAATTGAGGCAGACATATCAAATTCTCTATTGGTTATGTACTCAGTCTTATTGTATTCACTCATAGACAGTTTATAAAATCCCATTTTTAGGATGTTGAAAATGAGACATGAAAGTTTACTAACTCGATTTTCCCTTTTATTATATTTTACTTCCTATCAAGTGGAATTTCATTTAGACTATACTGTATAATAAATTTACATTATAATACAGTTTACATGTTGGGGAAAAGATTGAAAAAGTCAGAAGATATCCGGAAAGAAAAAGTATGGCATAAAATTATATATATATAATAAGTCTCTCTATATAGTAATAGTTTAAAATAACACTTTGTTAACAGTAATTTATATAGCTGTGGTCTCCTTTTTAAGAATGTAAGATTCTAAGACAAGAAATACATCTTGTTCCTTTTTGTGCCTACTAAATGCTTTGCGTATGGTAGGTACTTAATAGATGTTGATTAAATGGAGTCCATATCTTTTGTTTACTAACATGATAAAGAGAAATATGAACCACAGACAGAATTCTTTAGGGATGAAATGCTTCTGCTTAAAATACACACATGGTTAGGCTAAAAATGGGCTGTTAGTCTAAATTACCTAAATAATTTTCTCCGTCTCTAACTTTACTGCTGAATTCCTTGTTCATGCCTAGACCCCATCCCTACTATCAAGTTAGTCTGTCATTGTCACATAAGCACTTAATGACGTAGAGAAGGAAAATATTCAATGACTGCCTTAAGTTAAATACAGCGAATATCATGTGTACAAAAATGGGAGGCCCGTTAAAATACAGTCTCTACTTGATCAATGTAACATATGGTTGGGGCTTTATTATTGAAAAGCATTTAACTTTTTTATAAGTGTTACATTTCTAAGAAATATATTTTCTTAGGATATGTTGGAGGTCTCTGAGGGTCTATAACTGTGTGGAAGTATATATGATTATATTTATCAAGGTTCTGACCAGAAACATACCGTATGTACTTAACATATACTTAAATTTGGTATTTAAAGGATATTTAATAAACAAGAGTATTTACAAATGTGTTGGCAGAAATTAGGGAAACCAGAAAGGGATAATAGGATATTCTGAGGCCAGCAAAAAATAAGCACCTACCTTTGCTAAGCAGGGTTGGAGGGGCTAGATTGGGAGCCATTATTAGAACTTAGAAGGGTGGCCCTGTGCAGAGAAGTGCCAGAGAGGAGCAGTGACCTTCAGCCAAGGACAAAGGCCAACCCATGTTGGGCAGATATCCCTCACTCTCTTCCCACAGAGGGATCTCCTGACTGTGCCTTCTTTTGGAACCAATAGGAACATGGAGGAAGAAGGATTTCCTCAATGCATAGGTCATTATAGGTCAGCCTCCCAGGGTGTAGAAGAGCACAGAAAGACAGAGGGAGGTTTGGGGTTCCTTAACTATTTGTTGGATAGATGAATGGCTGCTTATTACTTTTCTTAATAGATGGTTTTGTTTCTTTTCTTTTCCCTTTTTTAAGATTTATTTATTTATTTTTAGAGAGAGTCAGTGTGTGTTGAGTGGGGTAGGGAATCTCTTAAGCAGAGTCCCCGCTGAGCGTGGAGCCCTAAGCTCTTGGTCTCACGACCTTGAGATCAGGACCTAAGCTTATCAGGACCTTGCTTAACCAACTGAGCCACCCAGGTGCCCCAGTTTTGTTTCTTTTAATTAACAGTGCTACTTCTTGCCTTCTTAAAAATCTGTATTATTACTCGAATAAGATAAGGATTACTTAGTGGAGTGCCTACTATGTGGAAAGCATTTTGCCAGGTCTGCTGCTATCAACAGTGGATAACTTTCTATGAAACTAGCGGCTAATGCAGTTGTATCTTGCTTTACATAACAGACCGATGCTGAAAGCAGTGAAACAACTGTTGATATTAAATAGTTTGAAGTGACATTATAAGGTAATACAAAATGCCTCCTTTCAAGTAAATTTGGGAAGGTTGCTTTCTAGAGCAATCCTGAAGGGGCATCCCTGTCCCGTACAACTTCCAGAGATGGTAGAAATGTTCAGTATCTACACTGGGATACAGTGGCCACTGGCCTCATGGGGGCTATTAGGCACTTGAAATTGGGCTAGTGCATCAGAGGAACTGAGTTTAACATTTTTAGCTACACATGGCTAGTGACTCTCATATTGGATACTGAAACTATAATGGATTGTTAAGTAGATATGCAGGACCCAATTTAATTCTTGAATGAAATCCATTTTGAAGTTAAAAGTTGGGTATAGCATTTTCAGATTTTCGGATTACTGTCCTCCATATATAGGAACCTTATAAATACCAATCACCAGAATATAAAGGAAAGAAATTGAAAGCCACTAACGTAGAGCAGGTCCTAAGGCTTTAGATAGTAAAAGCAAAGCAAAAAATACAAGAACCCTTCCTGTTACATACTATATGCTTTACAAATGTAGGTTATATTTATTTAGACTGAGTTCTATTTTGAAATGACCACTATATCCAGGTTTCTTATCATTAAGGTGTCTACTTCAACTAAAAATTAATACATTTATTTCCATGATGTAGTTATTCTTGATATTTGATCCTTAATCACCACACTAGTTGCTTCCATGCAAGAGGAATTGGTTACAAAGAAGATATTCAAAGAGTAAAGATAGGAAATTAATATGTACACAGCCGGAAGAACATATGACTGTTCTTCATTCCTTTTTTTTGTTTATTTTATTGAGTTCATAGGATGTGTGTATGTGTGTATGTATTATATATGTGTATGTTTGTGTATGTGTATGTGTGTGTTTATTCAGCTTTATAATAAAATGCCTCAATTTGATCTGAGAGTTCTCTTGAAGGTTTATCTGAAAAAAAAAAAAAAAAAGACTCAAAGCCATAATTATTTCATAAGGAAAAGCAGATTAGCACATCATAGTGTAATATATTACCTGAATACAGCTGAAAATGCTTCTCAGAGCATTAAGTTCACGGATATTTGTTTTCTTATTATTTCTCATACTACTCAAGCCTACCTCTTGCCTACCGTTTTCCACATTATACTTCATTTGACCCATCTTAGACTGTGCCTTTTATCAGGAACAGGTTCTAAGTTCAATACGACAGATTTTGAAAACGGCCCAAGAATGTTTTTGATTTCTTTACTGTGGTAACATACATATAACATAGCATTTCCTGTTTTAACTTTTTTTCGGTGTACGGTTTTGTGGCATTAAGTACATTTACCTTGTTGTGCAACCATCGCCACTCAAGAACATTTTTTAATCCTTAATATTGGGAGGTGATGTTTCCAGTTTCATGGAGATTTGTTTCTTTTCCAAAAAGAACAGCAAGAAAATCATCCACAAATCCCCCTTCATGTCTGTAAAGAAATGTCTAAAATCCTATCTAATGGCATTTTTAGAGTGGTATTAAATTAGCAAAGCTCTTGTAAGCTTGTTTGTTAACACACAAAAAGAACTTGTTGAAATAACTTTTAAAATGAAAATGGCACTTTAAATAGGAAGAGGCAGTTATTTTGTGTCTTTCCATATCACTTCTGAAGGAGTTTCATCAGAAGCCCAACTAACATTCTGGAACAGTGACACAGTGTGCTAGCAGAAGATTTGTGATTGTAATATATGGGGTCTTTCACATTTTGTGACTCTCCTTCCTTTATTTCTTAAGTTCGCATCCTTTCTTTTGTTCATTTCATTGATTTCTTGAGAGGACACTAAGACAACAATGAAATTTTTACTCATTTTTGTGTGTGGCAAAACACATGCCTAACAAAGTTCTGTGAAAATACTAAAGGTAAAACCAACTTTCCTTCCACAGTAGAGTTCATCCTTCTTACCTGTTGCCATGGTAACCAGGTAAACACTAATAAAACTAAATGGGTGTCAAAATTTCCCATGTAATTTGTGTTGAAAATTCTCCATTTAAAAAAATGTTAGCCGGGTAGGGGAGGGAAAGGTTCAAGCAGTGGAAGAGAAGGCAAACTTTATTTGAATATAGAAAGAGAGTTGAGGGAGTAGAAATCTGTGTTGCTGAGAAGAGAGTTTTCAGAGCAGACTGTTCTGGTATTTTATACCAATTATGTGCAGCTATTGCTTTGAATAAATTTTGCTGCCCTGCTGAGATTTCCTTTTTACAAATCCTGGAGCAATTATAAGATGGAAGTCTGGAATGTATAAACAATGTCCTTTGAACAGTAAATGAGCCTCATTCTTATAAAACAAAAGGGTAGGAATGTACTACCTTTTATCCTATGGTTCTCTGCCTTTTTTTCTTCCTTAATCACCGGACTAGTGACTAGAAACTAGTGACTCCTGCATGAGTATACAAAAACATGAATTTTTGCCTAGAAATACTTTTAAAGTATAATTTCCATCAAATTAAAATTTCTCTGTTGCTGGAACATAATAACCAGAATACTTAATACCTGCTCAGTATAGCTACTGATTATATATTTCTATTATATTCTGTTGTATTAGTAACCTTAACGTAACTGTACATCAGTTTGTAATAGATTACAAGAAAGAAAACACAGCACCAAGGCAGTGTTCATGGAGAAAAAAATGACAGCCTTAGAGCATAGCATGAGTCTGAATTTCCAAATGTCAGCTTGTTTTATGTGACAGAGCAATGCACACTAATCATGGTAAACCATATATAAAATCCTAAGGAGAAGTCAACTGTCACTTGGAGTTAACTGTAGAAAGCCTGAACTCTCCATTATTTTCCTGAACTTCCAGGCCTTATACAATGTTTACAATAAGGTTTGGAGAGTTGCCTAGCACTGGAATATATACAATTAAACAACACAGTTGAACAGCCCTTTTATGTCAGTACTGCTAAAAGACAGCCATTATACTCACATGATAGTCATTCTTGAAACTCTTAACCTAAACAGGAATGGAGAACTTTCATTTGTAATTCTGTCTAAGTGCATGTGGGATTTGATTTGATTTGATTCACACAAACCCCAATGGAAACTAAAGATAGCAATAATAAAGGGATCACTGAATGAGAATTATTTCTTTGACTGTCAAAGAATTTAATACTTTTATTTTGTTTGTGACTGAGCGTAAGCATTCAACTCTTTGGACTTTAATGTAAGCTTATATAAACAAGGGAGATGGTGTTTAAATTTATTACGGAGTGAATTTTATTTGTTTGAAAATAACTTTACATGAGAAGTCAATAAAAAATACACTTCCTGGTACCCTCTTTCAGGCATTGACTAAAATAGCAAATGTGAAGAAGTAACAGAATATCATAGATTAAAATGAAACCAAACACAGACTAGCTGTTAAATCCATGTCGTGCTTATAAAAGTTCGATTAGGCTAATCTAGTAGTTATACCCAGTACCTGAAAGGTTAATCCTTCAGTATTGATGGCAATAAGAGGCAAGGATATGTAACCAGAGTGATTTTTTTTTTTTGAAAGGGAAAATATTTAAGAGATTGATTTATAGTTCTGTGCTTTAGTAATATAACTATGTATATTTAATACACGTACTGGGTTTTCTCTGTAATATTTTTTTTCCTGTCAGTTTCCCCGGGATGTTTGGCTTTTATAATCATGAAAATTAGTTTACAGCAACATGAAAATAAAGCATAGCAAGATCACATAACTCCATACTGAGAGGAAGGTTTGAATTCAGTTCAGGCCAGTGGTTCCAACTGTTTTTCCTTCCTCTTTCAAGTCTCTTGTCTAAAATTTGAGAATCTGTCAAGCCCATTTCTAGAGAGTTTGAACTGTTTGACAGAAAGTTGGCCTGTTATAAGGCCAAAAGGTGTTTTTCAGAAAAAGACTGTCAACCTGATCTATGAAAGTTTTGGATCATGGTATTTGAATGGCTGAGTTAGAGCACCTCAGAAAATTAAAAGGTTATCTGAAGTATGATTTTTCAATAAAAAATTAAGCGGTTGTCTCCTCTTACTCCTGGCCTAAAGCTAAACTGAGTTTGGAGCCCTCAATACAGACAACTTTCTTTATAGTACTTTACTTTCTCTTGTAGTATAGATCCTACCGACTTCTCAAAATACTTGGTGAGCTTCCATTTACAATTAGAATATATGAAAGGTTATATTGAGTTAGACCAATGATTTTCCAAACATGATTTTCACCTACTTTTGGAAATAAGGGAGGAACTTTGGGGAGCATTAGTTGACAGTTGAACGAGGTCAACCAAATGCCCAAATGTCCCTTAAATAACCAAAGGATCTATCATTTGTGAGTGGCTAGACCATTCTTGGACCTGTTAATGTGTTTGGGACACTGAAAGCAATGTGATCCACACACATTTGTGAAGTACTATTGGCATTCTTTTTTCACCAAGAAAATAACATTTCAAAACTTTTCTCCACTCCTGATTTTCCATGACTTGAGGAAGAAGTTGGGTTATGATTTTATAAACTTTAAAAATATCTCCTTTAAATTTATATTTTTCCAGACTGAAGAGTCCTAATTTTAAAATTATACTTGTGTGGAAATATCTCTATTCTTCTAATCATTTTTGTTGTTTTTCATTTTGTTGGAAGGGCAATAATTATAATTTCCTGTAGCATCCAAGATGCAATTGAGTTTTATACATACTAACATTGGGTTTTTTATTTTATTTCCAACAAATAATTCTCCATGCCCAATGTTAATTGCTCTTTTGGGTTATGGTTCCTGTTGGGCAGCTACTTTTCAGGTGGTCCAAAATGGCTTCCAAACTTTGTTTCATTTGTAACTCATAGTTTAGAGGGATGTCTACTTTACTTTAGTCTCATTCTTACAGGTATTGAGGATCATCTGTTACCTCTTGGACCCATTTTCCCACAGCTCATCCTCATTCTCAGTATGTCAGCGTGATGAAAGAGAGTTGTATGTAGATGTGGGTGTTTCAATGTATACTGCTTCTTTTAAATGCTATATAAAAATGTTAAGTTAAACTAGACATTAGTCCAACAGAGATCATTCTTAGAACTCCCAGTAACTTCAAGGAACTTAAGGGACTTAGGTCATGATTTTTATGCTGGGTTCTTGTTACATATCCTTCCATAATAATGCCCTTGGCACACGTATTCTTTTTTTTTTTTTTAATTTTATTTATTTATTTGTCAGAGAAGGTGGGACACAAGTGGGGGAAGTAACAGGCAGAGGGAGAAGCAGGCTCTGCGCTGAGTAGGGATCCTAATGCAGACTTGTTCCCAGGCCTCCGAGATCATGACAAGAGCCAGAGGCAGATGCTTCTCTGATTGGACCTCCCCAGACATCCCTGCATACATATTCTTAACTAGGCATATGGAGAATTCAAAGGTTGGACATAACCCCCATCTTGGAGAGAGTATAGCATAACTAGAGAAAGTACTACCAAATTAATGGCCCTTAACAACCCAAGATGAGGACCCTGGATGGTTTGAGGAGAATGGTCTGTGGAAAACTGGAGAAACAGAGCTCACTTCTCTCTAGGGGAGATCAAAAAGGTTCTGTGGAAGGGAAAACATTTGTGCCAGCCTTGAAAGAAATAATGATCAGGACGAGTGTTGTTGGTGGCAGAAAAGCCTTGTTATGTTTGAGGGGACGGGAGGAGCAGTGTGCATTCAGTCTGGCAAAGCATGTAGGAAGATATGGCAAGTGAAAAGTTGTTACTCTTATCCTCTGGGCAATGGGAGCCATTAACATTTTTAAGCTGAAGAATGACAACATTTTAGGGAGATTAATTTAGCAGATGTATGAAGAATGGGTTGAAGGTGAGGGTAACTCTAAGCATAATGAAGATTGTAAGTATTTTAAAGTTGATTCTCTGGGAATCTTGTCAAAGATTTCTTGAAAACCCCTGACTGAGATACCGTCTATATTTTTCAAAGAAAATTACAGTTGAACAACTCTTTTCACTACTGATCACAAAACTATTTAAATATAAAATCAAATATTTCTGCAATGTGTACAAAATATATCTAGTCAAAGTGATTCTACATTTTTCTGTGAATTATTTGAATTTGAAATCACTTTATAAACTCGAGTACTGTGTAAATCCATTCTGCAAAGTGTAGGAATTTCCTGGCAGATAAAAGCTATGATACAATTAGAATTCATTATAGAAAGGTACATTGTTTTGAACAATAATAACAAAAATAATAATGATAATGATTACAGCTAACATTTATTGAATATTTGCTGTGTGCCAGGCACTGTTCCAAGAAGTATATATACACACACCATACACACACACACACACACACACATGCCAATCACCACTTTAAAATATAACATATAGTAGTTAGGTATGAATTTATTTTATGTTAAACAATAAAAAAGGGAAGAGAACAACATATTAATGTGGTTGATAAACAGAGCAAATTTAACCTAAAAATGTTGTCCCTTTTCATATAATCAAGAAAATACCTGTGTACAGGGCACTGTAGGAAATGAATAATGACACTGTTTTATATTGACAATTGAAAAAAAACTATAGTGTAATTAACATAAGCTAGAAAGTAAAAATAAATTGGGTGTACAGAATAATATTTGGGGAGTGGGTTGTGAAGCTATTCCAAGCAGAGCACCAGCTTGGATTTGTTTTTCTCTTTCATCTAGAGCTGCCCAGCAACCTCATGGATTTAAAAATGTATCTGCGCAGTTTTACCATCTTGGTTCAAGAGTCCCACATTCAATGGAAGTGATAGTTCTCTGCATTAGGCTTCAGGTGTTGCCAGTGCTGGTCGAGCCTCTTTACGAAGGATCTTCTTGGAGCACCTGGGTGGCTCAGTCGGTTAAACATCTGATTTTGGCTCAGGTTATGATCCCTGGGTCCTGTGATCGAGCCCCGCATTGGGCTCCCTGCTCAGTGGGGAGTCTGCTTCTTCCTCTCCTTCTCCCTCTGCTTCTGTTCGGGCACGCTCTCTTTCTCTGTCTCTCTCAAACAAATAAAATCTTTTTTTAAAAATCTTTTTTTTCATTCCTCCTTTCAGAAATTAATAACCCCACCTCCTCCCTGCTTTTCATTGTTTTATGTATTCACTATGAGGTCAGCTTTTTGTTTCCTTAACTTTATTTTTTGAAATCTCTTTTTTTTAACCCACTTATAGAGTTACATTCCAGAATGTCTGTCTCCATAATTATATATGTTGTTGTCTTGTGACAATTTTCTAAGTGCTTCCCCAGAACCATTTTCAAGTTGTTTGCATAAGTCTGGCTTGAGAGACAGTTATAGGGATACCGGTAAGACCTGAGAGAACACAGGTCAGGATTTAAATGCTGAGATTACTGACTCCCTGAAGAAAATTGGTCTTCTGGGTGGGTGGGAGGTACCAGGGTGGGCAACTAGAAACTTTTAGGTAGTGATTCTGGCAGAGCGTTGTCCAACAGAGAAGAAACTAGAACCTACTAGCAGAATGACAAGTGTAGAAAACACCTGAAGCCTTCAAAACCCTGCAGCCCTGAGTTGACATCAGGGGCCATGTCACCTGTATGGGCAGAGTCTGAGGAGACTTGGAAATCTTGGCTGTGGTGGCAGCAAGGATCCAGGGGATCAGGACCAGACCCAGGCAAGAATTTTGGGGTCCTTCATGTCCCAGGAGGCAGACAGAGGTCTCTGTTCCAGCTAAGGTTGAGAATAGGGTACACTTGGAGAAGAGCCATGAAAGAATGATCCAGTGTGAGCTAGTCCAGGTGCAAGGGGAGAATCTGTATCTGGAATGTGTATAATTTGTATATAGCTTATTCTCTGACAGTCTTCATGTTTGCTTGTGAGCGGTTACCATGTCAAGCATTTTGTCCGTTTTAAATGATTTCCTGAACATGAGTGGGGATTGAGGGCATTGTAAGAGAAGTACCAAAGTAGGAAACCAAGCCACTGTCTTCGGAGGAGAAGCCTGTATTCCTTCAGGCGGTGACAACAGACCATTTCCCAAGAAGTAGCATCAGGTAACAAGAGACTTTTTGTGCAAGGATCCCTTGGGGCTGGGTTTTGGCATATGTATGTGTAATAATCCCAGCACTAGTAAATACTGACTCTGTCATGGGTAAGGATGCAACTAATGCTAGCAGTTTTTCAGTGAGTTGTTACTAAGCTAGCCCTGCTACCTCTTTGTATGCAAGAGTTTGGATCTCTCTTGCCCAGGAAATTAGATGTCCCCTTTCAAAGCTGATTAATGAAAAAAAGTTGCTCTAGTGATTTCTAATATTATAGTTTAAAAAAAAAAAAAAAAGCCTTTGATCACATGGGTGACTCAGTTAAGCATCTGCCTTCGGTTCAGGTCATGGTCCCAGGGTCCTGGGATCGAGTCCTGCATCTTCGGGCTCCCTGCTTTGTCAGGGAGCCTGCTTCTCCCTCTGCCTTCTGCTCCCTTTGTTTGTGCTCTTTCTCTCTCGCTATTTCTTTCTTCCTCTCTTTCTGTGAAATAAATAAATGAAATCTTAAAAAAAAAAAAAAGCCATAAGGATGAAGTTTCTTCAAACTTTGCTGCCCAATATAGAAGTTAATCATATTTACTTATGCTGCAGATTTTAACCAAATGATCAAAATTGCATATCCCACATGCTGGGCGTAATACTGTTATTTTGAGCAAAAACTAACCAAAGTAATCATAAAGTACTTTGTCGTTTATCGAATTTTGCTGAAATTGGAGGAATGAGAATAAGTTTACTTCCATTAGAACTGATTTCGCACAGACACCTTTCCAATGCTAGACCATAAAAAAGCAGACCCAAAATGAGGGGTGTGTGTATTTACCCGTCTAACCATTTTGTGACCACACTATAAACATAATAATCCAAAAGTAAATCAGATAGAAACAAGCCGTTTGTGAGCAGGGTCATGCCTTCAATTGCTTTGAAATCTGTGTTATGCATATAGTGGATATATACTAATAAATACTTGAGGAGTGCCCCAGAACCAGGTATAGCATCATCTTACTCTTTTTAGGAAAATAGCTACTGCATTTTAAAATTTCCAGACGCACACATTTCTCTCCCCACCCACCCAGTACTTGCCTCCTTCACTGAAATCAGAGTGCATTGTATAGTTGATAGCGTGTTTGAGGGCTTGTCAGCCTGGATTCAAGTCCACTTCTTCCGGAAGGGATTTCTGGGGTTGTGTTTACTTGTGTTAGCCACCTGGGGACACTCTCTGTCTGAAAGCCCTTGAGTGTATGTTGTCTGCTGGAGGTTTCCTGGTGCCACACTGGTGGTTTGGGTGCAGTACCAGCGATGGTTCAGACTCTCGGCAGAGATTTGTTTCCTCATCACCCAGTTTCCTCCTTCACCCAGTCACGAGCTGCAGACGTGCACGTCTCCCTGCTGACTCCTTCAGCCCGGCAGGTTGGTTTCTTCTTTGCCCTTCCCCAGAGAATGTGACCTTCTGGTGTCCTGGTTGTCCATGGCCCTCTTCTATCTGATTCCTTATTTTGGAGCATCTCTGATTTCTAAGTGATGCATAACATAATTTCGTCCTCTATTGTCGATGGCATCTTAGATGTGATGAAAGTAGCTCTTTGAGGATGCAGTTTTCCGGCTGACCGTGGCGTTTGAAAGCCCAGACCGCGGTGCTACGGTTTGGGCTGCCATGGGACCAGAACCTTTTTCTGTATAGAAGGTGGTTCTGGTGCCCTTGGGCTCCACTCTGAAGGCGTGAGCCAATCTGGATGGCAGCTGATGTCTTAGCAGTGTTCATTCTGCTAAGTCTGTGTGGGGTTGAGGAAACAAGGGCCCACAATAGTTCCTTCATGGCTCTTCGCTCCGCCCAAGTTTCACTGGGAGATGGCACTCAGGTGACACATTTCGTCACAAGTCCCGATTCTTTTCATTAGTTCTCACTGAATACCCCGTCTTTTCCTTAACAGCCACACTTCTGCTTTAAGAACTTGCTGGTCAGCTGCATCCCTCCGCATTTCTCATAGCAGTTCATCCTCACCTGTTTCTTTGTTCTCATGTGGGCATCCTAGAATGCCCTCCTGAATCACAGTCTCCGCTTGTTAACAGACTATTTATTTCTCTCCTTCATGAGTGTGGCCAACATTCTCTTAATGCGTCTGTCCCCAGGTGATTCTCTTCTTCTTTGGGAAAAGAGACAGGAGGAAGAGAATTAACATGTATTTATTGCCTGCTACCATCAGGTGCTTTATGAAATTATTTTATATAATCTCATGACGACCTGTGCCAGATAATTCCTATTATCCTATTTTATGTAAGCGGGGACTGAGGTTCGTGGAGGCCAAGGAGCTGCCCAAGGCCATAAAGCAGGTAAGGAGTTGAACCAGTCTTTGAAACCTGTATCAGTGGGGCGCCTGGGTGGCTCAGTGGGTTAAAGCCTCTGCCTTCAGCTCAGGTCATGATCCCAGGGTCCTGGGATCAAGCCCCGAGTCGGGCTCTCTGCTCAGCTCCTCTCTCTCTCTGCCTGCCTCTCTGCCTACTTGTGATCTCTGTCTGTCAAATAAATAAATAAAAGCTTAAAAAACAAACAAAAGAAATCTGTGTCAGACTGCAAGAAGTCAGACCATTTCATTTGATCTCAGTGCTCCATCTGAGGTCTGAGCCTCACTGAGTTTTTGTTTGTTTGTTTTAGCTTCTCTTAGGTGACTTATCTACAGTAAAGATTGAACACACATACAGATTTGAGCTAAAGCAGATGCTGCCTCTGACTCCATCATAGGTATAGTCAAATGAAATTTGGGCTTTCATTTGAGGGGCGGTGTGTGTGTGTGTGTGTACTTGTTGGTTTGGGTTACTGTGTTAACATTTGAGAAATGCGTACTTCTACCTGAGTTAAAAACAAAAGCTGAGGCCTTGCTGAACCAATTCTGAAACATAAAAATCTTAAAATGAGCCTGGTATCTGCTTTGGTGTCTCATTTTTACATGGAGGACTACTTTTGAACTTCTCCCTCTTTAGGATTTGGTAAAGCATCTGTTGAAAGCAAACACTATTTTTTATTTACATAGCTCCATTCTGAGAAACCCTAGAACTTAGGATATAATTTATTGAATACCTTTAATGTCCTAAAAGAAAACAATTTTAAAAACTTTTGTTTTTATAGGTATGATTGACAGACATCTAAACCACTTGGGACAGGAATAATTGCAATAAAATTATAATAAGACACTTTGAGTGTATATATACCATATGATAATAATACATGAATACATGTTAAGCTAAAAAAAGCTTTACTGATCAGTGTTAGAACCCAGAGAGAGAGGCTTTATGGAAGGTAGGTGACATTCATAATTACTAGATACAGATTGAAATTCAGAAATGTAAGTGTGGGGGGGGGGTTGTACACATACCTGTAGCCCTACTAAGCCTAATTTATTTACTGGCTTCTTGGTCTCTACTGGTTGTGTGTACCCAAGGTTGTGATTACCCAAGCCATAATAAGCTTGGGTAATCTGGAAGGCAGCTATGCTCACCACTGTACCACCAACGCTGCACAAACTTGGGTAATCTGAACTAGCCTCCTAATCTTACAGGCTGTACCATGAACTTTGATGATTATTAAGTACTCTCAGGAGAGGGCATTAGAGAGAGGAGAGAATTCTGTCCCACAGTCCTCACTCTTGGTTTCTGAGCCAAGCTTGTTTTAATGATTCCACATCAGGATTCCTTCTTCCTGATACGGCTGTGATCTGGTTAGTGTCCGACTTTTTCACACCCTTAAACCTGGCCTCTCTTTGAAGGTAAATAGTAGCCAGGGTAGCCTGACTGCAGGCCTGGGGTCTGACAGGTGATGACTGGGAGTAGTGCGTTTCTTATCTTTATCAAATAAAAAAGTTGAATGAAAAATGTAGGATTGAGTCTGTCACTTGCAGTAACATTGGAAGTTAGCCAACAATATTGAGGCCTGATTTTCTTCAAGACAGGTGGCAATGTGTATTTGTTGTGCAGAAACTATATACAGCTACCTTAGAGAAAAAGAGAATAGAAAATACTTCTAGTCTTGGATTTCTATAGCATAGAGCCATGAGACGTTGGGAGTGCTATGGTGGTGTTGTGTCTACGCCAAATTCAAGTTTCACTCTGTCACCTACTGTTGTCATTAGCAGTGACAGGTTAGCTAATTAATCTGTCTTTTGGAAAACTTTCAAAGAGAGATTACCTTATTTGACTTTTTGTCTTTATAATAGTCTGATTGATAATAATTCACTTTGGAACTTCTTCAAAACTCAGTTGCTTTAATGCCCTTTCAAAAACTTGGCGAGAAGATGGTTAAAGGCAAATATTGACAGTTATATTTTTGGAACTGTAGTAATACGCCATCCTGTAAATAAGCACGCTGCAGTTACTCTTGGACAATTTCGAACCTAACGGAAATCCTTCCTTGCTGTATACAGAAAACTACGTTGCAGAACATGACAAGATTCCTAAATAGGAATTAGTCCACTCATCTGGGCCTTACAAGGGCAAGGATCTATTCTTCATACCCCAGGGTTAATGACACATTCAACAAATATTTGTTGAGTAGATGGGCATTTGAATGAATTTAAGAAAATGTATGACTTTTAAATAAATGGTACGTAAAGGTGAACTATTTTAAAAATCGATGTAATATCCAGAGAGCTGCAGGGAAATAACATAAGAGCTTATATATCTACCTGAAAGTATTAATAGCCATTAATGTGTGCCACATATGCTTTACTTCCTTTCTTCTTTTTAGATAAAAGACATAAAATATTGACTTCCCTACCTCCTCACAGCTGCCTGTCCTTGTGAATTTTGAGACTACTGTTCATGTCCTCATAGTTTTCCTACATTTATGTGTATTAATAACATTCAGTAGTGGATTATTGTGTGTGTGTGTGTGTGTGTTAAAGATTTTATTTATTTATTTGAGAGAGACAGATAGATCACAAGTAGGCAGAGAGGTAGGCAGAGAGAGGGGGGGTGATGCAGGCTCCCTGCCGAGCAGACAGCCTGATGCAGGGCTCGATCTCAGGACCCTCAGACCATGACCTGAGCCAAAGGCAGAGGCCCAACCCACTGAGGCACCCATGCACCCCTATTTTGTGTTTTTAACTTTATATTTAGGATATCATACTCTATGATAGAGGATCATTCTGAAGTTTGGTCCATGCAGACTTAACGTTTTTGAGGAATGTCCATGTTGTTTACATATTGTATGTCTATTTTATGTTTCATTCCTTAGTAGTTTTCTGTTTTATGCCATGATCTGTTCAATTTTTGATGCATAATTGAATTGTTGCACATTTTTTCATTGTTATGGGAACAACATGTCCTTGAATATCCCTGTCTGGGATGGCATGTATGGCAGCTTCTCTGGGGATGATGCTGGAAGTAAAGTGGAGAGTGTGTTGTTCGCACCCTGAGAGGGCTGTCTTTATCCTTCTAACAGCACGCAGGAAAGGATCTCTCCTCCATATTCTTTCAAAGAGGCTTTTGTATCTAGTCAAGTGAAGTGGTTTTGTGTTTTTTGTTTTTTTTTTTTTAAGTTTAAAGTAGATGGGTTAATTGCTATTTAATTTCACAAAATTCAAATTCTTTTTCATAACCGTAGAGAAAATAGGAAGACAACATATTACACAAAACACTTGTGAATGAAGTCATGGAATGAACTAGAAGGTATTGGGTTAAAAGCCCTTTTGTTGCCCTCCACCCGGGTTGCTTTGGACTACACCGCAGTGCCTCTCATTCAGAAGGGGTGGTGGCTGAACCTTCCCCACTGACAAGATCCAGTCTTGTATCAGCCTCAACTGAGGCCATTTGAGAGGCATATTAGGAAGTGAAAGAAAGCTAATGAAAGGTTCAGGATCAAATAGCTTAAGTGGCTTTCACAGTCATTGGATTAACCATCCTGACCACTCTGCACATCTTCATGAACTTCTCTTTTTTGTAGAAAAGATCCCTCTTTTATGTGGAAGTTACTATTAGCAGAAATGAAACCCTAGTTTTGTCAGAAGGGAAAAAAAAGGCACTATGACTACTTTTATGTTATCTTTATCTTGTTGTTGTTGTTTCCTCTCTCTCTGACAGCGGGGCTCTGTTTTCCTCTCAGGTCTGCAGGAAAAGCCCATTTCCTTGACGTGCTTTTCCTTTCACATATAAATAGCAAGGGTTAGACTCCCTTTTTAGCCCCAAATCTCTTCCCTTCTTCTCAGATACTCGTTCTTCAACTGAAATGTCTATATGAATTGAGCAGATGACCATGGCTAATGTGATGTTCTTTACCTTTTGTTTAAATTCTCCATTCTTCTTGCCAGAGGCCTTTATTGTTGCGAGTATCATTTCTATCTACTCAGTACTAGACTCGAAGATATCATGTGGTTGTCAAGTTCCTCCTGGGTCTCCTCACTGCTTTTGCAATCAGCCTTCCCTTTCCTGCTCTAATCTGACCAGTGTGATATGTAGATTATAGGATCCTATAGGATCAGAGAAGGTTTCCTCAGGGCTGCTACCCTGAAATCCCCCGGGGCGAAAGACATATATGGGAGCAAAGGGCAAGGATCATCATGTCTTTGTCATTTCAGTATCATACTTAGCACGTTTGCGAACTCAGTAAATACTAAGCACAAACTCTTAAGTGTCCACTTGCCAGTTATCTGTGATAAATGGCACAAAACAGATTGGTTTTCTTCAACACACAATATGCATTCAGGCCACTTGAATACCCTCTCTCAGATGCTTGGTGCCTGTTCAAGTTTGGGGCCCCTACGGCTAAGCAGAAGAGAGTTTGGGAAGGAAATCAGTGGGGGCAGAGCATATAAAGCAACAATAGCTAAAACATAATAATACCTTCTGTTATCTGTTGTTCTGGGTCATTGGCTCTCCTCCTTGCCTTCCATTGTCATAGAAAACTGAATATTGAAAGAAATTATAAATCAAAGGTGACAACGGTGATGCCATTCAGCTGCCTATTGCCCGAGGAGTTGTTTTAGGTAAGTAGAAGGCCACATGGCTAATGCCTAAAACAAGCAGCAGGTCGAGGTACCTAGGTGCCTGGGTGGCTTAGTCAGTTAAGTGTCTGTCTTTGGCTTGGTCATGATTCCCAGGATCCTGGGTTCGAGCCCCATATCGGGCTCCTGCTCAGTGGAGAGCCTGCTTCTCCCTCTCCCTCTGCCTGCCGTTCTGCCTACTTAAGCTCTCTCTCTCTCTCTCTCTCTCTGTCAATAAATAAATACAATCTTTAAAAAAAGAAAAAAAGAAGTAGCAGGTCCATGGGAAATTAAACTCTCTCTCCTTTCTCTGGCCACCCCCCCCCCCCAATACCTTTCTATTCCATTCTACTGGAAATCTGTATTTGTGAAGAATTTGAGTCCTTTACTATAGGCAAATACTCGTGTGGGCCTAATGGAGTACCTAGAGCAGTGAAAAGGGAGGTTATAACTCAGGAGGAAGGCAGTGAGTGGCAGCGGTGGGTGTGAGCTACGGAGGAGAGTGTCTTCCTCAGTCCTGGTAGCCCTGTGGGCTCACCACAGCCCGGAGCTCTCAGAGAGGCAGACCGGCCAGTGGGGCTCTCGGGCCCTTCAGTGACTGACTTCTGTGGTGCCTTTAAAAAGGCAAAAGGGAAGGGATCGGAAGTCACACTCCGCTCTTCCACTTGCTTGAACTGGTTTGAATGAAGTTCTAGAACTCCAGACACAGCCATGGACTCCCTGCCTACCTGTGATTTTGTAATGCCACCATTTTCTTGCTTTCATCAGAGCATTATCCCTGTTTTTGTTTTTGTTGTAAAGCACAGTTTCTAAGAGGATAACATTAAGCTTCGTTGTGCGTTTAGCTCTTAACTGTAGTGGACTGGGTAAAGAACAGAGACAAGGGGGTGCTGTATGTCTTCAGAAGGGCGCCAACAAGGTCACCAGAAAAGGAGGTTGGGGCAAGGTCATTTCTCAGGGAACTTAGGGAAATGCACCTCCTTCCTCCCTACCTCACGTGTCTACTCTGTGTGGTTGATATGTTAGTGAAATTAGAATAAACGGAGTCCATACTAGGATTTTGGCAAAACAGCCAAAGAGAAAAATTAAAAAAAAAAAAAATAAGTAATGGGTTTTCTTTGGTTGAAAAGAGAATGAATACTATTATAGCAGCAGCTTCTGGAACTTTTTTCTCCTGAGAGCTTCCGGCTGTCTGACCTGTGGCCAGACCCCAGCAGTACAGTAATCTTAATCGAGACTCAGTCTCTCTGAACTGCAGTGTCCGTATCAGCAAGTTGTGGTTTGTGGGGCCCCAGGTTGTTGATCCCCTTACCCAGTGGTGACATGCTGAGTGATGAAGGTGCCCAGAAGTGGTCGCCACCTCCTTTCCCTTCTGCTCCTATTGCTTGGTACCTTGTAGAGGCATTAAAGCCCTCAACTTCCTGTTAACCCACAGAAAGCAGATGCATCTCAGAATTTATGACCAGAATCAGGACATTCACCTTGATTGCCTTGCTTCGGATGAAGATGGAACAGTTTGGGGCCGGGTGGGGTCGTCTCCTGTTTTGGGGAGTCTCTACTTTCTGTGAGCCTTCTTGTTTTAACTCATCTACAAGGTTAATGGATTTAATTATGTGTTAGATTGTAATTAAGGATTCTTCCCAATTAATGATGCTGGTGTAGGAAAAGCCATAAATTCTCCCACGTCTCAGTTTGCTTAAACTTGAAATAAAATAGTGTTTAGATGAAGTTCCTCTCTCCTAATATATACTTTTGTGCACCTTGGGTTCAATCAATATCGACGAACTGATCTTCTAGAAGGAAGGTAAGTGCACTAACCCTTATCTTATCTGTCGAGTTCTGTCAGGTGCTGTGCTTCAGCGATGAGCGTCAGGGACAATTCTGCAACTTTGCTTTCCAAGTAATGGGAAAGTGGAATAAATTATTTACTGAGAACCTCGGTGGTAAAATGCTCACTGATCGGCTGAGGCAGTAAGGTTAACTGTATAAGGGAAGATAATATACGATTTGGTCAACAGTTAATAATGATTAACGAGTGGAAGAAAGAGGAAGGCTTTTTAAAACATGGCAGAAATGTAATGTTTCTGTTGGCTTGTATTTCTGTAGAAAATTTTAAAGCTAAGCGTATGTATCATTTTCAGTTTTTTGAAATATGCCATTAAGAATTATGGATTTAAAGTCTCCCCCAAATGCATTTAATCTTTTAAGCATTTGTGCTATTAAAAAGATCATGGAGGAGCAAGTAAAAGCATTTTAAATGTAAATCTTGTGAGCAGGAAGAATGGCAGCACTCTGTTGTGGGTGTCCCGTTTATTTTTCTAAGATGAAACTAAATGGCGTGTGCTTCGGAAGCCTACTAGAGTTTTTCTGGAAGGGTGGTGGCAACTCAGTTGCCCTAAAAAAGGGTGGATACTTACAGGAAATAGAAATACATAATGCTAGTGTTAGAAAAGAGACCAAGAAAGCTCTCGAATCCACATGAATGAAAGTGATCTAAAATGGCAGAGATAGACTGTCCATAGGGTTATGCGGAACGAAAATGCAGACCAGGTGAAGACCAGACGAGTTCCAAATGTTGTTGCATCACCAGGACAGTTAGACCACACGGTGGGTATTAGGTCTTGTCTCCAGCAGAGCCAAGAAGGTGCTGCCTGAATTTCTAAGGAGTTATTTATGCTGATGCAGTTTTTGCCAGGGCGCTCTGATTCGTGGTTTAAGAGTCAAAGCAGAAAATAAAGCGAATAAAGTGAACATAGTGAAACATAGGAACCTGCTCCATCCAAGAAGCCATTCTCGACAACTTGTGTGTGCATGGTATATCTTATTGGCCTTTGTGTTGAAAGGTTTCCCTGGAGATTTCCTTGAGACCCAGAACCCCAAGGCATAACCCACAGTGCTTACAACAGGTCTAAGTACTTTCGTAGGGTAAAGACTTCAGTAACTTTTTAAAATATTAGTAAACTGGGGAGAAAACTTGTTAAAATGTAATTTCATGTATGAAACAACTTCTGTAGCAAGTTTCTTGATTCGGTTTTTAAATATTGACAATTTCAAGGATTACTGAGAATAAATGAAGGCGCATGTTAATCTAGTTATAATCACTGTACCTGAGTAAATATCCAAGGTTACACACCATAAAAAGAGTTACTGTCTGTCTGCTGTCTCACGTAATACGCGGCACAGAGTATCTGTAGTGGATGGAGTAGCTACTTAACAGATACCGGTTAAAAAATAAATAAGTGAATTTGGTCAACCAGGCTGTAATAGAATTAGGTTTACATAGGAGAGGTAAATGGGCTTCTGAATAAGGTGTTCAGTAAAGCTCGAGTGTGATGATACGCAAAAATTGATGCCAGCGATATCTTTACTCTAAAAGATATTGAACATATGTACTCGATATATCTTTGTATCTTTGTATAATTGTTGTACTCTTCTGCAATCATCTGCCTCCAAAGTGGAGAGCTGCACCCAACAGAGCCAGGAAGTTACCGAGGACGTCACACGGTACGTGAAAAGTGTGACATTTAGGCCGGTGCTGATTCACGCACAACTCAAATGTTGTATGTTGCCTCTTTAGCAAACCTCTGGTCCGTGCTTTGAATTCTATTTTCCTGTTTCGGCGTAGGTTTGTGATATTTCAATACTACCTTACTTACTTTAAAGACATAAAGCACATTGTGGCTGTGTTTTGAAGCCATTAGTACTACAAGAAATTGTGCTGGTTTTTTTCCGCTACCCTGGCTGCAGCAGCAAAGCTTAGGTCTCGGACCGTGGTCAAATGCAAGCTCTGCTGCTTATTAGGTGGGAAAGCCTAATGGAGCTGCTCTATCTCCTGTAGCCTCAGTTTACCTCTCTGGAGAGTGAGAACCTTACTACTAATGCACAGGATCATTAGTCTTCTCAGCCTCTGTTAAGCTACACAGAGTCGGTTCGAACTGGCTAGCTGAGGTTTGCTGGGAAGGAAATGAGTATTTTCTGGGTTTGGCACAGCGGCTCTACTATTCCTGTTGATGAAATGGCCCACAGAGAATAAATACAGGGCAAAGTAGACTTTCGGAAAATGTGTTGAATGGACCGGGTTGGAATTCAGAAGATAGCAGATGCTGCAAGAGCAGGTCGGAGAAGCAAGAACATCCAAGCTGGGGGGAAGGGGTACGCAGGTAGATGGCTGCCAGAGCTCCGTGTCCAGCCGCAGCGGGTGAGTAGGGATGGTGACCTGGCAGTGCGGGGCTAGACTGGACCATCCAAAGATGAAGAACAGGAAAAACTTAAAGAACTTTGGCTCCCATTTGGTGGAGGAACAAATAGTCCCACATATATTAGCATCTTTTGGGGTTGTTATTAGTAATAGGCAGAACATGATAGCTAATGTTGAAGTTATGCTCAGCTTATTGTGAATCATTAGGAGAACTTACGTGCAGGATATTGTGCTTAAGAAAGCAGGAAAATCTAAAATACGACTTGGAAACCTTGTCATGAAAAGACTTAAGGTAGAAATCTGTATTGTATTTTTTTTTTTTTTTTTAAAGATTTCATTTGTTTATTTTACAGAGACAGACACAGTGAGAGAGGGAACACAAGCAGGGAGGGCAAGAGAGGGAGTGAGAAGCAGGCTTTCTGCTGAGCAAGGAGCCCAATGCAGGGCTTGATCCCAGGACCCTGGAATCATGACATGAGCCCAAGGCAGGTGCGTAATGACTGAGCCACCCAGGCACCCAGGAATCTGTATTGTATTTTATTTAAGCCTCAGTTATCTAGATTAAAAACAATAACGGAACTTAATGTGAAACTCATTTGCAAAAGCCCCAGTCCAAGGGAGCTGACTCTTGGCTTCTAGATAGTGCAGTTAGCAAGTTTCCTCATCTTTCCAATGGAAAGAAAGTAAGAGGCTTGGAATAATCCCTGGAAAGTCTTAGCACAGTACCTAACTGTACCTGCCACATAAAGGTTAGCTTTCATTACAGGTCTGTTCGTACTATGGATGTTACAACTACGATTTTATCTTTTCCAGATGATTTTTCTGAAACCATTAAATTCCAGTCCTTTTATGTCACCTGGAGGTCCTTGTTCTGGACTCCTTTGTTTGGTCCAGATGTCCTCGTCTTTCATTCAGTTTCCAAACATTGTTTTTATATTGGAGAAATTGCTGCTGCACATTAAAAGCTTGGGAAAGGAGTTTATATTCCATCGTGTGTGCTCTCTTTCTCTTCTTTCTTGGCTGGGTGTTGGATATGTCCTCACCATGTGTGTTCACAGTTTTCCTTCCCAAGCTCTAAGTAGTGCCCATGCGTCACTGCTGCTTGCCAGCCACAGTCCATATGCTAAAGTATGTTCCTGTTAGTCTTTGTTCAATCTGCAACCACATTCATTTTCTCCTTTCTCTCCTTCTTCTTGCTTGTAGTATTCGCATTTCAACTCCTTTTCATGACATAATTGTAACAGAAGTGAATTTGTTTTCAGCGGAGGGAAGGATTGTGCCATTTCTGCGCAACCAACAACACAGCTTTCGCTGTTTCTTATATGCCGTTCATAAAGTGTCAGCTCAGGTAGAAAAGGCCAAGGCTTCCACTGAAGTTAAAATGAAAAATCTGAGTTTCAATCAACATCAGATACTAGTCTTTATCTTGACAAGAGGATTTACTCACTTTGGAACGATAGCTCTGATTAAATATTTGTTGGCACGTACCATGTGGCATTCTAGGAACCAAGATCTATCTGTACTGTAACTTTGTACACTGGCCTATTCAGAGAAACCAGAGCTACAGGGGTGGGTCAGGTTTAACTTTTGAGAATGATCAGAGACAAATATTTGACTGATGAATATATTATTTGACTGATGGATATTCAAATAATGATTATCCTAAATGTACTGAAAAATCAAATAAACAGAGAACTTTTCCATCTCACTAGTAATACTTCCTAAAAGTAATTTTAATTCCTCACTTCAGAGTGATGTTTTAAAAAATGTCAATCTGATCCCATTGTCACCCCCAGGCCCAGACAGACAACACTGCCTGAAATCTTCAGTGGCTTATGGGTACCCTGAGAAAAAGTGCAATCTCTTTCATAGAACCAGGATGCCTGGGGCACCTGGGTGGCTCAGTGGTTAAGCTGCTGCCTTTGGCTCAGGTCCTGATTCCAGGGTGATGGGATCAATCCCCACATCAGGCTCCTTGCTCAGCAGGGAGCCTGCTTTCCCCTGCCCCCTGCCCCCCCCCCCCCAACTTGTGCTTGCTCTCTCCCTCCCTCTCTCTGTGCCAAATAAATAAATAAAATCTTAAAAAAAAAGAAAAAAGAAAAAGAAAAAAGAACCAAGATGCTTTCGAGGAACTGGCCCATTGCACTTCTAGCAGCTTCCCAGCACACTGGCCATCCTTCACTTCCTCATGCTCCATGTCCGCCCTGCCAGGACATTTCTCCTCTTTCAGATTGATTTTTCTCCCCATTCTTTACATGGTTAATTCCTCCTCAGCCCGTAGGTCATTTTCACAGTTACTTTCTAAAAGGGCTTTCCTCTTCCCCTGATTGAACTGGGAGCCTCGAAGTTGCTGTTTTTCATGGTCTCTTGTTCTTTAACCGTATGACATTTACTGCAGTCTGTAACTGTATATTTATTTGTGTGTTTCTTTAGGATCCATCTCACAAATAGTGAGATAGTGAGCCCCATGAAGACAAGGATTCTGACTTGGTCACAACTATACATAGTGTTGGGCACAGTGCCTGGCAAACAGCAAGCACTCAATAACTGTGCCAAATTGGTGAATACTCGTAAGATTGCAAGAGAAGGATACATAATTGAGATGGTTTGCATGTGTCTTTGTTTCTTTTCTCTCTCTAGTTTGCTGTAAATATTCCACTCTCATCTGATTTCCTCAATGAAAAACAATATAATATTATTTTAGTTCGAGTAGCAATGATACTGAGTTATGAGCTGGGTGGTTGTACACATGAAAGTACATTAGATGCAGCCTCTCCCTTAATGGAACTCATAAGCAGAGAGATGAACATTGAACTCTTTGGAAGGCAGCCTGAGGATAGTACCCAAGGGCAGGAAATGATACTGGAAGGACAGATTGAACCTGGGTTCTCGATCATTTAGGTGATTTTGCTAATAGGTTTGGATGCTATTTTGTAGGCCACAGAGGCCATGAAATATTTTAAGCATGTGAGTGAGAGAGGAGATCTGTGTTTTAGAGACAGAAAGGTGGAGTTCCATCTAAAGACCTTACCAAGGTAGTTCAACGGAGTGGTGGCAATGAGTTGCCGACAGAGTGGGACAGAAGAAGGCATGGAATAATAGCCCACCTTTGCAGAAGTTAGGTTGTTATGGGAAGAGAAAGAATGGCGGGATCTCTTTTTAAAACCTTTCTTTAAAAAAAAATTCTGACAGTAATATGTGCTTAATAGAATTTTTTAAATGCAGCAAATTATAAAGAAGAAAATGAAGATTGCAGTATGATACTGGAAGGGAAGGCAGAGTCCAGGGAAGGTCTCTTCAGATGGTCAAGGTGAGGGGGGAGCTTTGGGAAAAGATCCAGAAGGATCTTCCTTTCTAGAGATCTCTTTGTTTGCAGGTCCTAATTTTATCCATCTAGAGAGGCCACAACCTTCTTGGTCTCAGGGCTTTTGCTTTTATTTTTTCTTGTGTCTAGAGTAGTTCCTCTTGGTGTTCTTCCTTTCCTCCTTTTACCTGGCTAATTTTTACTCCTTCAGGCAAATAGTAGTAATAATAATCAGCATCATAATAATAACAATAATTGCAGAAACATATGTTGATCATTTACCAGATGCTAGTCATTGTGATTAGTGCTTCCTTTCTTATCTAGTTTAATCCTTATGAGATTTCTATAAGGAAGGTATGGGATCTCATTCTTTTTTTTTTTTTTAAGATTTTATTTTTTATTTTGAGAGAGAGCACGAGCACAAGCAGGGGGAGAGGAAGAGAGCAAGAGACAGAGAATCTAAAGCAGACTCCACACTGAGCATAGAGCCCAATACAGGGCTCAATCCCACAACCCTGAGATCATGACCTGAACCAAAATCAAGAGTCAGATGCTCTCCGACTGAGTCACCCAGGCGCCTCACGATGATCTCATTCTATAGATGAGGATTCTAAGACACTGCAACATTAAGTGACGTCAGCAGGTATATATATCACTGCTTATGATTCCCTCAGGGAAGCCTTTTCTAATAGCTCATATCCCTGATCTATTTAGGAACCACTGTAATGTGTTCTCATAGCCCCTAAAATCTCTGGGAAGAAGTATATTGCACTAGAATGAATTAGCTGAAGGTGGCATTTCCCAGTTACTGTAAGCCCCGTGAGGACATGTTCTAGGTCTGTCTTGTTCCTGGCCATACCCTCCAGTGGTTAGCTTTGTGCTCACACGGCACACAGTAGGGTGTTCAGTTAGCCAACTGATTGACACTCAAGACTGCTGCTCTTGGGATAAGATTAGTCTAAGCCTGTAATGCACCAACCTGCTAAAGCACCCACCGTGGAAGAGGATGCTTGTTGGCTGAGCTCCGTGATAGCCCTGGGGCCTTGAGGTAATGACGGCTTTGGGATTTTCTGGGTCTTAAATGCCTCTAGATTAAACTGTGTACATTCTTTTCCATCTCCTTTCAGTCCCTGTATCCTGTGGTGCCATTTCATAATTGATTTGATTTTCCAGGCCTCGAACTAGTCATATCCTCACGCAAGTCTAGACAGCAGGGACCCCAGGCCTGCCAAGGTTAATGTTCAAATTCTCTGAGCAGCTTATTTTAAGGGTTCAAGTTGGCTTTTATTTGGGTTTTATCCATCTGATTTTTGTTGAACTTTTAAGGCTTTATAAGTTGAAAGAAAAAAAAAGAGAGATCGTAGATGATGATTTTTTAAGGTAATGCTGCATTAAAAGTTTGCTTTTCATAATTTGTCTAATGGATCAGATTTAAGTAGATTTGAAAATTACCAATAAATGGATATCTTTAGCACACAAAAATAAATTCTTAATTTTTACATTTTAGTTTAAATATGGGTTGCATTGTACATTTTAAAATAAATATGGGAGTCCCCCCCTTTATCTACGACTTCACTTTCTGCACTGTCAGTTACCCACGATCCACCATGCTCTCGAAGCTGATGATCCTCCTCCTGACATATTGTCAGAAGGTCATTAGTAGCATTTCAGAAGGTCATTAGTAGCCAAACACTGTGTCACAATGGCTATGACATTCACTGCACTTCTTATCACGTAGGCATCTTATCATCTGACTTTATCACAAGAAAGATGAGGACAGTGCAATAAGGTATCTTGAGAGAGAGCGACTATATTCACATAACTTTTATTTTAGTATATTGTTATAATTGATTTATTTTATGATTAGTTATTGTTTATCTCTTACTGTGTCTGATTTATAAGTTAAACTTTTTCACAGGTGTATATGAAAAAACATAATATTTGGTCTGATACTATCCGCAGTTTCAGGCTTCCACTGGGGGTCTTGGAACACATTCCCTGTGGGTAAAGGGGACTACTGTATATTATTTGGATTAGTTTTGGACCTGTTGCTTATTTATTTTATTTATTGAGAGATAAGAACTACAAAGGCATTGGAAAGTGAATGCTCATTTCAGCAGATAAATTTCAGGTATCTTGAGCACAACAACCAATGTCTGGAGAGCAAGCATTTAAATTAATTTTGACATAAAAGAATATATTTAAGGATCCTCACTATTTCTTTAAAGTTAATATTACATGTCAAGAAAAGAAACATGCTGTGAATTTTCTTCCTAGTTTAGATATTAATTGTTTGTTTTTTGATTGTTTTTGCCTTCAAAACTGGTCACGGTAAGTAAGACAGTTAAGGCAGGTCAGCATGAGTTTCAAAATCCTGGCTTGGGAGCTGCTTCAGTCTTTATGTTTGTCTTCCTGTTTATTTATAGACTGGAAAAGGAAGACAGTCTTTCCTGCTTTTGCAGTTTCCTAATGATGATATCTCAATTTGTAATGAATAAATCCAAAGGAAGAAGGCGTTCTTTATGCATGTGCAGAAGAAACCACCACTCTTAAAAAGCCTGGGGGTCAGGGTTGTTAGGTTCAAGTGGTTAAGTGATTTTCACCATTTCACTTTACTTAAAAATTAATACAACTTTTTCAAAAATTTCTTAGCCTTAAAATATATTCAAGCTGGTATTATAAAAAGAATATGAGAATAGACAGTATTATAAAAGAATATAAAGGCAATTGTTGCAAGCCATAGTAAAACTAACTCTTTTATCATTTCATGGCTGGTCCTGGTAATTTTGTTACTTTTGGCATGAAATTAAAGTTAGTAGAGCCCGTGATCTGATTAACCCTATTTATTACAATATTTTGCATTCATTCAGTCAACACTTCCTAAGAGTACAGAGTGCCAAGAATTTATAGATGAGTAAGACCTATCCTGGGCTTTTGGAGAGCCCATAGTCTAGGGGAAAAGGAGATGACTTTATCTTCTCCATGGTCATCAAGGGCATCAGCCAATCTACTACAAGAGCCACTGTAGCCTCTCTTGAACCCCAGTGCTCAGAGAAGCCATGTTCCGGTCGGCCGTGACTTTTAGGTCTTCAGAATTTCAGCAAGTTAGTTAGGAATATTAGAAAGAGGGGGCAAGACTCCTTCATTAATCCATTCACTTATAAGTATAAGCTGCCATTTGTGGCAGAGATGGCCTTTGCCACATTCAAACAGTACAAAGGTGAAAGCCCATTGATGTCGTCAAGAAGCTCACAGTTCAGTTGAGGGAAAAAAGTCAAGTCAATGTATATAATTTCCCCAACCAGAGCAGTAAGTGCAATGAGATCAGTAACCAGAGACTTTCGTGAACAATGTAGTAGAATCATCCAGAGACAGGGCTGTGGATTTCACAGCCCTGTTCCAGTTTCCTCAGGCAGCTGCGTTTCCCAGCTTCTTTGCAGTTCGGGTGGAGCCCTGTGACTGGTCTGTGGTAAGTGGAATGTGGGCAGGAGTGATGCACACTCCAAACATTTTGGACTGGACATAAAATCCTTTGCTTTCTTTCTTCCCTTTCTAAGAGGACCTTGGAGGCCAGATGTAGAAGATGGCAGCATCATCAAATAGAAGGAGCAGCCTGGCTTCCTGAAAGACTGGGTGCAGTTCACTCACCCACCTATAAACACTGACCCTCCAAACAATATTGAATTATAAAATGAATGAGAAATAAGCTTTTATTATGTTAAGTCCTTAGATTTGAGCCTATTTTTTATAGCAGTTAATTGTACTATTTTTTATAGCAGTTAATTATAGTAATTTTTTTATAGCAGATTAATGTACTCTCTGTCCACTCTAAGGATATCTGCCTTAGTGTTTCAGGAAACAGTAGAAGTTCGGTGTGGCCAGGTGTAGTGGGAGTTGAGGGCAGTATTAAAGTGATAGGGCTGGAGAGTAAAATCAAGGGCAGATCACGGAAAGCTTTGTGGGCCACGCTAAGGGAAGACCACCTAGATGTGAGAGGAAAGCCGTGTAAAGGATAGAGTGTATAATGGGTAATGTTCAAACAGTAAAGAACAGGAGCTAACCCAGATTTGGCAAATGGTTTAATACTAGAAACAATTCCTCATAATTGAGGTAATTTTTAGTAATGGCCGTGCCGTTAGTGGGGTTTCCTACATACATGGTCTTCAAAAGTTGGTGATCATAGAACCCTCCATTGTGCTAAGATGGACATGGACACTGATGGAACATGAGAAAAGTGAAGGAGTTGGGAATGTTCCGCTTGAAGAAGAGGGAACTTGAAAAGACTATAGTCAGTATCTTCAAGTGTGGATAGCAGGTGGAAGAAGAATATACTTGACTGAATGGTCCCAAAGGGCGAATTAAACAGTAAGTAGAAGGGTAGGGAGACAGATTTGGGTTCGGTGTAAGGAGGAACTTTCTGTCATAATTTCCTGAATAGCAGTTGTTCAGTCCTGGAGAAGATGGAGATGAATTTTAAGGACAAGAAGCGTTGAAACAGACTGGCACCACAACTTGGAGATACTGTGATGGAAGTCGTGCAGGTATTGGATGAGGCTAGGATTAGAAAACTTTTGTTGTTTTTGCTAAAAATAGTCTCATATTCTTTGATAGTTATCTGAATTTAAACTTTTATGAAGGCTAACTTTACGTACATTTATCCTAATTTCAGAGTCAAGGAAGCGTATACGGTTAAAAAACGTCTGGAGAGAAAACTGTTCATGCACAAAAATGTCTTTACCCAGAGCTAACCATTTGGCACTTCCTACATACTTTTTGCTGGGGCTGATGAATACGCATTTAGTCTGGTTAATGGCTAAATGACCTTGCAGTGATATTCCTGAATGGTATCTCCAGCAGGGTCAAACTCCAACAAGAAGGCGGTAGGGTGAATGAAAAGGCAGATACTATCTTCCTCTGGGATATTGGGGGAAGGAACTTTCTCTTGACTCCCTTATTTATCAAGACCAGACAGCCAACTATTCTCTAAGCCATCAGAATTTCTCTCATCGCTGCCTCCAAACTGATGGATGGGGATTGATTGGTCTTGCTTACCAATGTGCAATATAGCAAGAAACAACTTTATTTAAAATACCATTAAGATGCAAACACATTGTGGCTGCTCTGAAGGCTTTCTCTTACAACATGAATTATTTAAATAGGTTCTTAATAATTGCATTGATTGCCACCGTTAAAAGCAGATCAGATTATGGAATCTGCTCAATACCACTTAAATGTTTATAGATGTTCAAGTTGACAAAGACCTTTTAGACACTGATAATTCCTTGCACTGGATTGGAATGCTGGAGATTTAGCATTACCAGTAGTGCTCTGTGATTATTTTAATAAATCAGGAGCACTATAACAGCAGCCATTTAAGGTCTTCATTCTTATTCCATTTTAATCCCAGAGTCATAGCCTGAAAATCTAGTTATGCTAAAAATCTGACCAAAAACTTTTATATTTATATTGATCAGAAGCTTTTATGTTTCTTTTACAAAGATCAATACAGTAAACATGTCCTAACCTGCGTGTATTGATGCATATAATTTAAAAATCTATGAATATTTATAGTGCTAAAATCCAATAAGATTTCAGGTTCTTAGATGCTTTTAGTACCCTAGGAAAGAGGGGCAAGTTTACTAGTATGCAAAGAAATTATAGGTGAAGCAAAAATTAGATCTTTTGTTCTCTTTGATTCTCTCCTTATTTGGAAGTGTCTGGGGAGAGTGATTTCCATAGTCTCTTACTCTGCCCAGGTTGCCATAACAAAATACCATAAACGGGGTGGCTTAAAACTGAAAAGTTTATTTTCTCACAGTTTTTGGAGGCTGTTAGTATGAGGTCAGTGTGCCAGCATGGTCAGGTTCTAAAGAGAGCTTTTTTCCTGGCTCACAGATAACTGCTCACATGGTCTCTCCTTGGTGCACATGCTTAGAGATAATATACCAGCCCAACTAAATTAGGATCCCACCCTATAACCTCATTTAACTTTAATTTCCTCCCAAAAGCCCAGTCTCCAAATATGGTTCCCTTGGAAGTTGGGACTTCAACATAATACATTTTGGGGAGATACAATACAGTCCGCAGCACATATGTGTGGGTTCTGGAGTTAGACTGTTTGAGTTTGAATGTGACCTGGGGAAAGTTTCTTAGCCTCTCTGTTTCTTGGTTTTGTATAAAATTGGAATGAAGATAGTAATTATTTCATGGCTTCAGCATGTTGAATAAATGGGTTAAGACATGCAGAGAACTTAGTGTATGGCATTTAGTAAGTGTTCAATAAATGTTAGCTATTACTGAATGTTGGATTAGATGTTTGTACCTTTAGCTAAGAGTTTTGTGACTTTATATATGTGATACTCAAGTACTTCATCTTTATGGATATCAGGGATTACTGGCATTGGGAATACACAGCATGCCTTTAAAACATTCCCCCTGAATCTTGAGAGATGCTTGAATATAGGAGAATAGAATGTTTTTTACTTACAAAGTTCTTATAATGAAGTTTTTCCCATCAGTGTTGATCTGGCTTCCCTACTCCTCCCCATTCTGTCCAGCATTACAGAATGTCTGCTCTCCCAAAAGACTTAGGACCTTTTACTGCCTATTACTTGAAGTTTTCAGGATGATATTGTGTGCATTCTACCAAAAAGCAAGGGCAGTAACTTTTCTAGCAACAGAAAAAGGAATTCTCTACATGTCCTGTTATTTTACTTAGCCCTGACACATGTGCGCATGCACACACACACACACACACACACACACACTTTCCTTCTTGTACAATTAAAAATAAAACACATTGTTGTATAACATATTGCTGTGGAAATCAAGGTACTTCGTCCATTTTAGAAACTCAGTAGTCTTTCAGTTCTACTTATAGGGAGTTTGGGGTCAAAGATATACTTACTTAGTGTCTTGGAAAGTTAAGTAGAAAACAGTGGACAACTTACCAGTAGCTCTGCAGATAAGGTACAGTTGCCCAGCTCATTGGCCAATATTCTATTTCCTATGTTAAATTGAACACTGACTGGAATTTGAATTGAATTAAAAAGGTGAAGAAAGTACACTTTAACAGATTCTCAAATAATTATTTTTTCAAGATTTGTAGTACATACTATCACATGGTCTCCATTCCTTTGTGGCTCTTTCTGAGTCTAAAGGAGGAGCTGAACTTTCTATAAACATAAATCAAGGTTGTTTCTCTTTGTCAGACAGGGTTAAAAAGGGTGGGGGGTAAGGGCAGAAAGAAGAGAGGACAGCAAGCTAGAAAATGCTCATGAATTCTCTTAGCCCTCTTCGTAGCCAAGGGTTTTTTCCTGCCTTCTGAATTCAGGTTGTGAGTTGGGCCCATTGCTCCCTATCCTATTTGAAGTACATGACAAATCGTGAATATCTTATAAACATTTCATTTTAAATAGTTGTACCTCTGAGTGGGATTATAAGACTTTCACTAAAATTAGAAACCCAAGAGTCTTTATATCTGAACTTCTGTTAGAAAAAAAAAATGAAATATTTATATAGTACAGTGTCTAACTGCTGTGGGATATACAATTTAAGTGATTTATCCCTGTAATACTTAGTGTTGGGATAGCCAGTTCTACTAGAATATTGAATGCAATAGAAAATAAAATCAGCATGATATGTTCATGCACAACTTGCATGTAAACTAAAATGTACATAAATTACATTTAAATGTACTGGGATACAACTATTTATTGAGAAATAGTATTGAATAATGTAAGCAAATAAATATAAACATGCATACATACATACATATATACATAATAGTATAATGTTTTTATCCAGGAAAGAAAATGAACATTGACACCTATCTTCATACTAAAAAATTGGTTTCAGGACACTTGAGTGGCTCATTCAGTTTAGTGTCTGACTTTTGATTTTGGCTCAGGTCATGATCACAAGGTTGTAAAATTGAGCCCTGTGTCAGGCTCCATACTCCATATGGAGTCTGCTTTAGATTCTCTCTTTCCCTCTCTTCTTCCTTTCCCCTGCTTGCTCGCTTGCTAAATAAATAATTAAAATCTTTTTTAAAAAATTAAAAAAAATTAAAAATTGGTTTTAATGGAATCATAGACCCAAGTATAGACTCAGAACCATAAGTCTTCAAGAAGACAAAAGAGGTTGTCTTTGTAATCATAGTAGGCAAAGATTTCTTGGACACCACACAATAAGACAAACCATAAACTAAAAAAAAGTTGTTATATTGGACATCATCTGTATAGAACACCCAAATATCTTTCTTTAAGAAAGTGAATGGACAGCTACCAACTGGGACAGTATTCACAGCACGTATTCACATGACTAAGGACTTGAATCCAGAATACGTAAGAATTACAGATGTACAAGAAAAAGACAACCCAACTGAAGACTTGAGCAGATTCTGCACAAAAGAAGACCTGTAAATGGCCATTAAGCTCGTAAAAGGTGCTCAACATCATTGGACATTAGGAAAATGCGAATTATAGCACAATGAGATGTCATTTCACATCCCCTAGAATTGCTAAAATAAAAAAGACTGCCAACTCTGAATATTGGGCAGGATGTGGAGCACCTGGAATTCTCAGGTGGGAGTATAAAATGGTCTAATCACATTGGAGAACTATTCCACAATTTCTTGTAAAGATAAACGTATATCTACCATATGACCCAGCAGTTTGACTCTTCAGATGAGGAATAAAAATAAAGGCCCACAAAAAGGCTTGCATAAAAATGTCTATAGCAGTCTTATTCATAAAGCCCCAAATTGGAAATAATCCAAATGTCCATTAACAGAAGAATGAATAAGCAAATTTCTTTATAATGGAGTAACACTCAGCAGTAAAAAAGGATAAACTACTAATTCAAGTAACATTGATGAATCTCAGATATATGCTGAGTGAAAAAAGCCTATTGCAAAAGAAAGAGGGGGCCTTATTCTGTTATTTCATTTTTCATGAATTCCAAATACAGGCAAAACTATATGGTGATGTCACATAGTGGTTGGAGAGGGAGATTGACAGGAAAGGGGCATGATGTAACTCTCTTAGGGACAGAAATGATCTCTGTCTTTTTTGAGTGGTCGTTACATAACTGCATGCAACTGTCAGTATTCATGGACTAAACATTTAAGATCTGTGTATTTTATTCTATGTTAATTATATCTCAATTAAAAAAATAAGAAGAATCTGTCTTCTTCTACCAAAATGATTGCAGACTGATGAATAATCCAAGATGGGAGCCTAGAGAATGTGAGAAATTGTTTTATGTGCGATTTCTTGGAAAAAGAAGAAATTGGCTGCCTCCAATGTGCATATGTATGTCTAAGCTATGAGAACCCTTCAGAAGAATCTTAGAGAGGAGGACCTGGAGCCAACAACCTACTAAGGAAATGCAAATGGAAAGCACTGCTGTTATGCTAGCAGATCTAGGGACATCACTGAATAAGCTATTTTAGAGCAGACAGATTTTGGTGGGGGATGGTGGGAGCAGGAGTGGGCTTTGCTAGCAGTAAAGATGATGACTCTCATGCTTCACCCAGGGTAGCATGTGGTGTATGGAGATCCTTCTGAAGATACCTCTGGTGTTCCTTGGCTTGAGAGTTGACTTACCGAAAGACCAATTAGTCAGTATATGTTGAAGGTGGAGCTGAGGTAGAAGCATCCAGAAGTCAGGGATGCTGGATTGGTTTTTGGTATCAGAATTATACTTTGGACCCATTTTCTTAAGGTCAGAGATGTTGGGTTCTGCCTCAGACATGAGGCTGGATCCATGTGATCAGCCCTCCTGATGGAGAAGGAGGATTTCTTTATGTTCCCAGTTACCAGAAAGCATTGATCCTCCAAAGATTGCCGTTCATCTGCATAAACAATGGACTTTATATAACTCAGTTCCCCTATGGAGTTCCTTATAATAATCTCAATGTATCTTGACTTCTGAATGCTTTCAGTGCTGCTGAGAAGCAAAAGGACTTGATAGGAAGTCAGAGAGGGCATCAACATCAAAGTAGCTTATTCCCTTCCTGCAGTGGTAGGAACAGCAGGACCCTAAGGCATTTCTTAGTTCTTATCCAGGTCCTGTCAAAAATCTCAGCCAATCACAGCAGGGAAAGTGGTATGAATAAGGTGATTCCACTGAATTTTTGGAGTCAGGCTCTTGAAAACTCTGTCAGAGAAATTTGCTTGTATGTCCTTAATCCCTTAAATGGGGAAGTATCTGATAGGGCTTGGTTTAGAACTTGGTTTTGGTTTGGAACTGGGTTTTAGAAAAACCATGAAATATCACTTGCATCCATTAATAATCAGTGCCTCTCATTTTTCCCCTGAATGGCAGTAGTGTGTATTGCGTATGATACGGACTGCTTCTTTGTACCTGTCGCCCTCACAATTTGAACATTTCCTATGTTATATGTCATAAGATGCAAAAATGTCTTGAGACCCTGTCCACAAAACTCTTGGGAGTTTGACCCAGAGGAAGCGTCATGTTCATGGGATGCCTTTGTTCATATGGTTATAGACATTGCAAGATTCATTTGTCAGCCACAAAATTGTCATGTTTCAAAATCTGTTACTGTGGCACATACTGATGGAAAGATAAAGATTCTGTGCAGTGAATACTGGATTGGAGTGTTGGCATTTTCTGACAGAACTGGCAATTTTTCAAATTGAGGGAGGCATTAGGTAGACTTTGCTTTCTGGATTATATATCACTTTATTATGGATTACATACCATTCTTGCTAATTGTCCTAAACTTGGAGAGACTGCAAGAGACATGAAATCAGTCTATAGCTGCCTTCCCAGAATGCCTTTAGAAGAGCTTAGATGGGATCCACAAACTTAGACAAAAAACTAAGGAGGTGGCTGTGGTGAAGTTAAATCATTGTCGTAAAGAATAATCCTAAAAATCTGGGATGATGGCCTTCAGGATAGTAGATGCCAATTTATTATTCTATTTTTATGCAAGTTTCCCCTCTTTAACATCCTTTCAGGGTTCAGTCTAAGTGAACTGGGGACTCTCAATTAGGTTTTACCTTGGCGAGTATTCCTTTTAGCATTTTAGACTTCTCCGGCTACTTTTATTTTTTCATACCATCCATACTTATTTTGTCTATTAAAAGTATTTTCCCAGCACCATTTCATTGTAGGGAAACGTAGTCTTCTCGTCCAACAGGCAAACAAGATTAATGTGCAAACTTAGCACTTATCTACTTACATCTTTTAATGATTTAAAAGTTCCAATCCCATCAGTGAATTAAATATTCATGGTATAAATGAAAAGACAAGAAATAGGGTGAGATTCTAGGATGTACTCCAGAGACAGACAGCCTGGCTGCTTGATTTCAGTTAATCTTTTTTGGTTCTTCACCCTTCACATTTCAGGTTAAAGGTCTTAGCTGAGGAATCCTTTGCTAAATACTTTCTTTCCTAACAGTGTAAACATATATGCTACAGTTGTCCAAGAACCCATTATTACTCTTTTGGCTCCTTTATAATTTTACTTTCTTTTTACTTAGTGGCGGCAGTAACACCCTCAGAGGTAAGCCATACTGAAGCACGGGTCAAAGCAGATGAGGACAATTTCGAAGTTCTTTCTTTTATTTGGAATTAAAAGTAGAAGTACGAATTTGGTACTCAAGTATGGAGTAGATAACAAATCAACCCCAAACTTTAGAGCTTCAAACAAGAATTTATTCTTTCTCATGATTCTGCAGCACAGGAATTTGGACAGGCTCAGGGTTGGCTGTTCTACATGTCATCACCTAGCATTGAGCATTGGGCTATATTCAGCTGGGTTCACTCACTCAGTGGTATTCAGCTAGTAGCTTGGATGAGCTGGAAAGTTGTGGACGTTTCACTTGGAATAGCTAGTGTCTCTTGCTTTGCGCTTATCCTTTCTCCATCTTGGTAGCTTGGCATTTTCTCACAGGACAGTAGTCTCAAGATAGTCGGACTTAAATTTTTTTTTCTTTTTAGAGAGAGAGCACATGCATGTGCACAGCATGGGGCAGAGGGAGAGGGAGAGAGAATCTTTTTTTTTTTTTTTTAATATTTATTTATTTATTTATTTGACAGAGAGAAATCATAAGTAGTCGGAGAGGCAGGCAGAGAGAGAGAGAGAGGGAAGCAGGCTCCCTGCTGAGCAGAGAGCCCGATGCGGGACTCGATCCCAGGACCCTGAGATCATGACCTGAGCCGAAGGCAGCGGCTTAACCCACTGAGCCACCCAGGTGCCCAAGGGAGAGAGAATCTTAAGCAGACTCCATGCTCTACAGAGCCCAACACAGGGCTGAATCTCAGGATCCTGAGATCATGACCTGAGCTGAAATCAAAAATCGGACTCTTAACCAACTGAATCACCCAGGTGCCCCAGTAGTTGGACTTCTTAATGGTGGCTGGCTTCCAAGAGGAAAAATGGAAGCTGCCAGGTATAGCATCAGTTACACCATATTTTATTGGTTAACCAAGTTGCATGCCAGCCCAGATTAAAAATGAAGCGAGATAGATGCTACCACTTTGACGGGTGGAGTGGCAGGTGACTTCAGGAAGGGAAGGAATTGGTGGTGGCTGTTTTGAGAATACTGTGTACTCTGCCTACCTACCTCAGAGAATGTTTGTGAAATTTAGATGGATGAAAGCATTTCAGGGCTATATATAAGATATGATAATAAAAGTAGAGTTGAGATTCCAAAAAAAGTGAGGAAGAACTCATATATATACATATGTATATGTATTCTCCCCAAGGGTCTCATGTCTCCTTAGAATATTTCTAGTATCATATCTAGTTTAGGCATAGGGATAGTTTAAAATAACCCTACTCATTTCCAGAAAGAATTGGTAAGAATTTTTGTTTCCTGTTCTGTTTGGTTTTGCTGGTTATGTCAAAAGTTTCGGTCAGGCTGAACTGCCCTGGCCAAAGTAACCAGACCCCTTTAAATACCTAATTCCCTGGAAAAGCTAGGTGACATGGCAGCTCAGTAACCACAGGATTCGGGATTGAACTTGTCCTTTCTGCCCTGATTCTATCATTTCTGGCCTTCCTTGACAATACTTTTACTTACTTGTGGTCAAAGATTCTTTTCATGACTGAATTAATAAAGATTTTGACAGGTCATCAGTTAATCATCAGATAAAAATAATTCTAGACTCCTGCTGGCCATAAGTAATTGCCACATTTATCTGATGAGTTTGCTTCTTCATTTTTCAGGGATTTAGTAAATTATAGCCTGTGCTGTCTAATATGGACACCTCTAGCTATGTGTAACATTTTAAATTTAACATACAAAATTCAGTTTCTCCGTTCACTGTAGCGGTATCCCAGGTGCTAACCAGCCACATGTGGCTGGTGGCCACCAAATTGGGCAGTGAACAGGTAGCATGTTTTTATCATGTAAAATTCTAATGGATAACACTATTTGAGATTTGTCTAACTCATATGTTGCTGGTTTTTTTCTCCTGGTATCTCCTTCAAAGGCCCTTTTACTTTTGTTTGTTTTGGGTAAGCAGTGGGGAAAAAGAGATCAAACTCATGTCCAATATGTCTGGTTTTCAGTAGTGTTGATGAAATGATTGATAACTGGATGGACTAAACGATTGACTAGAGTAAGCTTTTTGAAGCACCTTTGAACTTAATTTATATCTATTGCCTGAAGCAGTAGTTGTAAAGGTGGCTATATATGGTTTTTAAGTGAACTAGGATCATGTTTTAGCCAAACACTTCTCATAAGCTAGTGACAGCATTTTTCTTATTGAATATTGTTTCATTACTTCTAAAAGTTTCACTTTCCTTGCAAACTCCTTTACTAGGTGAAAATTGGGCCACTCTGCTCCTATCTAAGACATTCGAAGTAGTATGTGCCCTTTTCTCCATTTAAACAAAATTTCTGACCCAAGATATGTTCAAATCTTGGTATATGCCAATTAAAATATTGACTTAAACAGAGGGGTCATAAAAAATGTGAGATTAAAATGATTAGGAGCTGAGTCCTTATCACCTAATGCAAATTAAATGAGGATTGCACAATTCTGTGTAGAACAAACACGGTTCAGTTGCACAGGCATGCTCCTGGATATTCCAAACTGCTTTTAAATTATGGTGCTTCATGTTGAGAGATTGATATTGAAATACACTGGGAATTAAAATTCAGTTATGATGAATAGTTGCTAAAAAGGCTTTAAGATAGCACTGCAGAGATGTGGTGTAAAAAAGAACAGTCTTCAAAGCCAAGCCACATTTCTTCAGATTCAGAACCAGAAAAATTTTTGAAGTAGTCTGGTTGGCCAAACAGGTCTTCCATACTGGAAGCCTGCTTTTTATGTAACATTGACATAATCTATGTAAAACCAGGAAACATATTATGCCTCACTATCACTTAATATTTGTTACATGGACCAAATTTTAGTTGTAAAACTAAAAATGAAGTTTTGCTGCTGAGAACTTGAATTCCATGAACAGAGTTGTTTAAAGCACGTTTTCCTTTTGTTGTTTGTTTGTTTGTTTGTTTTCTTCTTAAATCAAAACCGGTGAGAATAGGTACTCACCGGGGAGATCCAACCAGTTAGCCAGGAGCCTTGAATCTCAGAAGGGAAGAATAGCTTATAACTTCCCTCATTAGATTTCCTACATGATGTGAATTGCTTGAGGGTTGAGCAATGAGCGTGATGTCCCAGGTTGAAATGTTTTTTTTTTCTAGGGAGTTGGGCAGGCTGCTTAGCATATCTGTCCAGAATTCCAAACCATTAAATGCAGTGCCAGTCATCAGTGTTTCCCAATAACTGTAATGACGCATCCAGGAGTCACAGAGATTTCGCTGCAGAGTTGCAGGCAGACCTAGCTTCTCGCAGAGCTCGGGCTCTTTCTTCGACACACTGCCATTAGGCTACCTGCTGTCTCCACATGTGGGACACTTACCTCCCTGATACCCGGATTTAGCTAAGGACTTTTCTTGGTTAGGACTGGTTTGCAGATCCTAACCTGAATTCCTCCATAGATGCCCCAACGTCATTGTTGCCAGGGGTTAAATCAGTCTCTACATGTAGGTCTGATAACATACCATTAAGGTGACATTTCTTCGAGTTAATCATGGCAGTGTTCTATGAAACCACCATTTTATTTGTTTCCTGGAGTTTAGAAGGCATTTGAGACACCAGGTGGTAAGGAAAAGTGAAAAACAGAAACATGTTTGTAGAGAGGATACAGGCTTGTGAATTTTACTGTTTCTGGTGGGCCAGAAAAATGTGTGCAAATCTTACCATTCTCGCAGGTCATTTCCAAACCTTTGCTACAGCTTTCCGTCGTCACCATTGGTGGTCAATCTCTGTTTCCCCTGTTCTCCCGCTGTCTGTCTTTTAGATCCTTATCATGTCACTGGTCAGGCTCTTCTTTGGTACTTGGCCATCTGTGCATGTCTCTGTCTTCTGGAAACTGTCAGGTTCTTCTTTGTACCTTTAGAAACACCTGTGATATCATCATATAATATATGAGTTTATATGTAGACATGTATATTTTTTAGTTCCTTAAATATAATAGATTCATATTTAATAAATAAGCTTGCATATCTCCTCTGCATTCGTACATGACACTGGTGAAAAGAGCAATGAAGAAAACAGCTATGACTCCTTCTCTCAAGGAGCGTTCATCAGAGGATGGATGTTAAATAAGAATTTAAATTATAGGGCATCTGGGTGGCTCAGTGGGTTAAAGCATCTGCCTTGGCTCAGGTCATGATTTCAGGGTCCTGGGATCAAGCCCCACATTGGGCTCTCTGCTCAGCGGGAGCCTTTAAAAAAAAAAGAATTTAAATTGCAACTTGAAAGGAGATGCACACTGTGCTCTGTGTCAGATTATGTAACAGGAGGGCCTATCCTCTTCTGGGGTATAAGGGGGAAGATTTTCCAGTGGGAGTGGTTGAAAACTGAGATGTAAAGGATCAGTAGGAGAGGGAACAGCATGTGTGATGTATGTGGCTGGGTAGATTGTCTTACAGTTATGAAGAGCGGAGAGACCAGAGTACCTGGAGCTAAGTGGGTGAGGGAGAGAATGATACGAGATGGTGCTGGAAGAGTAGATAGGCATCAGATCCCGCAGGGATTTGGGGACTGTGTGAAGGATTTGATTCTTGAGTGTAAGACCAAGAAATTGCCACTGAAAGGGTATAAAGTAGAAGATGCTTAATCCACATTTATTCAGTTAAATCCCAACAGCATCCAGCTTCCAGCTTCTGCAACTTACATTGTTACAGAATGTTACACTCTCTGTTCGCCTTTGCACTGACTGTTGGGGAAAAAGACAAAGGGGCGTGACTTATACAGGTACTTGGGACTTCTTTACGGGAAGATGAATGAGATGCCTCTTTGGAAATGAAACTGACTAGTAGGTTGAAGGACTACCAGTGTGGATCCAAGGCTTTCAAAATTTGAATTTTATTCTGGCCGCTCAGTTTATTCTGGGGGAGATAAAAAACAAACCTGATTTCTAAGCAATCATCGGTTTATTCTTGGATTTTTGCCTAGATGAACTAGGCCTTTCTTGAATTCCAAAACCATTCCTTCCCCTTGCCACACATGGCCCTCTCCCACAACAGTTAGCCATCAAAGGGCAAATTCCAGAATTTTTCTCTTGCTGGAGCTGTGTGGCCATATCAATCATAACAGCAGTCTTCCTGGTAAGTCTGGAGGAGAGAAAGGAAGGGGTGGGGGACCAAAATCCGAAGGACGTGAGTTTGGTGTCCAGTGATTATTTTGTTGAACTGGAACTCAAGCAGAGAAGAGAGCTGTAAAATTTATAAATGCAGTGAGAACAAGGAAGACAAGAATTCTTAAAGGGTCTTTTCCAATTTAAAAATCCAGTGTATAATAAATACTACTTGGAGATGCCAATGCTTTGTGCATAGCACTTTTAAATGATTAACATTTCTTAAACATGGAACCAAAGAAGAAGTATGCATGAAGTGACAATGGTCCAGAAAGGTTATTTCTGTGTTTTGAATCTTTAGGACTAGTAGAACTACATACATTGTTTAGGATAGTCAGTTCTTACGAAAAAGAAAGAATAGTTTTAAGGCAGTGCTTGATTGTTTGATTATCATTATCTTAGATATAAAACAGAAAACTAGACATGTGGTATTTTCTTATGAGAAAGATCTTTTTACTTTCTCCTTCACTTTGGTGTGCCTCATGGCTTCTCATATTTAATTTAGTTCAAAAAATTTTTAATTTTATTGAAGCATATTGACACACAGTGAGTTCAAAAAAACATCATTCTTTTAAAAATGTAAAGTACATTTGCCTTCAAGCACTCTCAGCTCTTGGACACAGTATTTAATTTCTGACCCAGTCTCCTACTGGGAAACCGGGTCCTGGTCGGGTTCATAGAAGACCATGGATTTGAAAGGGCTTCTAAAAACTATAGAGGACCAGAGGGCCTGAGTGGTTCAGTCAGTTAAGTGTCTGCCTTCAGCTCAGGTCATGATCTCGGGGACCTGGGATTGAGCCTGGGGTCAGGCTCCGTGGGGAGTCTGCTTCTCTGTCTCCCTCTGCTGCTCTCCCTGTTTGCGCTCTCTCACTCGTGCTTTCTCTCTCTCAAATAAATAAAAGCTTAAAAATACCCCCACAAAACAATAGAGCACCATACAAATATATTCATTCGTGTTACTGTTTTAGTCCTCTGTTACCGAGAAGCAAACCATCTCAAATTTAAAATGATGATTAATTATTTTGCATAATTCCCTGGGTCAGCTGGGATCAGCGGGGTGCCTCTTGTGCTCCATATTGCTTTGGGCCACTCCTGCAGCTGCCTGTACTTGAGAGCCTGGCTGCAGATGGAATGTCCAAGATGGCCACAGTCCTATATATTACAGTTGTCTGGCTCCATTCTCCTCTCTCTGGCTTCTCTTTCTGCAGGACCTCTCTTTCCATGGAAGCTCACTGCCTGGATGGCATACCAGCCCAGACTTCTTCACGTGGCAGTTGGCTCAAGGCCTCTTAAGGCCTAGACCTGTCAGGCACTCAGTAATACTTTTGAATTCTTCCGGCTTGGTCACTGGGCCATCCCACATTCAAAGGGATTAAAAATGGGCTCCAATCTTGACTGAGGAGAGCAAATTCAGGTTGGGAAAGCATATGCAGAATGGAGGGATTGTGGCAGCCATCTTTGGAACATTCGTCATAGTCATTCTTGACGAACGCTTCATAGATTAAGAGATTCCGTACTCAGTGAATAAGCAGTCAGAACGCAACTCTTGACCTATACTACTTCTGGAGAAGAACGTTTCAAAGTTGTTTTTAATATAAATGTGCTATGCATAGTTCTTATCCACTATATCCAGGGTAGTTATTCTAGTTGAAGGGGAAAATATATCTCCTAAAAACCCTAATTCCTGATTTAGTCTTATTGTTTAGTAGAAAAGAAATGCACTACAATCATACTTTTTATTGTTTCAGAAGTTAAATTCACTCTAGATGTTTATTGATGCAAAGGGAATTTTGAACTCCCTCTAGTGGCAAAAGATTTCTTTTTCTTTCTTTCTTTTTTTTTTTTTTATTTCCCAAAGCGCTTGCTTGAAATAGTAAGATGGCTGACCTATATAACGGAACACAGTTTCAGAAATGACTGGTTCTTACTGAGAGGTGTGCTTTCTCCCGAGTGAGTTATAATAGGATTCCTTCATCCCTGATGAGAAATGTTCACTTTCCTAAGAAACTTTAATCATATTTTATGAAAAAAATTGAAAGGAGACTTCCTCTTAACTTTTAAAGTTGTAAAAACTGCTAACTATTCTCATCAATCAAAGTCTTAAGTAAAAATTATTATATTTTGACAACTAAACTAACCTGACCCATCATTTAAAAATACATTGAGGTTTTAATTTTTGTCTGAAAAATATTGTTTATTTACTTATTATATATATATATATATATTTTTTTTTTTTTTTTTTTGACAGAGATCACAAGTAGGCAGAGAGGCAGGCAGAGAGAGAGGAGGAAGCAGGCTCCCTGCTAAGCAGAGAGCCTGATGTGGGGCTCTATCCCAGGACCCTCGGATCATGACCTGAGCCGAAGGCAGAGGCTTTAACCCACTGAGCCACCCAGGAGTCCCTGAAAAATATTTTTTAAACAGATACATGTACTTATTGCAAAAATCTTTAGAAAGAGAACAGGAGAGAATTATTGAAATGTGAAGCTTGGAAAGCGCTAATAGCCAAATTTAAATAAAAAAGATAGGGGTGCCCAAACTATGTTTTCCTCTTAAAAAAAGTTTACATGTAGATTTTCAGAGCCGGTTGGGAAACAATATTCATCATAGTTATCACCATCACTCTACAAAAAGGAAGCACGTCAAAGGGTGGGAATAGAAAAATAGCTACTGTGGACTTTGTACATGAAGTTTTCCTATCCCCACCCACCATCAAAGAGAGTTAATAATACTCATTAACTTACTCTGTTATCTGTCCATTTACAGGCAGACTCATTCCAGTTCATTTGAAAAGGACATTTTCTGTAATGTTGTCAGCAAAGACATTCTTAGAAAATGCTGTTTTCTCCACTGTTTGCTGAGGCTGATCCAAGTTACTTGCTCTGCACTGTCCTGCCTGGCAGGCAGAGACTCTCATCCCTCTTGTCTTCCCCAAAAGATAGGAGAGTGGTAGGTAAGAATCCAGAGATTTTGGGGTGCCTGGCTGGTTCGGTCGGTAGATCACGGGGTTGTGGGTTTGAGCCCCACATTGGGTGGAGAAGTTACTTAAAGATTAAAAAAAAAAAAAAAACCACAGATGATTTTTTTTTCCCGCTTTTTAAAACTCCAAAAGGTGGAACCCAAGATTATCATAATAATTCCCAGAGATTTTGTTTAGTTTGGGAGTAAACTGTGAACTAGTAAGATTTAAAAAAACAATTAAACTATCCAATGAAAAGTTAGACTTTGTTTCTTTCCAATACCTCTTTTTAGTTCGACATTTATAACCCAGTATGTGTCTCTTGTGGTCTCGATTACATCCGGTGTTTTTAGCTGGCAGCGTTTCCTCTGTTGAGGCCCCACTTGATTTGCCAGGCTTCACTTCTGTGACTATAAAGAGAGAAAACCAAGTTGTATTAGAGAGCGAAACTTAAGAAAAAATTCAGTGCCCGGGATAGCATTGATTTCTGAAACAAAAAAATGAAGCACTTGATTTGTTGTAAACAAACTGGTCGTCTGCTTATTAAAACATACAGGCTATAAAGTACATGGAAAGTATTCTAGCCATCTTCCAACCACCCTGCAGGTTTTCTCTTGAATATTTATGAAAACCTGATTTAACTAACAGAGACCAAAGATTCCCCTCCCATTTAGTTGCACGGATTTGGAATAATGAAAGTGAATTTGCAATTCTTAAAATGGTGTTTTCTCCCAGTTCTCATAGAAATGTTTTTGGAACAGTGGTCTGTGCTAACAGCTGTATTCAATCTTGAGTAAAAGTCACTTCCTGAAGAGAATGAAATTCAACTTAACATGCAAACTTGCCTGGAACATAATCCTGTAGGGCGAGTGTACTATGTGATTATGAAACTGGACACTGGCACCCTGCTAAGGGGATTTCTTGTAAATGGTACCCCATAGAAACCATTAATCAGGGTCAGTGTTTTTAACTGAAAATTTAATAATCTGGAAGCATTGCCTATTCATATACATAACCATGATAATTTTCAAAAAATTTTACCCTTTGGGGGCACCTGGGTGGCTCAGTGGGTTAAGCCTCTGTCTTTGGCTCAGGTCCTGATCTCACGGTCCTGGGTTCAAGCCCCGCATCGGGCTCCCTGCTCAGCAGAGAGCCTGCTTCCCCCTTTTCTCTATGCCTGCTTCCCTGCCTCCTTGCGATCTCTCTGTGTCAAATAAATAAAACCTTTAAAAAAAAATTTTACCCTTTGGTATTTTGAAAATATAATTCCCATGTAGAATGGTATTTATATGGAATCTCTATCTACCTGTCTAAACACACTCATATAGACTGATAAAGATCTAAAGATATAAAGATATAAAAATATATACATACATATAGGCATACATATATATACATACATATATATACTCACACACATCTATATATGCATACATACATATGTATATACATACATATAGGCTTTTCGGAATTTTTAAACTGTTTTCTTGAGTTTCAGGCAAAATTTATTTTTTAGTCCATTCCATTCATTCATTCATTCATTCATTCATTTTGTGGAGCCTAATTTAAATAGAATCTTTGTTCTTGGCTTATAAGATTGGCTGATTACAGACCAATATTAGAGGTACAGCTTTAGCTATTTGATATCTATTTAAAATTATCTTTTGGGTGGATATTACTGACTTTTAGTCTCTTAAATAATGTTCTTTTTTTTATTGTTTGTAATACTTCTTTATTTTATTTTATTTTTTAAAAGATTTTATTTATTTATTTGGCAGACAGAGATCATAAGTAGGCAGAGGCAGGCAGAGAGAGAGAGAGAGAGGAGGAAGCAGCTCCCTGCTGAGCAGAGAGCCTGATGGGCTCGATCCCAGGACCCTGAGATCATGACCTGAGAGCCAAAGACAGAGGCTTAACCCACTGAGCCACCCAGGCCCCCCATACTTCTTTATTTTAAAAAAGAAAATGTTGTGTGACATTTGTAACTTGTAACTTGGATATTGCTAAACCCTAATAGAAGCATGCTTTGGACAGAAAATTTTTACTTGAATCCATTGTTTACATTACAGGTCACTCTTTTGCTGTCCAAACAGTGAATGTATAGATTTCAGTCAAGGCCATCAAATTGAAATAGAGATAAAGTCTAGCACATTAAGCTAGGATTAACAAACATATATAAAAATTCCAGCCTCCTCAGTTTGTAGAAATCAACACCCTTTCACGCTTTGCTTTGGTAACAAAGAAGGACCTAGGCTTTCTTCATTCCTTGACGAAATCACTGGGTTGCCTTGAAGACTTTTGTTTATAATGTTTTCGTGCATTCTTTTCCTCTGGACATGTTCCCCTCCCTCTAGTGAGATACTAATTAAAGAGAGGCCACTGTGACCCCTAGATTAGAAGTCACCAGGGAATGAGGTGGAGCACAAATCCGGAAAGGAAGTGCTCATTCCCAAAATATAACACAACCCTAAAGACCATCATAGCAAAAATCTTTTGGCTTCTAATAGCAAAAAGATGCCTCCTTTGATTTAAAACGCATACACATAAAACCAAACTAGAATCTCTTAGACTTACATAAACAATACATTGTATATATACTTTTTAGAAGAATTCGTAGCAAATAACGTGATTTCTTATGCATCAAAGATTAGTTTATTTTAGAGACATTGAAATATATAATGTTTAAGTTTGATGAAGGACAGTCTAATTTGCATGTGAGTTTTGAAGGGAGTCAGGGAGGGGAGGCTGATCCTGTCACACCTTTTACAGAGTTTGAGAACGGCTCAGATTACATATGAGAAGCTTGTGTTTTTTTGTTTGTTTTTTGGACACCAGGCACCCCTTTAACTGGAATGATAAGAAAGATGAACGCAGTACTTGCTGATCGTATAGGTAAAATGTGGGCAATTTTGTTAATAAGTGATTTGAAAGAAAATGGAAATAATTTAGTAATTTATCTTAATAAGCAGGTGGTACTGCCTGACATCGTATTATTTCCCTTTTGAAATAACTTGATAATGCTAAGTGCTAACTTCCAAGAAGCAATTTCTTCTACAACTATGTTCGTATTTGTTCAGTAAGATGCTTTTGATTGCAAGTAATAGAGACCCACTACTGTTTGTGTTAAGGAATAAGGGTGTGATGTTTCGAAGAATGTATAAGAGCATCAGAGTCTCAGCTATGAGACCAGACCTCAAGGGAACCCAGGATAGCTGCCTTCCCAGGCCTTTAGGATAGGCATGAAGTGTAGTGGTGGTAGCCTCATAGAGACCAACTGGATGGCCGCTCTCAGTCCGAGGCACAAATTCAGGAACAGGAGGTTTGAATTTTTCCTCTTGAAATTCCCCCCTTTCTGTCACCCATTTGCTCTTTGTTTAGCTGGTGTCTGCGTCTGGCTGCTTTTCTTCTCGCCAGCATCTCATTCCTCCACTCCTGGGAGTCTCAGTGTTGTTGAAAACCCCTGCCCTGTGAGTCAGTATTACACGTGATGATTCCTCTGTCTCATTGTTTCTGCATCCTGCCAACTTCAGCTTAGTCACGGCAGCCCCCGCCCCCCCGGCTCCTCCGTGGCCTCCCTAGTGAGGCCCAGCACCCAGCAATGTGACTCCAGTAGGCTCCCTGTAAATCCCGATTGAGCGAACGGATGAAGAACATCGTTAAGGGATTCGAAGAGCAAGTTCTCTTCTCTTCTCATCAAACTTTAAAGGAGCTAATATTATCCAAAGTAACTAAAAGGCAGCTGGGAGAGAAAAGGTATTCTGAAAATTTTAAGAGACCTTTAGCCTAAAAAGAATTCACTAACAATAGTAAAAAATCACTTGTTTACAGAGGCACCAAAGAATGGTGTATGTTCGAACTTGAGAGTCCCGGCTCTCACATTAAAGGATACTTTAAATTCTCCCGCTTTGTGCTGCCGATTTTGGCAGCTGTACATCCATACTGTTAGGAATGGAGGTAATTGGGGGCTTCAGATCTTAATCTTAATTATTTGTCTGTGAACAGCTTCTCCACTCCTGGTTGGCCTAACACAACCATCCCTTTTATGACGACTGTTTTAAAACTCCCATGCCTTCCCATAGCTGCTCATCTTTTAGCTTTTGGTTGTTTAGGGTATAATGGTAAACACCCAGGTGTACTCAATTCTTCACTCCTTTGCTTGCTTTTTTTCTTTTTAACTAAGAAAGAAAGGTTCTGAAGCTTGTTCTGTAGAGTAAAATCTCCGCTAGTTTCTGCATTTGTATAATAGTTGGTAAGTAGATGGTAGATATAATTGGACCCAAATGTGTAATTTTTCTTTTCATTTAAAAGTTTTCAACTAAAAATTGGGTTCAGGACTCTGAAAAGCATTTTAAAATTCAGTCGCTCAGCTATCCCTCCAAGAGCATGAATATCTAAACTTGCCAGTTAATGGGGCTTCCATTCCCACTGCACTTTGGAAGTGATCAGCATTCTCAAATGCATTTGAGAGTATTTTCCCTCATTAGGGAAAAAGTGCCTCTCAGATTCTGAAGATTTTCTGTGTGAAAACAGAACAAAAACAACACAGAACACAGAAGGGCAACATGAGTATGAGGAAAATATTCTCTTTAATTTTATGAAAACGGTACTTTTTTCTTGGATTCATAAGTCAGTACATTTAAAATAACTCATTTCTAGAGTTGCAACTGTGTGCAAGGCGTTAAGATAGACCCCTGGCTCTTGACAAGCTTCCATTTCCGTGGAACACACAGATAGAACCAAAGTACGATACGAGTGGCCATGGTAGGGAGCATATTGATTTCAATGGCGACATCAGAGGCCAGTGGTGAACACTGACCAGGGGAAATACAGGCCCAGAGGAGTCTAAACCATGGGTCTGGATCCCTCCAGAAGAGCTGAGCTTGGATCTCTAGATGTGGAATGCTAGTTGAGGGTGAATTCCAATATGGACAAAAATCTAGAACAGGGAAGAAAGAGGGCAAAGGAAGATGACCAAAAGAGTAGGCATCTTGGAATTCCACGAAGAGGAGTGACAGAACTCAGTGGTGTTGGATGAGGGGATGAAGAGGTGCTTGTGCATGCGTGGTAAGGGCACAAGCCACCATGCAGTAGTCTGGGCCTAGAACGGGAAGCGAAGACAAGCAAACATCCCCTGGTGAAGTCTTCCGGGAGCTCTGGCAATGAAGGAGAGAAGGAATAAGAGCTTAAAAAGGGAAGGGGCTGCTGTCGGTGACGGCAGTGATATGATAGAGGAGTGGGAGCCCAAAGACATTTCTACATCTGGAATTGGAAGAAGAATGGTAGTATGAAAAGTAATGAAATAACGCCTACAAAATACTTATAACAATGTTTGGCACGTTATGCACTCAAAAAAAAAATGTTATATAATAGTATTTTTTTTTTATTAAGAGTGCAGAGATGGAAGAATGGGAAATTCGGAACTTGGTGTCATGCAGTGATGTTAGTCTTTGAAGTTAAGTGAATAGGCAAGTTTTGTTGCAATGGAGTTCAAGGATCTGCAAGGTTGGAGTTTCAGATGATATGATATCAACTAGGAAAAGCTCTTAGCTATGTGCTAGATTATCTGAAGGTTAATAAATTATAAGTAATCTCTATAATTTAACCAATTGATGTGTCCAATCTGCTTCTCCCTGAAACTGTAAAGGAGATATTGTCTCTTTTTCCTTTTTACAGTTAAATAGATTTAGGTGAAGATTGCTAAACTAGCAAGTGGTAGAATTATCTTTTGAACACACAATTTCTGTTGAAAGCCTGTGCCTGTGCACTACTCCATATGGTGGACAGGCATGGGCTTTCGATGGAAATGGTGGTTTATAGGTGATAGATGGAGATGGAGTGCGTTTCCAGGGCTGTGCTGTTTTGCACTGAAGAACCAAGGAAGAGGCAGATGCCTGTTGGTGTGGGGAAGACAGGAAGAATCAGCCACTGGAGTTTCAAGGGGAGTTGTGTCATCAGGGGAAAGTCCTTAGCTGCTTTAATCATTCTAAAATACATTTTGGTACCATCTTGAGTTTTAATAAATATATGCTCATTTGAGAAAACAATCATTCCTAAATCATTTTAGGTCAAAGTGCCCCAATTTTCATATACTTTATAGCAAGGCTTCTTTCTCTTTTTTATAGCAGAGCTTGATATATGTATAATAGGTTATAGATGTATTTATCATATCAATAGCTACGTATTATATCTATTACACATTGCATATATATGTATGTAGGGAGGGAGGAAGGGAGAGAGACAAAGCTAGGGGAGACAGACAGAGAGGCAGAGAAGAAGGAAGAGGAAGAGAGAGAATGTGCGCACGTGAGGACAGGAGAGCTGAAGTTCAATGCTAATCTTTTCTGGGTTCTTTTAACCACTCTCTGTTTCATTCTTTATAACAGCACTGTTCAGATAAGGTTGGGAGCGTGTGTCCTCATCATCTCTGACTCTGAATGGTGCAGAGTAAGACACCATGACTGATGGGAGTATATAGCATTCTTCAGGTGTGCTGGACCTACAAAGAGGTTGAGAACCATCACCTTACAGAGAAGCCAGGTCCGTAAGGACTTGGCAAGCTCTCCCAGGACACCTTTCAGTGTAGTAAATAGTGGAGAGTACTTGGCAAACCTTGGCCATAATTTCATCAGCAGAGGAGTTTATGATGTAAAGAGACTAAGTTGACTTGACTTAGGCATTAATACAGTCCTTAGAAAATCTAGTGCGAGCTCTTGGAAAATAGATGAGTGGGAAAAGCTCAGAGGGGGTGGCCCATAAGCTATGATTTCAACAGAGCAAACAGGGAGAGATGAATGTGGTCTGGCTGATGGAAAAACAGAGGCCGTTTCCTGGCAAAACTCAGAGCCAGAACAGAGTGAGTTCATGAGCAGCCAAAACACAAGCAGTCATTGGAAGAGAGGTGAAGGGGGAAAAGGGATGGAAGCGGAATGCTTTACAAGTCATGTGCACAGATTTGCATTTGATGTGGAGATTTTAGGGAGTAGAATGATAGGACCAAAGAGGTCATAAAATTCTTTGGAAGTAGTGTACATAGAAATTTGGAATTAATAAGGACCTGTCAGAGGGGGAAACAGAGCATACTCTAGCAGTTCTAGCTTGAGGAAACTATTAGATAATAGATACGGACAAAGGAGAGAGTCAGTGAGGACCGAAGACATGCTGATTTAGAAATCATGTGTTTTCACGGTCAGATGTAGAAACTGGCCGAATCCTGTTTAATCGCTTGGATTTGTGGCATTTTCTAACAGAATCACATTACCTTTTTACTATCTAGACTACCATCTTGTATCTCTACTTTTTAAATGTTTGGGTGTGTGTGTGTGTGTGTGTGTGTGTTTAATTAGAGATTCATAGAGGAAAAGGTAAAATGGGCATATAAAGTACTTATTTAAAAGAAAACTTACAACCAGCTATGTAGTCCTTTCTAGGTATTGGAGCACCAAGAATCCATTTGCCTTGGTTTCTGGACTCTGAAAAGGAACCTCACAAGCCTTTTAATAACACTGGTATCATCTAAAACTACTTTGGTTGTATGAATTTTCAAACATACATTAGAACAGAAAGATGAGCTTCAGCAATTATCAACAGTTTGTTCATTCTTATTTACAGATAGAACTTTTAAAAATACTGTGTGACAGAATGAAACAAACTATATGATTTTCCATTTCAAGAGCTTGTACACCTACTTTTAAAAAAATTTGGTAATCATCAAAAACTTAAATTATGATTTTTTTTTAAATGGAGCAGAGAGATACAGAAATGGGAAAAACAGTTTTGACAGTGATTTGCAGTATTTTGTAGCCTGATAGACTTAGTGATGTTCAGGTAAATAGCTTGAGCTAATTCCAAGACTCCTTAAAAGAGCCCCTAAAATAGGATATATTTTCAAATCACTCAAGAGATCATGAATTACAGATCCTGGAATGATATTTTCTAATACTGAAGACTTCTGGCTAATAAATTGGAATTTATAATTTGTCACTGAATTAACATGTCTGAAAATTATAAGCTTGTTTGACTTTGATGGAATAGTAGTATCTGTTCAACCGGGACTTGCCTGCGTTTGGAGGATGTCGTTCATTCGTTCATTCGTTCATTCATTCATTCACACATTCGTTGAGGCAACATTTGAATGCCTGATGTGTTCCAGGCTCTGAGTTAGGTGCTTGGGATCTATTAGCAGTTTGATGTGTTAATAATTCCTATAAGGTAATTTTCATTATGAAACCAATTAGCTTTTTCTCTTCTTACAAGGGAAACATTAGAGATAAGTGAAGTTTACAGATAATCTCCAAGTTTATGGAGACTTTCAGTTGGTCCAGATTCTAGGTTAGTTCAGACTATCATCAGTTCATGAATTAGCCATTTTGCTTCTGTTTTTCATATTGGCTTTATCTTCACACCAACAGGGAAATGACTAAAAGGAAAGCTGTATAAAGGAGAAGGAGGAAATACAAGGGGCTGGTCACTTACTGAACAAATATAAAATATCAGATAGTAGCATCTACTGATCGTCCTTGCTTCAAGTAAACCACTTACGCTTCTTCTCAATAGTGGGGTCATCTTATCTGCTAAGTTATTGTTTTTGATTCACTCTGTAATTCTGTATCAATTTTAAGGATTAGGATAACATTTTAAATGTTTTTTTTTAATGTCTGATTTCTCCCATTCATGGAAAATTGCTTTTCCAATCTAAAACCAGAGGAAGACTGAGAACTGGCATTCCATTTCCTGCAAAAAGATGGAAATCTATTTGAGAGCCTTGTAGGTTTGAATTGATGCCGAGCACCAAAATGGCACTGACGCCCAATCTTTGGAATGTGTGTGCACGTCTGTGTGCAGGCATCCGTGTGACTAAAACCTGCTAAAGAAGTAGCAGTACAGGATGAATCTTCTCAAGTTCTCTTTGCAACTGACAACTTTAAAGCACTAATACCAAGAAGTGCAGAATGGAGAAGTCTGATCAGTATCTACAGATTTAGGTTCATCTCCCTCTATGCTTTCTTATTACATAAATGCACTAGATAAAACACTGTGGGTGTAATTCGATATGATTGTGGGGAGATGGCTGAGGAGGGAAGTCGACAGTTCAGCTTATTCCTCTGGGATGGATGCCTTTGTTAGATGAGGGTAACGTTTCTCATTCGGACTTGTAGAGACTGCTCCTCACTAGATGTAAGACACACGGTCAGATCGCCTTGGAAAAACTCAGTCTGTGAGTCGTTTACTTGTAACCTCTTAGTAGCTCCTAGTTCTTAGGAAGGTTGAAAATTAGTGTTTGAAAAAATACATGTCTCCAGCCTTGGCTATGGATGAAAAGAAATGTGTGTGCCGTTGTATTCATGGTGCTTATGCACCTGTATGCCATGTTGAAGAGTCTAAGACTCACCTTTTTCACATTTCAGCATCTCTGAAATCAGAATCCATTTTCTAATTTATGATGTCTGATAATTTCTGTTGTTCATTTTTTTCAAATGGGAGTATGTCAGGAGGTGTCACACATCTTCTAATTAGTGGCGTCTTAGATTCACGACACACCATTTGTATCCAAATATTTATAGGATGCTGATCTCAGAGAGAGGAGTAGAACATTTCTCTTTTCCCCAAAAAGTAAAGCAAGAAGATTTATTCTGACAGTAATACTTTAGGTCAAGAGAAACCATTTGGTTGCGGACTCCTATGTCCTTAATAAGACACAAGCAAATGCAGAATGAGTCATTTCCTACACTCCCTCTTATAAGGGATTCCAAGTGATTTAAAAATTAAGATGAAAACTCATGTTTACTATATTCTGTAAAACTTATTCTTTAAGATTTGATCACTCCCTTTCTAACTTCAGACGATCACGGTTTTGAAAAACGTGAAAAACCTCATTTCAGCAACTCGTGTGTGTGTGTGTGTGTGTGTGTGTGTGTGTGTGTGTGTGTGTGTATAAGAAGGCTGGTTTGCCTCATCCATTCATGACTATAACAAAACCTATTCTACACAGGACAGTGGATTAAGAAACTCATCAGAGATTTACAGACTTTTAAAGCAATCTTATAAGATTGTTAAGGCTCAAAATAAGAGGATTCTTCTCTCACTTTTATGAGTAAGGAAGTGTGGAACTACCTAGAAAAAAAACACTCTACAATCTATAGAAGACATAGACTAGTTCTGGGGTAGGACTGTGATACATAGGGTTAGAGTTGGAGACCATTTAACTGAGAAATTTATAATAGATATGGCTAAATATGGATAGATAGAATGCACTTATTTTTGCTCAGGGTGTCCGAAGAGAGACAGTAGCAGTCCTTCCATTATTGCAATACTTAGTGAGTGATTTATTATATGCCAGGCACAGGGCCTGACCCTTAATATATCCTTTCCAACCCTGAGATTCTCTATTTCCCAGCTTCATGACCTTGGGCTTGTTGTTTAACCTACCCGAGGCTGTCTTACCTGTTCAAAAAAAAAAAAAAAAAGTGGCCCTGCCTCCTTCCCTGAGACTTTAACACAGTTATGTATCATAAGAGTGTAACAGGATTTAACACTTCATCATCCTTTAGTTGAAACATTATCATATTTGCTTTTAGATCAAGTGTTAGGTAGGAGGCTAAAAGGAGGGTGGTTCTGGGAGGATCTATTTAAGATGCTGTCAGCATTCTGGGAGTGTTCTTTATAGTTTGGAATTAGGAATTGCTGATGTCATCATCAGTCATACTGTCCTGACAACATCAGAATTTCCTCATTCGCCTTGTCTTTGCTCGGGGAGTATCAATTTGCGACAGGTTTGTCATCTGTTTGCCCCATGAGTTAAGTGTATTAGATAACCCAGAACTAGTCATTCTTAAGGACACGTTGGGTAGGGAATTTTTATAATAAGCTCTGTATTTAGCCCATTCCAGAGTTTTAAACGAAATATTCCGATGTTGGAAAAATTTGCCATTGTACATGCTCAACTGAATAGAAATTCATTTCTAATACTTTATTCTCTTGTTTGAACCTTTACCTTTATAATTCAGTGGAGAATGAAAAACCTTCTCAGCATTTCTGTTTTCTTAAAGGACATCATTAACTGTCCTGTCACCCTCCTGCTCAGGTGAAATAGACATCGTTTAATGGTAATCGTAGCAACGGAAGAGAAAGGAAATGGTTTCATTGGGGTTTTTTTCTCCTGTGGTTTTAAATGCTTTTAAAACCTCATTTGTGCTATGGATCCCAGGTTTTGAGTAAACATTGGTTATGTCCCCCAGACATTTGGGAGAGTCTTAGAATAACCTTTTGTCAGTGTGAGCTTACAGGAGGGGTTTTTTTTTGTGTGTCCCATGGACAGCTGTTTACTGTGTACTCTTCAAAGTTGTCATTCAGCAGCTGATTTTTACTCATGAGGAGGAGACGGTCATTCCAGGTTCTAGTTTTATTTTTCATTATTTCAAGATTTTTTGGGGGGAGGGGGGTCTCTAGTTTTCTACAAATTCTCTTGATTCCCTAAGTCTTCCCAGGTCACAAGAGACGGATGTGATAGCTCTTTCCACGGCAAAGCAGCCCCTCACTTGCTCACCTCAGCCCCTTTCCTTGCTCTCACACAGTGGATGATTACTTCCATCTTTTAGGGACACTGTAATTTCAAAGATCATCTCATATCTTCCATTATTTGTACAGTTGACTTTAATTCATGGACAGTTCATTGAATTATCTCAAATAATTCTGAAAATAAGCACTTGTTTTCTTATAGGCTTGCTATAGGAATGGAGAATAACAGCTCCAAAACTAGATTTCCACAGTTAAAGAAGATAGAGGATTGAGGCATCCATCCAGGTAATTTAGGAAAACTGTAACCCACAATAAATGAAAACTGGAGCTCTTTGTCCTAGTTTTCTAAATAATTGACACTCTTTTATTTTATAGAATTTGATGTAAATTCAATGTGGTATAAAATAAAGACAAAAATCTTGAATTTTTAATTCATATAGCCTTACCCTGTCCCAGATTTTTTTTATAAGAATAAGAACCTATACAGCTATTATTTTTAAAATATTTAATTTATTTATTTATTTAACAGCAAGAGAGAGTATGAGTAGGTAGAGCGGCAGGCAGAGGGAGAGGGGGAAGCAGGCTCTCTACTGAGCAGGGAGCCTGATGCAGGCCTCAATTCCAGGACCCTGGGATCATAATCTGAGTCAAAGACAGCCGCTTAACTGACTTAGCCACCTGACTTAGATGCTTAACTGACTTATGCCCCACCATATAGCTATTTTTATAGAAAAACTTTGGAAAAGAAATTTAACTTACAGAGAGCCATGTTCCAGAAATATGAGAAAGCTTTGAATTTTATTAACTCTTCTTTCTTTTTATTTAAGATTTTATTTATTTATTTGACAGAGAGAGAGAGAGAGAGCAAGTGCACACAAGCCGGGGAGTGGTAGGCAAAGGGAGAGGGAGAAGCAGGCTCCCTACGGTGCAGGGAGCCCAATATGGGGCTCCATCCCAGGACCCTGGGTTCGTGGCAGATGCTTAAACTAACTGATCCACCCAGGGGCCCCTTATTAGCTATTCTATAAGAGCAGGGTGATAACTAATTTATGAACAGATTATTTTAGTGTTTTTTAATAATAAAAGTTTTTAAATTTTTTAGTGCAAATATTTTTTAGTGTAAGTGATTTGCTTCAGATCTGGAGGATGTTTTGCCATAGAGAGAAGTGCCCTAAATAATGATTAGGATCTTAGTTGACTTATAAGCATCTATAAATCCCACAATGAAACCGATCACTAATATGGTCTCCTACTACTTTCAAGGGAAAATATGTTTTCAGTTCCAGTGCATGTTTCTGGAAGTACCTTCCACGTCGTCACCATCCCAGCTTCTAGAAGGTAGTTCTTTCTGTATCTCTCCCAACTCCATCCTACCAACTAGCCCAGAAAATGAAACTGGTTCAAGAAAAGAGTTATATCTTAGTAACCATCAGTTAAAAGAGATTTAGGAACTAGGTTAGGTGAGAATATATATCTGTACTATTAACTGTATGTTCTAATTTTAAAAAGCTTGCCTTCATATTCAACTGAGTGAAAACTCAACATTATCTGTATCCTTTTTTTTTTTTTAAAGAAATTTTTTATTCATTCATTTGAAACAGAGAAAGAGCATCCCTGTATCCTTTTTTAAGTGAGGAGGTCTGAGGTCACATAGATGGTGACTGGGGAAGACACACGCTTAGTCTTAGTCTCTTAAGTTTCTGCCCCCCTCCATGGGGTTTGGACTTGACCCTTAGCTAAGAGTTACAATAATCATTTTTAGTGTTATTGGAGGCAGGGGACTTTGGAGTCAGAGAGACCTGAGTTCAAACTCCCTGGTTTCATCATGTATTAGACCTATGGCCTTGGGAAAGTTCCTTAAGCCTCCAAGCTTCAGTTCAGTTTTATTTTCAGCAAAGTGGGATAAGTGTTCTTTTGTTGTACATGTGTGTGTGTGAAAGAGAGAGGGAGGCAGGGCAGGGGACATGCTGAGATAGTGCCTGGAGTATAGTAGTTACTCAATAAATGACAGCTATTATTTATTAGTCCATGCAGGGAAGCAGTAGTAGGGCAAAGCCTGTTGGGTTTGGTTCCCCAGAATAGATTTAAGAATCACTGGATTATTGCTTGTGGTCAGACTCTACAGAATAGGGGTATGTTTATGTTCTGTATGCATTCTAGCATTTTCGCTATAGAGCTATAGTTTTATTATAGTGGTTTCATTTTTCTATCATATGATTTTATGTGTGCCTAGGGAGGCTTTAAGTCTGGAATAAGGATCGTAGATTTTTTAAAAAGCAAAATAGTAAATAATAGAAAATACTGCTGCTACTTTTGAAATTGGGTATTTTATCAACTCAATTTTGTACCAGGAAAGAATAGAAATTTAAAGAATCTGCTGACCTCATATTTTTTCTTTCCTTTTTTTTCCCCCTCTCTCTCTTTTGTTGGGAGCCGGAGGCTTTATGAGCTTTTAAACATAGAGACTCTCAAATGTAAACAATTTTTTAGTGTGAACTGCTTATACTAACCAATACCATGTGATTATATTTTATTCATTAAAGATTGTAATTTGAAATACTGTTGGATGAGTTTTTCCTCAAGTCCTTTCTGTTTTTAATGTGATCCAAATAAAATAAGGCGCCTGAAATGCTTTAGCAATGATAAGAGGGCTAGAAACTTGCTATAGATTTGTTCTTTTGTTGATAGAGATGTTCTATTCTTACCTCCTTAGACATATTCTTTGCCCCCATTTTTTTTTTTTTCTTCTTTCAAAGCTGAGCTTCCTCACTGTACTTTCTTTGTAGTAATTTCATTCAAAGGCTCCTCTCTCTGGCGGGGCTCAGTAATGTGTGTGTTGGAATGAGGGGGTTTCCTAGCCTGTTGACTTTTTGTCATCTGTTCCCTTCTGGGAGTTCATCGATTAGCCATGATTTCAGCAGCTATCGCCCCAAGTCCACTGGCTGTCTCATCCAAGCCCTCTATCTTAAAGTCTTGTCTTTTTGGTCATCTGCATAATGCTTCTTTCTAAATGTCTCTCAAAAAAAACCATGTGTTCGTCAGAGCTTTGCACACCCATGTCATATATCCCGTATTATCTTTCTCTCTGGCAGACTCCCATAGCATGTACTTGTCCAGACCGCTTGGCTGGGACTTACCACTTAATGCCTTGTGTTATTACTGTATAGTAGCTTGGGTTCTGTAGGGGTTACAGTACTTACCTAGGAACTGAAGCATTATTTATAAGGCTTTGTGGGGAGACAGCATTATAGAGTTAAAGGAGCACAGGATGAAGCTGGGCTGGGTCTCAGTGGTAACGCTTGCTTGCTACTTACTAGCGATGGGTAAGTCAGCCAGTCTTTCTTCCCTGTCATCTGTAAATGGAGCCTTTTCTCCCTTCCCACTTCACAGGGTTGTTGTCAATGATATATAAATGAAAGTCACATTTTCAGATTGTTTCTTGGGACAAGTGTCTCCTAAGTTCAGGTGCTCAAATTACAGGTCTACAAATGCTTGGAGGTCGGGGGTCTCCTCTCCTCTACCGAGATCACAGGCTTCTGCCTGTTCCCACTGGCTCAGCCCTTATTAGCCTCCTTCGCAGACTCCTCCTGCCTTACAGAGTGTAATCTCTCATGCTGCCCACGGTCTTCCCATTCATACCGAAATGGTCCCGGTCCAACACATAACTTCCTTAAAGGAAATGGGACAAAAACAAATGCAGGAGAAAAACTCCAAGGCACCTAGGCTATTGAAACAGACCTTTTGCCACACTTTTTTTTTTTTTTAAACCTCTGAAAGTTAAGTCTGTGGTGTACACTGACTCAGAAAGCCCCTTTCACTTGTTGTCAATTCCATCTATACCCTTGATCCCGCTCTTTGATGGTCAGCCAGACGTCCTAGGTATCAGTTATATATACGGTATACCCACTTAAATCTGCAAGCCACCGCTATAAAACCTGGAAAAACAGTAATAACAGCTGCCATTTATTGAGTTTGGCGCTTTTGTTGTTATACCGTATGTATACTTAAGACAATCTGTGAGGAGTCTGGGACTGGGAGACTCAGTGTGCCTAGTAAGTGAGAAGCTGAAATGTGGAGCCAGATCTATTCGGCTATTTAAATTTTGTTCCTTGGATTGTGAAATCCAGATTCACTTAAGCCATCTGAAGAAGGGGGGTTTGGGGTTAAGTATACACATGGAGGGGCTCTTGGAAGCCAAAGCAGCTCTGGGGACTGCTGCTCCCTTCATCATCTCACGGCCAAGTGCTCACCCGCTCCTGGCATCTGCTTTACTCTCTGCTTGCTGCCAGGCAGCTTCCTGTTTACTCATAGTTTCTGCTTCTTCATAACCTTGGCTTGCATATGGTTTTGGCTTTTTGTGGCCTCAACTCTACCCCCTGGCACTATTGCAGTTTCTGCCCCTTTCCTAACTAGTTCAGCTCTTGGAGTTTTCTGAATCAGATTCCCAAGGGTGAGAATCTGATTGGCTCTGTTCATTTTTTTCTATCCGATCCATGTCACAGGTCACTGGCCTGTCTCTGGACTGGCTGCTCTTGGGTCAGATTCCCATAACTTTACCGACCAGCTGAGCTGGGGGTGGAGGGTGTTGTAGGTCTGCCCGGATGGCTAAGTCTCAGTTTCCCTTTCAGGAGAAGGAGCATGTACAGGACAGATTCCAAAGCCCTTGTTCTTTGCATGGTAACTTGCAGTTTCTCTGGAATGTTTCCTTGCTTTGTGTGTCTTAAAACGTATTTGTTTCAAAGGTTAATAAACATTCCCAGATGAATCTCACTAAGATCTATCCCTATAATCATTTACAACTAAGCGCTTGTGACTATCTATAATGGATTATATATACACACATGATTTCATATTTCTGTTATTTCTCTTAGGTTGGAATCATTTGGGCTTTAGTGATTTCATTACATTTTATAGTCTTTGAGGCTGTCTTCTCTTTTTTTTTATGATGTTTTACTTAGTTAAGAGTATGGCACCTACCTAAGTCTGGAACTTTTGGACCCTGGCTGGTAGACATTGTTTTTAAAAATATATGCCTTGTGTTCTTTTCTTGTGTCATTCATCTTTATAGGACACTATATATATGTATGTATGTATGTATTTTGATATCTTTTTTATTCTTCAAAAGAGTCTTAAATACTATTTACATTTAATAAGAATACTAATGTATTCTAAGTATACTTTGTATAAAGTATTGTTAGTATATTTTAGTATTCTAATTTAAATTTTGTTATTACTTGAAATTTTGCCTTATCCTTTTAAAACTGTTGCAGGATATCAAATCACATCTTAGCATTCTAGAATAGCACATCAAAAGTATTGTGAACTTAGAGCAGAGCCACAGAAAAATTAATCTATGCTGTTCTTTGTGGTTTAGATTGTGGTTTCCTAAGAGACCAGTCATGGCAACTGAGGTTGTACATGGAATTTTTTTCCCATAGATGATAGGTCTGAACTTCTGGGGTCCTGGGCATTAAGTTCTCAGGAAAAGGTACCTATAACTTGAACAGTTCTACCTAACACTTTATGGTTTATACCTGTGGTTGATAACTTGCAGTAAAGCATCCTAGTGATGCGAGACAGCAAAGCAGCAGCTGAAACAATCGTAAACCCATTGAGTTGAAGGAAATAGTTCTGGCATATATATAATATTAACATGCAACTGAATGTTAGTTGTGCTGTGTTTATTTAAATCACTTTGAAGGACAGATATGTTTCTGTGAATTTTATCGAGCAAGTTTTTGCTTGTACATGGTGTACCTAGTACTGTGCCTAGAATAATTTTCATTTGTTGGTGCTTTTTATTTTTAATGGAAAGAATTGGGAATTACATATATGCATGTTTTGTGTATATAGTTGTTTTTAATTAGGTGAGACTTGTTAGTTCTCATTTTTGCTGGAGAATGTTAGGTGCATCTTAGAATATGGAGGTGGAATATGGTGGTGAAGTCACTAGCAGGTTATCTAAGATGTTTCAGTTCCTTGCTGCTGGAAAAACCTCTGAATAGCCACACTTTTTTTTTTTTTTAAAGTTTGTTTGTTTATTTGTTTTGTAATCTCTACACCCAACATGGGGCTCAAACTCAGAACCCTGAGATCAAATAGCCACGGCGTCACTAAAAGACTCTAGGGGACACTTTTTGTTTTCCTTATGGCAGCCAGAAGTTAAGTGCCTTCACTTCTTAGAGGAGTTAGGATTTTTCATTATCACGGCAGATGGCTCTTTCCAAGGTGTTAGAGGCCAGAGGCCAGGGAAGAACTTTGTAATACCGCTGTGATACTACCCTGTAATACTGCTCAACAGGCCAACGTGAAAGATGGCAAGCCTACCAGACCCTGTGGGGTCTGCCTGTAGGACTTGCTGTAGAGGCCTTCCACAATGCACGCGTTCAAGGCTTCATACACCCGACTTGAAAGTGATCAAGGAAGGGGGCATCTTGAGCCGCCTTGGATAATTTCAACTGGGAAACAAAGGAAACAACCTCCTCCCTTTGTCTCCTTCTTGCAGTTTCTGTGTCCCTTCAATAGAACACATTCGGTGGCATCTGTAATGTAACGTATAGCAGGATTCCGCTATTCGGTTTAAAGGAAGTCTTACCAACCCAATGGCCGTAAGTGATTTTCGCTATTTGATATTGTTAATTTGAAGGTAAACTGGTAAACTCTGGCATGGGTGTGAAGTACAGAACTTTACCGTCCGTACTTGCGGTGAGAGGGTGGGTAGTGTACACCTGTTTTCCAATGCTAAAATTTTAGCGTTGTGATTTGGGGGAACGCCGAGTTGCAGAGGTTTGACGGAAGGCTGGTTTGTTGGTTGAAGTAGGAGTGGTTGCTGGCACCTTTTTGGGGAGACTGGGGGCGGGGGTGGAGGGGAGTTAGCCAGGATGAAAGAAAAGAGAGAAGACCCGGGACTGGTTCAGTTGCTACCCAGGTGTCTGGGTGCTCCCCGAAGCCATACCCTTAAAGGGGGCTTCGAGCAGGGGTGCAAAGCTCCCGCTGGTGCTTAGGCAAAGAGCCGAGGTGGAAAAAAGAAAAGAGGAGGGGGGTGGCTACTCCAAGGAATGTGCGGCACGCGGGGAGCCAGACCCAACCATTGCACGGAGCGGGGGCGCCGGCGGCTTCCTCGGCGGCGCGGCCCCGGCCCCGGCCCCAAGCCCGGGAGGGAGCGAGCGGGGGCCGATCGGCTGGCGGGGCTGCGGGCGCGACGCCCAGAGGGCGGGCGGGGAGGCGCGGGTGGGCCTGGGCGCGGCGTGAGGCGGTGCGCGGCCGCCTCCCCGCCCCCGGCCGGCGCGCTCTCGGGGCGGTGGTTGAGGCCGCGGTAGGTGGGGACGCGGCGGCGCTGCTCCTCCGCTGCCGCCGGGAGAGTCCGCGGCGCCGCCAGCTCCGCGCGCGAACTCTCGTCCATGGCACGCAGGGCGGCGGCCGCCCGAGCTGCCCGAGCTGCCCGAGTCTCGCCCGCCGCCGCCGCCGCCGTCGCGCCGCACTTTTAGGCGAGTCCGGAGGTCGAGGGCGGAGGAGAAGTCAGCCCCGAGCTGCAGCCCCCGCCGGCTGCCGCCTCGCGGCGAGAGGGAGTTCCCAGAGCGCCGCGGCCCGGGCCGGCCCCTCCTGCGCCCTCCCCCTCGCGGCGAGGCTGCCCTGCACCCGCGCCCGCCGCCCGCGCCCGCCGCGATGATCTTCCCCAGCAGCAGCGGCAACCCCGGGGGCAGCAGCAACTGCAGGACGCCCTATCGCAAGCAGGTGAGGCGGCGGCCGGGATGCCGCGCCGAGGCCGGCCGCCCAGCTTTACAAAGGGCGCCAGCGCTCGGCCGGGCACCGCTCTCCTCCTCGGAGGGACCGGACTGGGCGGTGACCTTGTTTCCGAAGGAGGCGGCCCGCGGGGACGGCTCGGGCCGGTGACCTTAGCAGGGGAGATGCCCTCGTCTCCGCCGGCCGCGCCGGGTGGGACGTGGAGGAAGGGGAAGGGGCGGAGAGGCGGCGAGAGCGCAGCGCAGCGCGCGGGGCCAGGGGCTTCTCCCAGCTCTGCAACAAGTTTGTTTTTTTTTCTCCCCCCCTCCAACCTTTGTGTGTAGAGAGTACGATAATACGTCGTAACATCGGTTTGCAACAATCTTCACTCAGAACCTGAAAGAACCTGCCTGATTCATAGCAAACCCGGAAGACCAATTTGTGTGTGTGTTTCTGTGTGTGTCTGTGTCTGTTCGCGCGCGCCCCCCCCATATATATATATATATATATATATATATATATATATATATATATATTTAAAAAAGAGAGACGAAACAGGAACTTCTGTCACTTTCTCAGGGTTTTCAGTTTTCAGAAGCACAGGGAAATCCTGTGACACCCTAGTTGCAGAGATACTTGGATAAGCCTGAGTCATACACATGCCTTTTCCTATTTTAATACCGTTTCATACATTTTTTAACAGATTGAACTCCAAAGGCACTTTAGTGGTTAGATCGAAATCCCCTGCCGGGAAAAGGAGTGGAGCTGGGAGCTTATAGTTTCGGCCTTTTGTTTTGTTTTTCATCTTTGTTTTTAAAAGAAGGTTACTGAAGCCATGTTGTGATAAATCTCACAGAGCCTTTCAGCAGCAGCAATAACAAAACCTAGCTTTAAATTATGTAAAAAATGTGCAGGTCTGTTTAGAAAAGGTTAAACTGATTTAGAGGTCAGCGGCAAGATGCTTGTTGAGAAAACAAAAACACGATTGCAGATATTTTTCTTCCATAATAAATCTCTTGTCTACATCCTTAGCCACGGAGACAAATCAATTAAGTTATTATCCCAATGATGATACAAGCGAACTCCATCCTTCCATGCAGACTGTAGCTCTGTTAAGATCATGACAGATGACAGGGATGCCTGGTGGCTTTCCTAAAGACATTCATAGGATTATTGATCATAGGTAGTTCTTTTTGTCCTCAAAGTCATTTGGTGGGGGTTCTGTCTTAGCATACGTACGTATATCTGAGAGTAGGGCTAATTTGGTCTAACAGTGATGGTGTCAAAAAGTATTGTTCTCTGGTCTTTGGTTCTTTTACTTGTTAGCTTTCCCTCGAAAAGGCAGTAAACACCCTGGTCTGTGTGCCTTTGCTGTCCAAGTCAATGCAACTTTTACCTGGCATAATAAGAGCCTTTTTTTTTCCCCCATGAAGAAAAAATCTGCATTTCTGACCTGTCTGAGGTATATGCTAAAATTGTCTAGATTGAAATCCAGGCATTTCTAAACTCACTTCATGTAGCCTCATTTAAAATAAAACGCTGGGACCCAGCACACTTCCATCAACTCCATCAGTGAGGCCAGTTTTCAATAAATATTCTTCTCCTGAACCCTCCTCCTCCACCCACCTCTCTGTACCTGAAAAGATGGCTAATTATGTTAAAGGCCTTGTGTATTCGTTTATTTGTTGTCAAAACCCGGCGGGGTGTTAGCTCTGAAATGGGGAAAAGGCTCTGAGGGCGAGGCCCTTTTGCTGTGAGGGGCTGGAGGTTTTGTGTGTGGAGGGGGACAGCCTGCTGGTCTGGAGCAGGCTGATAAGATGCTCTTCTTTTCACTGGGCTCTCCTTAGATGCAGAGACTAAAAGGGCTGACTGAATCAGAAAAACAAACAGACTTTCTTTTTTCTATAGGCAAAGAAAGAAATGAATGTGTAGGCATTATACAGACACAAGACCCCGGGTACCAGTGGTATTTGAGTCAAAGGCTTCTTTTGTTAGTATTTAGCCATTCACTGGGAAAGCACACTTCCAGCGTGGGGACCTGGTTACCATGAGTGACTTTGTGATCTCATCCTGGCTTAGTCTAAACGGGAAGTCTCATTAATGCTCTTTATAAGATTTTGTGATGTTAAGCTTGCACCTTTCGGTTTGTATTGTTCATTTTGATGAAAGGATAGGTGAATTTTAGGTGTACAATGTGGTTTGATTTTAATCTGCAAATATATAAGCAGCTCTTTGGAGCTGATTTCAGATAAATTGCCTGAGGAAAAAATGGAATGTGAGGAATGCCTAAAAATCACCTTTGGAAAAAGATGGGGAAATGATAGTTTTTTGTTTTTTGTTTTTTTATATGTGTGTGTTAGCAGTCAGCCTACCATCACGGAGCACCTTGCTGCCTGCTGGTTGATGTTCTAAGTGCTTTAGGTGGATTAACTAATTTTGGTCATCTTGACGGTCCTATGAAACAGGACTATCTGCTTTATAGCGGAGGAAACTGAGGCATAGATTAAGTGACTCTCCAGTCTGTACAACCCAAAGTGCAGAGCCAGGATTTGGACCCTGGCAGTCAAGCTCTTAAAACCATCATACTGCAATTGCCTGCTTACGTGCACATCTCAATAGAAACAGAGCTTGTCTGCATCACTGCCCATTGCCTTTCTCATGTGAGAAGTCCAGTTTAGGGATTCCTTCTAGCTTAATTAATTAATTTATTTATTTATTTATTTTGGGGGGGGAGGGTGGAGGTTGTGAGGTTGAAAGTGAAGGGTAAAGTAAATGGATGATATGGGTGATGGGTTCGTGATATTTGTTTGAAAGCCCAAGTATTGCTTCAGTGAATGACTGTAGAACCTCTTTTTTAAAAAACTTTATATTTGACATGTATTGGAGTCAGCTAGTTTCAGTTCAAGCAGAGAAAGGTGGTGCTTGTGCCCCTCCTGCCCCGTGCAGTATATGGAGGGCATCAAAGAGCGCTGATCTCTGGCATCATCTCGGATAAACAGGATTTTCCTGCATCACAGGCCTCTGAGCACATTAGAAATACACCTGCTTGGCTCAGGTCAAAGTGAGACACTTGTGAGTGAACTGATAACCCAGTAGGCAGTATCTAGACGAAGATGGCTTGTTCAAGCCTTGGTAGAGAAGTGTGTATACATCCTAGGATTGTTGACTGCGCCTTTCAGACACATGGTATTCCTTAAGCATTTCCAGTCTGCTTGTAGGAAAATACCTCGCAACCTAAACAAAAGCCACTTATCAGGACGTCTGTAGTTATGAACATACTTTATTGTGTTTCAAAAGAAAAAAATAGCGTTATGTTAAAGGCTTTAAATACAGAAAACATATTTCCATTATGCTTTGACTTCTTTTACAAGCCACTTCTCCACATTTTCTGACGTCAGTTTTAGAACGGCTTTCTCGGAGTAGTTGACTCAGTTATGTCATAGAAATTAGTTTTTACAAATTGTGGCATGTAGCAGTTCCTTTCTTCCTGGTTTGCCATGGGGCCTTTGAGGTAGAGGAGTGGGTGCAAGAGTTTGTGTGTGTGTGTGTGTGTGTGTGTGTGTGTGTGTGTATCTTTCTCTCTCTTCACAAATGTCAGGGCCAGCTAATAGCCGTACTTGTTAAATGTTGCTAACTTTCAACAAGTGAAGTACCTATCCTCCCCGGTTTAAGTAGATTTACATAGTTTGCTGCTTTCTTCAAGATTAACTGGGTGTAGCTGCACGTGAAGAAGCCAGCAGTGATTCAGTGTTTGGCCATGTTGCAGGATGACATACAAAGCTGTTGATTAATCCTCTTCAAGCACTTTCTTCTCACAGCATCGATGTGTGGTAGATTGGGGTTTTGTTAAGTTTGAAGATTAAAGTTGCGCATAGAAATATTTAAATGAACACTGTCTGAGCTGCTCCCAGTTTGTCGACAAGAAGGTAAGGTAAACGTTTGGGAAGAAGGTAAACATGCTCAGGCCACGGAGACGGGCATTTGAGGGGAAGGTAGCAGAAAACTAAATCAGAATGCACAGGTAGGGTCTTCCTTTTTTTTTTTTTTTTTTTTTTTTTTTTACATTAGGCTATCTCAGTGTGTTGGTGATTCAGCAGTGTTTATGAATCAAGGAGCTGTGCTTTCAATATGTATCAATAACCATTTGAAAAGTATAGACTTCTCCATCTGTGATTACCCGCTTTCTCTGCTGGGTATCCCTTTTGGCGGTTCACTTCATTTTCTGTAGTTCACTTCAGATTTTGAACATATTTCTTGTTTTTGTTTTCTTCCATTTAGGGACTGATGTCAGCTGGGCTCACCACATAATTGGCAATACTTTTCAAGCCTGTTCTCGGTGGTGGGGTGTGGGGCAGGGGGAGGTGTGAGGGTGGGGGCGGGTAGTCTGTCTTGCCCAGGTTTCCGATAATATATTTCCAAAGCAGTCCACCAAAAATAAGTATTTGAAGATCTATGGATGATATTCCCTCTCAAGCTCAATTATGTTTAATCTTCACAACATTCATATAAAGGAGAGGGGGTCAGGAATTGTGAGGCCATGAATTTATTAAATGGCCTAGTTGGCGAAAGCTAGGTCTCTGGTATCAAGGGCTGGGTCGGCTACCAGGAAAAAGAGAAGGAAGCCCAGCTAAGAACAGCTGGAGACCGACTACACTTCCCTTTCCTTGGCCTCCCAAAGACATGTGGCGCACAGAGCGTCCCAGATTTCAGCTCTGAGAAGTGTAGCTCTGTAATTTATTAGTGTTTTTGTTTGTTTGTTTCATAAAGGTCTTTACTCTAGGGTTGTCAGGTAACATCCAGGATGCCACGTTCGATTTGAATTTCCAGTAAGCAGTGAATAATTTCTTATATCCGTGTGTCCTGAGTATTGCATGGTACTGTGTATTTTTATTCGCTCAGTCCAGCAAGCCCGTCTCCCAGGAACCCAGTTCATTTTTTAAAACTAGTTATTAAAAAAATCATAATTATAAACCATATTTCCCCTTCTTTTACCACAAACATTTTATCTCTTAACGTATACTTTGAACCCTGATGATGATGCAGATTTCACACTGTACCTTCTTAACAGGTCCTTCAACCTAATTGAAAGACACTGACTTAAGTTCTGGCTCTGCCACTTGCATGCTTTTCACTAAGCCTCCCTTTCCATTAAGGAAGGATGGTAGTGCCCATTCCGCAGGGTTGTTGCTCTCAGTCCTTCTGAGGTGCTGTTATTGTTCATGTCCCCATGGAGCAAGCAGCGGCGGGTGGTCCTGGGAGGCTCTGTGTGATCCTGGGAGACCTTGACACAGCCTCTAAGAATGGACTGTTTAGAAAGTGGGGGGCAGCCTCCAGATGGGTAAGGACCTGGAGCTTGAAGATGAGGCTCTTCCACTGTTGGAAGGAGAGAGAGAAAGAAAGAACCACAAAGTAGAAAAGTGCACTCCACCGTATTTTAAAACAAGTATTCCCATGTCATGCTCTTATTAGCGGAGAGTGCTTTCTTTCTCCTTGGGGAAAGAAAGCCTCTCAATCCGCTCTGCTTTATGCAAAGATTTGATTGGAGAACGAAGAAAAAGAGCACTGGTGATTCTTATCAATGAGAATTTTTACCTTTTAATTTTCTTGAAAACAGATACAATTATTAGTATATGCAGGATGATTTCCTGAATTCTTTCATTTGTCTTGTTTGTATATATGGTTTTCACAGACGCCTTCTTTGCATTACTCAGGAAAAAAAACAAGCTTTTTTTTTTTTTGTCCTTGAACATCTGTAGGTGTTTGGTGGGTGTTTGTTTTTAATCTCATCTGTAGAGAATGCTTTGCTTAACACATTCTAAAAGCTTAGTAAATTTTAAAATAGGATAGATGGGCTGTGAGGTAAGGAGGCAAGCTTTTTCTTGAATAAAGACAGGTGAAAAAATTAAATGGGACAAACTGAGTTCTGTGTTCAAGAAATGAATCAATATAGCTATTCTTACTTAGCGCATAGTGAGTGGCAGCAGTGACAGCAAAACCTGGTGTGAGATCAGAGTGAGCTCCCCTACTAAATAGAGTTGTATTTTGGTTCCGCTTTGCTTATTTAAACATATGGAATTTCAAACAATAAAGTGTAAGCTAGGACAGATTATATTCGTATTTTTTTTTTTAAGATTTTCTTTATTTATTTGACAGAGTGAGGGAGAGAGAGATATCCGTATTTGTTAATCATGCATACACTACAGTTTCAAAAGTATATTAAAAAAAAAAGGACTAGAGGAAAATTGCCAAAATATTAACAAATATTTTCCTCTTTTGGTAGGTATGATCACGAGTGACTTATTTTTAGGGATTGTTTACATTTTTTCGACCTTCCAGTGTTTCTTGATTCCCACAATAAATACATAGTTCTTCGGTTGTCGAGAAAAAAAGTGAAGAAGAAAATTTAGAAAATCGTATTATTTTGATGTCTACAAATTGTCACATCCAAGACATTCACGTCATTGAGAATTTCAGCCAGTAGCACTTAGGCACTCCTGGGTTCAGTGCCTGAGCTTTGAGATGTCCTTTCCTATTCTTTATGAATTTCCATTCTTCTTTTTACTGCAAACTCTTAATACCATCTTTTTGGAAGTCACCTATTTACTGATGGATAGTTTTTATATTTATATTTTATATTTACTTTCCTAATTTTATACAGACCAAAGAAGCCTTCTATATTTTGATGTTTTAAAACTGTCTTTAAGACATTTTGGGGGACACCGGTTAATCTTCATGAGTCAGTAAGGGGAAACTTATATATATGAAATAAGGGACTTATATATATGAAATTTCATATTCTAGATTACTTTTCAGGAAGTGACGATCCTAAATACTGAGAAATTGACCACTGTTGTCTCTGTTTTCATTTGACTTCCAGCTGCACTTAAATATAGCTATTTTGTGGACAGATAAGGTCCCCTGTGTTTCATTTCCACATTGAATGTGAAGAGCCAACCTTGTTGTGCTCCTTAGATCAGAATCCTTTGGATTCGTTTTGTTACGAATACTCCTGACTCTCTTCATCCCTTACTTCCTGTTTAGTGCCGCTTTCTGAAAGGGCAGCAGTGTGGGAGGTGGTGGCTTCTTTACCGGCGTCTTTAATTTATCCTGGAACATGAGGTTTCTGTCAGAGAGACGCCGTACAGATAATGTCAGCACCTCACAGGCTGTTGTTGCTGTGTAACCCAGGGGGATTTTCAGTACATCAGGGGAGTTTTAGATGTGTGCGGTGGAGGCTGAGAGCCTGAGGGAGGAAGGAAGAGGTGGAGGCTGAGGGAGAGAGAGAAAGGAAAGCTGTGTTGCCTCGTTGGGTTTTTACTGTGTTCGCTGATGTGTCACTTGACAGAATCTGTTGAAGTCTCATTGTTTTGGTGCTGTGTGTGTGTGTAGGTTGGGTGCAAATATAGACCTTCATGTTTTGTATGATCTCAGGTTATTACATCGCATTTTTTTCTTCATGTCATTCCCATTGCCCAGAATTTCCTTTCATCCCTGTTCAAAAGACAAGATCTCTCTCCCTGCTTAGGGAGGTGCCTAAAAATGGCCCTTTTGGAAGACCATTTATGATCAAACCAGTCCTACCTCATGAAGGATTCTAGAAATGACTTTACCTCTACTTTCTCCCTCTCTCTTCTCAGTTTTATAGGTCAAATGCATCAGACCAATTCCAAGGGAAAGGGTATGTTTTTTTTTTTTTTGTTTGACTGGAAGTTTGGCTCCAAAACACCGAGTTAAGTAATATTGAATGTGTAACATAAATTAAGTCATTTTGGGGACGGCCATCCTTCTGTAGGAAGTCAGCTGGTGGCATTCAGGGGATACACTGTTGCTCCTCCGGGGAGAGGCTGAGCAGGGAAATCCGTTAGCTAGCTGTTAAAACACCTGTGAGATAGGACCCAGAAGAAGGCAGTTAAATTGCGGAAAAGAGGGATGACCAAATTTTATAGATATTTGAATATGCAAATTGTGTATAAAATGGTGCCCGGGTTAGCTCTTTCCTGAGGAGCGGTTCCTAGCTTTCATCAGTGTGCCAAAGGGATCTGTGTCCTCCAGAATAGTTTATGACCACTTGTGCAAGGAAACCGAGAACTTACAGATGACGTCAGATTTCTGACTCAAGGCATGGAATGGTGGGTCACATCAAGGAAAGTGACATTTCAGGCGAGAGGGGCGGGACGACAAAGATTTGAAGATAGAAAGCGCGGGCTTAATATAGTAGATGGAGCGTGAGTAATTCAAGGTAGCCAGACTGCCCGGTAGAGGCTGGAAGGCGGGTCTAGGTTAGAGCTTGCTTGCTAGAATGGCTGGACGAGAGAGCCTGAGTTTAGAAGGTAGTGCCCAGTTGAAATAAAGCTGTGAAAAAGAAGAGTGGTAATGTGGAAGTACTGGATGAGACAGATTTAAGATTATACACAAAGAATTGACAAGATTTGGCGGGGAACTAGATGTGGAGGGTGCTTAGTAAAACAGGGTCCTAGGTTTCTAGTTTTAGATGATTAGGAAAATGAAAAGTTAGCACAGCCTTGCTGGTTCTGGGCTCATAGAAGAAAGAGCCCAGTCATTCTGATACAGGGATTTCCTACCTTTTTTAATGTGTTAAATCAGGGCAGGGGAAGTGCTAAATTCTACTGATACTCTGTGTTCAGACACCAGAGATGCAAAAGGCCCTTCCATGTGCATTTGAGTCTCATTAAGGGAGAATTGTCCAGCCTTAGGGGCTAGGAGCACCCACAGTGTGAAGCTCTGTAAGAACTCATTTTGCAGGGATGCCTGGGTGGCTCAGCTGGTTAAGCAGCTGCCTTCGGCTCAGGTCATGATCCCAGCATCCTGGGATCGAGTCCCACATCGGGCTCCTTGCTGGGCTGGGAGCCTGCTTCTCCCTCTGCCTCTGCCTGCCATTCTGTCTGCCTGTGCTCACTCTCTCTCCCTCTCTCTCTCTCTGATTAAAAAAAAAAAAAGAACTCATTTTGCATCCAGGAGATCGTTATAAACTTTCTTTTTTTTTTTTTTTTTTTTTTTTTTACTGCTTCCCTGGGATTGCACTGAAGTCGTCATAGAGGCTGTGTCATATGGGTGCATGGATTTTCATGTTTGGCCTGGATTCCCTCATTCCTTGGAATGGTGCACTTATACAGCACATCTTTTTCTGGCTAGTACATGTATCTGTACACCTGTAGTGTAGTAAGTGCATTCCTTTTGTTAAAAGATCTCTCATGTCCACTATGGAAGATGGGTGGATGGGGTGCTTAAGAGGTTAGAGTATTCATTCCACCACCCTGAACATTTCTGAGGAAAGGCAATGAGCTTGGTTTGGCCACTTTAATTTGGCTCCATGAGTCACACATCACTACCCTTCCCAGGCAGAGCTGGAGCTGCAGGCCCCAAGCTCAGGGAGTATCCTGAAACTTAAGAGGTGGTGCACTGGGAATAGGTAGAAGCACTCCAGGGCGAGAACCTGCCCAAAAGAGGCTAAACAGACCTAGGGAAACAGATTCTGTAGTGGGAAGGAGGAAGATGAGCCTTTGGTAAAGGGAAGAGGAAAGAAATGGCAAAATGTTGGGGGAACCCAGGGTCACAGAAGCCGGAGAAGAACAAAGCTTCAAGAAATGATGGTCAGCTCTGTTCCATGTTTCCTGAGATCAGGGAAGACAAAGGCTGACCAAAAGGCTATTGGAAATATCCATTGGGAGGTGTTTGAAAGCCTTTGAAATGGAAGCTTCAGTAGAGTAGTCTGTGTGTGGTGGGGCCAGGAAGGGCAGGTGGGATGGGGGATGTAGAAAGCACATTCCAGAGGGTTTAAGGAGTGAATGAGTGAGGAGGGTGTGTCTTTAGCGAAATCTGGTGTCCAGAGGAAGGAGTCTCTTCAGACAGCCTTGAGGCAAGATTATCTTAGTAGCTGACTGTGTATGGGGAGGGTAGAGCAAGGTAGTAGAAAACAGAAGGAATAGTTGGAGCTAGGTCTTTAAGAAAGTTTGAGGCCGGGTTAGTCTTAAAGGAAGGGGATCTGAGTGAGTTTCCAGCAGGGATACTGGAAGCAGGAGTTTAGTTGAGCAGTGACGCCCAGTCTTTTAAAAACTTCCATTTCAGTAAGAGGGTTGGCGCCTGGGTGGCTCAGTGAGTAAAAGCCTCTGCCTTCAGCTTAGGTCGTGATATCAGGGTCCTCGGATCGAGCCCCGCCTCAGGCTGTCTGCTTGGCTGGGAGCCTGCTTCTGCCCTCTCTGCCTGCCTCTCTCTCTCTCTCTGTCAAATAAATTAAAAAAAAAAAAAAAAAAAAAAAAAAAAGTAAGAAGGTTGGTCATCTGTAAAGACTGGAAAAGAAAAAAAAGCAACAACCTGGGGGTGGGGGGGGAGTGTAATTCTAGGCTTAAAGAACATGACAAAAGATTGGGAATAATTGCTTTTGGGAATTTGGTGAATATTCAAATCGAGATGAGTAAAAAGATGACTGAGCTACGGTTGAGGGCCCCTAGGAGTTCAGTGGTCTCAACTGGCAAGATATTTTGACCCTTTTCCAGCAATAAATGGAGGGAGAGAATCTGGGTAAAGAGGGTTTGGCATTGCTAAGGTGAATAGGTGTAAAAATTGAGAGCCTTGTTATGACGATGAAGGAGCCCCGTGAAATAAAGAGAGAGAATGAACTGTGAGAACGCAGAGGGGCATGCCGGTTGTGATGAAGAGAAATCTCTGGGAGTGAGGGAAGGAGAAATGTGAGAGGAAATTCGGGGTTCACGATCTTGAAGGTAGAGTATTTCTGGGATGTTACCTTGTGCAGCTGTTGGGAGAACTCAGACCACGTGTGTATGTCTGGAGTAAATGCTCAGGTGCTTACACTCTTAGGAAGATGTGACTCTCGTAGAATTTATACCTCTCTGTCTCTACTATTAGAATATTTGTGTAAATCAAATCATATTTCAAACAGACTTCAACGAACCGTGAACCACAAACCAAAATAAAACACTAATTTTTTTTTAACTGAACCACAAGCCCAACTTAAGTTTTAAAATACACTGTCAAACTACTTCAAAATATCTTAAATTGCCTTTAAAGAAAAAAAAAGGTGCCAGTTTGTGTGGATCCCAAATCTATCACTCCTCTCTTCCTTCCTTCCTTTTCTTCTCCTCTTTAGGAAGTACTAGTCCCCAGTTTCTTCTTCCACCTCAGAGCAGAATATGGGATGGATTTCTGGCTTTATCAGAGCCCTCTTCCTTACCATCACCACTTTGGTCAGACCCCTCCTCCAGAAGCCTTTACACATTGTTCCAGAGATTTCTATTTGTCTCTCTCTGCCTTTGGTTCTATTTAGTACCTTAGCATCTGAACTATCTTTTCTAATTACTTCTCACCCTTTCTGAAGGGAAGGGTCTAACATTTGCTAAGCACTCTGTATGCTCTGGGCACAAGGCTAGGTCCTTTTACATTTCATTGTCATTCTTCTGCAACACCTCTGTGAGGTATTTCTTCTTATCCGTCTTTCACAGATCTGGGTGGTATAAGTCGTTCAGCCCAAATCCCAGAGAGAATGATATAGAGCAGGGGTTTTTACCAGCTTCCAGGGCTTCTCTCTCCACTCCCTCAGCAGGAAGGAGCTCATATGTTGCTTTTACAGAAAAAAAAGGTGGACGTGGGTATGGATCCCAACTTCCTCACTTCTTAGTTCACAGTAATAATGAATGCATCTGTCCCCCCCCCCCCAGATTTTATTGATTTATTTGACAGACAGAACACAAGTAGGCAGAGACACAGACAGAGGGAGAGGGAGAAACAGGCTCTCCACTGAGCAGGGAGCCTGATGTGGGGCTCAATCCCAGGACCCTGAGATCATGACCTGAGCCGAAGGCAGCCACTTAACCAACTGAGCCACCCAGGCGCCCCAGTGAATGCATTTCATAAACACTCTTGGTCTTAATTTCCTCAATGGCAAAACTAGATATAATAGTTACATATGTTACTGAGATGATCAGGTGAAGTCAAACATGTGACAGCACTTGACACAGACCTTTGCACAGGGGCTCTGTCTGCCTCCCTCCTTCTTTGGAGTGTCCTCTAAGTCTATTTGCACAAGAGGACCTTAGAAGATGGCTCAGGCAAAGCCCGAAATGATGATAGTGGTAGAGGATTGTCATTCTGTTCATTAGCAGAAAACCGTTTGTGATGAGAAAGATCTAGAAGTGAAACTCCATTCTCATTGGTAAAATGGAAATGATGCTTATTTCCGTCCCTGGCTTCTAGAGTGGAGGGTCAATGAGTTAACGTAAGATTAAGTGCTCTGTGACATGTCAACGCTACAGAGATGTTATTACAGTTCCTGAAATGGATGCTTTCAACTATTATGTGATCATTTTGCTTCTTTCAGCATCTGATTTTAAATTCATGAAGTTTATTGTTTAAAGCTGCTTTTCCCAAATTGTGTACGCTGAGATACTAGGATCCTATTAAGTGTGGAAAGTGTTCCAGGAATGAAAATATTTGGTGTTCAAAGAAACTTGGGGAACACTACATACTATGTAGTATTGCCTTGGAGAGTAACAGTATGAATTAGCATGAAAAAGTCTGAGAATCCTGCAGTAAAGACATTTGTCCAACTTTGTGCATTTCATTGTTTTCTAGGATTATTTGATGATAGAACTACTTAGTCCTAGAATATGTACCATCTGTATTCTGTGGGGATGTTTGAGAGACACTTATTTAAGGAGCCTTTTGCATTTGGAGTTGGTAAAGATCTTAGACATTATCTAGTACAACCTCTGACTCTCCCACAAGGAAACGAAAATCCAGACATGCTGAGTGATTTGTCCAAAGTCTTATAGCTTGAAGAGCCTCCATCTTCAGACTCTTAGTTCTCTGTCACCTCACTGTGAAAGTCTTGGCTTTCCCAAGTATGGCACATTCTTGTACTGGTGTTTTCAGATGAGGGTTTTTTTTTTGTTTGTTTGTTTGCTTTGTTTTGTTTTCTTGGTTTTTTGGTTTTTTAAAAAATCATTTTCTGAATAAGGTTCTTGGGGATGGTATATTGCATGTTATTTTCAGACAAAAATGGGTATCTGCCAACTATCATCTCTTTTGTTTTTAATTTCTTCTCTCAAGTTTAATTTTTCCACCTATTTTATTGCTTCTTAAAGCATTTATGAAGTCATGATTACTGACTTGGGAATCAACCTAGTTTAGGATATCAGTGATCTAGAAAACCCACATATTCTAATTATTAATGCCCTCTTTTGCCCTCTAAATTTGTCTCGTCCTTTTTTTTTTTTTCTTTTGGTATAATTGGCTGTGGGTAGACAAATTTACATATTTTTTTGCCCCTTCCTGCCTGACTTATTACAGCATGCAAAATTTGCTCTGTGGTTTCTAGGTTAAGTTCCCGTATAGAAGAAACCACAGTGAAGGCTTTACAACCCTGCTCTACTCAAGGCCCCACTAGCACTTGCTGCTCTGTGTTCTTGAAAAAGTTGAATGACCAGTTTATTGCTGCTTTTTATAATTAAAATATTTCAGGCACAGGAGTTCACATAGAGCCTCTCTTTTTATGTATTTTAAGGTTCTTGGTTGCCTAAAGAAAAGTAGGTAGGTATCTGTCAGAGACCCTCACTGATTCTTTCTGGTGTCTGCAACAGGAGACTTAACCCTAAATTCACCCAGCGGTGTGATTCTAGGGTTTTAGATGAAGTGGTGTGACATGCTGTCTAGTATGTCATGTGTATCACAGAAGAAGCAGAGACTCTTAGTGCTGAAAGCATCTTAAGAGATCAGCTTTTCCAAGTCTTTATTTTAGAAATTAGGATGTTTCAATATCACACAGCTTATTTGTAACAGAACCAGAGCCAGAACCCATATATCCTGATGGTGCCATTTGGACCTTATCAGACAAATTTGGCTTGAATCATCAGTCATTCATTACACGTTTTAGAGCCATTCTGGCTCAGCCACTCTGTCAGGCCCTGAAAAGGACAAATTGACGATCCTATTCGCAACTGTACAGTCTTAACAGGGGCTATAGAACGGGTATATAAATAACCATATAAGTAGAAATTAATGCTATGGAGAAGCGCAGATATTTAAGAAATTCGTAGGAAGAACCTAACTTACAGCCGTCATGCTCCAACTGACCTGGATTTCGACTCCTTAATTTCCAGGTGCATTTGATTTGAGTCCAGGATAGAAACGAGATTCTCAGTTGGCCGATCAGTTTTGCCATCGTGTCTGTTGTCACCTTAGAGTTACTCAGTCCATTAACGGGCCATATTGAGCTGCTTACCAGGGTCCTAAAGCAGAGTAGAAGAAAAGGAAGTATGTTGTCCACTTTCTTGGCATTAGTTCATTGACGGATTTGGTTTTAGTTCTTCAAAAGGGATATGGAAAACTGGAGAGCATTAAGAGAAATTCAAGCAAAAAAGAGGCTATTTCAACTCCTCAGAGGCTCTTCTTTTCATTGTTCTTTAGTTGAATGTGTGAAATGGGGTTGGAAAATTGTACTTGTGGAGTTGGGATTGTTGACCATCAAGGTCATCAGTCCATAAAGGTTTACAGAGGAATTGCTCCTGCATTGCATACACTGTCGATAGCTGGGCTTGGCAGATGTTTTTTTTCCTGTGACCAGCCAGATTGTAAATATTTTAGTCTTTGCAGTCCATAAGGTCTCTCTCAGAGTTACTCAGCACTGCTCCTGTAGCTCAGAAACAGCCAGAGATAATGCACAAACAAATGGTCATGGCCGTGTTCCAGTAAACTTTATTAAAACAAGTGGCAGACGGGATTTGGCCTGTGTATAGTAGTTGCAGACCTCTGATCTGTAGAATCCTTTGTTGGCTCTTTTTTTTTTTTTTTTTTTTTTAAATATTTTATCCATTCACTTGACAGAGCAAGAGAGCACAAGCAGGCAGAACAGCAGAAGGAGAGGGAGAAGGAGGCTCCTCACTGAGCAGGGAGCCCGATGCGGGGCTCGATCCCAGGACCCTGGGATCATGACCCTAGTCACCTAATCAACTGAACCATCCAGGTATCCCCTTCATTGGCTCTTTTACCAAAAGGTGCACAAAAGGAATTGCAAGAAAATGAAACTCAAACCAGATGATGATGATAATTGTTAACATTGGCACCCTCAAAACAGGATAGACACAGAATAAAACCAAGTGAGTGGAGGTCTAATTCATTGCCTTGACCCAAAGGTTTTGGATGAAAGGCTCAGTCTTGACTAGGTATCTTATTTAGTTCTATATGGGGAGGCGTCCTTCATGTATCTATGTGAGCAACTCTACCTTAGCCATTTTTTGTATTTTGCATTCCTAAGGCTTGGCCATACTTCTGAAGTGGTGAGACAGAGAGCTATGGTAAAACAGAAATAGCATCCTGATAGTAAAATGTTAATTTTTTTACTTAAAAGTATTTTTTGGCTTTATTTGCATTTTCCTGGTTATTATCAGAACATCCTGGTCCAAGCACTGCTGATGCACCTTGTAATGAGTTGCTAGAGCTGCCATAACAAAATTTAATAAACTGAGTTCTTAAACAACAGAACTTAATTCTCACAGGTCTGGAAGAGAAGTGCAAGACCAAGGTGTTGGCAGATCCATGCTCGCTCCGGAGGTGCTGGGGAAGAATCTATCCCAGATCTCTCCTAACCCCAATATTTACATGACAGTCTCCTGTGTATGTGTCTGTTTCTATGCCCAGATTTTTCCCTTTTTTAAGGACTCTAGTCACATTGGATTAGGGCCCGCCTTCATAACCTCATCCTAACTTGATTTTCTCTGTAAGGACCCTATCTCCAAATAAGGTCACATTCTAAGGTACTGTGGATTAGGACTCCCATGTATCTTTTTGGGTGGATACCATTCAACACATATCAACCTGGTATCATGAGGTACCTGGGTGGGTCAGTTGTCAAGTGTCTGCCTTCGGCTCAGATCATGATCCCAAGGTCCTGGGATTGAGCCCTATATCGGGTTCCCTGCCCAGCAGAGTGCCTGCTTCTCCCTCTCCCTCTGCCTGCTGCTCTCCCCGTGCTTGTGCGCGCTCTGTCTCTCTCTCTCTTTCTCACTGGCAAATAGATAAATAAAATCTTTAAAGCAAACAAACAAAAACACACACAACCTAGTTTCAGACATTAATCCATCTTAGTCATAACTCCTCAACTGGGCATCATGGTTGGCCTAGAATAAAGCCAAAATGCTTCATGACTCACCCATGATCACATTGCCTTTGAACAGAAGTATTATACTGGTAGCCCTGTTGTGCACAACATATAAGGACATGTTATGTTTCGTGGTAGTGTTGTGTTTAACCTACAGGATAAAAGATACTTCTTTACAGAAATAGCTTAGCCATGTAAAATGGTTCTGGACGTGTCCATTACCAACCATAGGCCTCAAGGAGCTTGAGTAACTGACTGCGTCTTCCTCTGCTCAGGTTTGCCCCAGTCCGTACCTATCATTCGAGCCAAAGGTTACTTGCTTGCTTCTTGAAGTCCGTTTTTCCTTCCTCTCCTCCAAGCTTTATTAAGCTGTCACAAATGGCCACAGAATTCTATTCTCTCGTCTTCAAGTTCACATTCCTCTGTTCTTTAAATTGAAATTTAAGGTCTACCTCTTCCAGGAAGGTATCCCTGTGTTCTCCCTTTTTTCGGTTCTTGCTTTTACACTAAAAGAGAATTGTAATATGGCGGTTTTCCATCAACCACATCTCACTTGGGGTTTGTGTGTAGGTGGAGTGGAGAAGCAAGAATGCCCTTTCTATGGAGGAGATGATGAGCTGCCCCATTACCCATTAAGGCATCAGGTTACCTCTAGGGACATGGAATAGGAGTGAGTTTCTGTAGTTATTAGGTAAATCCTCCATAACAGCGAGGTTCTGGTCATTTGAAGTGTTGTTTTGAAAGCTGTTACAGAGTTGTCGTTCTGTAGGAATGGGAAGTGGTATTAAAACCTCTGGAGTCTTACACAAAATTTCAAAGATGTTCATCTCTTGCATTAGAGATACCTCATTTCTTTTATTCTCAGCCTTCTCTTTTCTCTCACTCATCCCCCCCTTCCCTTCTCTTCTCTCTCTTTGAGACTTAGGACACATCTTGGTTGGCAGCACTTTTTTTAAAAAAAGCAATAAATTATTTCTCTTTCCAAAAAAAATTCCTCACTATATAGGAGTTTTGCTTAATTGATGAGTTGTTCTTTTGTTTGGGCATGTTTCTTGTTATCAACTAGATTGTGTCATGTTTTTGAGCACTGGAACCTGCATTTCTTTCTGGCATTTGATTTATGTAGTATAGTGTTTTACACATATGTTTGGGGCACAATATTTGCTAGTTTTATTCTCAGGTTTTCTTTAAACGTCCTGTTTCCTTGCTGCATTTAAAGGATGGAATGGCTCATGCAGGATTTTTCAGAAACACATCCAGTGTGTGAAGTCGAGCGCACTTATTAGTCATTATTTCAGCAAGAGTTTATCAGTGACTACAGTGCTGTGTGGCAGGGATTATACCTTTCTGCCCAAAATGAGGTTGTTGAGTTTGCAAAAACAGCCGCTTTCTGAAGTGTGTTTTGTTTTGTTTTTATTTTTGCCACAAATAGTCATAAACGCTAGAAGTAAGGATTGAGATAATCTGTCAAATGAACACGTGGGGCGTTGACTCCAGGACCCGATAGGAGGGTCTTGGTGTGTTGTGTAGGGGCCGCACCATGGAGGACGTCCTTGGGGGGATCATCCAGGGAGAGGATTTGTGTTTGTTTGTACCCAGTGAGGTATGTGGAGTTGTTAACCTCGAACTGAACACAGAACTCTCGATTAGTGAGGAGCCAGGAAACCCTCTGCTCTCTGAGGGAGGGTTGGTAAGAACTGTCAGATCAAGGAACGGGAAATTGCTCAGATCAGCTGATGCAAAAGAGGATCTCAAGGGTGTGGCCAGAGGGTGTGCAGTTTGAGAAGGAGGAGATGTCGTTTCCTGTTGGCAAGGGAAGGGATAAAGTGTCGTTTGGATGAGCAAGGGACAGGATGGTGGCTGCTCTGGGAGCGGCAGAGTTACAGAGTCAGGGTGCTGGCGCAGAAGACAGTAGGGGAGCCCCCGTGCCCCGAAGGTTCAGATCACCTCCAGAGACCATAGAGTAGACTTTTCCTGAGTAGGAAGAACACCAGGACTCTGAATTTCAAAGATACCCTGTCTTGGTTCTGCCCTTTTCAGAGGTTCTAGGGCTACCTGCATCAGAAACTCCTGGGGTGCTCCTTGAAAATGTAAATTTTGGGGTCCCACTGCCTCAGGCGTACCCCAACACTGTGGGGTCATTTTAAGGTCTCCAGGTGGTTTAGAAGCTCCCTGAAATCTGAGGATCACTGGGTGAAATATTCCTCAGATTTTTTTTTTTTTTTAATCTTTCAGTGATGAAGAATGAGCTGTCGTACAGAGCAGTGATCTTTCAAGTCCAGGGATGATGCAGGCAGGAAATGCAAATGGGTGCCAAGTAGAGAATGACAAATTTATGAGTAACCAAGTCAAAATTGGGTCCAAAGAAAAACTGGGATCTGTCTCTTAAGACTGATGTCAGAAAAGCTAACCACGTGTGTCCCTTGGAAACTTGGTTGGCTAGAGTACTGGACTAGCTGGGCTGATGCATTTGAGCCATTCTGGATTTCTGTAAGAAACTGGAAATGGTTTCAGAGGCGTCTGTTACTGTGCTGAGCCAACTTAAATTTCCAGGGCCAGCCATAAATCTTAAAGAGCAGATAAAAATCTTTGAAATCTGGGATACAGAAAAGCTTTTTCTTTTGCTCCTGTCAAGTTTTTGCCATGGATTTTTTTTTCTTTTTTTTTTAAGTAACTCCCTATGGTATGTATGTATATTGGGGGTTTGGGGAAGTAGATTCTTGACTGGCTCTATGTTATCTTGTTTTGGGGGAGGACATGGCAGGGAGGAGAGATTTCGGATATCTCAGAGCCCAAAATACAGTGAGTGATGAGAGTCTGTTTCCATTTTCTGTCTTTCATTGACCCTTTCCCTCACCCTGTATCTCCAGAGTGGGCAAGACTGCCGTTCACAGCAGAGACGGGAAAGGTCCAGGGCTCGACCTCACTGCAGAGACAGCCCCCTCCTCGCCGTTCCCCGCCCCAGCTGGACGGATGTACAGAGGCAGATGAAGGACTCCCTCATCAGATAGTGGCACCCTGCTCCTTGTACTTCCTTAGCCACAGGCCCTAGAACTTACCAGTTACTGTTCATTTTAGGAAATAGCATTTACTGATGAAAAGCTCTTGCTAAAATTTGAGGTTTACTCAATTCTTACTCATCCCTCCTGAGGGAAGAATACAGAAAGAAACAGTCTGGTAAAAAAGGATGGTTGTTGTGATGCAGTGTCACTTGCCTCGGCCTTTTCTCCATCCTCAACACCTTCCAAGCCCCACTCACTTAGCGAGTGTCAGGATCGTGAAAATTGGAACTTCCGTACGGGCCGCTATATAGAGTTTATTGAGTATCTAGAAGGGAAGAGCTGCCAGGAAGATCAGGACATGAGGGCATTCTCAGGCTTTGATAAGCCAGTGAATTCCCTGTAATAAAATTTGTTGAAAATAGCTACTTGTAACCCCATGTTGGAAACATGCTTCTCCATTCTTCAGATGACATCCAGCTCAGAGGACTTGTGATCTGTGTTAAGGAACAGTTAGCCCAGAGATAACCAGCACACTGGAAAACGGGCCCAAGCTAACCAAAGGAGGGTTGATAGGAATAAGTGATCAAAGTCTTGCAGTTTGGCGAAAAATACAGAGGGAAATGGAGGTATAACTAAGTGTGCAAAAAGGCCTCTGGTTGGTTTGACCATAAATGAGTATTAGCCAATAAACTGAGCTAGCTGCTTAGACCATTCACATAGCTTAACCTACATAAATAAAATTGCAATATTTCAAGAAAGAAATGAGATCATCCTACTGCATAGACATTAAAATTCTAATACTAAAGTGCAACTCTACACGGAGTTTTTTAGAATCCAGACACTTCACTCTCCCCACCCCACAGCAACATTACTTTTGGTAGTGTACACTCAGGTTTTCCTGCTGAAATGTTATTACAATAGTAGTTAGAACCCCACATTAGTCTCAAGGCCAACAGTCTTTTTTCCCCTCTTTTTTTTTTTTTTTTTTTTTTTTTAAAGAGAGAGCACACAAGCAGGGGGGAGGGACAGAGGAGAAGCAGACTCCTCACTGAGCAGGGAGCACAATGCAGGACTGATCCCAGGATGCCAGGATCATGACCTGAGCTGAAGGTAGACACTTAACCAGCTGAAGTTGCCCCCACTGTCTTCTAATGGAATTTTGGAACCAGTAGTAGCAGCTCCAGCTCTGAGTCTCCTGTGAACAGAGGGTTGTCACATGGTACCTTAGGTAGAAGGGAAAAAAAATCGCTTTCTCACTTCTGATAATCATAATGAAAAATGTAAATTGGATGGCCTTTTGCACTCTTCCTCTTCTCTCTCTGAAGACTGAGAGTAACAAAAGCGAGGCCCCTTCCGGTGGGATCTAGGTCCAATCTTTGAAATCTTTTGCTGATGGTTTTCTCAACTGTCTTACGTGATGACTATTTCCCCATATCATAGCTTGGAAGTTTTAGGATTTCAAAGAGGGGCCCTAACCAAAAGGCATCTCTAGTTAGAATTTCAAGTGATAAAACTAACCCAACTGAAAAAGTCCAGGATTGATCAAGTTTGATCAGGCCAGCTTTTCCAGGAAGACTTTCCTGGGAATTCCCCCTTCACCCCTATAGCTCCCCACCCCCATTTTACCTGCCTTATGCAGCAATTTCTACTTTGAACCCACAGCATCATCTTTGTTTGTTTTCCATTTTCTCCATTTCCCCCCCTTACTGTGGCTATACAAAAGAACCTCAGAGTAACAGGAGAAGATTGAGAAAGTACATAGAAGTCAGTTTTAAGATTTGGACTGGTGGTGCCTGCGCTGAGCAGAGACTCCTCAGGGCCATCTGGATGCCAAGTTTAGAGGCGGACATTGAGAAAGATGAACTCCAGTGCAGCCGACAGTTACTGAACACTTCTTATAGGCTGGGCGTTTTAATGTGATGAGCTTGTGCAATCTTCACAACCATCCTGCGAGCTAGATAGATAGTATCATCCTCACTTAAGAGAGGAAGAGATGAAACGTGGGGATGTGAAGTAATTTGCCCAAAGTCACAGTGTGTGAATGGTAGTGGTCTGATTTCAGAAGCCATTCTTTCGACCCTAACTGCTGTACTACCTCCTTAGAAGTTGTCTTGACTAAAGAAGTTGTTGGTTAGTCTTGGTTTGTCTTGGAGCCTTAAAGGAATACCACTGGAGGGGTAACAGTTATCATTAAAGATTTAGATTTGAATAAAAGAGGAGGAGACGAGACTTGCATGTGGTAGCAATGAGAAATGTCCCGCTAGCGCACCTGCTGGTCTGTAGTGACCACCCCCCCCACCTTCATCCCCAAATTCTGTGCCATAGAGAAATATCTTACTTTGGGTATGAGGATGTACAAGAAGACAGTGAATCTAATTATGGTTAAAGAATTCATTGGTTAAATAAGTGGGTGCTTATATAAAATACTTCTCTATACTCTTCTTCTAAGTTTTATTTATTTAGGTAATCTTTGTACCCAACATGAGGCTTGAACTCACAACCCCGAGATCAAAGAGTTGCGTGCTCTCCCAGCTGAGCCAGCCAGGTGCCCCACTTCATACATGTTTTGATCACATACCTCAGGTTTTTAAAAGTAAGGTTGAGAGAGTCAAAATGGACCTTTAGAGAAAGCTGCTGTACTAGATTGAATAGTGATTCCCCGAAATTCCTATCAACAAGAACTTCAGAATGTGAATTCTTTTGGAAATAAGATCTTTGCAATTCATTTGTTAAGGATCTTGATATGAAATTGAGGTGGATTTAAGGTGGGCCCTAAATCCAGTGACAACTGATTTTATAAAAAAAGATCGGACACAGAGAGACACGAAAGAAATGGCCAGAGAAAGTCGAGGCAGAATTTGGGATTATGCCACCAAGGAGCAAAGAACATGGGGAGTTGCTGTAAGCCAGAGAAGGCAAAGAAGGGTTCTCCCCTAGAGCTCTCAGAGGGAGAGTTGACACCTTGATTTGCAGACTCCTGGCTCCCTGAACTGCCAGAGAATAAAGGTCTGCTATTGTAAGCCTCACCAGCCCTCCGAAAACGAGTGCAACCATTTTCATTTTCTCTCCATTTATATTTTATCTTTAACTTTTGAAGAGCTTAATGCACATATCTAATGTTGTAGTTACTGTACAAACTGTGAGTTTTAAATTCCTGACAGAAACGAATTACATTAAATCTTATTAGCATGGCTACACTTATACTGAATTAACTTTCTAGAGAGGCGAGGTGCATCTCAAGGAGTAGCTTTTCTCTCTCTCTCTCTCTCTCTCTCTCTCTTTCCCTTTTTTTCCCCCCCTAAGTCCTGCTGGGTGGGGGGGGAGGGGTGTCATTCAGCCAAAAGAATTGTATCACCCCACTCAGATGACTCCATTAAGAAGTTAGTCTCCTAAATAACTCTCACTCTTACACTTCTCTAAGGTTAAAAATCAATTAAAAGGATTGGAGTGAAGGTGTCATTTTTCAATTGAGAGTCTAATAAAGCGAATCCTGGCAAGAATGAGTAACAACTGCCTGACCAGATGTGGCCATTACCAAAGGCAGTAGAGTCCCAAAGTGATTACATCTTCTTGAAGGTTTAGAGTAATTCTGATTAATCTGTTTTGAAAAGACAGATTCCCCCCCCCCCATCTCATGTATCCAGAGGCAATAAGATTAAGACTATTAGGACTCATATTTTTCCATGAATTATAATTCTCACTATCAATCATAATTTGTCTAGTGTCCCTGGTGTTTTGAAGTCTAAACTAGGAATTTTTAAAGTCCACCTGTCGTAGAGTTGGGACATTGTTCCAGAGATGCTCTCCTCTAGAGAGGAAATAGAACGGATTTCCAGGGGAAGGAGAGCTGTTTCAGCTAAGAAAATGATATGATTGATGTATTTCTCAGTAGATTGTCAAACTCCTTTCTGAGATACCTAGGTCCCACCACCATCTAACTCTTGCTGACTTCTCTTCCTTCCTGGTACCACAGAGCTGTTCAACAGACGGTATTTTCATCACTGCAACTGCAACATGCTTTCTGTCGTAACGCCAGTCTGTATTACCTTGCCAAACACACAGAGCTCTGGGTCCAGGCGCAGAGTGGGATTATCAGACAGGATGGGGTCCCATGTCCTTTTTTAGTGGGGGGACTTATTCTTTAGTTCACATGTAGAAATACCGTGTTAGAAAGTGTTAAACTTCTGTTGACATGACATATCATCTGTTGAGAAGATCTGAAGGAAGGGAAGTTGCTTCAGTGTTCTGCACTGATATTCCTTCACAGTTGTGTTGTACTGTTGGTTTGGGAGTAAGGAAGTAACATGTCACCGAGTTTCACTGTTTGGTAACCAGTTTCTTGAGCCAAACTTTGGTTTTGTTTTATTGATGGGTATCAGGGATATTTTTAGTAACTAGGGCAGTAACCATGACTAAAAACCTTCATTAGAGCAATTGTGTATCAACAAGGTGGCTGAAATGGAGAAATTTACCAGCGTATCCCCCCTCCTTTATTCCCACTTTCTCTTCTGCTTAGCTCCTAAACAGCTTGTCAGACCTCATTTCTCTACCAGACTGCTACCTCCTTAGTAACCTTGGGAAAATCCTTTATCTTCTGTTTTCCTAACCATATAATGGTGATAATCATACCTCCCCTGTTTTGGTAAAATGAAAGAATACATACAAAGCACTTAGCTTGGTACTAGAAACATTGTAGATGCTCAACAACATTCATGATTAGGACTATGAATAACATTCTGTTCTCTAGGGGGAAGAAATGTTTTCAGTAAGTAGTCTTGGCTTAAAATGTTTTTCCCTTCACCTTTGGTTTTTGCTCATCTAGCTATGTTAAAAGACTGCCTAGATTACTTTGGGAGTAAGAAAAAGATAAAATATTACAGCTCCAATGAAAATGAGTTAAACAAATGGCTAAAACCTACCCCTTTCAGTTACGGGGAGAACATTGCTCTTGGCTTTTTATTTATTTCTGGAAAGAGAACTGCTAGCAAGAATTTGTACATCCACTAAGATTGCAGGGTAAGAATTGGATTTTGCAGGGACGCCTGGGTCGTTAAGTATCTGCCTTCAGCTCAGGTCATGATCCCAGGGTGCTGGGATTGAGCCCTGGGTCGGGCTCTCTGCTCAGTAGGGAGCCAGCTTCTCCCTCCCTCTGCAGCTACCCCTACTTGTGTTTCCTCCCTCTCTCTCTGTGTCAAATAAATAAATAAAATCTTAAAAAAAAAAAAAAAAAAGAATTGGATTTTGCAGTAAGGGAGAATGGAGATGAGGCAGAGTTCCCACATGTATTTCCCGGGACAGCAGAGTGAGCTTACTGTCAAGATTTTGTGGACAAATTCTGACCCCAATATTTACATCTTACATACTGCCTTTTAAAAAATATATCCAGGCAGGATTAAACTGTCCTTTAGATTATATCTTCTCAGTTTGCTTGGTGATGGAAGTTCTTCTAAAATAGGGTGACATTTTACTTTGAACAGATATTATGTAACTGGGAGCAACTGAAATCCTGGTTGCCGGGAGGAGCGCGAAGTTAGCTGCTGCTGTCCTGTGCCGTGTGGTGTGGACCTGCCTCTTCCGCCTCCTGGCCATGGTGTAGAAAAGGCAGCTTACCTCTTCATTCCTAACTTTTTTTTTTCCCATATGAGAAGTCATAGTGCCTGATGCAGATATTTAAAATCCACCGTTCTTAGTTCATTCTTGTGTTCTATACTCTCTCTCTCTCTCTCTCTTTTTTTAAAAGATTTTATTTATTTGAGTGAGTAAGAGGGAACAAGCATGTACACAAGCAGGGGGAGGTGGGGACACGAAGGTAGAGGGAGAAGCAGACTCCCCGCTGAACAGGGAACCCAATGCGGGCTCAATCCCAAGACCCTGAGATCATGACTGGAGCCAAAGGTGGATGCTTAACTGACTGAGCCACCCAGGCACCCCTCTACAGTCTGATTTTTAAATTGGGCAGAGAGTACTGTCTTGAGTGCTCTAGTCTAAATCTAGTCCAAAATGTAAAAAAATAAATAAATTTAAAAGATTCAGAGAACTAGAATTTTAGGATCTGTAATATTGTCTGTATGGAGAAACAAATTTTAAAAGTTGTGTTTCCCTCTGCTTTTTTTTTTTTTTTTTTTTTTTTTTGGGCAGAATGATTTGATAAGGTAGGCGTGCTCTGCAGTTCTGATTCCACTGCTTTGTGTTCACCAACTTCAGAGACCTGGCACAGCTGCAGGCCACACCTGGATCTTTGTTCCTATCTGCTCTGTCTGGGCAGGGGGCCACAGCAGTGTTTGGGCTCCAGCCATGTTTTTCCCTTTCCTGTGTTGGAAATTCTCACTGGCTGCTTTGGATTAAGTGGGGTGCTGGGGGCGGGGGCAGCTGGTCTGTCACTGGTCATTGTGGGTAGAGTCTCTTAAGCCAGTTTCCACGTAGACACGATTTTCTTCAAACACGTTTCTTTGTGGTCTGTGGGAAGGGATTTTTTTGTGCGTTTATTTAGAAGGGCATAAATTTATGAAACCCAGTTTGGATACTTGTCACTAATAAATTAGGTTAATCTGGGATTGTGATTGACAGTGAAAGATCGGAAGGTTTGATTATGTGCATCAGAGGTAAAGGATATTTCACTTGCCATTATAATGAAACTAAACATACTGAGAGGAGAGAGGGATTGGACAACTCCTGTGTAGTCCCAGGTATGCTGCTGTGGGGCGTGCGGGCCTTGTATCTGACCCCACACACACGGAGGTTCTGGTCCTCCCTCCTAGAGCACCAGAATTTTATTGCCCCACGTTCCTAGGATAGGAAACTCCCTCTGAAGCTTTAATCACGAGCAATGTGTACCTTTAGCTCATTTTGGTAAAGGTGATGCCGCTGATGCATTGTGATTAACTTTAGCGGCAGAGAGTAAGAAGGTGTTCGCCAAGATGAATAGCTTCACTCTTTCTCTTCTTGAGCAATAACTCCTCACTCTAAGCAAAGAGTATTGTGAAATAATTTTAAGTCTAAAAGAAAAAAAAATTGCATCTGGTTTACATAAATACTGAAACCGTTTCCCAGCTTCTGCTTCCCGCAGGATGCAGTCCTGCTTCGGTTCATGTGCTTGAGGAAAGACCAAGAGAGGGATGAACCTTGCTGGCCTCTGAGCTGGTTAGATTTGAAGGCATCCTCGTGTTCCAAGGTTGACAGCATCTCTCCTGAAATGACTAGACAGTAGTGCATGGGCTGACTCCGTACAAGAAGGGCAAGTCTCAAGCTATTTCGTACCAGAGACATTCCGTCCAAATAGGCAGCATCAGTGAGGAGAGATCCGACATGTCAGAAAGCTTGTATCTGCAAAAATGCGGAAGCGTTTTTGAGAGTACGTTTTCCAGAGTATACTGGTGAGCTATATACTGGGGAGCAAGGCTGACTGACATACATTTTTGGACTTTTGGAGGAAAATCAGCTCATCTTAGAGAATTAATATGAGCATAATCATTGTGAAGCTTTGGGATAAAAGCCAATGCTGGACCATCCAAAGTGAGAAGTCGTACACATCTCTCTTTTTTCTTGGTAGAGAAATTGAGAGGTTGAAGTTACTCGTTTAAGTGTATGAATTTGTGACAACATGTAGGAAATCAAACAGTGGGTGGACAGTTCTGGTGATTCTTCAAACGTTTGTAATCTCAGCCTATTAAATTGCCAGTTGATCCTGAATATGCTTCTTCTGACAGAAGGGCAGCGAACTGCTGTAATTAATCTGTTTGATTTTTGCATCTTCTTGGAGATAGACGATGCAGATAATGATTGTGCATGCTATTCACAAATTTTTAATATATACAGAGATAGAAATGGTGCCATTCTGAACAATTTTTAGGAGTTTTGAATTACACATGTAATAGATGGTATGGATGGTGTGAGTTTCTTTTTCTTTTCTTTCTTTTTTTTTTTTAAGCAAGAAACTAATGTCTACCACAGACATAGCCATCCAAGTAAGTCATCTAGAAGTTGACAGTAGACGAAATGTGAGGTATAAGAGAGGCTTTACAAAATATATAGTTTTTCTGTGGATGTCTTAACAGAACTAGCCTATCAGTTCTCCTTTTTAATATTAACCACCACTTTTGCTGCACTCCTTATAGCAAACAAGGGCTGCTGCCTTTTTACAGCAGTGGTGGAAATGGAGACCTCGATCTGCCTTGCATTAGCTGTATGACCTTGGATATACTTTTTGACTTCTCTGGGTTGAGGGGTCAGATAGGTCATTGTTTCTCAGTATCATTAAAGCCAAGCTCCCTTTGATAAAAATTAAAATACTACAACCTCCCTCTGTCCCCCCGCCACAACCATCTCTCAAGATTCTGTTATACCGCCAGTTGAGAATTATTAGATTGCATTATCTCTCATGTCTTCTCTCATTGCTAACATTTTGTGATTCTGAGCAAATACCGGATTGGAAATCAGATGGACAAAGGTCTTTATCTCATTTTCTGAATAGTTGCAGCTTTTTCCTTCTTAGAGTGTGAAGGGAACCTTTCTGAAATCATCCTCACACATCAGGAACAAACTGCCTTGAGTCCTGCCCTAATGCATGGATGGACATTACCCAGAAGCTGGTAAAAATGCATACATAGTCCTGGCCCCACCCAAAATGACTGAGTAGTGGTTCAGATGTACTACATCAGGGTTTGAGAAATGCAGCAGATCTTTGGTTTTTTACCTGCGAGTGGCAATATTAGTGGGTTCTCAAATCAATGTAATAGGTCACTACCAGCATTTCTTTTTTTTTAGGGAAATAGAGGAGAAAAGATAATATTATGGTCCATTGAATATAGTAAAGGAAAATAACTGTTTCACAAAACTTTTGTTTCAGTTTTATATAGTTTTGCCTGCAAGTGTATACAGGGTTCTAAGCTGAGGGAATAACTTAATTTTTGAGGTGGATTTCGGGGGAAAAGAAATTTAAAATAAAAAGCCACTGTGCTTTGTATCAGAGACAGTGTATCTCAGACACAGTGAGACAATGTATCTCAGATCTCAGATACATCAGAGACCATGTATCTTAGAGACCATCATCTCCTCCCTTCTTTTTACCTTCTTTTTACCCCCACACATTGGGTGTGTGTGGTTACACACATATTTACATAGAGATATGCAGAGAAACATAATAAAGAGCTGTTCTATATTAATTCTCTGCCATATATCAGGGTGTAAACTGCTGGATTTTTTCATGAGAAAGAAATGAATATATTCATTAATTTTTTTGAGTTGTATTAACTCAGGAAATTTTCCTGTGATGATGTTTTAATTTGGCTGTGTGCAGATCACAACAGTGTTAGATAAGATTTCATTTTTAAAATTCTTATGGAGAGATTTTAAGTAATTATTTAGTTTCCTGAAAGTACAGATAATGCTTTTTTCCCTCTAGGGGTTAGTTTATGAAACCCATGATACTGCAGGCTCATTCACATAGCCCTTTACATCTTTAAAAGAAAAAAAAGTGAATAAATTCATTTGGGGTTTTGGGGGTAAGCTGACTCGTATAATTTTTCTCCGTTTAACGTTTAGTTAGCCACTTGACAGTACTTTCAATAAGTATTGTTTAATGTGCAGAAAAAATATTTTAAAATAGGTAATTTCCACTCTGAGGACTTTGCAATCTCAGCAGTAATTCTTTACTTACAAGAAATACAAATTGTACTGTACATAGACTTTTAAAAACAGCTGGAAGGAAGTTGTCAGCACTGGCATCCTAAGTGCATCAGGGTGAGGCAGGAAATCAGAGCATTGCCGAGGTGTGCTGAACTGTCACGATAAAGGCAATGCCACACTTCCCTCAGGAAGTGTTCCTTTTTCAAGTTATTTTGAGTCAAAAGGAAAAGAAAAGTTTGTTCTGGTGTCTTTCACAAGACTCTGTGGTAAGGAAGAAAACTGGTGTAGCTCTGAAAATGCCTCACTTGGGGGCTCAGGAGGAGGAAAAAAACACACTCCGCCCACCTGCGCTCAGGATCCAGAAGAGTAATTAATGTCACACCTGAAGTTGGGGAGGATTTTATGTTTACCGAGTTCTGGTCACTGGTGGTTTGGGGTGTAATTTGCTTATTGTTCTGAATTTCTTTTAAGATGATCTTGGAAGCTATTACCTGGTCCTTTTCTATCTAAGAGATTAGACAGAATGTGAAATGCAGCTTTTTGTACAGATCACATGTTGAAACAAAAAGATGCTGGACTGTTAACCAACATGAAGTCTTGGCAGATCTATTATTCGAGCGATTTCAGCTATAGTATTTTTACCTTAAGAAGATCCTGGTTTGGGGAACTCTGAATATTATGTGATTCAAACAATTTGTTCCTTTGAGCTTTAGTTGTAATATTAGTATAACTTATGTATTTATAATACTTTCTCATAATCATCTGTGACTAAATAGGGAGTCTGTGCATGGCCTCCGTGGGGTACGGAAACATGACAGCGGTGTGATGATCGGTTCTTCCGGCTGCACGATGCAAAGTGTGAGTTTCTTGGGGCTCCCCGTTTAGCCTCCTGCTCCATTTCCCTGGCTATTTGGCAGGCAGGTAGGAGGACCCGAGGGCTGGCTGGGTTCTGTTTTGATACGTCTTAGCTGGAGAAACATGGTCCAGCCTTAGAATTTGAAGGCTGGAAGGGAATGGAGAAATCATGTCGTCTGACCTGCTTGTTTCCCAGTTGAGGAACTGAGCTGCCCGCCGATGATGTTCCAGTTACTGGCCAAGGCAGGATTTGCATCCAGATACTCAGATTACTCCATCCCCTAAATTTTCTTTTCTATATACTTTTTTATAGAGAAGAGAGGGAAGAATTCCCCTCATTTTACTTCCCCACAGATTATCCTTTATCATTCACCATCTTTAAATTTTATTTTCTACCAGGGAGACCTCTGTATAATAATCTGTACCATCATATTCCTATTCTCCCCTTGATTTCTACGTTATCTCCTCCTTTTCTAGTCCCGTCCACCCATCCCTCCCCTTCCCCGAACATCAGCTTGTCCTAAGTGAAGACCATTGGTCTTTCCACTGACTTTCACCATTGGTCTTTCCACTGACTTTCATGAGCAGTGATTCTTCCTGTGTGTGTCTTTGTTGGCTCTTGTCCCGTCTCCCCACATACCCACCACTTTTAAGACTGCCATTTATCTAACGCTTAAGGACTCTCCATCAATATTCAGTTCACTCAGCCATATATACTCCTCTGTGAACCTATCTCATCCTTTCTGTCCAAGGCCCTTTCATCCGTGATCTTCCCTTTTTTGAACTCTTCCTTTTTTGGAAATTGTGCCATACCACACCATTATATGTGATGCGGGATATAAGGCCTGAAGGTCACTGTTAGAGGCCTTTCCTTCCTCGACACACAAAAAGATGCTCAATATCACCAGTCATCAGAGCAGTACCAAAACCACAAGACCGCACCTTGCATCAGTGAGAATGACTAGTATCAAAAAGATAAGAAACAACAAGTGTTGGTGAGGATGTGGAGAAAAGGGAACCCTCGTGCACAGTTAGTGGGGATATAACTTGCTACAACCACTGGTCCCCGGTATGGAGGCTTCTCAAAATACTAGAAATAGAACTACCATAGGATCCAGTAATTTTACTTCTGGATATTTACCTGAAGAAAACAAAACCGCTAATTTGACAAGACAGATGTGCGTCTGTGTTTATTGTTCCAATTTTTACAGTAGCCAAGATATGGTAGTGATCTAAGTGTCCATCAATAAATAAATGGAAGAAGATGTGATATACACACACAATGGAATATTAGTCAGCCATAAAAGAGAACAAAACTTTGGCATTTGTAACAGTATCGATGGGTATTATGCTAAGTGAAATGAGTCAGACAGAGAGACAAATACCATATGATTTCAGTTATATGTGGAATCTAAAAAACAAAACAGATGAATAGACAGACAAAAAAACAGAAGGAAGGAGGCTTATAAATACAGAGAACAAAATGGTATTTGTCAGAGCAGAGGCAGGTGGGGGATGTGTGACATAGGTGACGGGGATTTAAGTACAGACTTTCCATTATAAAATAAATAGATCATGGTGATGACAAATACAGCATAGGGAATATAGCCAATAATACTGTAATAACTCCACTTGTCATTGTGAGCATTGCATAGTGTGTAGAATTGTCAAATCACTGTGTTGTATATCTGAAACTGATATAACATTGTATGTTAACTATACTTCAATAATAAAATTAAAAAATATATATTATCAAAAATAATGTTTTCCCTTCCTAATAAGGAATATTCTTTCTGATGTAAGAAAGTTTTGAGCCTATTGTCTTAAGCTCTTCCCTTACTTTTTTGGCCCTACAGTTTTCAGTGAATAAATTATACCTAATGTCTCCAGTCTGTCTTTATGTCATTTTCTTCTCTCCATTTTCTTAAGCTTTTATTTATTTATTTGAGAGAGAGGGAGAGAGAGCATGAGCAGAGGAATAGAGAGGAGATTCCCCACTGAGCATGGAGCCCCATGGGGAGCTCCATCCCAGGACCCCAGGATCATGGCCAGAGCCAAGGCAGACTCTTAACTGATTGAGCCACCCAGGCGCCCCTCTTCATGTCATTTTTTTAAAAAACTATTTTTTAGAGCAGTTTTAGATTTACAATGAAATTGAGAGGGAGGTGCATAGCTTTCCCACATACCCCCTACCCTCACCCCCACATGTCCAGCCTCTCCTGTTATCAGCATCACTCACCAGAATGGCACATCCCCCCACCCTAAGGCTGATTGTACATAGACACATCAAAAAGACCTGGAGCATTCGAAGTTCACCTTATGGTTCATTCTTGGTGTTGTACATACTCTGCGCTTAGACAAGTCTATAATGATATGTATCCACTATTACAGTAGCATGTAGCATCATTCATTAACCAAAAAATCACCTCTGCCTCTGTTTATCCCTTCTTCCTCCCCCTAGCCCGTGGCTACCAACCACTGGTCTTTTTACGGTCTCCATAGTTTTGCCTTTTCCAGAATCTCATGTAAGTGGGAACCACATAACATACAGCCTTTCAGATTGGCTTCTTTCACTTAGTAATATGCATTTAAGGTTCCTCCATGTCTTTCATGGATTGGTAACTCACGTCTCTCTAGCCCTGGATGATATTCCATTGCCTGAATGTATCATAGGTTATTGATTCTTTCAAAGGCATCTTTGTTGCTTCCAAGTTTTGACAGTTATGAATAAGGCTGCTGTATTTGTCTGGTACAGGTTTTTGTGTGGGCCTAAGTTTTCAACTCCTTTAGGTAAATAGGAAAGAACACAATTGCTAGATGGTATAATGAGAGTATGTTCTGTCTTGTAAGAAACTGCCAGTCTGTCTCCAAAGTGGCTCTACGATTTTGCACTCCTGCCAGCAGTGTGCGAGGATTCCTGTTGCTCCATGTGCTTTCCAGCATTTGCTATTGTCAGTGTTCCAGATTTTTGCCATCCTAATAGGTGTACAATTGTATCTTTATAGTGTTTTAATTTGCAGTTGACCTATGATGTGGAGCGTCTTTTCATATGCTTATTTCCCATTTCCTTGGTAAGGTTTCTGTTAAGGTTTTCAGCCCATTTTTAAATTGGGTTGTTTTCTTATTGTTGAATTTTAAGAGTTCTTTGTATATTTTAGATAACGGTCCTTTATCAGATCTGTCTTTTGCAAACATTTTCTCCCATTCTGTGGCTTGTCTTCAGTCCATTTTCTTGGATTTTTCTTCTACAGCACAGAAGTTTTTGATTTTAATAAAGTCTACCCTAGCACTTACTTACAGAGTAGGTCTTTGGTGTTGTACCTGGAAAGTAATCACTGTACTTGAGGTCATCTGAGTTTTTTTCCTGTGTTATTTTCTGGGAGTTTTACAGGTGTGCATTTTAAATTTAGGTCTGTGATTCTCTTTGAATTAATTTTGGGGGAGGGTATAAGATCTGTGTCTAGATTCACATTTTTACAAGCCGATGTCCAGTTGTTCCAGCACCGTTTGTTGAAGAAACTGGCCTTGCCCCATTGTATTACTTTTGTTCCCTTGTCAAAGAGGAGTTGACTGTATTTATTGGGTTTTCCTGTTGGTTTTTACCTTTCTCCCCCTTCATAGATACTGTTACAAACACTAGAAGGAACAAATAGCACAAGAACTCTGGTGTGTGGCCCAGAGTTCTCAGCAGACAACTTGGGGCATCTGTGGAATTCTTGGCGGAAACTTTGGAGAGAACCAAACAGTGAAGCTGATTCCCATGCTGGAGCATAAACCAGGTCTTTAAAAGAGATTTGGATGACAAGGCATCTAATTCTTTTATGGGGTCTTGAAAGAGAATTTGACCTCAGAAATCTCATACTGTGTCTAAGGTATGTTTTCTACTGTGGATTTTCAACACCTGCAAACACTCCGTCCACCCCAACAAGCTTTCCTAAGCTGTTTTCATTTGTAAGGACTTTTTCTTGTTTATTTTCACTTCTGCAACATGGTCTCTGTCCATTCATTCAGTCATGTTGTGTACAACAGATACTTATCTTATTCAGTGTGAGTTTTAAATTTCTTTTATCTAATGCCTAAGAAAATGATGCTTTACTCATGGACTTAGGTAAAGAGGTTTCTATGTAGAGAATAGAACTTTACATGCAAGGATCAGCTTGATAAGTATCTTGAAGAATCCTAATTGTAGGTATATTGGAAATTTTTATTCTTAAGTTTTATTTGAATAGCTAACATAACAATGTGGCCCTCTCCTTTGATAAACAGAACTCAAGAAAAAATATTGAATAATCTGTTGCTCAGTTCCATAATCTTATTTTCAAAGAAGGGATAGTGGCTCTATGAAAACCAGTTCCACAAACTAATGAGCCATGTCATTTTAAGCTCTGATATCCTAGCATCCAATGGAACTGACTGATATTTGCCCTTTGGGCCTCTCTCCCACATGATGTATAAGTAAGTGTCTGCATGTGTGAAGGGGGGGGCACTGTTGTTCCTCATTAATATATGTGATCTCTCCCATCCTGGCCTACCCGGAAGAGCATCTGCTTCCTGGCCAGTTTCTCATCGCTCACTAATTCACCTCCCACTTCTCAGCTGTGCGTACTTTCCCAGTTGCCTGTGCCAGGAACTTTTATCTTTCATAGCTGCTGTTCCTGACCCTCTTTGAGCCATTCAGATGTCTAAAAGAAAACAAAGAAAATATCCTAACTCCAGTGAAACTGGCCCATTTGGATGCTCCCCCTCTCTGTTCGATAATTCCCTTAAATTGTTAAAGTCCTTTTACATCTTGAAAGCGTTAGAGAGAGGAACCAGTGTGTGGAATAAGTGTAGTATGTAGTATCTTTACGTAGTACTCAGTTCATGTTAGGTTTGATAATGTAATATTTTCTGGTGAAAGATGACAAATAGAGTGGTTATTTTCTGAACAAATAGAGTGGTTATTTTGCTTCTGGGTTAAGGAAATAGATGATGTGTTAAACCTCTCTGTTCTTTGGGGCAGGGGTGGTATGGTGTGGGTGTGTGGGTGTGTGTGTACGTGTGTACACACGTACATACACACGCCTGACATAGGGCAAGATGGAGATGGAGATTATGGATTTTGGATCATAACCTTCTTAAACTGTAAGGTTGATAGCCTTAAAAGAAGACTTGAGGGTGATTACAAGGCAGATTCTAGGTTTGCCTTCAAAATGTTTGGAATTCCCAGGGACGTTGGTGACTAATGGGGAAAGGAGGAGAGCTGCAGCTCTAAGACTGGTTGGAGCCCAGTTCTTGTAGCCTATTAGTAGGAGGGAGGAAATGAGACCATAGAATTTATAACATCAGATTTCATTTTTATTCTTTGTCTTTGCTGAAAAGAAATCTACAACAATGCATGATTACTAATATATTTTAGTTCACCAGTGCTTAGTTTTGCCTTTTTTATGAACAGCCTCAAGACTTGTATTTATGTACAAGAGTCTACTTAGTGTGGTGTCGGAGTGGGAGTGACGTGACGGAGAGGGGAATAGGTCTGCTGTGTGTGTAGTTGCCGCATGCCTGTTGTTGATCATCCTGTCTGAGTGTAGGAGGCCAGTGGGCCTTCCTGGGGGGATTGAGGCCTCAGGGCCGTCCACACAGGAAGTTCTCCCTGATTGCTGACAAGCACACTTCCTGCTGGTGCCCACACCCACTCATGCAGGGGGTGCAGAGAGGGTCTGCAAGTATGGCCATTCCATTCATTCGCCACCAGCCTTGTTTTTCTATCAATTTCTATCACTTGTGTGCACATTAAGCCCAGGTACTGTTAATGTGAAAGCAATTAGCTTGTTTGCCCTGCCTGTGGATAGAGAGCTTGATGGGTAGCTTGCTTACCTGGTCTGAAGTGGTGAAATTAGGCCAGAGAAGGCTGAGGTGGACCGTTAGGCTCTTGTGGGATGGGTCAGCACTCACGTGGGGTCAGCCAACCACCAAGGTCCTTAATTAGGTTGAATTGGTGTAAATGAGCTACATACTTCATCCAAGGGGACAAGGGATGGGAAAGGGGATAGGGGTCCTTTTCAAACTCCAGGGAAGCTTTAGGGATTTTGAGAGGGGAGATACAAAAAGACAACAAGTGATGAAAATGGAGTTTGGTGAAATATTTTCTGCTGGTAAGCTTTTTTTTTTTTTTTTTTTTTTTAATTTTTTTAAAGTTTACCCTTTGTGCTCTTGAGTACATAGCTACAAAGTGTTACTGTTTTGAATTGGTCAGTGCTGTGAAGTTGGAGTTAAAGCCTTGTCAGTGTTTACATTTCAGTTGCATTTTAATCTGGGAATAAGAGTTTAAGTCTGCACTGGTTAAATCTAGCTGTTCTTAAATGCTGATTGACTCTGGGGCACCTGGATGGCTCAGTGGGTTAAAGCCTCTGCCTTCGGCTCAGGTCATGGTCTCAGGATCCTGGGATCCAGCTCCGCATCAGGCTCTCTACTCAGCAGGGAGCCTGCTTCCTCATCTCTGCCTGCTTGTGATCTCTGTCTGTCAAATAAATAAATAGGATCTTAAAAAAAAAAAAAAGTTTAAAATGCTGACTCTGGTGTTCAGCTGTAATATGCTGTTGCTTTCAAAATTTTTTTGCCTCAAAATTCTTTTTTTAGTAAAAATATAAGGTAGAATTTCAAACTAACCCTTTAAAAGCTGACTTTGTTAAACAAACACACACACACAAGCTGACTGTGTGCTCTTTAAATTAACTTAAGGGCACCTTTGTCTTTCTAAAAAAAAAATATATATATATATGCACACACACACATATATGTGTATATATATATAGTTACCAATGGTATTAAGTGTCCCATTTCAGAGAAATCGAATTTAATACTAAGATTGTGGGAAGGATGAGCACAGCTAAATGAAATAATACAAATAACACATTTAGGACATGGACAGTTCAGGCATACGATGTGGAGTGCTGACTGAGGGCTCTGTCTTTGGTGTCCAACAGACCTGGGTTTGATTCCAGCTCTAGCCTCTTGAATGTGTGATCGTGGCATATTACTGAGCCTCTGTTGAGATTCAGTTTCTTCCTCTGCAGAATGGGAAAACAATGATCTATCTACCTTATTGGATTAGGAAGGATAACGCACATAACACACTTAGCCCGGTGGCATATAGTAAACATGGAGTATATGGCAGTAATAATATTCAAATCATTGTGATTATCATTCATCCATTCCGAACATGTAGAAATAAGCAGCTTAATTATGTTTGAATTTTCTTCTTTGAACACGTGTTCATTCTTTTATTAGGAATTAAATTGTTTATTTCAATGAGTTTTACAAACCTAGTCTTTGATCTAAAATTTTCTACAGCAGAAAATAGTCAACCTAGAGTAAGCTGTCTTTAGCGAGTTCTGAGAAATAGTTGATGCTTGGATAACATTTTAATTTGAACTTATTCTGTATAGAATTCAGCAGAGGCCAGTCTTCCTCCTCAGGGCACATTCAGCGCCCCCTCCCCATTTCCCACCTGGGATTAGAACGTTGGGAGACTTTTTTCCACCATAGGGCAGAATAGAGGGGAAGCAGGGAAAGGCTGTATATGCCCCACACCTACTTCCCAGAGTGAGAAAATATTACTGTAATAAATATAGAGGCCTGTCAAAGATATATTAAATCAGCTATGTAAATTCTGCAATGTAAATCATGGTTCTGCTTTTGCCAAAAATAAATACATAAATAAAAACCTACTCCTTTCATGTCCAAATAATCTCTCAATAAATCATACCCCCAAATGTTTCTTTTAATCCTACAAGTCCACACCTGGCATCCACTTTTTACCCCAGAGAAGAGGTTAGAGAGCTGGGAAAACTTGGAATGCAGTCTTTAAACCATCTGATGGTTCATTTGCTTCACATTGTTGGTCTAATGCTACTTAGAGGAGGGAATGGAGGACCCCCTTTCAGGCTTCTCCAGGGCTTATCCCTGGAGGTGACCCTGTTCCATCCCCCAACAGCTGCACTGAACATATGGGGTCCTACTTTGAGGAACTGTGATTTGTAGCAAAGACTGGTTCTCTGACATTAATCAAAGATTTATTTAAGAAAAAATTCAGCCTTGCCTAGATATAAGTTCTTTGTGTAAATCAAAGGCTTGGGATGGGGGGACAGATATGTGTGTTACTTTCCAGCACCTCTGTTCTAAGCTGAAGTGACAAATGGGATGCCTGGCTTAATTGCAAGGAGCAGCTAGCACAGTTGGTATTCAGTGATTCTGGAGAAGGAACACAGGCCTTTGTGTGGTATGGCTGGGGGATCTGAGGGGCTACCTGTGGCGGAGGAAGGAACAATGCTTACTCTTCCTTTTCCCTCTAGAAAGCAGAATCTTTATCCCCTAGAGAAAAACTGGCAATGAGACCAAAGGATATGAGTTCAACAGCTTATTAAGGGCATAACTCAAATAGATTTGATAGGATATGATCTCGGCTAAGTTTTTTCTTGGATTAAGCAATATGGTTATTCCCAGTTCAGTTCAGTCTTCATTTATACATTGATTATTGTTAACCCTTCTTGCTACTCTCCTTCTAAGAGAGAATCACTTGAGATAAAGTGATGTTTGGACTCAGTAAGCTTAGCAAGGACCGTGGGCGGTGAGAAGAAAAAAATACGTAGTAGGGGCACCCCTGTGGCTCAGTCGGTTGAGCGTTCCGCTCTTGGGTCTCAGCTTAGGTCTTGATCTCAGGGTTATGAGTTCAAGCCGCACCCTGGGCCCTTCAGAGGATCTGTATTTCTATTCTGTGGTAGAGATTATATGGCCTGTGATCGGTGCTACATTAAATAAAAAATACATAGTACAGAAAAGAAGTAATGGTCACGCGTGTAGATTATTGAGGATCCCAGTATAGTGGGGGATCCTGTGGAGCTGGGATGGTCATGGCAGAACCTGGGCGCAGAGTCAGGTCTCCACAGTGAGTTGCTGAGCTTGCTGGTGAGGTGGGCAGGGTTACATTTATTGTAAAGGGTCTTCTGCTTTTTGAACTTTCCAAAGTAGAATTGAACTGTGCTTAAATGTGTCTAAGAGTTTTGTTTGTGGTTGTTAAACTCAAGCTGTTAGGCTTGCAAAAAAATTTTTTAATGTTAAGGGAAAAATTTTATATTCTCATATTTTCAAACTGTTACTTAATATAAGTGAAGTCCTTGGGTTAGTGTATGTATTATTTAAATGCGACCTTGGGTTAGTGTATGTATTATTTAAATGCGAGGTGAAAAAGATTTCTCTCCCGGTATGAAACTGCTGAGCGTTTGCTTTGATAGCAGTTGAGGGTGTGCTCACTTCCATCTCAGAACGAACCATTTAACTTCCTCAAAAGTCATGTGTGTGGCGAAGGGCACGGACTGTGGTTTCTTTCGATCGGTTAACAGGGAATTATCTGGTGTGAGTACAGTTTCAGACATTCTTCCTAGGTGGCTGCCGACGGTGAAACCACATGGAGCCCTAGGTTCAAGCTTTAGAAAAGTTACGTTCCTTGCTGCAAGGCCCGGGAAGCTCTCCAACTCCCACACCATTCTCACAGGGGTTAAATTTCACAAGGTTGGCCAGCGCAAAAGGCAGCATGCCTGGGAATCTTATCCAGATGTCTCAATGGAGCCATGGGCCACACTTAGAACGAGGTGAAGTCTGCCTTATTTGAGCATTGTGATGGAACTCCAACTTCGTTACACTCGAAGAATAATCTTCTTTCCTTCCCCAAGAGTCTCAATAAAATTATCAGCAACTTTCAATCAAATGTTATTCAGAATTTGAAAACCTTTTCAGAAGTCTAGTGATTTCTAAATGACTGTATCGTAAAATGATATTATCACCTAACTTCATGCAAGTTAATTTTGAGTCTCAGTAGATACGTTCCTTAAAAGGTGTGAGTACGTTAATCTCACATAAATTAGCCCGATTTAAGGTTGCACGGAGAGAATACTTTACTGAATAAAATCCCATTATTAATTGCATGTTGAAGGAGAGGGCTTTTTCTGTAGAATGAGCAAGTCTTTTTTTTTTTTTTTTAAAGATTTTATTTATTTGACAGAGTGACAACGAGAGAGGGAATACAAGCAGGTCGAGTGGGAGGGGGGAAGCAGGCTTCCCGCCGAGCCGGGAGGCCCACATCGGGCTCCATCCAGGGACTCTGGGATCATGGCCTGAGCTGAAGAAAGTCACTCAACCGACTGAGCCACCCAGGCGCCCTTTAAGGTGTAAATGAAAATGTGTCTATGAAAGTCGCTGAGGGGGATCTGTGTTTCTGTTCTGTGGTAGAGGTCATAGGGCCTGTGAATGGCGCCACGCTTCTTGCAGCTGGTGTTCTAATGCTCCCCGTCTTTGTCTCTCAGCAGTCTCTGGTCCCAGCCCACCCCATGGCCCCTCCCAGCCCCAGCACCACCAGCAGTAATAACAACAGCAGCAGCAGTAGCAACTCAGGATGGGACCAGCTGAGCAAAACGAACCTCTATATCCGAGGGCTGCCTCCCAACACCACAGACCAGGACCTGGTGAAGCTGTGTCAGCCGTAAGTAGCTACTCTCCTTAGTTGTTTTCAGCCAATAGATAGTTCTTTTATCCTTTATCGTAGTCTAAAGGGTTATCAGTTGCCTTACTACAGGCAGTTAGTGCACGTGTGAACTCTCATTGCCAACAGGATGAGAATGACGGTTCCACGTTTTCAGTCCTCGGACCCAGCATTAGTTAGCATCAACAGAATGCTTGTATGACAAAATAAATATGGGAACATCTTCTTGGCAGAATTTGACTGTATTGGCATAGAAGAGGTAAAACGAGAATTTTTGCAGAACTTAATGGCTGGATCCTTTTTAGGGCTACTCATTTTTTTTCTGAGGTCGTGCCTCTGGGGGCCAGTCTGTCCCATAATAAGAGAAACTTTGGCTGTTACCATTTGTCTGAAAGGTAGTTACCATCCGACTGTATCTCAGACGTGTGTAAGCCTCTTAATGTTAGCCGGGAAGTAATATTGTGTCTTCACTAGCGCCTACAGCTTTGTGGTCTGGTTTGTTAACCCCCACTCTTGGGGAATTCTAATTTCCAAAATTACTCTTTCTTTTCTCATCACCACCCTCTCTTGAGTCTTGTGAAGAAGTGTGTGCATGTGCGTAAGGTTCCAAAGTAAATATGCATTATATGCTAATGTTGAAAAACGGCATATAAATATGTTACTTGGCAAATGATGTTAACTCACCAAGTAAGAAAGCACTAATGTAAATCAAGGCTCCAGAAGCACTAACTGTACACGGCACGGACCATTGTGTAAAGATTAATCACTCTGAGCCCTAAAGGCCTCCACATCTAACAACAGCTTTTATGCATCCAAAGACAATAATGGCCCCTTCAAAAAAAAAAAAAAAAAAAAAGTTTTACATAACCGTGGGAGAAGATGTCCACTCAAGAATGTTTCCTAGTCCCTCAAAAATATTCCCCTTTGCCAACATCTGATGAATGGCATCTTCTTTCTGTTGTCCTGGGTAAAAATACAGATTTGTTACTTATATTTTAGGAAAAAGAATGTTTGAGAACTTGGGCAGTATTTCCAAATTGGAACTGAAAGGAACATCTGGCCTTCCATAAGGAGGTGGTGGTGGTTTTCCTTTGTTTTGTTTGTAGAGGGAAGGGTGGGGTGGTGGGTGGTGTTCTTTAGGGTCCGGAGAGTTCTTCTAAGGCCGCTGCTCTTAGCACTCTCCCTGTGCCTTTCCTGGGTTCCCCTTTTGATCAGCCTTCTCAGACATTTTTTTTTTTTAAGATTTTGTAATTTATTTATTTGACAGATGGAAATCACAAGTAGGCAGATTAGCAGGCAGAGAGAGAGGAGGAAGCAGGCTCCCCGCTGAGCAGAGAGACTGATGCGGGGCTCAATCCCAGGACTCTGGGATCATGACCTGAGCCGAAGGGAGAGCCACTGAGCCACCCAGGCGCCCCAGCCTTCTCAGACTTTGACCAAAGCCCTTTGCCGTCAGGCAGTCGGGTGCTAGGGACTACAGCCGAAAGCAAGTCTAGCCCTCGGGGTTTGTCACGCATGGCCAGAGGCAGAGGGAACTGGGCCAGCCGTGCCCTGCCTGCTCTCTTGCAGCTGTTCAAGACCACAAATAGGCCTTCTGCTATCTTGTCTGCTGCTGGTCTTGACTGGCGTCTTCTTATGCCTTTGCAACATAATTACAGGTAGATAGAGCGCCATAAAGTCTAAGGAGCTAAAAATAAAACCGTAGGACACACAAGAGTGAAACTAACCCTCAAGTTCTTGAGGTATAAGAGAAAGGAGAGAGGATTTCAAAAGACAAAGAGTCCCTCAGCTGGTTTTGAAGCATGTAGGTGAGTTTTAACATCAAGGAGAACAGAGTTCAGTAACCATAAAATAATAAGAGTAATGCCATGTTCCAGGTAAAGTAAATGTGAACTTGAAAAGTGAAACCGATAACTTTTATTATTGAGTAAAATCATATTCCAAAGGAAATCAAAGAGCATTTCATCACTTTTCCTAGAAAATTTACCCCTTTTTTGGTTCTCGGTCTCTTGAACGTATGTGGATTATCTTAATATGTTTCAGTCTGTTTGCTGTTATCAATAGCAGCGATAAACATTTGGCATCATCACTTTCCTAGTGTCGGCAAAACCCCAGGTTTGATACTCAGTTCCAAAGGTGTTGTTCCTGATCTGCGTTATGTAGAGGGGGGACCACAGCCATATCTGTTGAAAGCTTCATTCCATTTATCACAGAGCCTCTAATAAGTACCAATTTTGACTTGCTGGAATTTTGTGTCTTAGAATATAGAGAGAGGGAGAGAAAAAAGGGCATTCCTGTTCTGGGCTTAATTGTTTCCAATAAAGACTACTAGTTGGTGATATGTACGTGACTCATCCTATGGGAAAAGTGACTCATCCTACAGCCTAAAAAACCCAGTGGACATAATTAGAGATTTTTTAGAAAAGTCTGTATCAAAACTTCTCAGAAAAGATAGGTGTAAATTCAGAAATCTAAAAAAGAAAAAAAATGTTTTTGAATTACAAATTTAGCGCTGTAATTTCAAATCGACCCAGTGGGATGAATGGCAGGAGGAGCAACAATGGAAACAGATAACTTGGCCACCCACCCCCCTGGGGGGGTCTTGGTTATTTCAGAGGCTTGTCCAAAAGAAAGATGGGAAAAGATTCCTGAGAATGTTTGTAGTAGTGACCTAGTTCCATACAAACAGTGCATGAGTCTAAGGCAAGAATGATAAAAGGGTTGTGAAAACTGGAGAGGAAAGCAGAAAATATTTTTAAAAAGCTATGTTTGGAGTTGAATATTCACATGCTGTGTTAGAAGAAATGGTGGTGAGTGAGAAAGCATCCTCACCCCAAGTCAGATGGAGACTCCTGACCATGGAAGTACAGATCACCGTGGTTAAGGTCACAGGACAAGGCTCCGGCTGGAGGGACCAGTTGCGTTCCTGGGTACCCACAGAGGCTAGGCTGGTCAAGAACCAGGTGGAGATGGGATAGTGGCTGCAGTGGTAAGCTGATAGGGGTTGAAAGTAGATGCATTCTCTAGGAGGATTTAATGAGAAAAGTGGACCAGCTCTGGGAAACTTCTGAACTGTGGTGGATGAGTGTAGGTAATGAGGTTGGAGCCTCATGACTGTTGGAGGCTGCTGCAACTTGGCTTCTGTTTCTGAGGAGTTTCCTGCTCAGAAAGTCCATCAGCACAGCTACCAGCAAGTTTAGGGAATGGAATGATCTGGGTAACAGGAAGTATTGATCTGTTACCCCAGGACCTCAGACAGTCTGAATTCTCTCCCTTCTCTAATATCCAGCCAAACAGATGACTTTGCTTGACTTTGGTACCATTTTATTTCTCTCTTTCAAACTTCTCAGGTGAATTTGCTGGACAGATGAACCGAGCGCTCTTGTTGTTGCCACTTCCTTTGTCACCTTAACCCTTGGCATTTTGCCTTCAGGTTCTCACCTGAAACTGCGCTGGCATCTTCCATCCATCTTACCTTATTTGGTCCTTAACGTTGTTGATAATGTTTCTGACGTGTTATGCGGAAGTGGGACGTACAGCAGTCTTTTCTCTGGCTCTTTCCTACTCTTACCCATTCTCCTCAACTCTTTGCTCTTTGGATTCCAGTTCTGGGCTCCTTCTTCTATAGCCTCATTTTCCTGTAAGACTCTTCTCTACTGTCCCCATTTTCTAGACATTTCCCAGTCTCCTTTTATCACCTCAAATTCAACACTGCCGTCTTCCTCTCCAGACGATGGTGTTTCTAAATTTAACTCTCACCTCACCTTAAAGCTTTGGAGCAGTGGTTGAGTATTTCCTGTCACCCCCTTAGTCCCCAGGTCCTGCAGATTCTGTGGCCTTTCTTCTTCTTCTCACTGCCAGAAAAATTGAATGTTTTCTCCCTTCATCCCCACATTGTGACAAGTGAGAACAATTTGCTCCCGCAGCTGCCTCACCCAGGCGCCTCCCCATTCCCCTCTTGATTCTTCAAGGCCAGTGCAAAGGCCAAACTCATCCTGCGTCCTCCATGCTTGGACCACACTAAATTCTCCTAGTTTCCTTTTCTGTGTCACTGCCTCACAATCAGCATCTTATTTTCATACAGTTCTGCTCTCCAGGTGCTTGTTCCACTGTCCCGCAGTGTGTCTCTGATGGTATATAATGCTAGCTGTGCATCATCTTTTTTGTTTTAAGGCTATTTCTTTAAGTGAACTTTGCAGCCAGTGTGGGACTTGAACTCATGACGCTGAGATCCAGAGTCCCATGCTTTACCGACTGAGCCAGCCAGGCACCCCCATGTTTCGTTTTCATAGATTTCTTACCTACTTTATGAGATCACGATGGTCAGCATGGTAAATGTTTGGCACCCTAGACTTACCAACCACAGTGGTGGGTAAGGCTCCTTGCCTCCTAATTCTTAGGAGCCTGTGAAATGGGTCAAAGAAGGTTTAAATCATGAAGTTGTGATTAGGATTAAATCAAGTTATTTGAGGAATGGAGCTGGTCTGCTGCCTAGAACACAGTCGTCATTGAACAAATATTAGTCTCCTTTGTGCCCGTGTCTTTGCTTCTCAAAACCCTAACGACTACGGTAAACTTAAATTGTATGTAATCCTACATTTAAAACTATGGGAATGGGGGGACAAGATTCTGATTCTGAAAGCTGGGAAAGCCAGGGAAGTGGGTTATGTTAACATAGCTACATAACTGTCCACCGTCTTCTTGAGGCTTTTTTCTTGCACTTGGAAAAGACTGGTTTCAGCTTCATGATTGATTTTTTTTTTTTTGTCATAATAATGAGTATAGCATGTAAATTTTCCATTGTGTCCAAATTGTCCTTTCTGAAGATTTAAAAGCAATATTTGGATGTAAGGTTTGGTTCATCGTTTTTCCTGGTTTGCAGTAGGAGCAGATATGTGTCTCTGTTGGCTGTGGCAAAGTAGCTTAGAGGTTACTATGGTATTGAAATCTCACGCAAAAGTCTAGATGAATCAGTGTATCAACAACTTATTTTGAAGCAGAGAGAGTCTACTGATATTAAAACAAAAGAAGGTATTTCTGCTCCTCTTACCTTCTATATCCTTTCTCTCATTCCCAAACCAATTTTGGTCAACCATTTTATGTTCTTTCATTCAATAGATACCTAATTCATTTCAAAGTGCAATAAAACATGATTTCAGTGTAAATGTGAAATTAAATCTAGCTTACAGTATTTTAACCTGTTACTAATTAAAAGGAAATGTTTTTTGAATGTCATTCATTTCCCTGGTTGTAATACCCAATACATTTCATTTCCTGTCCTTTATTTTCTGTTTTCTGCAAGTCTGCCTTATTCTTTTGAATATAATACAACTCTTAAAAAAAGGCAAAACAGAAAAACAATATGGTCAGCAGAGGTAGACTTAAACAATCAAACCTAATGAAGACAGAATAAAGTAAATGTTTTAATCAGTACAGTGTTCTGTGAGAAGTCAGAGGAAGACTTTGTTAACCTTGATGCCGAGGCACTGGGGTTGCTCTCAGTAGGAGAGGGTGTCTCGACTTTGAAGGGCTGGAACGATTTCTCACAGGGTGAAAATAATAGTGTCCTCCAGGCCTCAGAAAGTGCCCACGTGGCAGGACAGTGCCTGGCTGTTTAAGAAAGCACACCGAACCATTCTTGGTAGATAGTTGTTGTTGAGCAGTTATTAGTTAGCAAGGCTTCTGGTGACCAGGGTGAAGAATGTGGTTATGGGGCAAAGTGGGGCTGGAGGTAGAGGTTGGGGGCATAGCATTAGCACCTTGCATAATAAGCTGAAATGTTTGGATTTTTTTCTTCAGTTGCAGAGGAGTTAGCGCTTATAGTGGAAGAGAAGCATAATCCGATGTTTGTTTATTTTTCTTTCTCTCTCAGAATGATAATTCTACCCAAAGTAGGAAGGTTGGGTTGGAGGAGACTCTCATAGGTGAGAGCAGATGGAGCCCTGAGCTAGGACAGGGATAGGAAGTAGGAAGAGGAGAAGGTGCTGAGGCTGCACGAGGGTGTCTTGGAGATAGAACGTCGGGACTTGAGCATGATTAAAAATGACTGTAAGGTTTTAGCTCTAAATAAAGGGAAAACTTGAGTTTCATTAACTCAGAGAGAAAGCACCGGAAAAGAAATTAGGGCAACTATCAGGAAAATGGACAATTTGAAATAATTATATTCTTTCTCTGTATATCTTTATTTTTCTCTCGAACTCGAAAATTTCTTTTAGAAATCTATTTGCCAAAAGTTGTTTTTCCTCAGGTGCCGGGGTGGATCAGCTGATTAAGTGATTGCCTTTGGCGCTCAGGACATGATCTGGGAGTCCCAGGATCGAGTCCTGTATCAGGCTCCCCACTCAGTGGGGAGTCTGCTTCTACTCTGACCCTCCCCTCTCTTGTGCTTTCTTATCTTCTCTCTCAAATAAATAATAATAATAATATAAAAAATAAAATCTTAAAAGTTGTTTTTCCTCTACAAATGAAATAAAATGATCATCCCTATAATCCAAAATGATTAGACTCTTTCAGTAAGATGAAAGGTTCTAGTAAGATGAATATTAAAAACGTTTACTCAATTATGAGGTTACCTTCAGTGTTTACTCTGAAAGTAACAGTGAGCCTGCTCGATCCAATATCCTGAAATCCCAGGTAAATAGGAAATCTTCTACAGTTTATGGAAATTATAACATGAGAAGGATAAAAGTTCAAAACAGTGATCCTGTGGTGAAGAAATATCATCCCACCCAAGAGAGAACTGGTTCTCACTTCCATATTGAAGAGAAATTATAGAGCTAGGTGATCCAAGGTCATTCAGGTATTTCCAGATGACTCAGTCCCAGAAGTCTGAACATACCCTGAGATATTGCATTTTTTAAGAAAAAAAACACACACACACACTCTCTATCTCCCTCTCTCTTCATGAACTCTATACCGTGTATTCAGATAGCTATACAGACATGAAAGACACAAACCAAAGGCTTTATTGCCTACATGAGGCATCATCCCAAAGTCAGGACTATGAGTTTTACTAACCTGACGCTCTTGGTGTAGGGCTAAATTAGAAGCTGATACAAGGAAGTGATCTCTCCTTAAGTTATAATTCACTCTTCAAGTGTTGTTTTCCAGGCAAGTTGTAGTCGTCTCTTACTGATGGTGTTGGTGGTTGATTGTGTTTTATTTTACTCACACACACACCAAATAATGAAAGACCAACAAACCATTTTTTTCTTTGACTATTGACTATCTCAGACCATCGACTATCTCAGATAATTGAGCCGTGGACATGTTGAGCTCTGTTGTATTCCAAACCCATCTGAATTTTTAGGTTTTTTAAAAATTGTATTTTATAAGACTACTGAAAACTCTATCTAGCAAATTTTCATATCTTAGATTCCTTTTAAAGTCAGGGAAAGAGAAAGTTAAGTCGACAAACACAGAGTGCAGAAAGATAGTTGTTCTCTCATTAAGTGTGTCTCTTAAAAAATGGTACTTTTCGGGGCATCTGGGTGGCTCAGTGGGTTAAAGCCTCTGCCTTCTGCTCAGGTCATGATCCCAGGGTCCTGGGATCGAGCCCTGCATTGGGCTCTCTGCTCATTGGGGAGCCTGCTTCCTCCTCTCTCTCTCTGCCTGCCTCTCCACCTACTTGTGATCTCTGCCTGTCAAATAAATAAAATCTTAAAAAAAAAAAAAAAATGGTACTTTTCTTTATTGACTGATGTACTTAAAAAAAAAATCAGGGCGCCTCAGTGGGTAAAGGCCTCTGCCTTCAGCTCAGGTCATGATCCCAGGGTTCTGGGATCAAGCCCCGCATCAGGATCTCTGCTCAGCAGGGAGCCTGCTTCCTCCTCTCTCTCTCTCTCTGCCTGCTTCTCTGCCTGCTTGTGATCTTTGTCTGTCAAATAAATAAATAAAATCTTAAAAAAAAAAATCTTTCCAAAAAGTGAAATTGAGTTATAATGAGTTTTGTAGAGTTAATCATGGAAAATGTGTGCCACTTTTGTTTTTATTACTATTCTATAGCTTCTTGCCGATGTACAGATATCATTTATCTTATGAATAACAAGATTTCTTTTAATAAGGTTTTAAATGTTTTTGTTCTATAAAGCAGCTAATTTTTAGCTTCTTGAGAGTTTTTTCTTGATCTAGAAGATTCTTAAAATACTAATACGAATAGTTTCTGGGACTTGGTTTTTTTCCTGTTATTGCTAGTGTAGTAGGATGTCACATAATAGATAACTCACTGAGGGTTTAGGCAAAGGAACTTGGGCATTTTGGTGAAAAGTGTGTTCTAAGATGTGAAGTTTTCAGACTTTGTCTCTTCCGTTTAAAAAGGCAGCCCATTGGTGAGTGCTGATTCACAGACCTGTACCCCTGGGGATAAAAACACATGTTTCTAAAAAATAAAAAATTAAAAAAAAATAAAAAGGCAGCCCAATCTTCTGGGTAACAAATATTATATTACTAATTGTAATTAAGTCTCTCTTAATGGACAACATTCCAGTAAGGTTCTATACTCAAAGAGCAAAACATAATGTATTGGGGACTAAGCCAGAATTCATATTTGTGATTTTTTTCTGAAAACGAGTCAAAACAGATTTGTGATTTTAAGACCAACAGTATATTTAACTTCATCTTTTTCTTACTCATTCATCTCTTGACTGTGCCATAAAGAACCATTTTCTTGTTCATGTTGTTGCATTTCCATTCATGGTAAGAAAGAACTCTGGCCTGTACGGTAGATCTTTGACATGCCAAGACTAAAGACTTTGGAAATCCCAGAATTTCACAAAAGTAATTTTAGCATTAAAAAAAAAAAAAAAAAAGCCACACAAATACCTCCTTTCCAGTCGAGAACCATCTCTTTCTTAGACCTTTCTCAGCTCTTCCTTCACTTTGATCATCTGAACTACCAGTTGGCTTTTATTAAGTGGTGGACAGTTTTCAAAAATTAACACAATACTTCATCCCTCCTTGAGAGTTACTGCTATACAATTAGAACAAAAACCTTCTTGAAATACGAACTGTAGGTGATGGGCTACAGGACTCAGTCTAATATATGCTGCAGCCAAATTAAAACTAATTATAGTTAAGAGATTTCCAGTGTCTTTGTCATAAGGACATGAAACTGCAGATATTAATTGTTGCCAATATTTGATATTTTGGCAGAAAATTTCAGTGATGTCTGCTGTCTGATTCACCCTCGGTGTAAAATTGGCTGGTAAGCACGCATATTTAGAGCTTTAACCCATTCTCCTTATTGTCAGTTGGCATTTTTCTTTAGGATTCCTTTTTGTTATTCTTGTCTGTGATTAGAGCCATTTTCCCCTGTCTCGCCCAAATACCGCACAAGCTTTTGGCACACCAGTGTTCATACTAGCCTTAGCAGGATCTCATTGGAGGCCAGCACCGAAGGTAATGGCCATACCCACAAGAATTTTTAAAAGAGCAACCACTCTTTCTCTCTGTGAGCAGTTGGAATTTACTTGATGTTCATTCCATTTTCCTTAATAGGAACCTTAGATTTCTGTAGCAATAGGCTGGGGCTATTTAACCATTATATGAAAGTGAATGAAGGTAGTGTCATCAGGAATAAAAGCCTTTAAAATCTTGATTTGGTCTTTGTGCTTGGTTAGACTTAGAATTTCTTTATTGGGTGATCACGTACCTTAGAAATTTGCAGTCTCTTTCTTCACCTTTCCTCATCTTCATTTCAAAGTGAATGCATGTGAGAGAAAAAGACCTGTATAATGTGTAAATACCCATGCCCATGCCAGCAGCCAATCTTTGTCACATGCTTACTGTGTGCCAATATCTCTGTCAATTTATTATTTAATTCCACGAACAACTTTCTGAGCCATGGTATTGTCCTTATTTTAAAGATGAAGTGGAGAGAAGGTTCTTTCTCGATGACTCAGGAAAATACAGCTGATAATGGTGGGGCTGGGACTTGTACTCAGACGGTCCGACTCCAGAGACCATCCCCTGAACCCCTGTGTGTTCTCCCTCCTAAGTACACCCCAAATGCTAGCTCCATCCTCCTCTCACCAGCATCCGTGCTCCTCTGTTGACCACAAGATACAAAAAGACTCATTTCTCCAGAACCCTAGAAGAGACACACAGCTGGGATAGTCACGGTAAGATTTTGTTAGGAAAATCAGCTTTCCTTGAGTGCACTTAAATAGCCAATAGGATCAAATTTCAAAGTAAAGGCAGAAGGACAGAGGAGGAACTCGTTTCTCTCGACATCTAACCAAGTAATCTGTTTCCGTGTAGCTGGCTCTACGAAACTCAACTCCTGGTTAGCTGAAGCATGTGCAGCTCCCCAAGATCACACAGCACACGGAGGGGACCTCACGTGGCATCTGCTTGGTGCCTGGAGTTAGTGCCTCTACGGAAAGAAACATTCTGCAGGGATCAGTGTCTGACTAAATCAGACAACACTACTTTAGAAAATAATGGACTCAAGAGAGCATTATAATTTGCTATTAGCATAAATAAGGCCAAGCCCCTTTTGAGGAGAAATTGAACAGAGTTGAGTGAGGAAATCCCATTCTTTATTAAGTACCCTGCCTTTGATCTGGCTAGATGTTGCCCCAGACACATTTCTGGCCCCCAAGGAGGTACTTGTCTTACATAGAAAATAAACATCACACATCACATAGGCCAGAATGTGATGGGTCATAGGAGAGTGCAGAAGATGCTACAGAAGTTACAAAATGGGGAGTAATTGCATGTGATTGGGGGGCATCAGGAAAAGCTTGGCCTTTGACCTAAGTCTTCAGAGTGGGATGAGTAGCTCCCTGTAAAGCCAGGACTAGCCTGGCCACCTGCCGTTTTCACTAAGACCAAACCATGAGGGATTTTAATGCCAGAAGAAGGCTTGTACTACACTGGGAGTAGGACAGTAGATGATGCTTACTGCCTTGGGGTTTGCCCTTGATGGAATGGGAAGAAGGGAGTGGGTCCAACGACGAAGATGATTCAGAGATGAGTGTAAGACTTTGAGTCTAGGAAACCAGGAATTTGATACCATTACGGATGAAGGGGATCCAGGAGGAAGAGCTTATTTTTCTTGTTGCCTGGAAATTCTCATCCACTCAGGAAACTTTTCAAATTGAGTACCTATTTGCTTTATGAGTTGGTGTGCTTATTAAATGGAAAGAGTGCATCAGTTCCAGACTAGGGAATCTTCAGTGTAGGAGAGAGACTAGTGATTACCCATGTTTATTCACCAGTGGAATCGTGTATATTAGAAACTTGCAGTCAGTACAGTCCTCATGGTCAACAGTAATATCTATATATTCTTCCAACATGTGATTATCTTCTTAAATTTTTATAGTCCAGTATTTGGGGCTTAAAACTTTTTAAAGGTTGCTTTTTGTTTGATAAAGTGCTTTGCAACTCCCTTGATAGGATCATGTGGTTTCATATTGGGAGACTTTTAAGAAGAGGTTTTGTACCAGAGATGTGGGACGGAGTGGGGGAGAGGACAATGAGTTTTCCTAAATGGGGATCTAGAATTAGTGAGGAAGTACACTGATAACACAGACAAACCTGACCAAGTTCATGGCTTTACCCGGGGACATGGGCTCGCTCTTCTGGCTGTGCCCTTGCTGACTTGGCTGTCCCAGGTTTAAGCTTGTCCACATTGTCTGTGGGGCCAGGGTCACTTGTCTTCTTTATTTTTCTCTTTGTCCCATGGCTTTTTCCTGCCTCCTGCCTCCTGCCTCTGCTAAGTGTCAAATGTCAAGAGGGAACCTTTATGAAAAACCAGCCTTTTTTGAATATCCACGCTTCACGTGCATAGTTTGAGAGTTTCAGCTTTGCGAAGGCCAGTGTCTTATAGCATCAGGCGTGTTTCTTTAACGATGAAACAAAGACGCAGTCATTTGTGATCCTAGAAAAAAATTAGGCTGCCAGCCCGTTTGGACTGGAGCACAGACCCTTTCCAGGTTTTTTCCAAAATGTTGCATTGTCACCCTTAAATCTAAGCCACGAATTATGAAAATATTATTGTTATTGCCCCTTTATAGGCCTAGCTTTTGCTCCAGTACTTAATCTACTTAACTGGCCCTGTGTAGTCGTTTTACTTAGCTTGCTAGATAACATTTCATTTCTTCAATTTTTCCTCCTATCCCTTTATTCATTATCTTTTTTGTTTGATACCATGCAATTAGCTGATAAAAAGCCATTTAATTTTGACCCAGAGTTTTGAGACAAAAGAATTTGAGCATTTATTTAATTAAAAAGTTTATTGCCTTTTTTTTCCCCTCTCCAGTCTGAATCACAGAATTTTACATCTCTTCTAGTCAAATGGCTGTTGACGAGAAGTGCTCACCAGAATTAAAAATTGCATGGCGGTCTGAGCCCTTCAGTTTCTGAGTCAGAAGATTCGGAGAGCCAGCTATGGAGAGTGGCAGGTGTTGACATAGAGTTGTACTAATGAGCACAGTCCTTGGAGCCTTTCATCTGGCTCTGCCACTTCCCGAGGCAAATTTCTCAACCTCTCTGTGCTGTAGCTTCCTCACCTGTAGGATCAAGGTACTAAGAGTACCTACAAGACGAGGTTCTAGTGGGGGGACTAAAGGGCTAATGGGTGTAGAGTGCTCGCCACACTTCCTGCTACGTATTAATGTTACTGCTACCATTGTGCATTGTGTAAGCCTCCCAGAAGTTTCTGGGTTCCATCCCAGTTAAGAGGTTCTGATTCGGTCCCTTCATACTAAAATTGATAAAACTCAGAGAAGGCTCAGAGAGGATTAAATGACCTTCTTTGAGTCAAAATTAGGAGGTGGCAGTCCTAGGAATAAATCCCATTGTCTCTGGCAACACCCCTCCCCCACCCCACCTTGATTTGCCTCTTTCACAGTAATCATAAACTCTGCCCTTCCTTACTCAGGAGTAGGAAATATCTGTACTTCAGTTTCCTGCCAAAGAACGTAACTTTAACCTCTCCACTGCCACCTCTGGTCAAAAGCTGTTGGAAGAAATTAGGTTTATGAAAAATGGCCTGAAGGATCTGTAGTTCTTTTTTTCATCACCGAGCTTCCCAGCCTTGTCATGGCAACACAGAAAAGAGGAATGTTTATATTCGATGAGATTAGTATTAGATTAGATTCGTATGTCCACCCGTGGTGAGGCTGCTCAGTGTTGGAATGAGAGCCTCCCCCAACCCCTCCGGTGTCCAGCAGTTCCTGGGTCCATATCCCCACATCCATGATAGAGCTACCCCAGCAGGGCGGTGTAGACACTGTTTTAGAAGGAAAGCCCTTAGCAAAATGAAATCATTAACGGAATCTTTAACATAAAAATGTTTCAAATGAATGATTATTTTTGTTTTTTGGGGTTTTTTTAGTATGTATTTTATAAATACAAAGAGCATTTTAAAACTAACCAGGGAGACATCTTCTGCGTGGTGCATTCTGTTAAGCTGCTGGCTCTTGGTTTCAGCTCAGGGCCTGATCTCTCTCAGTACCTTCCTGAAGTAATCAGATCCAGAAGCTAGGGAGAACCAGGAATGTTTTGTTTTGATGTTGGATCTCAATTAATGCAGCTGTTCGAATGCCTCATGATAGATACTGAAGTCTGACCAGGAGCACCTAACCCTTCCAGTCACTACCAGTCTTCATGAAGTCATGCTATCATGAGTCACCATGGTAGGCAGCTTATTGTCGTACCAACCGGCTGTAGGATCGCGGTTGAGGGTGGACGCCAACTCGTTGTACCTGCTCCTGTCATTTGTTTGAGCGTGATGCGTGTGTAGGTCGTTTGTACAGTTTTATAGGAATGGGCATGTGCAAACTTGAATCTCCAAAATGCCGACGCAGAGTTCTAACTTTCCTAATCAGTGACTCGTTTTTAAGAAGTTGAAATGTACACAGAGAGATGGCAGAGGACACATTTGCCCGGCGTCGGCATTTGAAGTGACTTAATGGGAAGGTTTGTCAGTGTGTTAATGTTGTGCCGAAGGTTTGCTTACATTTCCTGTTGGTATTTTATTTCAAGACTAAGAAATAAAATTCAAACAGAAAATGGTGGAACTCCTAAGGCATCTCTTCAAGAACCTAACTTGGTAACTGCTGTCCTGGGGAGTGTGGATTTTATCCCTGGATACAGCAGAGTTCTCAAGGAACAGAGTATGGGAACCGCATAGCTGTTTGACCTTGTGGAATCCCCTCCACCCTCACACCGGGGAATCTTGGGCCCCAGGTGGTCAACTGACATATTGTACCTTGGGGGGCTCTTAGGGAGACCCCCAAAGAGGAAGTTCCTTCTAGCCTTCAAGCTGGGCCAGATGAACTTCCCCTAAGCTCTGGGCTTGCTTTTGTTCTACTGAACATTCAGTTTCATAATTTCCTTCTTAATTTTGACAACTAGGAAGTTGTGAGCCAAATTTGCATCCCCTGTTGGCAGTTGGCAGGAGCTCCCTTTCTAATTCGCCTCTCTTTGTAACGCTCTACTCCTGGGTTTATTTTTCCCTTCACCTTGAACTCTCCATATCCATTTCTGTCTTGGGGTGTTGGTATATATTTTTTGCCAGCAGTTTCAAACTTTTTTGGAAAGAGGCAGAAATAAATGCTTCCCATGCTGTCTTCGACTACCCCTTTTAAAATCACAGCAGGTGGAACGTTGCTTGGTCCACTTTTGTCAGTTTGTAAGGCAATCCTTCTTACCAAAGTGACCTGCTGGAGGTTGCTGGTATTTTAAAATATCTAATGGCATTTCCATTGTAAAGGAAAATCTGCTCTCTTCATGCCCCTCTGAAGACACAAGTGAATGCACAACTGTTCCTCGACTGTCATTAAGAAAAATCGGCAAATACGCAAAATCATGATTTCCAGCAACTCTCAGCTTGATTGACGTCTTTTGTAAAAGGAAGTTGTTTATTTTTTTAATGTGCTTTCCTGATACTCGTTCTCACTTGGAATTGACTTGAATCAATTGCCTTGAATTCATTGTCCCTCTTTTTAATGTTTGAAGACTGAAAACGTTCAGTAAGTTGCCTAGATATGTGTTTTAGCTGTAGGAGTTTATTTCATTTGCTTTTTAGTGGCTTTATAAATCACAATTTAAAATATTTGGTTCTAGCTTCTAAACCTCCTGTGGGCTATGCATCTGTTTCATTCTCTATCTACTATGAGTGACATAAGTTTCTACTTCTTCTGGAAGTAGGTCGCCGTAGTAGAGTTTCTGTGCGTTTCCTCTCCTACTGTCTTCTGCTTTCCTTTCTGTTTGGCTGGCTGTTCTCACAGTACCAGCCTTTCCTGAGCTTGTGCAGACAGTTACACTATAGAGCAGTGTCCCCTCCAGTGTGTCCAATGCTCACAGATGTCCAGGAGGAAAAATTTTAATAACACATTGAAGAGAAACGAGGAGGTGACACTTTATAAATGATCTCAAATGGCAGCAAACCAGGCAGCCCTCCTTCTCCCCTCATATCGTTGTTAACTTCTACACCTCCCCAGCAGCAAGGTCTTAGGAGTGTTGCTGTCCCACGGACACAGTTGCTAGCATGTGTCACAATCTGAGCCTGTCCTTTCATGTTGTGGGCCAACATGAGCCATAAAGATAAACATCTTTGGGTGTGTGCCTAACATCTGTGTACCCTGATGCTGCCTTCATCTGCACAAAATGTACAGGTAGGCCCTGTCTCCAAAGACAGGTAAACTCACATGCCCTAGCTCATTGACCCCAAACGGTTTTAGTTTACATGTCTACAAAATCCTATATCATCTGCTGCTGCTCCCCCGCATTTTTCTGACCTTGTCTCCCCTCACTCTCTACTTCTTCACTCCAGCTGTAGAGGACTCCTGAGGATTTCTCCAGCCCACCAGGCCCGCTTTGGCTTCCAGCTCTGTGTCGCTTTTTCCTCCCCTCCCTGCTTTGCTCCTCCCCAGTCCTCCTGCCTCACTCCCTCCCCTCTTTCAAGAGTTTGTTCACATGTCACCTTCTCAGCAAGCCGACCTTGGCTACCTTTTTAAAAACTTCAATCTATGGCCACTTGACCTTGACATTGTTAATTTCAATCCCCCTTTTTCCCTTGTGTTATTTAATTGTCATAATACTGCCCTCTAACATACTGTGTGATTGGCTTATTTTTGCTTTTATTTATTTTAAGCAAATATCCATAAATGTATGAATAAGATGCTTCTTTATGTGGCACAAAGGCCAGAATATGAGTGCAGAGCTCTAACTGGAGAAGCATTCTTTCCTTGATAGCCGAACCTGGGGCCTGTTTCTGAGGCCCATATGTCACACATAACACGCGATATACATAAACACTCACTGACATGAGCAACTAATCCGTCAGTGAAAGTAGAGTACTCTGCGCCAGAAAAGCCGTAGTGAAAATGAAGGCTTTAGAATTTGCCACGGGGACAAAGTTTGTTTTCCCCCAGGGTATGTATTTTATTCTCTCTTACCCTGTTTTTCTTATCTATTTATTATTATCTTATTATGTGTATTTCTGTAACATACCAGATAGTTTTTGTAATAAGGCAGGCTACAAATTAATAAATCTAAAAAGAAATGGTAAATAAATCACCAACCACTGTAAGCCTCCAAGTCGTCATTGGTAACATCAGCAAATTGAACTGAGATAAGGAACAAACAAGTAAGTGGCAACGAACCACCTCATTTCCTCTTTCCTGTCAGAATTGCTAATAAATTGATGAGAACATTCATTCCTGCTAGGCCTGGCTGGGCTTCAGAATCCTTCCCTACACAACATAACCGTCAGAGTTGGCGTGTGAAATGAAGGCTATTTAAAACCCTTGGCGTGTTCCTTTCAGCCCTGTGGTGTAAAAGAGGGAGAATTATAGGGTTCCTTTTTGTCTTATTGGGGACCTAGAACTTTGCTTGCTTCCATATCTCTGCCTAAAAATGCATTAACAAGCCAGGGATTTGTATCTCTCCAAGTAATCAGTAACAGGGCTGTCTTCTGTTTAGTCAAGAAATAGGTTAATTTATCCGATTTTCTGACCGTGTGGAGTTTTACCTTACATGTTTTATATGAATTGTCAATTTTCAAAAAGTAGAATGCAAGGAAATACGTATTTCTGTCATAATTCAGGTTACAGTTAACCCTTGCGTTTCAGAGTCATCATCAGGGCCGATTATCATCGAACCATGCTCAAGCTGAAGAGCTGCTTACGATGGATTTCTTGCCAATCAGGTGCTTGATCTCCAGGTCATACGCTGTGTTTGATCAGCCCTGGTGACAGTCATTAGAGAGGCTCTTCGGGCTCAGCCACTGATGACAAGTGGGGCACTTGAAACAATTGACCTTTGTCAATAAGCCATTTCCTTCCTGCCTCACTTTCCCTTTGTCTTGTCTTCCTTGCCATTGATTTTTACCTTTATTTTATCTGATAGGTTATGCCTTTTTATGACCCACGTTACGTCCTTTCTATAGCAGGAGAGGTCGTCCATACATGCACAGATATGCAAACATGTGTACGTACACATACATGCACACAGCTTCTGCGTTTGAATGCATAAGTAGATGGATAAAGTTGTATTTACTTTTATAAGTAAAATAATGAAAAAACATCAACTTGATAATCTTCATTCCTCTGGTAAAGAGGATATTTTGAATGAGTTACCTTACAGAATGTCTGTAGGCACCATTTGGAGTGTCAGATGCATACACTCCCCCCCCCACCACCACCACTTAAAGAAATATCCAGTATTCTTTTGAGTGGATTTATTTAATAATTTCCTTTCACATTGTGTTTGAAGGGCAGTAGTTAGCATTCTTTAGTTGGATCACAATGAGAAAAACTTGCTTCAGGTAATAAAATTCGAGATAATGACCGTGCAGGCCATCGTTCTATTCTAGAGTGGTCAAAGTTCAGAAATACTGCCCCTGATCATTTGCCGTGCAATGGACAATGTCTAATTTGTTACCCTTTATTTTAGCCTCCTTTCTCAAGCATGAACACTAAATTAAGACTGAGATCATGGGAAAGCACTTTTTAAGTATAAACAGTCTATTCAAATAGAAAATCACGGCTATCAGAGCCTCTCTTGGTTTGCTGCTAGGCTAGATTGGAGATATTACCCATGAAATGCAGCAAAGTTCCTCAGTTGAGAAATGTTGTGATTCCTGTGATAATCTTACATGGTGTTAGAGATCGGTAAAACTGTAACTCTCAAAAATTGCACATTCTATGGTTGAAAGTGGTGGTCAGGTAGACCTTTGAGTTGGTTTCAGCCGTCGTATTCAGATTTGGTTGTTTATACCCATACTTGATGACCTCCATTGAGGAAACTCATTAGTCTCTCTCCTGCTTTGTGTTCACCACCATTCCACATCAAATAATTGTCCAGTCCTGCAGTCCTACTTGGTTTCTTACATCAGTGAAATCCATTCTTATGACTGTCCTCTGTGTCACTGGATATTACTTGGTTACTATCAGTGGGATTAAAAATAAGGTAAAAAATTATGTTTCAGCAAGCACAGCATATTAGAATCATTACATGAAAAATTATTGTTCAAGAATGTTGTGTTTTTGTAGGGTTGTGTTCACTTTCGTGGTTATATGGTTTGAAATGTCTTGTGAGCAATATGCTGTTTTTTTTTTTTTATTGCAACGAAACCATTTGAATTATTATAGCTACAGAGGCTAGAATATTGCTTAGTCTTTTAAGCATTTGCTGGCCCTTACTTAGAAAGGAAAAGACATCCATGGTTCCAGCTCTGTCTTAATACTAACGGTGATTTATGCTTTTAGCTAAAAGTCATTCATTCTTTCTCTGATAATCATTTCTTACATGATTTAAGTTAAAGTACAAAGACTCATTCTTTGACAATGGTTTTGCACTTCTATTTTTCTACTGGTAATAAGAAAGGATCTCTTTTTTCATAGTACTTCTGGAAAAGCAAACATTGAGTTTTCTTTTGTAGGCATTCCTTTGCAAAGTTAGCTGTTTTTCTAAAAAGGAATGTTTGCATAATAATTACATGTAGTTTAAATAGATTAAGGAACCCAAATGAAAAATAAAAGTTCTCTCTGGTGTTATTTTGGAAGCTTTAAGAAATGTTCAGAATTCTGCAGTGTTCAGAGGCTTTTGTTATTGGACCCGAGGCCAGTAGGCTCTGTTTTTGGTTCTTCCGTTGCATTGTATTGCCTTTGAAGTCTTAGCTTTTAAGAATGGCTTAAAACAAATGAAAGGCTCAGTTGGAGCCTTACTTTTTGAGATAGTTAATGTGTAACATCTCTGGCTTGCTGGCTCTCTCACTCAAACTCCATTTCTTTGTTGGTTTATATGTCTTTAGTTAAGAGTCCAGGATAGAGAATGGAAGCTTAAGTCTGTTTATGACATTGTAACTCACCTCAAGCTCAAGTCAGATCTGGTAACTCGGGTCAATTTAAATTTAGAAATAGATACAAAGGAGATTTGGATATTTTCTGTGACTTTTCTGTGTCTTAAGGATATGATGATTCGTATTTCATATAATTTTGCTACACAGAATCTCCATTTAGGGAAACAGGAAAGTGGGTTACTAGTCCAAAGGAAGGAGATTGGCTCAGTGCCACATTCACCACTGGGAAGGTCCCCTGGCTGCTACACGTTTTGTTTGGTTAGTGACTGTGTTGTATCAGCAGTTAAATATTTTCATTTAAATTTTATTTAAAGTGTTTATTTAACATTTCATTAAAAAATGTTATTTAAATATTTTTATTCACATCTGGGCTGGCATATCTCAGTTACAAAGTACATTCTGATGGTGAATAATTTTGTAGCCCCTCTCTGATAAGAATTGTAAAGACCCGTACCAAAAGAGGTCAAAGAGCTGAAGCTCTAACTAAATGTTGTTGTTGTTTTTCTTTTTTGTCAAGATTTTATTTATTTATTTGACAGAGAGATCACAAATAGGCAGAGAAGCAGGCAGAGAGAGAGGGGGAAGCAGGCTCCCCACTGAGCAGAGAGCCCCATGCGGGCTCTGTCCCAGGACTGTGGGATCATGACCTGAGCTGAAGGCAGAGGCTTAATCCACTGAGCCACCCAGGCACCCCCTGTTGCTGTTGTTTTTAAATGGGCAGGCATGGGAGGTGTTAAGATCTTGGAGACTAGAGAAGGCTTCCCAGATTGGGAGAAAATGTTGTTTCTCAAGTAATTCAGCAAATATGTATTGAGAGTGCTAACAATGCTAGGTTCCGGGAAATCCAGGGTGAAGTTAATACTACAGACCTTCACTCTGAACAGTCACTATCTGCTTAGGATACTAATTACGACACCATGCGTGCCCTAGCCTGGAGTGAATGCCAAAGTGACGTCCACCCTTCTGAAACTTTGACCCACGGCATCATGAGGGAAGAGAATTCCTACCATTCAGCATCCCCTTCTAGACTGACAGCCATAATTGATTGATTTGTATTTAACAATTATTTAAGAATTGGAACAGACTCTAACCAGTCGAACAAACACTGGCCACCTGATTTATTCCCATTCTGCCCACCCATTGGGCATTTCCCTCATTTTGTGGTAGGATATAAAGGAATGCAGTTGACCTGGTCTGTCTTCTCAAAAAATAAGTAAGAGAAAAAAACATATGATTTGGAGCTTAGAAAGGTGTGACATTTTAGAAACAGAAGACCTGATCTCAGGCCCTGGACCTACCAGTTACAAACAAAGGTTGGTTACAAGCCCACCCCAGGAATGCACTAAATATATAAGTTTCATTTTCTTCATTGTTAATATGAAAATTATGTTGTATGGACTGTGGCTTTCTAACCTGTGCTGTAGGCTATCTCAGGAGCGAGCTGTCTCTGGTCTCCATTGAGAACTTCCCCATACCCCCTTACTATTGGTATCTCCATAAGGCTGCTTCTTCCTGCTTGAAAATGATAATAAACTCACTCTTTCTTCCCTCTCCTGTATTTTCAGGTGCTCTTTTTAAATGGATTATTTCTGGTGTGACAGTGTCTGGTACAGTTCTCTCCTGAGCAGCTTGCTATCTGATGTTTTTGTCTGCTAGTCAGTAGAGCCTGAATGCCCTACAGGTTACTCACCTTAGCATTGTGGGTTTTTCAATGGGAAGAGAAAGAGCTCTACTTTCTATGGTATTCTACTAAAATTATTGTGTGATCTTGGACAAATTTGCCTGAAACTTAGTCTCCTTTTTTGTAATATAGGGGTAGAATGCAAAAATCCCAATGTTACTTTTACGAGAGAGAGAGAGAGATAGCCTGGTTGTCGTATAAACCACCTAACCCAAGGGCACTCCCCGAAGGAGACTTCTATTCATATGACTCTTGTCATCATATTTTAAGTTAAGGATTAATGGTGCATCACCAGTTCAGTCTGGGGAGCCATTGTATACTAGACTCAGTTTAATAAACTTTTATTTGAACATCGACTATGGGTCAGGCACTGTGCTAACTGGTGTCACTAAGATGATGGTAAGTAGAACAAGTGGACACGCTTGGAGCCCACTGTACCTGACACCTGCCTATATTACACACTGGGTTTTCCTTTCTCTCCTCTCTAGTCTGGCATCTAGCCTGAGTGCTAGCAAGTAGTAAGTACTCAGTAGGTAACCGAGATGTCATTGTTGTGAAGTTGTTTGCCATCCCCGTGCCCATGCCTCTTGAAAATTAAATTCCAATCTCTTCGTTTTGAGTAGCATGTACTTGTATTTTCATAGAACACATTGGTGTTTCCGTATATTGTTAGAGTCCTGAATTAAAATGCTCATCAAAGGGCACCTGGGTGGCTTATTCCTTTAAGCATCTGGCCCCTGATTTCGGCTCAGGTCATGATCTCATGGTCCTGAGAGCCCCACACCAGGCTCTCTGCTCACGGGGGGAGTCTGCTTCTCTCCCTCTTCCTCTCCCTTTGCCCCTCCCCTGGCTCACATGTATGCACTCTGCACTCCCTCTCTCTCAAAATATATAAAATCTTTTAAAAATAAAACGCTCATTAAGGCAGGCAAAACATAGATGTGGAAAGGAGTAGAAAACTGTATTTGTCCATGTTCTGTCTCTGAGTAGGACTTTGAAAGTACTTCAGAGGTAAGTGATCATAGTTTAAAATTCATAGAGGAGGAACTGTTGCCTTTTTAATAATACCTGTTGGCCCACTGAGTATTACTGCTTACCGGTTACCTATTTTACCAGCTGTTGTGAGGACCAAATGAGTAATTAAAAATAAGAGAAATAGGTCAGTTTTACTGATTTCATATTGACTTTTAAAAAATATAACAAGTTGGGTGCCTGGGTGGCTCAGTGGGTTAAGCCGCTGCCTTCAGCTCAGGTCATGATCTCAGGGTCCTGGGATCGAGTCCCGCATCGGGCTCTCTGCTCTCTGCTCTCTGTCTACTTGTGATCTCTCTGTGTCAAATAAATAAATAAAATCTTTTAAAAAAAATGTAACAAGTTAAAAAAAGAAGAAAATGTCCATTCAAATTGGTAACTTCTTAATTCCAAGTTGTTCAGAGCATTTGACCAACAAAAGATAAGTTATGAAATAAAACATACACTGGCAGGTTCTACAGTATTATTTTTAACATCAGTCTAATTTCAGTCAGTAAATCCACTTTGTTGTGTTCTTGAACTTTGAAAAGATACTATCTAAAGAATTTGTTGAATTAATAACACACAGGAAAATTAGAATAGCTATGCTGTGGTCTCATCTTTAGGATGCATTATTTTTAGTTTCCAGAAAGGTGAGTTGTCATTATTCGCCTAATATCAAAGCAAAACCTATAAGATCGTATTTTACCATCACAGATGCTTCCCAGGAGCCCGTCTTTTATCATCCACCAGTTTTCTCTGGTTGATTATTAAATTTTACTGCAGGTGACTCATAGCAGAGATCACAATTTGCTATAAATGGTAATAATACACATTAATATCACTGTGTGATAGCCGGTAACACAGCCCTTAATTAGAACCAGTAATCCGATAGGTTTAATAATGAGACAGGAGGCCCCACAGAACTCATTCCAGTTCCGTATGCAGCTTCGGACAGACCCTGCTATGATTCAGCTACAGCACGACAACAAAATGTGGCTGATGTTACACTGCCAACTAATGTCTGTTTGTCATTTTCTTGTGGATTTTATGTTTTGTTTTTCTTAATTTTATGACATTCAAGGAGAATTTCTGAAATGCTAAACAGCCATTTTTGAAGATACGAGTAATGGACACTTTTGATTTTACTTTAGGAATAGTCACTGCAGGGATGTCCTGGGTGGCTCAGTCAGTTAAGCATCTGTTTTGACTCAGGTCATGATCCCGAGGTCCTGGGATCCAGTCCTGCAACGCTGGGCTCCCTGCTCGTGGCTTCTCCTTCTCCCTCTGCCCCTCCCCCTACTTATGTACATGTTCTCTCTCTGTCTCTCAAATAAATACATAAAATCCTTAAAAAAAAAAAAGTATTTATTGGAAATCAGGGTACATCTTGCCTGGGTTGCACAGAAAGGGAAATTGCAGTCCTTCCTTGGATATAGCATTTGACTGAAGTGAGCATTTTTAACCCAAGCAATAGCCCTCCTCCTGATCTGGGCCGTTAATAACAAAGTCGTGACCATAATTTGGTTTCATCAGTAAGTTTCTACGACATGTGTTTCATGCCTTGATGGCTTTTTAGGTTCCTTTTTCCAGTTCTTAGGACATAATCACTTTTTCATAAATCACTTAAAGAGCCCTGGTTGGTCTTGTAATGGGGGTGATGACAATGTAAAATTTTTCCTAAAGAAGAAAAAAAAAAATCCCTTCTTTACTGCTGACTTGACAAATGCCTCTTGAGGTCTCTGATACAAACAAATGATGTGGAGGCTGCAGGGTGCTAGGAGGGTCTGACCCCCAGATATATGCTCTATTACTTATGTAATGCTGACTTAACAGTCTTAAGGGGAGACTTTACTACTGTGTGGACATTTAAATAAATAGGCAGCCGGCATCATTAAGAAATGAGTTTGACAGCCTTAAAAATAATCTCTGGTTGGGTTTTCTTACTTTGCATTTACACATTTTTCATCATACTTAACACATTTTGCATCTTTTACTAGCAGTAAGGGACACAAGCAATGTCTATTCAGATGTTGAAACATATCTAGGAACATACCTCTCAGATGATTTTTTTTTCCAGATTATTTTTGTAATTGAGAGATAATTGTTAGTTTCAGGTGTACAACCTAGTGATTGGATATATGTATGTATGGGAGAATGGTCACATCACAGTTATACACACTGATCACAATCAGTCTAGCAAACTTCTATCACCACACATAGTTTATTTTTCCCTTTTTGATGGGAATTTTTAAGATCTACTTTCTTAGCAACTTCCAAATATACAATACAATGTTATTAATAAGAATCACCCCAATTTACGTTATACCCCCGCGACTTATTTATCTTAAAACTGGAAGTTCATACATTTCAACCACTCTCAGAAGACGATTTTGCCTCCCAAGGAAAACCAAGGCAGGACACCATGCCAAACTTGAATAGAAGTCATCTTCTTCAAGGAGAAAGGGGTTAGATACTTTAGACGAATTTCTGTAAATAACAGAGCTGCCCAGAACTCAGGGCATCTTAATTAACCCTTTGATCAACATGTTGCTATCACTAGATTTCACAGGTGATTTTACCAGGTTTTGAGATGAAACTACAAGACTGTGAAATGAAACTTCTGTATCATTGCTAGGTAGAACAAATGGTTTAAGAAAGTTCCTACCAGGGGCACCTGGGTGGCTCAGTGGATTAAAGCCTCTGCCTTCGGCTCAGGTCATGATCCCGGAGTCCTGGGACCTAGCCCCCTGCATCAGGCTCTCTGCTCAGCAGGGAGCCTGCTTCCCCCTCTCTCTCTGCCTACTTGTGATCTCTGTCTGTCAAATAAATAAATAAAATCTTTAAAAAAGAAAGAAAGAAAGTTCCTACCAGCTTTAGTAAACTTTTTTCTTAGAGAACAGTTTTTTTTATTGCGTTTTCTCAGTATTATGAGGGGACCACATTAAGTATTTTAATTAGGTTGTAAATGTTTGAAAAGATAAAACTATATTAGAGGTAAAATTTAAACTTTAGGTCTTGCTCACATTCACTTATCCACTCAAATATTTATTGTGAGATTTGGAGTGGAAGGGAAATTGAGGGGTGAGATAAAATTATTTGAACAATTTAATACACTCTGCTGATTCATTTTAAAACAGGTGGTGCTCTAGTTCAGTTGTCCTATCCCCTCTTCATTTAGGGATAGCCATTGGTAGGTATCCCCAAGACCAGGGAGAGTGTTCTCAGGTGTTACCTAATTACTGTGTCTCTTTTTGTGGGAGTGTAAGTTGACTTGTGGTTTGTTTTTTTCAATTCCTGTTTCTTTCTAGACTCTTAACCCTCCCCACCTCATGGTGAATGTGGGATTTCCCTGCCACTTTGTGGGTGTCAGAAGGGAGATATTCTGTTCTTGACAGCGGTCCCAGATTTTGAGCTTCCTTGTCAGAGGACTATTCTCAGGGCTCCGTGCTGGAGAGAGGGCAGTAATCATGGGGCTGAAGAAATCAGTAAAAAAGATGTTTATCACAGTGCTATTAATAATATCAAAAAAACTGGAAACAAACTAAAAGTTCAGAAATAATGAATTCATAGTGTGTCCATGAAAACATGTTATTATCATTACAGATCTTGTTTTTGAAAAATACTTAATGATATGCAAAAATGTCTCTATATTAAGTGGAAAAGATTTAATAATATGTTCAACATGATCTCAATTTTGTTAAAAATTTTTGTCTACTCAAATACATGCTCTTTTTAACTCTAAGAAAATTAATTTTTCTTACTTTATAAGAGCATCTGCTAAAGTTATAATCTTCAAAAATGAACATTTCACAAACAGGGAGAAATAATAGGAAAAATGAGAGTGGCTGTGAAAATGTTCTTATGTTCTCAGTCAGTTCGATTAAGGGTCATGATTTGGGATTTCACACTCTATAATAGTTGGGTGTTTAAGTCAGCCTCAGGGTGTTGATCCCTCCTCCAAGAAGTACATGTGGTTTTAACATAGCAGTTTTTTTTTTTTTTTTTAAAGATCTAAACGTCCTGTGTATCCACTGACATGAGTATCCCAGCTTTCTAAAAGATTAAATTGGAAGTTTTACCAGTTCATCAAGGGATAGTGATTTCTGTTGCACTGACTTTAAGGTTTGTTGTGTTTCTGTTTTTGTTTTTTTCCTAGATAGTGGTGAATAGTTTCATCATCTTTTGTAACTTGTGTGTTGGAAAATTCTGGTTATCTACATTTCTTCATTGTTGAATTTGTACCTGCTTTACATCTTTTCCAAGAGTTGTTGGTTCTTCACAGTCTCCAGACCCCTGTAATTTCTCATTGTTTCCTTTGAGATTACCTTTCTTTCTTCCTTGTCCCCGAAGTGCCCCAAGGTCAGCTGCTGTGATTCTTCTGTTACTAGATTACTCCTTGGGAACCCAGAAGCCAGTGTCCATCTTCTTGCAAGTATGTTTTTAGAAATTCTTGCTTCCAATATGTTCCAGAGTCTCACATTCACCATAAGGACATGATACCAAAGATGTTTCTTTTTAACTTCATCAGTAGAGTCCAGCAGAATTAAAGACGTTTCTAACCAGTTTTCTCATGACTATTTTAATACTTGGCTAATATTCTTTAATGTTGGCCTATTAATAAATTATAGCAAAAGTAAAAATGGCTTGTTTTAATATTTTCTCTCAAAAATAATATATGTTTGTAAAAAATGAAAAACATATATACACAAGTTTAAAGAACCTAAGAATCCAAAGTAATCTCATTGCCAAAGAACCTCTCTCCACAGTTTACTGATTAATATTTAAAATACATATATTTAGTTCACCTTAACTGATTCATTAAGGTCTACATAACAGAACACCAAATTCATGTGGGTAAGGGGTGGTGGTGCAGAGGAATATGGTTTGAGTCACGGGAGCCTAAGCAGTATAAGCTTCTGAAGGGCAGGGAGATATAGAGCATTCTGAATACTGTGAACACTTGAGCACTACTCATGGTCCAAACAGCACCAAATCAAGGATAAAACCAGTGATATAACCTTTAAAATATATTTCTGTGTAATAAGATAAAACCCATAAACTAAGAACTAGTCTTTTACTAATTATACATTATTAGAGTTTACTGTAGTGACATAGGCTATTTCACATACCTATAGTCATTTTACTATTTTGGACACTTTGCTGAGAATCTTATTTTAGGACAGTCTTCAGTGTATAATAAATACATCCTTGTGTTTCAGTTCTGAACCCTGTGGGAAAAATTAATTTTTGAATGCTATTCCCAGAACTTTTCAATCATCACAAATGATTTTAGAGCATCAACATAGCTTTGACATCTGTTTGTTTTCAGCTACATCAGGAACAAGAAAAATAACAGGGAACAAAACCATTTTTACCGTGAACTTGAAAGGCTCAGAGTAATGGTGCCTAGGTGGCTCAGTTGGTTAAGCGTCTGCCTCAGCTGAGGTCATGATCTCAAGGTCCTGGGATGGAGAGCCCGGCATCAGGCTCCTTGCTCAGCAGGGAGTCTGCTTTCTCCTCCCCTCTGCCTCTCCCTCTCTGTGCGCGCTCTCTCTCTGTCGAATAAGTAAAATCATTTAAAAAAAAATAAATAAAGGCTCTAAGTAATTTTGTTTTCCTGGAATTTTATGTGGAATATTATTAGAGTAACTTGATCATTAACTGAGAATTTATGCTCAGACTGTAATGTTATTCATAATGAAAATGAACTTGATTTAGTCAAACAGAATGAGATGTGTGAGAAGGAGAAGAAAGAGGAGAAAGGTAGCTACTTGGATCATGCAGCACGGAATTTTTCTCCAGAGTCTGTTCGGCTGGCGCCTTGGCTTTTTCTTTCCCTGCTCCTCCCCTGGAGCTGAGGGCATGGGGGAAAGGGATACGATTTGGCACAGCAGGCTTAGTTCAGCCCTGGCTCCGTGTATAATCGGTGGCTGATTCTGGGCAGATTGCTTTTCCTTTCTGGCCTCGGTGGTCTCTGCCGTAAAGTGGGGGGATTGAGTGCGTGACATTGTGTGAAGTTCCTCTACCTGCGGATAGGACAGGGAACAAGTAGGCTTCTTTCTTTCCTTCCCCCACCTGCCCACTTCTCACTGTTGCGTGTGCTTACTGGCTAGTCCTCTGTGCTCATCCTGTTGCCCTATGCCCTATGGCCACTCACTACTTTACCTTTTCACATCTTAATGTTTTTCACATTAATTCAGCCACCATTTATTGAGCACCTGTTATGTGACAGGCACTGTGGTAGATACAGGAATGAATAAGGACCGGTTTCTGTCTTTAAAAAGATCAAAGTACATAGGAGGGGAAAAAGGTCACTCAGTAGACGGACAGACAGCAAGATGATGCCTGCTTTTCCAATGTAGGTGGACTGATGGGTCTGGTTGGGAGACGAGTTTGGCTTGTAGTTACGGCACATTTTCATTTAAACCCTATTTAGATAGACGATAGAGTGTACAGTAACTTTTTTTCCTAGCACATAGGTAAAAATAAATTGAATGTTCTGTATTCTATTACAAATTACTATAGCAAGGGAAGACTGAAAAAGTGTGTGATCAACAAGCTCCAGTTTTCCCAGTTATAGCATTAGATGGACTATTTCAGAACATCTGTTATGTACCTTATAAAGATTTATAGAAAACATTTTTATGAAGTTCATCGTGTAATTATCCATATGAAGAACTCCCTTGGTTTCGGAAACTTTAATTTCTAGCATATATGTTTAGCAGTAATTTTCCTTCTTGGAAAATCTGGATCTCTATGCATCTTCTGCCTCACCTGTATTTAAGGAGGGCTTCTGCCTCACCTGTATTTAAGGAGGGGTTACCACCATTTTGTAGTATGTAATAAGGATGGCGTTCTTGGTTTTGATGTGCCTGGAGGAAATCTGTAAGCTACATGTTGAGTTCATTGCTCTCTCCTGAGCTTGCTACCCGTGTCTGCTGTGGTGTGCCAGGTGGGATGTGGTTCCCAGGACCTCTTGTACAACTGGGAACATCGTTACCTATGCAAGAAATGCCTGGCCGGGGGTGTGTGGGGCTGAGCTGTGCCTTACACTCAGTGCACCAGGTCCTGTCCTGACTGACTTTCTTCTCCAAGAGAGGACACTTTTCTTTTTTCTTTATTTCTTTCATTCATTCATTCATTCATTCATTCTTTCTTTTTTTTGTATGATTTGCAAGGAAGGTGCTTTAGAGACTCTACCTGCCCTGGTTATTCCTCGAACATCACGTGGTAGCATAGAGTTAAAATAGGACACCTGAGACAAGTAAGGTTTCAGATCTGCAGGGCCAGCTGGTTTCTGATTGAGTCAGTTCCTCGTTTTTAAACAGTGATTAAACCTGTGGTTGCCCCCCCAATTTTTTAAAATGAGGCTCCTCAAAGAAATGTATCGTTCTGACCTGCAGTCCTGTTTCATATGTGCTATTCATTCCATTTAAAGTTTATGATTAAAGCTCATCCAAAGCCCCAACAATTGGGGATGATGAGGGAAGAATTGCAGACTATTCTGCCATTATGTGCCACAAGACATAATTTATACTGTGAGAGTAACCATAAGCTCTTGCCAAATAAGTTATTTTTTTAAAAAAATTTTTTTAAAGATTTTATTTATTTCTGTGACAGAGAGAGAATGATCCAGGGGGAGGGAGAGGCAGAGGGAGAGAGAGAAGACTCCTCGATGAGCAGAGAGCCTGGGGGGCTTGGTCCAGGAACCCTGGGTTCATAACTTGAGCCGAAGGCAGAGGCTTAATCATCTGAACCACTCAGGCACCTTCAAAATAAGTTAAAAGAAAAATTCCGTCAGGACTTTTCAAGTATGCCTTGTTCAGACATTCTCAAAGATTAGCCCACAAAAGTAAATGATTAGTATCGTCCCTACAGCCAAGACTAGAAAAATCACTTCAAAGTGCAAAAATGGGATTATTGCCCTAATTTGTGCCTACTCTAAGCAACTACCATAAGCAACATAAAGTAGTAGCTGCCGGCAAGCTGTAGCCATGATCTAAACGGTGTCAGGCTGTTATTTCCCATGGCAGGGGAAATGCTGAACTGCAGAAGAGGCAACAACCCATAAACATCCCGAGCTGTGCAGACAGCACGATAGCCATCAACCACACGCTGCTGTGTGGCTGGTCCGCACTGAGATGGGCTGGAGGTGTGACACACACCCTGGATTTCGGATGGAGGAAAAATGGGTTGGGTATCTACTTCTGGTTTTTAATATAGACTACATGTTGAAATCATATTTGGAAATATTAGGTTAAATGAAATATTAATATTATTTTCATGTTTCTCTTTACTACAAAATTTGAAATTACATGTGTAGGTCACATTTGTGGTTTGAATTCTATCCCTATGGGACAGAGCCAGTTTAGCTATTTCAAGAAAAAACGAGGGAGGGAGATGTGTATATCATTCCTTTATCATCTGCATTGCACAAAATACAGTGTCTTGTTCCTGTTTTGCTGGGGCTTGGGCTGTCTCCCCACTCTAACAAGGTTATCCAGTGTCCTTGGTTATATGATCAGTGGCTATCGATCTTATGGCTGTTCTGCAGTTTGCTTAATATTTGGACTGTTTACAATACTGCTATATCATCTTCATCAGAGACTCCTCATGCACAATGTTAATCTTAGGAGGAGTAGTTTTAAACTTCTGCTCCAAATTACCAGTTGCCTCTGAGTAGGGCCGGTTTGCTCTTCCTAGGAGGTATGCACCTCTTTTGCCATTTTCTCTGCAATCTGGGAATTTTTCACTTTGTTGTTGTCATCATCTTCGCCGGTTTGATAGAGGGCATGTGTTCTCTCTATCAGAAAAGGGAAAACAACAACATTTTGTACTCTGACCCAAGCTGCTCAGTGTAAACTAAGAGGGAAGAGTGATGGACAGCTTATCTAAACCACTTGGGATAGAGGTTTGAATTAGTTGGTCGTCTGTGCAGAAGTACATCAGACTTAGTGACCATTCCAAATTATATTTTTAATGAATGTCTGGTCCTCTTTGCCAGCAACAAAGACCCTAAGAAATAACTAATTTAAAATGCATGGAATACCTGCGGGAGGAGTCTTATGGGAACCAATCCATACATGTGCCCTATGAATGAAAAGAAGCCAAGATCAGTTAACATTGCTTGTAGGTTTAGAAGTACATAATGAAGATCCTGGGGAGAAGAGTCCTTGTCGAGTGGGAAGTTTTTAATTGGCATGACTACATGGGATGCAGTTACATCAGGATTGCAAGTCCAATTAACCAACAGTTGATGAAAATCCCTTCTGTGCCCTCTGCAGTGGAGGAAACACATGGAACACTGAACACCCTTTCGCTTTCCTTCTCTTTGTTGAGTGAGAGTAGGAACTGGTTTATATCAAGACATTGATGGTTACTGTTGTCATTAACATTTCTCACACACAACAGTTTTACCGGTTCCAGGGGAGGTTGCTGTCCTGAAATTGTCACGTCTCAGGTTTGCTCCACAGTCGTAACAGTAAGAGACAGCCAGTGAGAGGGACTGGGTGCTTCTAGGCATCAGTGCCACCAACATTCTGCCTGCTTCTCTATAATCTGAACAGAGCTTGATGGTTCTGCAAATCCTTATGCCTTTGCAAGTTTTCACATATTGATTGATCATTTAATAAGGAAAGATAGCTTAAAAAACATTTCCCCCCAAAATAATGTCCTCTGCATTCTTTCATTCCCTTTTCAGGTGATGGATAGGTAAGATGCCAATTCTCCAGAATCTGTTTAGTTCTCTTTGCTAAGAATAAACACATACCTGTAAAACATACTCTTTAAGTCCTAAACATCTTTTTCTTTCTGCCTTCTGCACAGTGGGTTAGGATAGATTTTAATTCTCATCATTTTGCTTTTTCTGTTATGTGATTCGCTGAAGGGCTTTGGCCTTTTTTCCCCTTTGTTCCCCCATTTCAGGATAAAGTCTTAAGTGTACACGAGAGCTTTTTTTGTTTTCCCCAAGTTGTCTCTAGTGTCTACTTTCAGTAGTATAAACTTAAAACGTGTGCTTTTAATTTAGCCTAAAATGGTGACTTTTAAAGAGATGGACTCTTAGCTTTGAATGTTTTGGTTTCATTTTCCTAAAGAAGAGGGTTCTGTTGCATTTTCTCCTTGGCCTGACACACTCTTCATGGCACAGGCCCAATCTTGGCTATAGTGACGATCTCCTCTATTTAGCCAACAGTTTCCATAAAGCACATTGTCACTGGAAGTGGCTCTTCGGTGAGCTTCAGGAAGAACCTGATTCACTCATTCTTTTGCTGTACCTACCAAATCACCTGATCTCTTTTCGAGTTTCTGCTGCAGTGTGGTGGAAAGATGACCACCTTTCCTCCCCAGTCTTCGTGCCTTTCCTCTGTAGGACAGGACTGATCTCCTTTGCCGGTTTGTCATGAGGCTTGGACAAGACATGCATGTGAAAGCCTTTATAGCATATCAAATGTGGCAGTTCTTTGCAAAGTTTATCCCAGAAATCAAACTCCTGTTCCTGCTTTTCTCCTAGTTCTTAACTGCCCACTTGTTTATCATACACTTGGTAGACCTACAGATTCCCAATTTATTAGCTCATTTGTTTACTCAAGAGTAACTTGTCGAGCCTCTAAAGGGCCTTTTCTGCAGCATCTTCCTAGGTAATACGATGTCAGAGAAATGGAAATCTTCAGGTACTATAGATAAATACTCTATGAGTAGTGATTCAAAGAAGTAGTTCTCATGGAAGAGGAGGAATGTATTTCTAGAACCGAATGCTCGGAATTCTCATCATGGCCAAAATGGATTGACAGATGTGGGCATCTCGTCACAGCTGGTGCTGTGTCATTCACGTTTTCACCTGTTGAAAATGAACGCTGTCTATGTCTCTGTTTTCTTGAAAGTTCGCCATTCCAGGTTCATGCCTAAGAGTTGCATGGTTTCACACGTCCCGAAGTACTTGTTGGTTTTAAAAGAGCCTGGCTTGTTACCATCTTTTGAATTTCCATTGCAGCTTTTCTCTGATTGTTCTGTATATGGGTACCTCGTGTTATATGGCCAGCCGCTAGAAGGAAAATGTAATTTTTCATTTACTGGATGAAGGAGCACTTATTTCCTTCCAACCACACATCCCCTATTACACTTACCCTTCATTCCTGTCTCGTTGCTTCTGAAAATGAAGTGCACAGTTGGGAAGGGCTTGGAGTCAGGTCTAGGAAGTGAACTGCAGCTTAAAGCCAATTCCCTGATTTCTTCAGGAGTTAGGATGTTTGTAGTGGAAACAGTCAGAGGCATGGAGCAGTTAGTGTGCCTGGTGCTGGCCTGGGTGTTAAGGGAACAGTTATCACCTTACATGAGAGTGGGAATTAATATTACCAGGATCATATAGATTATATATAATATGTATTTTTCAAATAAGCACAGGAGAGGTAATCATGTCATATCCCTACTTTTTACTTTCAACTCAAGCTCAAAGAAAGCTCACCAATCCTTCCCCACCCCCATCTCCACCCACTAGTGTCTGAGATGGCGTCTGGGAAGAATGAACTTTACAGTCAGCTGAAAAGAACTGTGTGTGTGTGTGTGTGTGTGTACGTACATAGGTGTATGTGTAGATATATAAAACTGTGTTATGTAGTGAGACTTTGTGGTTTCTTCCTTGGTCATCCTATCTTCAGTGATTTTCTAGTATCACTAGGATCTGGGCTGTCTTTTGAAGATGCTCTCCTTGGCAGAGTCTACAAGACCTTTCTAAAGATAAAGTATGAAATACAACATTTATATTTAGGACCTGTTTTACCTTGACTAAGTTTAAGCATTCGGGGGTAAGTAAGCCCTGAGCAGGAAGTCAGGAAGTCTGGGGAGCTGAGGGCTGTGCTCTGCTGATTCAGCAGGATAATTCAGGAGGCATCATTGCTGGTAATGGCACCCACTTTCCTGGAGAAAACTGGAGGGAGGGAAGCTAACTATATCCTTTCTCCCTATTGTCTCATTTTTTCCTCAGGTATTTTTTATTGGGGGCATGGTCAGTTGGACCAAAGGGGTGGAGCAGAGGGAGAAGCAGGCTCCCGGCTAAGCAGGGAGCCCCACATAATGGGGGAGGAGCTTGATCTGAGATTCCAGAATCATGACCTGAGCTGAAAGCAGACGCTTAACGACAGAGTCACCCAGGACAAAGCCACCCAGGCTCCCCTTAGCGACATTAATCTTCTTAATCATCCAGACTGGTCCCCTTTTCAAAGCAGGGATGCTAACCTCCCATTTACCAACCTGCCATGTTTTAGTGGTTCTCCAGGTTTTGGGGTTTTAAGAACCAGTACAGTAAACAAAAATCATTGGAGTGAGAGATCCAGTATAGAGTTAAGACTGTATTTTGTCAAAAAAGACACAAATTGAAACAACCACCACTTTCACTGTTATTTCATAAAAAGAAGGGCCATTTTAAAACTGAAAATATGACAAGTCCATAATCTTAAAATAAATCAAACTTGTGCAAAAACTCAGTGGCACTTACTTTTATGTTTCCTGCCAGTGATCACATCCTCCTAAGTCCGTCTTTGTGAAATCCTTCTTGCGACAACATCCCTAAGCCAGGCTGTCCCCTAGCTCTGCTTAAACACTGCGGGTGTTTACCTTTTCCAGGTAAGCATCTGTAAGGCCCTCTGCTCTTCCTGCCCCCGGGCAGGGGTGGAGGGTGTGTGATTTCTTGATGGTTGTCTGCAGCGTTCTCTCTGTCTTCTGGAAGTGCTCAGAGGAGATGTTTCAAACAGGTATGGTCAGTGGAGAAAGCACTCAACGAAAGCAGGCCACTGTTACTCATTTATTTATTCCTCTATTGCTTTATTCTGAATTTGAACTGTTAACAATCCTGGGGCCTGATGGGCAAAAGGAAAGCCGTGCAGAGGTGCGTATCAGACAGGGACGCAGCAGTGCAGGCGATGCCACAGCATCCTCCCAGCCGCTCTGAGTCCACACAGCACAGACGCAGCACTCAGCTGGGGGGCGGGGTATTTCTTGCAGAATGACACTGAACTTCCCAAGCGAAGGTTGGGAAAGGTCAAGAACTTATGATGGAGCAGGGCGGGCACAGGGACTTGTATAGGGTTAGGCAAGCTGGAGTTGTAGGAGTTGGCTTAGGCTGTTGTTACAAAGACCTCACATGGGGCAGCTTCTCTCTTCTCTCTCTCTTTTTTTTTAAAGATTTCTTTATCTGAGAGAGCTCCCAGGCTTAAGAGGAGGGGCAGAGCAAGAGGGAGAGGCAGCCAGCAAGGACTGAGTGCCCCACCCCTGAGATAATGACCTGGGATGAAACTGAGATGCTCAACTGACTGAGCCACCCAGGTACCCCCACCCTGGGTAGCTAGTTTTAGAGGCTAAAATTCCAAAATTAAGGTGTCAGCAGAGCCATGCTCCCTCAGAAACCTGTGGGGGCGGGGGCTCCTTGCCTCTTCCTAGCTTCTGGTGGTTTGCTACCAGTCCTTCGTGTTCCTGGCTTGTAGCTTTGTCCCTCAGGTCATCATACAGCATCCTCTATGTCTCTATCCAGACATCCCTCTTATAAACACACCTGTACCATTGGACGGGGCCTGCCCTAATAATGACCCCCTCTTGACTTTATTATATCCGCAAAGACCCTATTTCCAAATAAGATCACTTTCACAGGTACTGGAGCTTAGGACTTTGACATCTTTTGGGGGACACCATTCAACCCAGAACGGTAGGTGTTGTGGAATGGTAACCAAAGAGGCCCCAAAGCGTAATTCTTACTAGGATCAGATCATTTATTTTTCTTAGTACAACCTAGGTCTGTTTTATTCCAAGAACTTGAATGTGTTCCTAAACCCACGTATTTTCATGTGAAAAAGCTGAAGCTTTACCTAAATTTATAGTTGATCCCCCCCCCCCCCGAATTTATATATGCCTTATTTTTCCCTGTTAAATATTATAGTGTTGGCTTTGGTCAAGAATTCATTCTAGACTATTGAAATAGTTTCATAGTACTAATTTTGACATCTTATATCCACCCCCCCACCCCCGCTCTCCAGCTTTGGAACCTGTGTATGTGTAATATGTGTGATTTATGCAATTGTTTAAGTACTGAAAAAAGGCTGCCAAGAGCAGGGCTTTGTGGCACAATTCTAGAGTCTTCCCTCCATGCTGGGAGCACTGACCAACAGACGTCAGCTCAGACACACGTTTAACCAGTTACCCACGCATCCCAACCGAATTTCTCTTCCCAGATGTCCTCATCCAGTCCATGAGCAAATAATGGTTTTTATTTAGCTCAAATCAAAATATACTTTGTAGCATTCCCAAGTAGCCCTGTCTTCCTAGTACCACCCCCCCACCCCCACCCTCGCAAAGAGAAAGAGCAAAGCTTGAATGTGCATGACTTGCTCTTAAGGACTTGACTCTGGTACTTGTTCTTTTCACAAGTCTCTCTAACCTTCTGTTTACTAATCCACTCTGGAATTTTGCTTCAGATCAGCAGTAGCCTACATTTCTTGAGCCTGGTTTTTTTGTTCTTTTAGAGAATCTGAATAATATTTTCCCTTTCCATTAGCACCTCTCCTATTGTGCAAGATTTCTCAAAGCAACCAAGACTGGAAAATTCTTACCAAGTGATGTAAACAGTCCCCATCTTCATTCACAGCCCCCTTACTTGCAAAGGAGAATGAAAAAGAATGCCTTCTGGAAAATGCATGAATTCTAGCAGTCTTGAGAGTGAGGTATATTACCTTCATTTGGGATTTGCCAATTTTGTGAAACTCATACCAAAGTTCTCTTTAGTTCCATTCTTTCACAGACAGAGGATTCCTCTCTGATTTTCTTAAATTTTAAGATTAAAAACTTTCAGTGCCCTACTAGGAAGACCAGTATAGGAGAAACCATTGTGCCTTTCCATCAGCTCCACTCTCAGTGACTCTTGTGACCATGGTCACAAGTGACCCTTGAATGAAATATCTAAGTTTAGAAGCATGAGCTGGGCTGGCAGGCTATGTTAACATTCTCTTGCTTATATGGTCCAAGTGTTCTTTGTTGTTGTTTTTTTTAAATTAGTAACGCACTTCTATTGTACCCCCAGATTTCTTAGAGCTAAAATAAGTAGAAGAGATATCATTTTCCTTTTCAGTCTGTTCTTCAGACTGGCTTTTCAAGGTCATGGGGCAGTCAGGATTTATTACTTTAGAAAAGGAGGGACGGACTGCATTTGGAAATCAATACACTGGGGCTGTGTTTTGGATCAAAGCCAACATTAGTGTTCATTCTAGGAAATATCCGGTTTGACTCTGGCCTTTTTTTGCTTGTGTCAGAATCAAAAGAAATTTCTAGGTAATTTGCACACTCTGTTTTAATAGTTTCAGATAACTCTGTTTTGCTTCAGAGAGCATGTTTACTTTTACTCTCTGTCACGCTGTTCTTGTTTTGAATGAAGCAGTCATTAATGGCTTGCAATGTTGGAGTTTAATGCAGCTCAGTTTCTGTAGACTCTGACATAGTTTTTCAGTACATTGTGTGTGTGTCTAAAAGATTTCTAGGTTTTTTTTTTTTTTTAAACCAACAAATTTAAAGATACATGAAAAACAGTCTAGGAACAAAAACTCTATTAGCTTTTTGGGTCTCCCCTCCCAACATTTTATAGTTTTCTTTCTGGTACTAATATTTGCTTCCATGTTAAACTGTTAAATTGCCTCGGTTCCCTCATTGGTGCTTTTATAAGCTAAATTGGGGTAAACTACAAGGCCATATTCATTTCCAAGGCAAAATGTAGTATTTCCCTTCTCCCCACGCCTGCCAGCCTCCCTCCATTTCCCACACCAAACACGTCAAGGCAAAAAAAATTCTTGTACATGTTTATATTTCATTAATTCAGCCAGTTTACATCGAGTGGTTACATTATGCCAATAACCATGCTGAACAGTAACCATAAAAATGGTAGGTCTACATTTTCTCAATCCTTTGCAACCTTAGGACCATGTCGAAGTTAAATAAGAAGGCAGTCTAGCTTAGTGCCTTCAAATGGTAAGAATTAGAAGTGCCATTATTTGGAGGGGGTTGGGAGATAAAGGATGACAGGTATTAATTTTTGAGCAGCTGTCATGTGTTGAACACTGTGTCAGCCCCTTACCAGTGGTCCTGTGAGCTTAGGTGTTACCATGACACTGTGTGAGTGGGGATACTGAGGCCAGACAACTACACCAGGATCACAGAGCTGGTCATTGGCCAAAGGAGCGCTTGAGCATAGACCTTGCTGGCTGCCACTCGGGGTTCTTTCTACTATAACATTGTCTTCCTTGTGATACAGTAAAGTGAAACTCAATGTAGACATGAAGGTGAGTTGTCAAAGCAAAGCAAATATATTGCAGGTTTGGGTGGGAGAGGAAGAAAATTCTTAAAAATGCTCTCTCCTTGTCAGTTCATAAATTCAATTCAGAAATAAAGACCACTTTCTGTAATCAAGGTGCCTTTGTTTTAAAAGTTAGACATTAATCATGGCCCGAGACTTTGAAGGATTCTTTTTAATGATAGATAATCTACATTTTACTTGCAATATTCTGGGTTCCCTTTTCAGCGAGTATTATTTTCCTCTGACGTATTAGTACTTGGGAGCACTCACTGGGGCCTGGCCATCTGTGACTGCATCCCTAAGTGCTGTGGCACTGTGACTTGTGGCAAAAATATGGTCATACAGTAATGTAAGTGACTCTTTGTGTGCTGTGTGCTCTTAAAAGACCATAAAATAGTGTAAAGCTACTTTACCTTGATTGCAGATCATCATAGATTTGATACTCGACTGTAATAGCAAATCTGTGTAATAAATCAGATGCTTTATAGTGCGCTTTTTATTTAAAAGAGAGATATAATGTTTTCATCAAATATGGCAAAAAAGCATTTTAGCCATTTCTAATGAGGTAGTTTTAATGTTCATTCTCTGTGAATTATTTAGCTCAAGCCATATATGCCATAAATAGCATCCGTTGTTACTTTTGTAGCAGTTAGAGTAGATTAGTTAAGGCACCCAGGAATGTTGAAAAGGCAGATGAGCAGGCATGGCTCTAAATTTAGTCAGAAGAGGATAAAAATCTTGAAATCTGGGTGTGAATTACCAATGTTATTTGTAGTCTGAAGGGGTGCGATTATCTTAAAATTCAGATACGTAGATACATCTCTTTTTTCTTGAAGAATGTGATACTTGGTCCTAAAGCTTCTCTAATTGATTCTCCAGCAGCTCAGGTGCTGTGGGACAACCAGTCCAGTGGAGGGATAGACTCCTTGAAGATGTTCTGAGCTTCTGCTAAATCGTTTCTCATCCTCAGGCTCTAGGACTGGGTTTGAAACTCCTTGTGCCTTCCAGGACCCTGTGGGAAAGGGAGCTGCGGTGGCTCCTTTTCTCCAGCTTCTGTGCGCTCACAGACATACATACGCCACTGGCTTTCCATAGCCTGGACACCGTGGACTCTCTTTCTCAGATGTCAGGTTAAGCATTTAAGGCTGGTTCAGAGATGTCCTCTGTCTTCAAACCTTTCTGTCCCTTAGAACCTTTCTAGTCAACTCCTACCTGTCCTCATCCCTCTGTCGTAATTTCTTGAACTTGACAGTTCCTGCTTGAGTACCAAGAGCAAAAGAAATAAATTTAGTAAAATAAAATATGGCACCTCTCGCTCTGCTAATCCTAGCCATAAGATTTTCATTAATCTTAACTAAAGTCTTGCTTTTATCATATCACTATGCTGTTACAAAACTTCCAGACACATTCTGCTCCTTTACTCTTTTCCTGGAACTCAAGGCCCTATCAAACCTTTTCAAACTTAGCTTCCTTTACTCCCCCAACATGGGTTGCTAATTTGGTGGGTTCCTCTGTTTATTGTCCTCCGTGGCCCACCTAAATTTCTGCTTTCCCCAGAGTCTTTCCTGGTGGACTTGACCTCCCTCCTGTGTTTATGCCTCCCTTTATTTAGCATTCGTCAGAGAAGTCCATATTCGTCAGTATTCTTATTTTTTAATATTAAAAATTCCTTACATCCCTTCAAAGATGATCTCCCCGGCCAACCTTTGATAACAAGAATGACATCATGTGTATTTTTTGTAGGCTCTGTCTGGTGAAGGGCATGCCGGAGACATGCTGTAAATATTTGTGGGTTGATTTCTTGGTCTGATCTCTTTCTCGACTGTCTTTGTCTTTCCTGTGCTCCATTCACCTTCAGCACCAGGTTTGCTCCTGACCTTTAGGGCTCTAGCAGCTTTTCCTGCCAAGCATTTAACCCTCAGAGCCTGGCTCCAATTTCAGCTGCATTAGATGAAGCTTTCTGTTTTGTCGCATGTACCTGGAATCACTGTACTCACGAGGGTACCCCTCGCTCTGCCACACAGTTGGGAGGGACAGACTGCTAACGGAGGTTAAGAGTTAAGCCAAAACAGCTGTAAGGAAAAGTGGAGTGACTTTCTATACCTTTAATATTTGTAGATCTTAGAAGAGTCTTACGGTAACATTTAAAATCTTCAGTACTAACCAGGCAAAGTCATAAAAAATTTGTTTTGGTATTGATTGCCTCATTTTAAAATGTCCCGTGTCTCGTTTCTCATCATCAAATGCTGACCACTTTCTATACCAAGTAAATAAAGAAAACCAGCCCGGTGAATTACTCAGCGTAGTGAGGGTACACAATAACATGGACAGGCAACTCCTACTTTTTTACTGTATTCTCCAACAAACTTTTCTATTAGCAAAATGGGTGTAATTTAATACTTTCTTTTCCTTCCCCTATTCAGCCTATTGTTGGGAGAGCTAAAGCAAATTTTAGGAAATCCTCATTTCCTGGGAGGCCACTGAAAAGATACAACAGCAAAAAGAGCTAGGGGGAAAACGGAAAACGGCATACACAGTATTGTCTCTGCATGGGTGTGTTTGTGCCCTTTATTTTTTCCTTTTCCCCCACCAAATCCAAAATAACAAGAGAAGTTTTGGCTTATCATCCCCGAATCCGTTCCCACCGAGTATATCCTTTTAAGCTTTAGAGCGGGTTGTACCTCCTCCCCACTAATATACATGCTCTTTTGGGCACTTTATTCCAAATAGACCCATGTTGTCTCTACTCGGGAAGTCCGGGAAACTCCTTTCGGAATGTTCTCAGCATCAGTCCTGGAAACCTTTACAGTTTGAGTCCGCCCTCGTCCCCTCACTCATTTGGATCTGTGCAGAGTCAAGATAGGAATTGCTTTGAACTTATGGAACAGCCTGTGGTTGGGGACCTGTTTCTGCAGCTGTCAGCATGGTGTCCAGATAAAAATTCCTGCCTCCCATCTTTGCCACTTACTGTCTGTGCAACTTGACAAGGGCCCAGGCTGCACTCCCTGGTTTCACATCTACAAAATGGGAATAATACCTAACCTATTGCAGAGGTGGTTGGGATTAAAATAATTGACTTAAAATTATGCCAGGCATAAAGTGAAAGCTATAGAGATGTAAGCTATTCTTTTTATTATTCTCCTGCATTAACTCTCTGGGTCATATTGTCTCGTATTGATGCTGAACTGATAGCCAAATACTCAGAAGTCATTTCAGTTCTCTGTCCCTCTTTCTTGCTGATGATTGTCCTCTGCACAGGCACAGAATCTCAAAGGATGTCTGAGTCCCTAGTTGTCCTTCACAGGCAGCTCAGCTATTAAAACAAACAAAACCAGTCATCCCCTAGGCATGCGCAGTATCCTGCCCTTTATCAAACAGAAAATCTCTTTTTTTTTTTTGTTTACATCATAAGTATATACTTTTTCTTATTTTTGTTTTCTATACTCTCCTTGCTTTTTCAGGTTTAATGATGTTCATAAAACCTTTCAGAATTAACATCGACACTGCAAATTACCCCATGGTGCCTTAAATGAATTTACAACTGGAAGGACCAATGTTAAAATAACAGAGCAACCATTGTCGCCATCTGTTGGTGGTGGGTGGATTGGACTTCACTTTCCAGAGCCTGGGCACGGAACTGGGAGTTTTCCAAAGCTGCCAGTTCCCTAGTACAGGAGTGTGTGTGTGTGTGTGTGTGTGTACACATACACAGGTTGTACACATGTGTGTTCCTTGTGTACATGCCCACTGGACAAAGTCTAGGATTGGCACCACTGTGTCTTAACATTCCTATCCGGAACTTGCGGTAATTTTAATATTTCAACTTTGTTTGGGGCGCCTGGGTGGCTCACTGGTTAAGTGTCTGCCTTCAGCTCAGGTCATGATCCCAGGGTCCTGGCATCGAGCCCTGCATCGGGCTCAGTGGGGAGCCTGCTTCTCTCTCTCCCTCTGCCCCTACCTACTCATTCTCTTTCTCTCTCTTACTCACTCTCAAATAAATAAATAAAAATCTTTTAAAAAATATCTCAACTTACTTTTCTGTGTCTTCCAATTACAAGGGTGCATTTCTTTTGTAATTAAGGTAAATTAATAAAAAGAGAGTTTAGAAGGTACTACGTGAAGGGGCCGGAGAAGAAAAAAAATTAAGTTTTATTTACTTAGGACAGACCAAACTTTACTTTGACTTTATAGTTCAGCAGATGAAAGAAATCTCAATGGAAACGGGGCGGAAATGACAAGCTGTGATAAAAACAGAAGAAATTCTGGTAGATTCTAAGCAGAAGGTTTTATCAGCCAGGTTCACTTGGGCCAATAGGTTTAAATATGAGACTTGTTATCCGCTCCCTTTGAAATTCTAATGATTCTGTAGTCACATCTCTTAATTACTCTTTATCCTTTTGCTTCCTCTGGAGTGGATTTTCTGCTTTTAGCAAAGAATATTATTTTCTGGTAGCCAGGGCTACGGTCTGAGCCTCATTACTTTGAAGATAGGGAAAACCCTCAGAATCTTCCTAGTCACATTTTTTTCCTTTAAAATTCTACGGCTTGCTCTCCTCTCTGGTGTTGTCAGAGTGTGAATCCTGTCAGTCAAGAGGCTTTTTTCTCCCAAACCTGTCTCTGTTACTTAATGATGTTTTAAAACAAACTCAACCAAGGGCGAGTGAGTATCTGGTTGATTTATGACGTTTTACTCAAATGTCTGTTACTCTCGGAGGCACGGATGAGCAACAATAGAATCAGACTAAATGGGAACCCTCTTTAACCCCCACCCCCGCACCCCTTGCCCCACATCATTAAATCTTACCGCAGAGGGAACTAGTACGCGGGAAAGGGTGCGTGCTCTGAACCCCGCTGTGCCTTTTCCTGTTCCTTGAGGCACCATTTGATAGACGGCCCAGGCCTGTGTTCTAGCTCCTGTCTCCCGTGATCAGAACTACTTGTTCTGCCCTCCAGTCCCACATACGGTGACCACATCATCACGGAGACGCTACCAGAGCCAGGGCCTGAGCGACTGAACGTGGGGCATCTTCCAGTTCAGTTATTTGAATAAGATACCTCTGGTGCCACAGGAGGTGTTGCTGAGCGGACAGCCCAGGAAAGAAGATAACTCACCAGAAGTAAACCCTTCTGTACCCCTCAGGTAACTCCATGTAGGGAGTTACGGGGAGGCCGGTATGGAATAGCTCCCTAGACAGTACCTTTCTGAGAAGTCTTTTAGGCTTAACTCACAAATCATGGTGAAAACCGCAGTAGAAAGTAAAACTGAATAAATTTCAGAAATCTCTTCTCCCACACACCTCCCCCACATCCCTCTTTCAACCATGAACCACATGTTTATTTCTTATGTTTAACACAAACAAAAGCTTTACTTTGGCTTGAAAAGCAAATCTCCCATACCTTGATAAGAAGAGGTCTCCCAGTTGATTTCCTTCGCGTTCACACCTTCAGTGTATAAAGGAAACATTGTTTCTCGGAATTATTTCATGAATAAATTGCAGTGAGAATTTAAACAAAATTTGTTTAAGCTTTCGGGTTTTAGGAGAGATTTTTGGCTTAAAATCTATATGAGCTTTTACTTTCCCATTTGTAAAAATGGCAATAATAGCACCTACCTCATAAGAATGTTGCAAAGTTAATTAAATAAGATCATGCATACAAAGCCCCTGGCACAGCGCCTAGAACATAAGTAGGAACTGAGTAAATGTAATCCCCTTTTTGGTTTCTTATAAAATCACAATGGATTTGGATGAGGAGATTAGGGATGGTTTCATGGAAGAGATAATGTTTGAACAGGTTCTTCAAGTTCAAACAGGGCTAGAATGGGATAATGATGGGATGAGAGAGACATGTTTAAAGTGATGTTTAAAGTAAATTAAAGCAGCAGATATGGTTGGAAGCGCCAGAAGCTGAAAGCAAGGCAAGAAGTATTGTGTGTTTTTTGCTTGGGTCTAGAGGTAGTGAAGGGGAAGGGTGAATATTAGAAACATGTCAGAGACAACTCAGAAGGGCTCCTGACTGCCTGGACTCAGGATGGTATCTTGAGGACCTCGAGCCTGGTGGGAGATCAGAGTGGGACACTGCTACTGAATGAAAGAAGAGAAGATGGGTTTGGGCTCTTTAAGGATGGGATTTAGAAAATAGTGGGCATGAGGTGACACTGAATGAGATATCAAAGTATCTTAACTTAAAAAAAGATACTTGAGTTGAAAGAGAGACAAAAAACTGACATTGGGGGAATAACAAAAAATTAACTCAGGGGGCACCTGGGTGGCTCATTTGGTTAAGCAGCTGCCTTTCGCTCAGGTCATGATCCTACAGTCCTGGGATTGAGCCCCAATTTGGGCTTCCCGCTCAGCAGGGAATCTGCCTCTCCCTCCCCCCCACCCCAGTCATGTAGCATGCGCTTGCTCTCTTGCTCTCTCGCCCTCTCTCATATAAATAAATAACCTCGTTAAAAAAAAAACAAGACCCAAATCAGGAAGGAGAAACAAGCACCAGAGAACATGCTTTAAATAACACCATAGAATTGGATGGATTTCCTAGGAAAAGGAAGGGTTGAGTTGAGAGTATTTGGCTAAGGAGGGAGGAGAGGAGGTCGAATGGGCGAAGAAGCCTGGAAAGAGCACCCAGAAATGTAGGCTGAGATCTGGGGAGCAAGTTCAGAGCAGGGGAGAAGTGGGGTACTTAGATGTGGTGGCGAGGAGTAATGTCACAGCAGCAGAGAGATCAAAGAGAACAGAAACCCAGAAAAACTGGCGTGGACTGAGTGCCAGTGCTCCCAGGAGACTTTTCTCTTTTCCTACCTCCCACATTTCCCTTTCTCTCCCATGGTTAGTGGGGTGAGCAGGACCAGGAGGGTAGAAGGCCAGCCCCTGACCTTCCCTAAATTTCCTTTCTTCTTCTTGGTTTACAAAAGACTCTGAACTCTGTGACCTCAAGCAGAGTCTCTTAATCTCTGTGACTTTCAATTCCCTTATCCTGAACTGGAGTCATACTAACTCTCTTGGATACTGTTGGAGAGGTTTGAGACTGGAATGCAGTCTAAAAGCATTTCCAGCCAAAACTTTTGCAAAGGAGCGTGCTGATAAATAAATCCAGCATGAAAGTAATCTATAGAGAAATGGTTGCTAAAAAGGTGGTTTTTAAATCACTTATTTTCTCTGGTTTTCAGATTTTTCAAAAATTAGTGCCCTTTTTTGCCAAGCATGGTGACCTGTGTTAATGTTGTAAATACTCAGAAGCTCTACAGGGAATTGAAGGTGTTTGTGCGATATTATGCCTCTTGGATGTAATTGTCATTTGAACCTTAAATTATCTTTACTTTCATGCCTGGTTAGTAATCATTTGATTATGTGATTACACAGAGTGAAAATGAACCAGGGAAAAGAGGTGGTTCAAGCCATTTGTTTCTTCTAGATAAATATATTTCAGCTTGTTCAATGCATAAACCAGAAACCTACAGTATTCAGAAATGCTTTAAAGTGCTACACAGATGCTTCATTTCCTAAGCTTTCAAGACTTTTTAAAGACCTTGGGGTCAATCATGAAAAAGTATTATTAGAGAAAATAAGAAATTTTAAAAGTAATACACAGGAAAGTAAAATTAAACATGTATAAATGAGGGCACAGGTCACAGATCCGTGATGTGAGTTACGTGCATTTCTCAAAGTCCCCACAATTTTTAAGAATTAATTTTCAAAGGTTTTTCCTTAGCTTTTTGAAGACGAGCACAGATGGCTGTGCTTTACCTTGTGGTGTGGCCACTCTGAAAGGGTTCAGGTTGGGACATGGACTTACTAAGCTACACTTCTACTTCATCTTCAGCAGCAGATCATTAAGAGGTTAATATTCTGGGTTTTTTCCTTCTTCCCCCAATATCTATTGTACCTTAAGGAATTCCATCACATTTATACAGACCCTCATCAAATTAATGCTTAATCCCTGGCTCATGGTTTTATATTCTTGATTGTTACTATCATTTCACATATGTATGTGGAGCTATTATTACTGAGTTGAAAGAGGTGTTAATATATTAGTTATATATCTTTATAGACATATAAACATTAATAGTTATCAAGGTGTTAGGTAAATTTTATAGCCTTGCATTTGGCTTTATATTCACGTAGTGTTGCTAGAAGTATCTTCTTAGGGACTTCATTCCCCGCCCCCGCCCCGCCCCCCCATTTTTCTTTTTTTTTTTTGGTCCGAAGAGTGTCAGGTAAGTACCTGATTCCTCAAAGGTCAACATCAAACCGTAATCTGAGGATTCAAATAGGAGGCCTAGCCAGTCCCTTCTTTTAGTTTAGTTTTGAGTTTAAAATTCTCATTGTCTGTCCCCTAAGTATAGGACATTTTGTCCTTTAAATTTTGCAGGTGCTTGAAAAGGATGTATGCTCTCTGGACTTTGCCATTCCTAAGGGTTCCTTGATTTTAACTTCTCCTGTTCTTTTTTTTTTTTCTTTTTATCTTTCAGATATGGGAAGATAGTCTCCACGAAGGCAATTTTGGATAAGACAACAAACAAATGCAAAGGTATATTCCCTTGGATGATAATTTACTACATCCTAGCTCTAGGAAACTGACGGCATTGTCAACCTGATCTTTGGTTTCAAAATTACTACCTCCATTTTATTAAAAACCGAGTCTTCTGTGTCCCCCAGTTCCGGTCTTGCATGGTGTCAGCATATTCCTTTACATTTGTCCCTGGCTGAGGTTTGGCTGGAAACCCTACAGCGCTACACTTTGCCAGAGTCGCAGATCTGACTCCAGTGGAGCTAACAGGCAGGATACTGGTTGGCATTTAGCCCCTACTTTAAAAGGGAAGTAGAGTTAGAAAATAGCTTTTCTTTCCTGAGCCTGAGGAGATTAGAGCTGCTTACTGAAGACCATTGGACTGTACTAAAGAACTGAAAAGATTACATATTGTGCAAATTGGCTCTATTAATTAGAATAGAGTAGTTTTAAGCAGTACTTAATTACATGTTTCAATACTCCCAATTGTTCTGTGCTGAATGCCTGTTGACAATATTGGCAGCGGGGGAGGAGAGAACCATTTTCACTGACCAAATTGTAATAGGGAGGGGAGGTCATACGCCCCTTTGAAATATGCTGCTGCATTAATTTGATGCACTGACCTTCAGTTTTCCATGTAATTAGGATGAGCTCATCCAGCTCCGTGAGCTGGAAGAGGAGGCGTCTACAGTAGGCAGCGCTGATGCCCGGTGCTTCTGACTTTTAATGATCCAGCATCTTAACAATGGGCATGTGATTTCGAGGAAAGGGGAAGAATAGAGTCAGCTGACTTTGAGTCCGACCACTGACCCCATGAATTGAAATAAGGTTGACAGGAATAGGCAGAGAAGGCAAATCTCCTCATTAATTAGACCCCAGTTTTTTTAAGGAGTGGCGATAGCTTTGACTTAGCGCTGTCTGAGAAAGTCAAAGAATGGAAATGAACCGTATGGGAAGCCTCGTAGAAGCCAGCCATTTCCTTTAATCTAGACTTGAAGTGGTTCATTGTATTTGTGCCTTCTTCAAAGTCCCTGCATTTAAAGGAGCTTTTGTGGCCAATATCTAAGCCCCTGTTTAAGCCACATGGCACATGAAGACAGTTTTGCCTAGGGACAGTGAATAAAGCAGTGCTTTATGTAGAGAGGTTCTCAATAAATATTTTAAATGAATTAAACTAGAGAGTCAAATTGTAGACTGAAATGTTTCTATTTAGTTGCCAAGGTTAGTGTTATTTCACGTACTTGTAAACGATTTGAGAAAACAGGGACGTGGGGAAAAAAAACCTTCAGTTTTATAAAGAAAAGTGGACTCTTGCAAGCATAAAACAGGAAGCTGATCTCAAACATTTGTTTCAAACTGAGAGAGAAAATCACAGTAGGCAAATGGTTTTATGGCTTGACCCTACCTTTCCTCCCACCCCGCCCCCAGCAGAGAAGAATCTTACATGGCAGATCAATGTGTTAAAAATTAGCACAGCTGCCCAGTTAAGTGAGGGAAGGACTCAGAGGACTCCCCGGCTGAATTCTTCCCACTCCCCTGCACTGAACACGCCTACCTGTATGTAGTACACTTTTCTCCAATGAGAGTTTGTTCCTTAGAAACCAAAATTCCATAAAATGCTCAGCACAATATAGAAAAGGTGTAAGTAAAATATACTCATGTGAAATCGGACATTTTATGATACGAAGCCTTCACAGTTGGAAGGTATTCCAAGAAAAGTGGAGAAATTTGTGGGGCTTTTAAAATAAAGGAAAGAATAATTCAGAACTGATTGTCCAAACAGCACGTCTCCTGGAGACCTTCTCTTAAAGTGAGTCTCAGGAGATAGTGCCTTCCGTGAGGGCAATGGTAGGAACCTTTTAGGGCTCTTTGTAACACACAGGCTCTCAGGAATAGACATGTCAGCACATGCGGTGGGTGGGTGAGTGAGTGAAGGGACCAAGGGAGCAGAATGGGTTTATAAAATCCTAGAAGTAGAATGAGAGAGCGCCCGGGAAAAAAAAGTTATTTTAGGACAAATGAGAAGAAATAACACAGTATACCTCATAAAAAAGACAGCATGGTAGCCATTGATAACATGAGAAGGCAGGTAAGTGAATGGATGAATAGGTGTATAAATATAGATAATGCATAAGGGATTACAGAGTATTCACATAACTAGAAAATTCACATGTTATATACTAATTTTTTGAGGTTGACCATATCAAAGAATTTTATACCTGAAAGTTAGAGACCTTAGAGGTCACAGAACTTTTTTTTTGGTCACAAAGCATATTTTGGAGTCTCTATCCAAGAAAGAAAATTACACTGAAGGAAACATTGCTCAGAATAACATGTACCTTAGCTATTAAATTTGAAACTTTTTGAGTCAGTTGTTCTTCTGCATTTCAATTTTTGTCAGGTTTTACCCAACTAAATAAAGGTGTTTAAACACTTTCCAACACCAGTATAAATGGCAATTCCAAGCCAAAAAAAAATTTACAGAGTATCAGTTGTGGCACTGATTGAATAATTTTATTAATGCTTACAGAGTTACATATAAAACTAGAACACATGCACACAAATGTCCCCCCCCCCCACACACACACACACAAAGTTATAAAAATGGGTGGGAATAAATCTGACTACGGGGAAGAGAGGGGTAAGAGCAGGAATTCTCAGCTTACTACAAAAATGGCCTGAGTTTGCTAATGGGCAAAACAAAAATAAAAAAACGTATCTATTCCCGTGGCTTAGTGACTATAATGTGGAGGAAAATTCAAGAAGCAGGAGTACCATAACTATTCCTGGTCCTGAGACCCAAGGAGAGTCTTTCTAGGGTTCTAGTGAGAGGCTGCTGTGTTATTTAGCAAATCCCACCTTTAGAAGTATCTTTATACCCATTTATGCAATGAAACCCACAGAACCTCTAACTCAAGTTGATACAGTCTTATATTTACTTGAAAGTAATGCAGCAGACAAAATGACAGAGCACACGGTTGCATGCCTACCCATTAGATTTGTTTACAGCAAAAATATTTATTGAAAATATTTACTGAAATATTTGTGCTTTGAGAAGGCCAGAAAAGAATATAAACAACTAAAATGCAACCATTATAGATTTCTCCTAATAAAATAACAGGTAAAATGATACTAATCGTACTTGACTGATAATAAGTTCAACCCCAGTTACATCAAAGTTGAGATCTTTCTGTGTCTTGTGATATACAGTCAACAAGAAGATTGTGTTCGGGGGTGGGGTGGGGGGGTGACCTCACTCAAATATCCATCAGCGGGAGTGACGACTTTCATTGAAGCTGGATCTTCGTTTACAGCCTGCTCAAGTTGTATGTGGGTGATAAATAGGTGCGAGGGTGACAGTGTGTGTGTGTCCCCACAGAGGATTGCGTATTAGCATGGACTTACGGGTTTCTAAAAACGCTCTAACGGTGTTGACTCTAATTGCTGATGTGGCTGTTGAGTGCCATTCTCTGTTTTTACCTGAGCCAGCTCTTCTTTTTCTTTCCAACCTGGCTGTTTCTCTACTGTCAAAATCAAATCGGGCTTTATTTCCGTCCAATTCCAAGTAATAGAAGGAAGCTACTGCTTATTTCAGCTTTAACGCATCTCTGCTGAAACCTCTATTTCTATAATTGATGGTTTACTCTGTTTCATTACAACCCGTTTAGTTACCAGACAGTAGCTTTGGGTACTAATATTGCCAACTGACCTTTGAACCCTTGCCAAGCTCTGTGTTTGGCCTTGTTGATAGGTATGTTTGTCCGTTTGAATGGACACTAGTACTTTTCGTGGAAGATACTCTATCTTTACCCTGTCAAGAAATCAGTGATAGGACTGGCCCTTCCCTGCAGCCTCCAAACAGTGCTTTTGTTTTTCAAAATATTCTTACTCATTTAAAGTTTATTTCATAGTAACAGGCTTGTGTTCCAATAAAATCTGTCAGTATTTTTGTCTGCTACCCTGATCTTTTAAACAGTGTGTTAAGTATGATTTAACCTTTTCTCAATAACTTAAGAGTGATCACAACAAAAAATGACCAGTGGCTCACTGGATTGGGTAAAATTCATGGGGCTGTTGCTTTTAGACTGCTTAAGTCCTCTTCGTTTTATAGTTTTCCTCTTTCATGGCTTGTTGCTAGTTTTTGCTGCTAGGTACCATCCATATGCTCATTTTGTAGCTGCCCTGCCCTTACCCTGACACCCTGTACCCCTGCTTCTGATTTAGTGTGGCTGGGGATTACCTGACCAGCTTGTTAAAAATATTTATAAAGCTATGAATAAATAAGCTTTGAACCAGAGCCTCTTTTAGAAGGTTATTTGTTTGTTTGTATTGTGTTTTGTTTTTAGCCATTAGGGCATGAATTGCTGAAACAGCTTTTTTGGCTATCTTGGAGGCATTTTTACTCCTTTCTCTATATGAAGGGGAATCATGAGGTATATTTTAAGTAAATAAGTAATCATTTTTAATCACATACTAAACTTTCAATTATTTTATGTTTGGGGTATTTCATGGTTATACTTCTTTGAAAAATAAATTTAGTCTGTGGGATAAACATTTTTTTTTTCCTGTTACTTGTTAAGTTCCATAAAAATGCTATTTCTCTGAAGTTGATTTTTTCTTTTTTTAACTTTGGTTGGTTAACTTAGATGTCATTTGCTTCAGTAAGCAGGACACCTGAAGAAAGGGGAAAACTGGAGGTTTGGGAGTTTTGTTTTGGTTGGTTTGTTTTTGACTTGGAAGGAAATCTGCCTAGCTCATGAGAGCCAGGGACAGACAGCCTGCAAAGGAGACAGCCTGACAGCTGGTAATGCCAGTGGCGTGTCAGGATGTCAGGGGTTCCGTTTCTGCTGCCCCCACATCGGGAACCAGAGAGTCCTTCTTTTGCTCTTTTCATTGTCACAAAATAATGGCTTAATAAGCAAGTATGTTTTGTGTTTCAGGTTATGGTTTTGTCGACTTTGACAGTCCTGCAGCAGCCCAGAAAGCTGTGTCTGCCCTGAAGGCTAGTGGGGTTCAAGCTCAAATGGCAAAGGTGAGTCGAGATCCAGTAGTCACCTACTTCTCTGGGCCCTAGCTTTGGTCCTGAAGCCTGGCACAGTGCTCCGCCCGCTGGCGTTGGCATTTTCCCTGCGTCCCTGCTAACCTTGTGTGCTTTTGGACGCCTGTCCTGGCCTCCACATCCTCAGTCGTAGTTTAGGGCAGAGGAATTTACAGAAGCCATTTCGAATCGGTACAGGAAGTCAGACATGTTTAGACACTGGTTATTATGGGATATGAATTTACCCTTTAGTAGTTCTATAATGGCTTTCTTCAAGGCTTGTTTCTGATGAACTTTTGGGATTCTGGCAGAGGAATGTTGTTGAGGTTGGGTTTATGCCCTTTGTATTCTTATTGCCCAAATGTAAACTTGGGTTATGTCACACCTAGTACCCATAGTGCACTTCTAAAGAGACTCATATAATTCTGTGCAATTTTTTTTTCCATTTGTGGGCCTTGAATTGCTATGGAAAATATTTTTAAGCCTGAAACTCGGCAGTTTGATATTTTGTGTATTCTTTTCAAAAGATCAATAGTTTCATATTCTCTGTCTTCTTGAAGCACAGAGGAAAGTAATTTCATTACTTCTGCGGCTTCTGAATCGTAGCATGTGATCATTGCCTCAGGAGCATTCACATTTCCATAAGGAAGGAGAATTTATGGCAGTTCAAGGGCTCTGGCGAAGAGGTAGGTTACCTGCTACCTGCTCAGACCTTGAGTCTGCTGAAGGATGCGTGTGTAGCTACCACACCAGAGATTTACCTTGACTCGAAGAATCAACACAAATAACAATTTTAGGAATTAGTTAAAGGGATCACCTTTCTCAAAGTAGTCTTTGACTTTAATTGTTTTTAAAGCTTTGAATTAAGTTGGACATATTTTAGATTTTCTTGAGCTCCAGAGTAAGAAGTTAAAACAAATAGAAACTATGTAAATATTAAGCACCATGATTTTCTGATTATCTGTCCATAATATAGAGTAATTCCCTGTGGCATTGTTAGAAGACCGTGATTATGAGAGTTTTAAATATATTTAATTGTAACTGTGCAGTACTGGTGTTGCATAAAGATTTGCAGCGTGTTTAACCTGCCTCTGTAAACAGTGGGTCCCCATCCATTTTATAAGCAGGACTTTCAAGGCATAATCAGAAAACAGCCCTATTTACCCCTTACTTTGTCCATTTCCTCTGTTCTCTGAAGTTCCTGCTTCTTCCTCTCATGGATGAAATCCAGGGTGGGTCCCATGACTTTTCTGGCCACTCTCATTATCTTAAAAAGTCCCTTCTCTTCCTGTCTTTCTGATTAATTTTTTTTCCTAATAGAATCCTTCTTAATTTTTCGTATCCAAACTTCACAGAATGTAATTCTCTTTCAACACATGTTTAGCTATTTCTATATGTATTCATCCCAACCTAAATACAGGATTTTAAACAAGATGTTGTATAGGGAATCTCAAGTTACATTCTAAATAAATTTTTAAAATGTCAGAATCACATGTAGAGGTTTTGAAAACTGCTGAGAGTCAGCAGAAGAGATATGTGTCTTGGATGTCACTGGTGCTGGAAGAAATCAGCTTACACAGCAGTTATCTGCTGGCAACCGTATTGATTACTTGGTGATCAGGAAGCCATGTTTTCAAGGTTTAGATCCCAGTATAACAAGTCACGTTTTAGGAAATTGTAGAAAAATAGGAAAAGAAGGATTTAATTACATTTTAGGAAATTGGGGGTGGTGATTCATGTGTAATTACATTATAGTGTTTTTGTATTTGAAATAAGGTAGAATAGGATCCGAGTTAACATTTGGATGCTGGATGTCTCATTTTTAAGAACACATCACTGATGTTACATGTGTGATGCCTGTAATTTAAATGTCCAGGCTTGATAGGTTTATCTTTAGGGTGAGGGGTAGAGGGAGTTAGAGAATCTCAAGCATACTCCCTGCTGAATGCGAAGCCCAGTGTGGGGCTCCATCCCAGGACCCAGAGATCATGACCTGAGCTGCAATCGAGAGTCAACCGATTTAACTGACTGAGCCACCCAGACACCTGTGTTTTTGCTAAAGTTTTGAGTATCATGTTGAAGCTTCCCCTTTCTTCCAGCTCAGGTCTGCTGTCCGTCATAATGAGCCTGTAGGGGGAGGGGAGCTTCATTGGTTTTTCCTACTCTCAGTGAATTTCTTTAGGTCGCTGTAGAACAACTGAGTTTCCCGGGTGTGATTTCTTTTTTATTATATCATTAAAGTTACAAGAGCTATTTTAAATGCTAGAGGGTCCATTGTTCTATACCATGACACCGTGGATTTGAGGCTCTGAAATTGACTTAACCTTCTCATACTATCCAGGTAAAGGAGTAGCCTGGCCCGCACTTTCCATGGAAACAGTTTTTAATTATCTTTTTTTTTTTAAGACCTTATTTATCCATTTGACAGAGATCACAAGCAGACAGAGAGGCAGGCAGAGAGAGAGGTAGGGAAGCAAGCTCCCTGCTGAGCAGAGAGCCTGATGCGGGGCTCGACCCCAGGACCCCGGGATCATGACCCGAGCCGAAGGCAGAGGCCTCAACCCACGGAGCCACCCAAGTGCCCCTGTGGAGACAGTTTTTTAAAAGAAATTCAGGTCTGGCCCCCATGTTGAGTGATAAGGGATCCATTGCTATCCACCTTTTTGCTTAGCGAATTAGCCAGGATACTGCATACAGGTCTGAACATTCACACTGCCACACATTAAAGGCCTGCTTTCTTGTGAATTGGAAAAAAAATGAAGGGGTAGTCTACTAAGGAAGTCAGCAGGGTGGTGGGGTGGATTGGGGTTTGGGTGAAGGAGAATATAATATTGTGTGACATATTGGCTGTCATGGGTTGAAAAAGGATCCACAGATACTCAACACTAAACTGAGAACTTGCAAGTGTTCTCACTTGCATTCAGCAACAGTGATTGTTTCTTATTTATGTTTTCACTGTCAGTACCTTTCTTGGTATCTGGCATAGGGTAGATACTAAATCTTTATTTTGTGAATGACCAGAGAAGCCCAACTCAGCGAGAGAAAAACTTTCTTCCCAGCTTGAGCAGATACTGAGAATTAAGAATGGGATGTTTAGAAATTATATTTATTGAGCTCTGTCCATAGAATACCCTGAAGATACTTACCAAAAGGTTTTCCTTTCAAAGGCTCAAGGCCATGCCTCTTGATGTTAACTTGGCCTCGTTTCACATGTGTTTGTTTTTAGAGCAGAAGACTCAGAATCTATAAAAAGAGCAAAACTCAGATATTAAGCTAAAAGGACTTAAAACACAAATCAACATTGGTAATACCTGTTAATAGAATGACTTCTATAGGCCTTTCAGCAGTGCCTCTTAAGGCCTGCTGGGAGTCAGTGGATCGTCGTATGCTATTTGCTTGGTGGTAAGCCCACACATTTCTTTCGGGTAAATAGGCAGTCAGACGAGCAGGACTTTAATCCCCCTTCCACACAGAGTCTGCCGCGATTTAGGCCGTTTGCATTCACATGCCTGGAAGCAGCTATCGGCTGCGTGGTGAACCTATTCAGTACAAGAGAAAACAGATGTCTGGTCTTCCTGCCAAGTCCCTTTCTTGCATTTTAGGAACCATTCCACATGCACAGGGAGGTTTTTGTTAATTTCTTTCAGATGATGACTGAGTGCTTTACACCACGCGGGACCTCTGAGCCCTGCTTTTCTACTCAGGCGAACGTTAGTGGCCATTTATCCCTCTCACGGCCAATGTGGGAGCTAGTTTTCTACTTGTTAGAGAAGCCATTGAAACTTTTCCATGCCTAAGGATGGATATAAAGAGGGCTGTTGGCCCCATTTTATGTTTGGCCACCCATAATTTACAGAATAATTGTTTTTTGAGACATAACATTGTGTGTAATAAAACAGAGTTATGGTTGTCACTGATTTTAAAGAAATTAAATTACCCTCATTCAAGAACCACCCCCCACTTACTACAACTATTATATAATCCATTCTCTATGAATGTATGGCAATTAGACGGCACGGACACTTTGGGGATGAGATATTTTTGTGGCCAGGTGCTGCCAGCTTAGAGTTTCTTCTCCTTTCTTTCTTCTTTCTTTTTTAATTATTACAACTTTGTGGTCGATGTTTGCAGGATAAGTTGACCATTTGATAAGAAGAATAAATAACATTCACTTTAAAGGTCATCCCAAGTGAAAAACCCTCATTGACAGAGTTGTTGCTGTTGAAAAAAAAAAATGCATGAAAGCCACAGGAAATATTTACTCGTGTTTAGTCCACTTTGGCTCACTATCAAAGAATGGGTTAAGATCTCTATTTCTTTCTGGATTCTGATTTTAGTACTTATTTTTTTCTTCATCAGTAAACTTTCAAGCTAAATCAGGACTTTAAAGAATAACATTTAATTAATATTTTAATTATACAAGCAACTAAAACACAGATTTAAAAAGTAGTTTGTCCCTACGTTGTTAACCCTTGTAAAAATACTTCACATATGACAAATTCCCTCTGAATGTTCTTGAATATTAGTCATTTAATGGTTATAGTTGTAACTTAAAAAGAAAACCCCACAATATTTATGGTATATGTTTCTTCTGTGACATTTTTTATGCCGTATCTTTGTCCAAGGAGGGTTTTAACACTTTTTAATTAGGGGGTTCCCAGCTTTATTCTGAATGTGACTAAGCATGATTCAGATATTTTTCTCATAAGATAGGATTGATGATATCATTTCCTTGCTTCCATGCCTCTGAAAGCTCCCCTCATGCGCCAGGCTGTGGCTGGCTTTCTAACTACAATCGGTGGACAACAGTTCTTCCTCCTGCCCCCTCCCCCCACCCACCAGAATGAAATCATGAAATCACAGGATATGCCTGGCTTCTCTCCTTCAAGTTATCAGTATTACTTGGAAATCTGTGGTCAGAAACATCACTTCCATATTAAAACAAACCTAAATAGGGAGTAGATTGCAAAATTTACATGATTTTTTTTTTCTTTTTGAGATAAAGCACAAGACTTCCCCAAAAAACTGCACTCTGTCAAGCTACTTTGGCCTTTGCCTGCCAACTCCTCAGTATTCATGGTCCTACTTGCTGTTAGCAAGGCTTCAGTGGAAAAGTTTAGCAGCAGGGACTGACAAAATAGAATCCAACTCCTTAGATACCCTTTCACAATCTGGTTTCAGCCTCATGACTCCTGTTTGGTTGGTTGGTTGGTTGGTTTTTTGGTTTTTTTTTTTTTTTAGGTTTTAAAAATTTATTTTTTGAAAGTTAACATGTGCATAAAAGGGAATTGAAAAACACAAGAAGCAAAGAACAAAGTCATCCCTAATCACAAGCAGTTTACAGTTTGATTTCTGTTTGTTTCTAAAGTCTGAACTCCATGCCATGCCCTCAGAAAACTCTTCCCTGCCCTTCCCAAAACAAGCTCCCCCATCTCTCCTCCCATTGTGACTTGTACCCTCCTCTGTCCTAAGCGCTTACCTCATGTGTTTCTATCTCCCCTACTTAACTAAGCAGCTGCAGGATGGACTGGAGTCAAGGTGATTTTATGCGAGTCTGGGATGTGTGAGATGCCCTGTAAATCTCATTTGACTGTATGAGGCCACAGGGCTCCTCCACGCCCCACCCTTAGAGGGAAAGGATTCCATGTGTACTGGCCAGCCAAGGACCAGACTTCCACAGGAACAGATAGAGTCTTCTGTACTATAGGAAATCTTTGGGGACTTGGTAGGGTAGAGCTGACATGAGATGACTAATCAAGGAGCTGTGCCATTAATCAGGCTGATTTGGTAGAGGTAGTGAGTGAAATGGAGATAAGGAGAGATTTTACGTCTCACCCTACCTCAGAAGCACTTGAAAACTTTAATACCTCAGACCATTTTGCTTTTCTTTATATTTTCAAACACGTTATCTGTTACTGTTTTGCATTTTTTCCAATTTTTATACATTAAAGGTATAAAGATAGATTTTGTTCAGCATAAGGTAATCAGCTATTCCACACTGAACAGATCTCATTTTAGCTAAAAGCAAAGATACTTACCATTTTGTTTAGTCTGTGAAGGGTTAATGAGATTAAGCATTCGGCTTACTGTTGAACATTTGAAAAATTCTTTTCTTGCCCCCCCCCCCCCCCGCCCCCCCCCAGGACACCTGGGCCTGAGCCTCTGCTGCACCCCTTTGGGATTGGCCTGGTGATGTGCTGCCGCCCTCTGTCAGAAGTCAGAAGCGGGAGGTCAGAGGGATAGTACTTTTTGCCCATAGTTTGGGTTTGATATCTCGAATGGCTTGGAAATACCAAGGCATTTGTCATTTCCTAGGATACCAGGCTGTTATTTTAAATCTTACCAGGTAAGTATAGTATGAAAGGTCAATATGCACTTTTACTTGCAGATTATATAAAAGGACAGATTTCATTTCAGGTTTAATTAACAACAGGATAAATTTGAAAGTAGAGACTTTGTACAATTCAAATACGCATATGCCTCTCATATATTTTTAAAGTACTATGCATTTTGAAAATCTAAAATATAATGAGTGTGCTGTTCTGTTGCCTAATGCTGAAACCTCAATTAATGACTTCACTAATAGTGCTTATTAAAGAAAAATCATAAGCCTGTGTAGCTCAATTTGTAAAGTATAGATGGTTAATAAGATCAAAGGAAAGCCTGATTTAAGACTATTCTAATCTTCACAATTCAGAAGTGAATTTTGACTTGGTCAGAAAATATATTGCTTATAAGCTTATATTGTCATATAAGCTTTTTCTCTGATGCTTTAACACTGTACTCTCAGTAAATGTGCATAGCAGTTACTGGTTCTCGGAGAATTCAGTTGCATATCTTTGGTTTCAGCTGATTCTGTCTCACCAAAGGAAAGGTGACTGGGGAGTGATCTAATTAATTATTGCTTCTGGAACTTTTATATGCATATGACTTACCTGGAAATCTGATTAAAATGCAACTTCTGACTGGGTCAGTTGGTCTGGCACTGCTGGCCCTGGATTATTCTTTGAGTAGCAAGGATTTACCACCCTACCCCACCTACTCCTGAGTTCTTCTGTTGATTCTAAAGTTTGCTCTGCCTAGAGTTTATCATTTTATATGGCTTTGAGTTTACTTGTTTTTGTTCATTCCGGGGCTCTCCTCTCCACATGGGTGATCAGAACTCTGCAGTGAGTAGTAAGGACCTGCCATGGAGCAGAGGGGAACTGGGACAGAGCCCCGCTGGACTTGAGATGACTTGGTCCAGAATCCGTTGTGTCTCTCTGGATTGAACTATTGACAGTAATAGCCTTCTGTGCAATCGTGTGCCTGAAATGGACTCCTAAAAATAGTCGCAGAGGAGAGGTTGGTTATTTTGGGAGCGCTGCAAACAGCTGAGAGTGTGGCTTCATGAGGGCACTCTCCAGCTCCTCGGCACGGGCCAGCAGTGGCACTTCCAAATTGGCTGAGAAGGGCTTGGCAGAATCCTGCCCGACCTGCACAGATTGCCCAAGCTTCGGACGCTGTTTTCAAGTGTACAAGGTGACTTGGGTGTTCTGTAGCTCCCATGCTCGCTCTAGGTAGCACTCTAAAGGGACCTGAGCAAAGAGAGTGGCTCAGAGTAGGTGTGTTAACAACCCTATTTCAACTTAGTTGGAAATTAATGGCGAATTCTCTGTTCTGTTTTAGCAACAGGAACAAGATCCTACAAACCTATATATTTCTAATCTGCCACTGTCCATGGATGAGCAAGAACTTGAAAATATGCTCAAACCATTTGGACAAGTTATTTCTACAAGGATACTACGGGATTCCAGTGGTACAAGTCGAGGTGTTGGCTTTGCTAGGTAAGCACGCTGCTTTAGCTTTACTATGGCAATGACGAGAGCTTAGCCAAGTTTCCTGCAAAATTAAAGTTGAGTGAGAAGAGAGAATTTAAGCCAGGGTTATGGGAACCAGGTGCACCATGAATTTAAATGTGTAAATATTGGTTTGTGTATTTTTTCTCCAGATTTTTTGGAAGTTCATTAGGCTTCTTGAACCTGAATACACTAAATATTTGGTGACTCAGGACAAGGAAATATCACATGAGCAATAGTTTTGAAAATATGTTTCCTTAATGTTTTGATGAATTAAATTAGGATGCCTGTAACTTTTAAAAAATAACCATCACAGGCTCCTGAATTTCATAAATAAATCAGTATGGCTTTTCTCATTTGATGGAAATTTGATTCATCATAAAGTCAGTGAGTTAGATTATATCAAACATTCAGAAAGTAAGACAGTGATAGGACACCTCTCTAACCACCAAGCGCTACACCAGTTGTAACATTTTATAATTAGCTTCAGATTTTTTTTCTTTGTTAAGAAGCAAAATGTGACAGATCTATCTAGAGTGTCCTCAGTTCTTCCAACTTAATTTTATCCCTTCCTCTCTGGAAAGGATACTTCAATATAATGGTTAATTTTGTTTCTAAAAGAAAAATCTCAAACACAAAGTGCTTTGCGTTTTGACATAGTTCTAATCTATAAGCCCATATATAAAAACTGACTTTCCATTATTCAGGGACCTGTTCAGACTGTGCAGGAACAGATAATGTCTATATGTTGACTTTGATTTTGGAAGAAAAATTGCTGGTATTTTACTTTCATATACAACATCCGATATGATGACAGTCACATCTCCCAGAGACCTGGGAAATCAACAAAGAAGGCAGCTTTTTTCACTATTTTACGCATAAGAAAGTCAAGTCAAAGAAGAGATGTTTCCGTTGTCAACCAGACTGCCAAGTAATGAAGCAAAGTCTAGTACTTGGGTTCTTCTGGCTTTTAGTTGATCGCTCTTTCTTGTTAGCCCAGATAATTTTAAGATAAAACTAAAATTTCTACAGGCGGACAGTCACCACAACTTGCATTTCCAGTGTACACTTAATTGTTTAAAAGGATCCAGGGAAACAATGAATGCTCAGCACCCGCTAAAAATCATCGCCTCTGTGGGTGTTCTGAAGCAGATCAAGTAGTTTCAGTTTTGTATCCAAAGATGGAACCCAATTATATTCTGTTGCTTTTTAAAACTATTACTACCCATTAAAACCAAGATGTAACTCTCCGGGTCGTCCAGGAGTGAGGTGCATTTTGAATAGATTATTCAGTGTTTCTTCCATTAAAAAAAAAATAAAAACAAGTCGAAATAATGTAATTCCCTTGAAATGTTTCTCAAGGGTTTTTAGCCACCTGCAGGTGTAGAATAAATTGTAAAGTTAGGCTCAATCCTTTAATTACTCCTCTGAAGCCAAGAAGACAAAGAGAGTACATAGCCAACTTCACTAATTCAACTTTATACCTAGAGCTAATGTAAAAACCATATAAGGAGTATCCTGAGATTCTCATTCGTTCTTACCAAGACTTCTGAATCTGTCACTTTGTGAATGTGTGAAAGGAAAGGCCATCTTCAGAATATTCTGGCAACAGTAAGTCCACTTGTATTTTGAACTGGCAGTTCTGTTTCAGTTCCGTATCACGACCAGCAGAGCTATCGCATATGCATCGCCAATTCTCCAACAAGGAGAAAAAAGTGACACATTTGATATGCTTGATATTAAACACTCTGGATATGATTTACTTATTTTATGATTCAGAAGGTACTCTGTGGATATCAGTTATCATTTCATTATAGAAGTACACATAAAACAGAGCAAAGATAGGATAAGCCCACTTTTTCTGATTCACATTTTTGCTAGGTTTCATTTGTCTCCCGTAGCCTATAAGAATGTATTCACGTGCACAAAAAAAATCTGAAATTAAGAGATCTCTAAATATGTGTTTTATTTTGATGGATGAATAGGATGGAATCAACAGAGAAGTGTGAAGCCGTTATTGGTCATTTTAATGGAAAATTCATTAAGACACCACCTGGAGTTTCTGGTATGTTGTTTGTCTAAAATTTTATCAGTAATCTTTTATGTAATATATCTATAATTTTAGCATTTGTGATGTATCAAGAGCCAAAAACCCCTCATCTAGCTCTTAAAAATTTATTTCTTTGGTTCTACAAATAAGACTTGAAGATGCACTTCTCCCAGACATCGAGTGTTTAAATATGAATGGGAGCCATGCCAGTGAGAGGGAGGGTGTGTCCTCTCAGGCACTCGGAAGCCCTTCCTTCTCTGATGCAGGGGCCCATCTCCAGACCTGCTTCTCCTACCACCCACCAGCCTCAATAAATCTGGCCTGCAGTCTTGTCCCTTGAGGGCCATGCTCTTCTCCACCCCAGCTCCTGCCTTTCTTTTTTTTTTTTAGATTTTATTTATTTATTTGATAGATCAGAAGTAGGCAGAGATGCAGGCAGAGAGAGAGGAGGAAGCAGGCTCCCTGCTGCCAGAGCTCTGGATGCGGGCCTCGATCCCAGGACCCTGAGACCATGACGCAAGCCTAAAGCAGAGGCCCTAACCCACTGAGCCACCCAGGCGCCCCCTATCTCCTGCCTTTCTTGTGGAAGATCTCAGCATGTGTTACCCTGCACCCCTTACAGAACCTGAACCTCAGTCCCTACGGCCCTTCTGTCCACCCCATGGTAACGACTTCCTCCCGTGGCCCGGCCTTGTGTTCTCATGCCCAAGAACACCACACCTCAGGAGCTTTACATTCCCAGATCACACTGGCTCCCACTAAACCTAATCCGAAATTCAAAGGGGGTACTTCTTTACTTTTTATCCCCACCAAATCTGGTCTCCATTTTAGCAGTATCCTCACTTGTCTTATAACCCAACCCTTGGTCACACCTGCCTCACAGAATGCTAAGCCTGGATTAATTCTGCAGCAGGCCACCTTCTCAGCTCCTCTTACATCCAGGCTGTAAATGTTTCCAGGTTGACCAGACCCAGCATCACTGGTCCTCACTCAGCTTTCTCAGCCGTCCCTGGCTGCAGGCTTCCCTCCCAGCCTGCTCGCTTTACCCTTAACCCCCTCTCAACTCTAAGCAAATGACTTCACTTCTCACTTGATGAATAAAATTGAGATCACCAGGCGGAAACACCATCAATTTCCTGTTTCCTCCCAATAAGGAGAGAGACCAACCCAACCCCATCCTTGCCTCCCCCCTTCCCTAAAGTCTCAAGGGCAGGGGGTCTCAAGCTGTGGTCTTGATCGCATACCCTCAGGACCTTGCTCTGCCAGGTATCCCCTCCCTCTCCTACAATTTCAGATGTATTTTGCTTTTATTATTTTTTTTCCCCCAGCAAAGCTGAAAACCTTTATTTTCAACAATAATGGATCTCTGCCATGACTAATTGGTAGACAAATGCAAGAAAATGCACAAATAAACAATACCAGGAACAAAAATTTTGACTGTGACTACAATAGACATTTTTTTTTAAGTCACAGAACACAGTGAACAAAACTATGAACTACTTTATGCCAGTACATTTTAAATTTCATTTACTAGAAAAATCGACCCATTTGTGTTTGAGATCATTCAGGTCTCTTTGATCTTGAATCTAAAACTAAAACCCTGTGTTCCTCTCTAGCCCCTTCTCACATAACCCTTTTAAAAGCGTTGTCCCCATTTCTGTCTTCCGTTTACACCTCACCCTCCCCTGTGTGACTTCTCCTCGTTGTGTCTCGCATGGTAAACTGTATTAGTCTGCTGAGCTGTGTGACAAAGTATCAAACTGGGGGGCTTACACCATGGAAATACCGTTGTCTCAGTTCTGGACACTCGAAGTCCAAGATTATGGTGTTGGCAGGATGGAGAGAGACTGTTCCAGGGCTCCCTCCATCCTTGGCTTGTAGACGAGCATCGTCTCCCTGTGTTTCTTCACACCATCTTCCCTCTGCACATGTCCGTCTCCATGTCCATCTTTCCCTTTTTTTTTACAAGGACACCCATCATTTGATCAGGACCCACACTAATGACCTCTTTTTAACTTTAAAAGACCCTATTTGTAAATAAGGTCCTCTTCTGTCATTATGAGTTACTGAGGGTTAGGATCTCAGCTGTTTGGGGGAGGGCTGGGGGTAGTAGGGACACAATTCAACTAACACTTACCTCCTGGCTATCGCAATTCGGAGGCTTCCCTCTCTTTCAGATACTGTCTGTCTGGTGTACTCGATACTGCCGGTCCCTTACCCGTCTCTGAAACATGTCCTCCTTTGACCTTTGCGTCACCTGTTTTCTTCCCGTCCTGCGTTAATTTCTTCTCTTCTATTGGCTAATTTCTTCTATCTACTCCTTAACTGTTGCTATTTTCCTGAATCCCACTTCTGGCTCACAGTTCTAGTATAGATGTATATTCTCAAGGTTTCCAGTAGTAGGTACCTTCATACAACTCAGAGATACCGTCTCCCAATCTGGCTTTGCCCTGAGCATCAGGCTGCCTGGTCTCAGTCACCATCCATCCATCGTCTCCAAAGCAAAACTGGCACCCCCCACCCCCGCATCGAATCCTGCTCCTCTTCCAGTTGTCCTTTCCTCAGTTAGTGGGACCAGTACCCAACCAAGCACTCACACTGGAAACGCAGGCCAGATCAGCCTGGGCTCCCTCTTCCCCTCCCTCCTTCCATCATGCAAGTCCTTCCATTTTTTCCTCTTGATAATTTATAGACCAACCCGTCTCCCCACCATTCCTCCTACCACAGCCTAGCTTAGCCCCAGATCTCTCCCTGAGGCCCTTACGGCCGGCTCATAACTGCCTGCCTGATCACTAGCCTTTCCTCTCCAGACACTTGCCCTGACTGTGGCCAGAGAGTTTGATGAAATGTAGACCTCTGTGTCACTTTCCTGCTCCAAGTCCCCCTCCTCCCATAAAAGGAAAAAGCCCAATCTCCTGGAAATGATATTGAAGGCCAGAGGCGAAAGGCCTCTTGCCTGCTTCTTCAGTCCTGTCTCCTTCTGTTCTCTGCCTCATGGTGTGTCCTCCTCCAGGACCAGACTACGAATATATTCCAAGCACACCGTGCTGCTCCATTCCTCCCTGATTTCTCTCCTTTGGTTTCCAACTTAGTACCCTTCAGTTCCCTTTAACCCTGCTCTCCAGTCCTCAACCTCCAAGACTGGGTTCCAGGCTTGCCTCCCCCACCAGAGCCTCCCCTGGCCCAGTCGGTCTGTGCGCACAGCACCGTGAGGACTCTCGTCTGTGTCCCAGCACCAAACGTGGCCACACGGGTTGCTTAACTCAACTGGGAGCTCCCTGAAGGCAGAAATTGTTTCCCATCTTAGGGCAGTACATCAGCCATACTAAGCAATGATAAACGTTTGTGGGTTTTGTATAAACTTCCCTCCACTATTCCCCCAGACAGTACTACGTGTTCCCACGCTAGCAGGCTAGTGGCTGACCACAGACCAGAAGACATTTCCGTTTTCCCCCGTGCGCCAGGCTGCGCGTGGGTGACTGGTGTTTGGTATTGGTTCTGCTGTAGTTCCAGGGTTTCATCCTTCACTGGATGGCTGGGGGTTATGATCGGAGATTTACTGTAATTCTGTGTACCCAGTTGAGACTCGCGGTGTAGAGGAACCCGTTTGTAAGTATATCCAACTCCACAGCCCACGCTTCATCTCGGACTGCTAAGCCCACGCAGGATTTGCAGGGCTGCATGTGACCGTGAACCATCTGCAGGCGTGAGTCTGGATCACCCCATCCAAGACCAGGAGGTGCGCTGTTCCATGGAAGCCAACCTTGTGCGAGAGCTTTCTGTTTCTTAAGTTGGTTTTGTTTTCCTGTCAACAGCACTTGAGTTGAAGGAAAATAGCGATGTCTTTACCCTCCAACCAAGTAAAGACAAGAGAGAAATTTACTACGTTGGAGCTTTCTGTCAGACCGACACTGTGGGGCCTTCTGCGGTTAACACGTGTGCACACCTGACTCCTGGTGTCCTCCTCACTTCCCCGTGTCATCCGTGTCGGGACCCCGTGGTGTTAGTCCCTCAGAAGGGCTGCTCGGCCACCACCAGTGACCGCTTGGCTTTCACAGCTCATTTTTGTGGACAGCGGGGAAAGTTCGAGGAGGAGAAACATCCCCGCACACAGTCGTCTTGATGTTGTATTAGTCTGAGATGGGATAAGATCTGCCCATTTCCTGAATGAAGTAGATCTCAGGGTGTCACAGATCAAGTCGAACAGTTTCCTTTTTTCTCCAAAGGCCTTTCGTGGTTGATTCATGTAACTGTTTGCTTTGAAGTAGGTTTAAAGACAACATGTTGGTCATACCTATTCAAGGGAAAGAAGACGTTGATTTCCAAACCTCATGTAAAGGATTGTAGGATTCTCCGTACCTTTGCAACTAGTAGAGAACAGTTCCTTCCAAGTTGTGCCAAGTGACGGCTGTAAAAAACAGAGTCCTTCTGCCTCAAGAGAATCTCTGCTTGGAGGTGTGCAGTCAGGCCGTTCTCTTTGCTCTGAACCAGAACTTAATTTTATGCCGTTTTCTAATGTTTCATGATTTTGTCTATGTATTAGTCTTAGTTCCCAGCTAGACTGCAAGTTCTTTGGCAGCGGAGACTGTTTGATTTTTAATTTTGTGCTAGGCACAGAAAGCTCGTGCTTCGCCCTGGAACAACAGAAATTACCAAAGAGCATTTTTCATGGAGGCTCGTCACAATGATCATGGCTATTTTGAGGGTTTTTCTGGATACTTCCTTGCGTATAAGCAAGTTTGAACCACCTTTTGGCTGGGGTTTGAAATGTATAATGCAGGCCTTAGAAGCACGCTGTTGCAGGGAACTCAACTTTTCCCCAGAAGGGTTTCAAGCCAATTAGGGAACCACAACAGAATTTGAAATGGTCTTCAGCTTCTCTGGATATCCCCCTCCCCTTTTTGTGTACACCTAATAGGATAATTTTCTTTAACCAGCCTGCTGATGAGATGCCATGCTCTCCAATTACCTGACTGGTGACTCCATACCATAGGTTTCTTCATGGAATGTATATAGTATTTTCAGTAGAACCAGATGAAAAAAGTACTGTCAGGCCAGGGTCACTTGAATGAACCTCCACTTTAAATATGTAGGTTCATTTCCAAGCAGACATAACGTTTCATAAATGCAGTCAGAGGATGGTCTTGTCAACAAGGCGCGCTGTGTAGCTGGCCTAGTCCGAATCATCCAGGATGGTGTCCGTCAGCGTGCTCAGATTTTTCCTGGACCGGCAATTTGCCTGGGACATTGAAGCCAAGAACAGAAGAGAAACCCACATTAGAAACAAGTCCCCAAAAAGATACTTTATGAAATTTAACAAACTGAACGGTGAACTCATCTTCACTGGAATAATCTTAAGAAAGCCTCTCAGTGGCTGAGCAGGAGGTGTCACAGCTCGTGGGCCACCCACCCTCTTGCCAGCATGCTCTTTTCATTCCAGAGCTCAGCGGCTGGGTTCCCCCGCAGCCAGACACACCCCACCCTGTCCTGGGGCCCAGTACATAATGTCATAGGTGCTTGTAAAAATTCTCTGAAAATCCACATCAGTTTCTCATGCAATCTGTTTTCTGAAATTGCTTTTTAAAAATCTTGTGCTTTTGTGCCTGATGTCACCATGTCTTCAAAGAGGCTGTTCTTCTAGCAGGATCTTCCTTAAATATACATAATGGATTGTGTTGGGAAAAAAAAACTACCCATGAGGCCATTCCTTGTATCTTTTCCCATCTAATCTCTCATTTTTTTCCCTGAAAATGTGGATGTATCATCCTTTATTTGGATTTATCTGGGTCTTTATCTTGCCTTTTTTTTTTTTTTTAAGATTTTATTTATTTATTTGACAAAGAGATAGCAAAAAAGGGAACACAAGCAGGAGGAGTAGGAGAGGTAGAAGCAGGCTTCTTCCTGAGCACAGAGCCCAACGTGGGGCTTGATCCCAGGACCCCAGGATCATGACCTGAAGGCAGACACTTAACAACTGAGCCACCCAGGCACCCCTTTTATCTTGGTTTTGAGTGCCAGCTGGTTTGCAGTAAATCAGATTTGCTTGGAAGGTCCCCAGTCAGGGTAAAAGAACCAGTGACTACTCCGTAAGACAATCTAGGTGAATTCCATAGAGGTTTAAAATAACTTAATATTTGCTTGATAGAAATTCTGTTATGGAGAAATAGTAGAGTGGTGGTTTCCCACACAGTGAATGATAGTAACAAGGGATGGGAAGTTATAGTTCGTTAGAACAGATATCCATGGGAGACATGCCCAAGGCAAAAACACTGTCACTCGTGTTCATGATTCAGGGTTTCTTCTAAAAAAATGACTCTTCCTATACCTGCCTGAAAGAGAGAACGATCTCTGAGAAGACCAGTTAATCACATTGGCATGTTAGCTGGAACTGTCCTAGAGCTGCTTGTCTTGTGCCTGCTGTTTTTGCCTCTGCAGGAGACAGGCACGGGTTGACACACGCGTGTGCATGCACGCACACACACATACACGTAGACAAAGTCCGCATGTGTGTTCAGTGTTACAGGAGGCAGTGGGATTACCCATCTTTCTGTACCTCTGACATTCGTGGAGCCTGAATAACTTCCTGTGTGCTAAGGGCAGACAATTTTTAAAAGAAAATGTGTCTCGTCAGCGATCTGTGAGTCATTAGATTCTCAGTATTGCGCTGGTACCACTCTGCCAGAGCCCAAATCTTCGTCTGTCGTGGAAGACTGCCAGTGAAGCGCGTAACTGCTAGCCAGCTCTGGCCAAAGACCTCCGCTTGTTTGACATCTGTTTTCTGTGTTACTCGGACTTTGCAGACTGGGAATATGCCCAGCAAGGCTTGAAAACTACTCTTGCCCCGTTTTCTAACTCTCTGTCCATAGGTGGTATTATTAGGGCATTATCCAAGGCCAGGAAGCAGAAAAGGTCATGTTTAGAGGAAAAATTGACTCTAGCAAAAAGACTGGAAATCTTTCAAGGGTGTTTATAGGCCATGTTGTTCCTTGAACATTTCTCTTAAAGTACGGTTCCTCTGTTTTAAAAAAAAAAAAAAAAAAAAAAAAAAAAAAATTGGCAGCTCTAGGATAAAAAAAATGCTTGAAGACATGTGTAATGCTCCTGGTACTTTTAGGACAATGTGATCACACCTTTCGGACTGCGGTATGGTCCTGTCTCCCTTACCCAGTGTGTACATGGAGCAGAGTCTAAACGTGCATTGTGTTGAGACGGACACTCCAGGGGCTACACTCCTAGGAGCAGTGGCTGCCGTGGAAAAGGCTCGAGCACTCACGTGTGGCCAGTGGGGGAGGGCTGTCCTGTATGTAGATCTCAAACACAAACTCATTATCTACCAAGGAGGGTAAGTCTACTTTTTAAAAAGTCACAAGGGAATCTCAACTGGAAATGTGCCAGTGTTTCAGCCTCAGACGCTTGGAGTGCCCGGCCAGCCCTGTGCTGGGGCCACCTTGGGGCAGTTCTTGTCCCCACCCATCACACCCAGCCTGCGGCAGTTTCCTCAGATCGGTTTGACACCTTTTCACTATCGGGTTTTCCCAGGGAGGAACAATAACGAGCAGAGTAAAATTTTATGAAAGCACGAGGACCTTGAGTGGGAGATGTAAGCGTACTATGAAACAGTTTTCTTAAAGGCATTTGCCAGTAACTTCATCCTAACTACAACTTGAACATTTCTTCATTGTGTGTGAAGCCAGGGCGGCAACCCTAGCCAGCTTGTTAAAATCTCACAAAATCAAATTCCATGAAAAACAGGCCAGGCTCTAAAAATGTTTATAACTCTTATAAACCAGAGGTCCCTTTTCCTGAGAATTTATCTTAATAATTCAAAGACAAGAGGAAGAACCATAAATCAAAAATTTGAGGTTTTTTTCTGCTGCCATAGGATAGTAGCAACAGCTAATGTGCATTTGGCTGTTCTAAATACTTTACATGTTAATTGTAACAACCTCTGAAATAAGTACAATTACTATCCCCATCCCACAGATATGAAACCTCAGACATTGAATAATTCGCCTGGAGTCATGAAGTAATAAAGGGCAAAGCCAAATTTCAAACCAGGGAGACTAGTCCAGAGCCAGTGTTCTAATTACCATACAGTCTGACCACCAATTTAGCAGTTGGCACTGGGATTAAAAAGATAAATAAGATATACACACATATGTTCATACGACGTTGTTTATAATAACAAAGAAACTATCCATAATCCCATTTCAAACAGAACCTTATGTAACCACTTAAAAAGAAAAAAAAAAAAAAAAGGATTCTGTAACCAGCTAGGGAAAGTCCACAACGTCAGCTGGGAGAAGACCTATTGTTGCAAATATGAAAAGTAAAGACTGAGAAAAGCAGTAAATAGAGAACATTATTTAAGGTGGAGTGATGGGGAAGGATTATATTTTTGTTTTTTGTTTAACCTGATTTTACTGTTGTTAAATAATTATTTTCCTGGTAGGTAAAGCTGAGCGGGAGATGGAACTGCTCTGTAAGGATCAGGAGAGGAAGGAGGAGGGCACAGGCATCCATGGAGAGAAGCTGTAGCTCGCGCTGGTGCAGGATTGGGTTAAAAACAAAGGAGGCTAAAAAGGAAATGATGTCGCGCACGCAAAAAACGGATAGAATGTATTGGATCCCTACATCAAAAATTTTAAAGAGCCCCATATAGGCCCTTGCATGTTGTTAGTTGAGGAATTTTGAAAGTAGGCAGCATTATCAGAAAGAAAGCTAATTACAGTTGCTGAGTGGCTGGTTTTCCACAACTGACGGGAAAGCTTCTATCGAGGGCAGTTCACGTTTTACAGAACGTTGATTAGGATAAATACTGCTTAACTAGAAAAATGGGAGTTTGGAAGTAGCAATTTCTCCAGCTGTTAGAATACAGGAAGGAAAAGGTCCACTTGGTTACAAGCTACGGAGAACTGTAGTCCTCTGAGCCGTTTGATTAGATGGTGAGGAAGGCTTCCACAAGGGCAAATTACGAGCTACGGTGGGTAGTCAAAGCAGGCTAGAAGTTCTAGTGTGGGTATCAAGGGAAGACATTTGAGCCTAAATAATTACAGAGTTCGAGCTTCAGAAGATGAGAAGCCAACTTGATGGCAGAGATGGGAAGTGACTCAGCAAGGGCATCACCCATATAAGCTCACAGTCCCTTACAAGGGATTGTTAGGGCCAGAAAGTCAGGCATTGGTAAAAGATCACCCTCCTCACGAAGCCCTATTGAGGGCGTGTTGGAGAATCCTACAATGCCATCACTTCAGTTGGCTCTCCAAATACCAGATCAGCGTCTGCATTTGTGGCACTGTCTGCTGAAGGTTATACTAAGCGCTTAAGCTTTCAGAGTTACATGTTCTTGTTGATTCTGATGAACGAGAAGGGAACTTTTCTGTCTTGGGTAATAAAGAAGAGAATTTGACCTGAAAGACGTCACAAGACATTCAAGGCCTACCCTTTACAAGCCCAGAAGATGGTGATTAATTAAGGGGGGGTTTCAACTGCGAATACTCTGCATATTTGACAAAATCAATTGATTATGAGTAGTTTGATAAAAATTTTTATATCCCTTTAATCCAGGAATATATCTTGAGTCACAGATCATTTGTTAGGACTCTTAGCAATTACTGTTTTGCACAATAAGGTGAAGAATTGCTAATCTAGAAAATTGACCATATGGAAGATAAGGGATGTTTGTTGTATGTTAATTTTTTGAAGTTAATATGCCCAGATTTACCTATTGATCATAGTCATATTACTGATATTCGCAGAGCTTCCTTTTCTGCACGTCAGTCCTCTTTAATTTGTTCCTTCTAAAAAGAACAGCCAAGGAGACCACCTAAACCTAAAGGATCTGATGTGTAGAACAAAACAGCATCCCATGCATCTCCGTCTAAAACCTGGAACCTGTTTGGTAGGCTTCAAAACATAAACTCTATAGAGACTTTTGGTCTGCATTGAAGTAAGCCACAGAATATGCTAATCAAATAAGCAAGTCTTATTTTCTAACCATCTCCCACATACTTAAAAATAGGTGAGCCATGACAGATCTGGGTGTATTTGCTTGTTTTCAATTCAGGAAAAAAATTTTTTTTTTTTAAGATTCTGTTTATTCATTTGAGAGAGGGGGAGAGCAAGAGAGAGCGTAAGCAGGAGGCAGGGAGAGGGAGAAGCAGGGTCTCTGCTGATCTGAGCACCCTGGGATCACAGCCCACGCTGAAGGCAGATGCTTAACTGACTGAGCCACCCAGGCGCCCTTCAATTCAGAAATCCAACTGAAATCTTCTAACCCTTGTTCAGCTTACTGGTAATATAAGTATCTTAAAGAAATCTTGACATAGTTGTTTTCCTAGAGCACATGGTGGTACAATTCATGTAGTAAATCAGGTATCAAGAATTTACAAGGATAAAATGTTTCTCATAATGCCTTTCAGGTACATGAAATACCAGGTAAACTGCAAAAGAAACACAGCTGTCTCAGTATCAAAAGCATTTTGTTTCTGGAAGGCATTTTTATTAACAACAGACATGTCTCAAAACGGTGCTTTATCCCATAAATGTCTAAATGTGGCTTCGTAAGATTTTGTACACTCTCCTTCTCATTAGATTGCAAAAGCTCCTACGAAATAAGACCATATTTTATCCGCAGCTATAACCCTAGTTCTTAACACTATACCTTGCACATAGTAGGCACTCAATAAAAGTTTCAGCTGCTAAGTAGACCAAAGAGAATTTTAACAGAGGGAAGAAACTATTTGACTTTTATTTTGCCTTGCATGGAATACTGGGACACTACCATTTCCCTAAAACAAGGAGCCAACAACTATGTAAAAAATCTCTCATTTCAGGACACCTGGGTGGCTCAATTAGTTAAATGTCTGCCTTGGCTCAGGTCATGATCCCAGAGTCCTGGGATCGAGTCTGTGTTGGGCTTCTTTCTCAGCTGGGAGCCTGCTTCTCCTGCCTGCTGCTCTCCCTCTGCTTGTGTACATACTCTGTCTCTCTCTCTGACAAATAAATAAAACAAAACAAAATCTTTAAAAAAAAAAAAAAACCACACACCTCTAATTTCAATTGGTTATAGTCCTTTTTTTTTATTATTTTTTGAGATTTATTTTAGAAAGAGAAAAATGTACCAGTGGGTGGGACACAGAGAGAGAGGGAGAGAAAATCACAAGCAGACTTCCTCCTGAGCATGGATCCCGATGCGGGGCTCGACCCCGTGACCCTGAGATGATGACCTGAGCTGAAACCAAGAGTCAGACACCCAACCTACTGCATCACCCAGGTTCCCCTGGCAGTAATTCTTTAAAAAGAGAAATTTGCTTTCCTAAGCTACGAGATACCTGCAATATCCTGCTGTTTTAACTCAGTACATTTTTGCTCTTAGAGGGAGAAAACTATCTTAATGATAGCACAAAATCACGTAGTAAATATAATCCGTTCTTGATTGATTCACCTACATCCTGCTCCATTTGTTGCATTTGGGTGATGTGTCTGCAGATGTGTCATCACTCACTTGATTTGCCTCCTCAGTGTTTACCTCATCATTGCATGTTTTTAGCAGGCTTTATGGTTTCATGAGATGGCTTTTTTTTGGACAGAACATGGTCGAGAAAAATGACAATGTTGTGGCAGCTCCTTATCACAGATGGGGACACTTGGCCTTTGAGCAAATGTGGCGCTTCAGCCTGTAGTGAACTCACAGAATTTGTCCAACCTGGTTGCCTTCTTTCTCTGGAAGAAATGATGCTAAGGGAGGAAAGTGGTTTGCATTTGCATTACTCACTTGTCAAGGAGACTCTTTGAAAAATGTTTAATTCCCGTCCACAAGCGGGTCTTCACAATGCCTCTAGATAAAGCTGTCTCCTCAAAGTGAAGTCCTGTGAAATGCTAACGCTGCAGAATTTACTATATTCTCTTGCCCTCCAAGATTGTGGGGGCTAAAAATTATAAGACAAGTCACGGGAGAAAATATTCACTACCCTAAGCTGCTGTAGATCCGCGAAGAGTGAGCTCTTGGCTTCTCTCTGTTTGTCCTTAGCTATCAAGGTGGGACATCCTCAAGCCTGGCAGAAGAACACTTGTAACACTCAGGAGGGTTTGCCCGTTACCCCTCCCTCCTACCTGAAAGCTGTGCTCTCCTGGCCCTCATTTCCACCTGTTCCCACATGGCCCCGTCATAGAATTAAAAGCATCATTCACTGATGAGAAAGCCCTCTTGCTTCATTGCATCCACTTCCTTTACCTTGGGCATTGTTGGTGGATGCAGGGATTTCCAAAAGTTGGTACCTTTTTACTCGGATAAAGGTATTACTCTGAAAAGAGAGTAATTCATCTTCAGGCTAGAACTCGGCCCCAGTGTATCTTCCTTCCACCCATTTGCCTTAAATGGAAGTTCCCTGTTCAGGAAGGCCTGGGAGCTGGAAGTGGTGGGAGTCAGAAGGTAAACAGAGGTAGGGGCCAAGGCTCCCTGGTATTCTCACCCAGATGCCTGACATTTCTGCTCTCACCTCCCAGTTCCAGTAGTACAGCTGCCTTTCGGAAGTGAGCTCACATTCCAGCCCCTCCCTCTGGCCTGGTTCACAGCCAGGAGAGGAGGAAGGCGTGCCAAGCAACAGCCTAGACGGCTCGCCGAGAAGGAATTACAGTTGGGTTTTCTGTTGTGTTTTGTTTTTTGGCAGAGAAGTGTTGAGAGGCACTATTGCTTCCACCCTGTCATTAGTGGGTGGGTAACAGTGATATAAAATAAGAGATGAATTAGGATAATAAGAGGCAAAGGAGAAAGGAGTAAATTTTCCACAAGTAATATTTTTCTCTTCCTGGTTATTTAACTTTGAAACAGCTTGAAAGTAGTAATCACAGTTCCAGCAGAAGACAAAGGACAGAATGTGAGAACCAGACAGGAAGGTGTGATTGCCTTTATTACATTAACTGGAAACCTACAGAAATACGCACCACCTTCAGGAATATACTGCTATTTCCATTATGGAAAACAAAGAAAATGATAAGTCCGGGGTGAACTACCATACCATCGCCTCTCCCCTCCTCCCCACTCCCCACCTTTTTTTCTTCTTAACTAATGAGTGTGTATCCCTATGTGAGAGAGTCTGCATCTTTTGCTTTTCCATGTGAGTTTCTTGAGTTGTTCTTCAGATCATTTTATAACGTGGATATATAGTAAAGCAGCCTCAAGAGGAATGATTAAAGGCACAGAAAAAAACTTTAAATAGCGCAGGCAGGTGTTTTGCCTTTCTTACAACAGCTGTCTTCAAGGCTGTACCCCACAGATAAGGAAATGAGACCTATTGGTATTCATTCATTCAGCCTAGATCAACGAGCACCTACAACATGCACTGGGGACACAAGTGACAGACAAAGCAAATGTCACTGCCCCCATGGAGCTTACACACGAGAGGGGAGACAGACTCCAAACAAATCACCGCACTCCAAGTTCTCGTGGCTCTGAATAAATATACAAATAAAAATTTAAAAAAAATTTTTTTTGAAATACGGTGAGCAGTGTAAAGGGGAAATTGTTTTGTCCTGGGTAAGTGAAGACCTCTTTGAAGAATGATGATGGGAGACTAAGGGAGCATTTTAAAGTTGGAGGAGGGAAGGGTAACAAAATCTTACTTCACATTTGGAGATGAATCAGAGGAAGTGAAAACAAGTGTGTCTGCACATAAAGAAGTACAGAGGCGAGGATCTAGGTGATTCAGTTGGTTGGGCATCTGCCTCCCGCTGGGGTTGTGACCCCAGGGTCCAGGGCTCGATTTGCCTGTTCAGCAGGAAGTCCGCTTCCTCCTCTGCCTCACGCCGCTGCTCTGCTCGTACTCATGCATGCTCTCTCAAATAAATAAATAAAATCGTTTTTAAAAAAAGAAGTACAAAAATGAATCGAGGGATTCTTTTGATTCCTCCAAATAGCTCTTCAAATGTGTTCATTATACTCCTGTTTGAAAATAGCAACTAATACATTTTCTGTACCGTCTTCTTCACCAGTAGATAAGAAGGAAAAAACTTTAGGAAAAAAACAGTAGATAAGAAAGAGAAAACTTTGGCTTTGATGTGTTCTATCCATTCCCTTACAGCACGGACACTGCTCCTGTTGAAAAAGAGTCCCATTACATTTTGTCCTACATACACATATAATTCTGGTTTTTTTATTATTTGTCCCCATTTATTCAGCTCCTACAGAACCTTTGTTGTGTAAGTTTGCGGACGGAGGACAGAAGAAGAGGCAGAACCCAAACAAATACATCCCTAATGGAAGACCGTGGCATCGAGAAGGAGAGGTGAGACTTGTAAGTCCCTTCTTGAGACTTCCGTGCGGGTGTATGATGATGAAAGCCTACGTGAATAGTTACCCCAGCCGCGTCCTGGCTGCCAGACTTCTGAAATAGGACTTTAGAGTCCAGATGTTATCACTTTAAAATTCTTCCCAACAGATATGGTGCTAAGAGAGGGATGACCTTCCAGACGGGCAGATAGGTGGTGGGTAGAGTGAGGTTTACCAGTTAGCTGCATGTAAAGTAAAGGAGCATTTTGAATAGCTGTAAGAAATGTACAGCTGTTTTGTATTTTCCTAATGTCATGATTTCTTAAAGGTTTACATTTATAATTACTCAGAAATTATCCTAAAATGTTATTAAAACAAATAACGTATTTGCTGTTGAGTTTTATTTTTGTTTTTTTTGTTTTTTTGTCTAATTCTTTTGAATACAGTTCTTTAAAAAAATAGCTTAAAAATATTGGATGGCCATTTCTCTGTGTTTATTTTTAATGAATTTTTTTTAAGTAAAATACTTATTGGTTCAACATTTCCACTGGATGGGAAGTGCCATCCAGTGGAAATGTTCTAGAGTCTGCGCTGTCTGGTGATAACCACGAACCACATGTGGTTCTTTGACCACTTGGGATATAGCCAGTGAGCTGGGGGGACTCCATTTTTCCTTTAATTTTAAATAGCTGCACACAGCTAATGACTACTGAATGGATCAGTGCAGACAAAGAGCTTAATTCTTATATTGAGGGTATATTTGTCTAAAGGAAACGTCAGATTTCATCAAATGCTACTGAACTATCTCTATTTTTTGTGTTGCCATGACTCTAAGAAATGGAATTTTTAAACCGTGCCCTTGTGGGTAAGTGATTCTGTTTCTTTTGCTTTCCCATAGGCTGGAATGACACTTACTTATGACCCAACCACAGCTGCTCTACAGAACGGGTATGTCATTAAGATAAATGCATGGTGGCTTGAGGGAAAATGTGAAGGTGGAAAATACCAGACATTTGTCCCGGGAATTATTCTTTTTAAAGGATGACTTAATAAAGGCTTTTGTGTTTGTTCTAGATTTTATCCTTCACCATACAGTATTGCTACAAACCGAATGATCACTCAAACTTCTCTTACACCCTATATTGCATCTCCTGTATCTGCCTACCAGGTTTGTACCTTTAGGATTCAAGAGTATGACAACTTGTCGGCCGTGAATCACCACTGTGTTTCTATGTGTCTCAACATTTTGAACATTTATAAGGAAACCTAAGTCAAACATTATGCAGCTTCGATGCCTACTTTAGAAAAAGCTGCTTTTTATTTGACAGAGAGCCTTGCTTTTATATATAGGACAATATAAAACAAGGGAAAATGGTTATCGGTTGTCAGTCCTTGAAGTCATAGCCTTCTAGAACTGGGGTGAACCCAGAATGCTTCCTCCACAGCGGGCTCTGCTCTTGGACATCATATGTCCCAGAAGCTAAAACTTAAAAAGAAGTGACGTTAGATAAAGTACAGAAGAGTGTGCACTGTTGCCATCATTTGTCATCAGCAGGAACTAAGAAAAGAGCAAGTGAAGATGCTAATAAATAAAGACCTGTCTCTCTCAGGTAACATTAAATGAGCAATGCAGTGAGATTTGAGGCAGAAAGTGTGGTGGCGGGGGGTAACTCCCTGTTTAAACAAGTTATTTTGAGGAGGCTTTTTATGTTCAAATAAATTTCCAGCTTAGAACCAAGATCTCCTTAAGTACCTTGTTATAAGATGGATTTGGTTTTACTAAGATTTAGCTCCTATTCTCCATGAACCCAGTGGTGTACAGTTTGTGCGCATACAACGAACACAGTGGTATGCCATGTGTGCACAGACGCATCTCTCCTCCTGTGTCTGAGTACCTGTAACAGGGCTGCTACCTTGGCCCACACAGAAGCATGACAACAGAGTTCAGTCACAGACATGTGGGAATAGAGTTCTCTTTGGTTGACTGTTGAGATCTTGTGTTACGAAAATAAACTCTTATATATTCTTGTTTTTAAAACATTTGAATTAGATGTTGTAGCCCTGATTTCTGGGGTTAGGGGACTACAATATCTAATAACTGTGTTATGTGACTTCTGTAAGCCTCAGTTTCCTCATCTTTAAAATGGGGATAATAATAGTATCTTTCTCAAAGGCTTGTTATAAAAACTAACTGAGACTGTTTATGTAAAGAGCTCAGCACAGCCCCCGGCTTAGCAATAGTGGTCAGTAAATGTTAGCTGTGATCATGGTCATCATCAGTATCGATGCAGGACTAGCGGGCTGGTGAGAGGATACTCATTATCCTTTTTAAAATGAGGAATTGGTCAACACAAGCAATACCATGGAGGTGGTTCTGTCCGAAAACTTAAAAGTAGCTTCAAATACGAAGTCATAACATAGCTTCGTGGTTAAATGCGTGAAAACTGAAGCTGTACAGGAGCTTCCCAGCTCCCTCACTTTTGGGGTCTTTTCTCTGTCTCCCCCCGAGTTGTCCCTCATGGTCTTTTCTTCTGTCTCTCTGGGCTTTACTAAGTATTACTTGGGCTGGTACTTCAGTCAGCCGGCCACAGTATTCACTCATTTAATGCCTCTTTCATGGTTTTGGACTTAAAATTTCTCTGTCTTCCCTGACTATATAAGACTCCATGAGCTCTGTGCTGGTGCGCTTTTCCTAACTAACAATTCCCCAGGGAAAGGTAGTCTTGTTTAACTCTCTGACCTTGGAAACCTCTGCCATTTATGTAGATCACTGGAAAAAGGGACACGTAGTGAGCTCATTCTTAGGCGGACAGTTGTGCAGACTAATTCAGATGTGTGCCACTGTGGCTCTTAGAGCTGTCAGTGCCTCTCCCCACCACCTCTGTTCCCCCTCTTTACTGTCAGTGAGCATTTGGGCCATAGAATTCTTTCATAGCATAAGAAAAATTCGGAGGCCAGTATTCATAGTAGAGTTGATACACCTAACTGAGAACAACATTTCATTTCAAAGTCCTCATTTCTTCTCCTGGCATTTTGTGTGTCCCTGATAAGATCCATGTGGAATTTCATTCCATTTGCCCGACCCTCACCGTGACTGAGGTTCTTAACCCCCTGAGTCCAGGGCCACAGCAGGGTCAGCAGATGAGCTTTAAGTAGTCTGAGATTCTCTTACATCGTTTGCAGAATGTTACTCATGTATACACAGTTAGCTGTTCTGGCGGGGGCTGGGGGCTGGCAGTAAGTTCTATTTCTGTCATCAGGTTTTCAAAGGGCTCCACAACCCAAAGTTGGGTAGAGAACCAGTGGTAAAGAACTCAAAGAACAGAGATTATTATTCCCATTTTACACTTAGGGAAAATTGAGGAATAGAAATTGAGAGCAGCTGATTTGCTGCATAAGAAAGAAAATTGGATTAGGTGTTCTAGCTCCCTAACCCCAAAATGCTATATAAGCTATTAGATTATTAAGACCACTGAAAGGATACAAAAATGAGAGCATCTGGCCCCAGTTGGGGTCTCCAGGGAGCTGCTCTCCTCCCTATGATTTATTCAGTGAAGGCCTTGCACTCGCATTGGAGTGGGCCTTTCTCCACTAAAGCACCATATGCTTATACAGTGGGATCTGAGAAATTGGCATCTGCGAGAAACCACCAGTGCCCCAACGGGGAAAGGCTGCAGTCCAGATAACTGAAATGTTAACAAGGCAGAAGCACTTAACTTTGGTCTGCCTTAGGTGGCAAAGGAAACCAGAGAAAACAAGTATCGGGGCTCTGCTATCAAGGTAAATCACAATACATTCTTCCCCCATGACTTTTCCCCATATCCTTTCTATAGAACCTCTGAAGTTAACCATAGGGGATAAGCTACAGGAGGGTTTTGTGGTTAAAGAGTTAGAGACGGATTCTAATTTTTTAAAAATTATGTCGTCTTGGGAGAGCTCTGGGCATCAAGAAATGGACTGATACTTTTTCTCTTGAGTGGTGGGCTGCACAGGCTTGCTTTCCTGCCATGGAACCTGACTCTCACGTCTTACTCCTTGATGTGGAGGGTCTTCTGTGCAGGTGCCGTTTTGACTGTACATCTCAGTACCTAATTTCGAACGTTTTTCATTTTCTAAATCTGATTTTCAGATTTGTATTTTCCACACTCTAGAAGTTGTTGACCACCAGACAAGATTTCTGAAACCTAATATCCTGGTATCAAAGAGGGATTGAATTTTGCTATTCTTTCTAAATAAGCACATACTTTAAGGATTAGTTTGTGATAAGATGTGCTGGAATTAATTCTCATTTATCTGTATTCCTAAAGTGCCTAGTTCATACCTTGATTATCATACTCCACTATTTGTGTTGTTAGCTTGTTTATCTCCATTAGTAAATTTCTTGAGGGTGGGGCCCATGTCTTACTTGCCCTTTTCTCTTTGATGCCTGGTACTCAGTACATACTTCTTGAATGGGCAAGTGGAACTTGGTTTTAAATAATCGTTTCATCCTTATTCAGAGTGACCAGCTTGCCAAGAACTCTAACTGCCTTAATCTTTTTAATCGTTGATAGTATTGCTTCTTTATTTTCCTTCTGTAGATTTTAACATGATTAAAAGAGCTCTAGAGAAAGGTAGCATGTTCCAGTGGAAATCAATGTTTTTTTCAAAATCATCCCTTTTCCAGGTGCAAAGTCCTTCTTGGATGCAACCTCAACCCTATATCCTACAGCACCCCGTAAGTTTTTGAACTTAATGGCTTTGTGGTTTGCAGCTAAGCTGTGTATACATTTGGAAGCCAGTTTTCTGGATTAAAACCTTTTGCCAAAGATGGTGTAGGCTTTGGGAAATTTTAAGCATGGAATATAAGAATGTATAAGTTTATTATAAAAATTCCTCCCACCCTTGTCATAAAACATATTGGTAGTTGACATTAAATCAAATGTGCAGTTGTCAGAACTGAAAATTTCTCCTATTTGAAGCAGGGTGCCATTTTCTTCTTCATACTGGTTTTGTAAACGGCCATTCAATTTTTTGAAGTTTTAAAGTTTTTAAATTGCTGTATTTTTAACAGTAGTTGGTATGAAAGAGCTGACATATTTTAATTGTATTCTGTTTAATGCAAATATGAAGTGTTCAAAAGGAAGCTAGAGATTTTTATCAGTTTACTTAACCTCTGTGGAAATTATAAATACTAAATCAGTAACACTTTCTTTGGTAACTGTGATTTCTTTAGTGACTTGAGCATTTTTTGTACTTATATGTACATATTATATTTTTTAATTGAGTTACACTTCATATTAATAGATAGTGTATTTAATGTGTTTTTTAGAGATACATAAAATCTAGATTGTTAAAGTATGCATTTTGAAAGGTGAAAAATAAAGGCGGAGAACAAAGTCACAAAAAAAGCTAGCAGTGCCCAACACAATGACCTATATGATTGGCATGAGAAGGCCACAGATTTGGCCCTAAGCTTTCTAATAACTAAGGCAAAATGGGAATTCTAGTAAGCAAAATAGTTCTCGGTGCTTCTAAGAGAAAAACAGGTCAGTTGCGTAGGGGGGAAGCACACCACTGTTGGCCTGAAGTTGAGACAGGAGTTTCTCTCAGGACACCTCCAAGGAGGATACCATACAGTATAAGACCATATGTCTGAAACTACTCCAGGGACAAGCTCTGAACAGGAAGTTGCTGAGATGACTTTGAAGCGGCAGATAAAACACATTTAGTTGATAACACAGGAGACAAGCTCTCGGATGACGGATGTGTGTGTCTGTGTAAACACGTGCACATTATCTGTCTCTATAGGCACAGTGTTGGACAGTAGCTCCTACAGATGAATGACCAAAAAGAAGCAGGAAATTCCTTCAGCATATTCTGGGCTTCTGAATCATTTCCATGCTACCACACACTTTCTGATGATGCACACTAAAAATTTTAAAGGAACAAATTTTCTGTGAACTGCATGAACAACAAACAGTTTCTGACACATATCTGTCTTTTTTGGCAACTTCTAGAGACAAAGCCTGGGCATATCCCAGTTTCACATCTTTGAGGAGACTGGTAGCGTGTGCAGAACGTTCCTAGCTGAGGACTCGGTCCCCTTCCCCACCCAGTTTAGACTGCCGTCCCCCAGAGTTAAAGTGCCTGCGCTCCAGTCTCAGACCTCAGCTGTGTCCCGATTAGCAATAAGACAGTGTGTGGAAGAGATAGATCAGTTGCAGTAATATCAAAAACGTAACATTAATATTGATAGGATGTATCAGAATAATTGCACTCTCAGGTAATGGGGTGATTGCAAAAGTGAGAGGAATAATACAATCCGTAAGAATATTATATAGGATAAATTAGAGGAAATGCAAAAATCCAGAAATAGAATTAATTTAATTTTGGTTGAGATAGTCAATGTACCATTATGCAGTCATTAAAAATGATGATAATGATGACTATGCGCCAAGTGAGGTAAATATTTATAACAGAATGTTCAGAGCAAAAAACCCAGGGTATGAAATTGTTTACGTACCCTGGTTGCGACTCTGCAGATATGTCAAGGCTAGAGTCCGGGAGATCGTACCCTGATGGTGCCGGTAGCAGCCATGTGTCAGGGAGAAGCTAGGCTGGGTTGTGGGTGATTTTTTGTTGTTTTTTATTGTCTCCCCCCCCCCCCCGACCCCATTTTGTTCGATTATATTTAATTTTATTTTTAATGACCAGAGGTTTTTTCAGACAAAATCAAAGAATCTGAAGTCGGATTATTAATCATATCTGCATCTCCCTCCCTCCCTTGGCACCAAATGATACCTGGAGGTTCTGAGAAACAGTGAATGGAGAATGAGATCTTGATCCTAAGAGCCTGATCTTGAGTCAAATGACTGTACAGAACATGTTTAAATGAGACATGATATTTATAAATATTCAATATGGCCTGTTGTTTTGTGGCTGCATAAATCACCAACCATCATTTATTATTTTAAAAATCAAGAAAGCATTTTGGTAACCTCAGCCAGACGAAAATGGTTTGCATTTCCTCCTGCAGCTCCTCCTGCTGGACTAGCTTGCTTTACACGTGAGTGAAAGGAAAGGCAGGATGTTTAATGCAGTCATTGCCCTGAAATGAATGCTCTTAAAAGGTTTTAGGAAGCATTATCTAGAAGGTTTTGGGAGATTGTTTATGATACCATAATCAAGTTTGAGAGGAGGTTATGTTGGTTTCACATTTCTCAACTAAGGCATTTTCCTTTGCGGAAGGAATGACAGACTCTGAACTCCCTCCTTGAGTTTATCTTACACTGTGCTTGTCTCCCAACTCCCCAGGGGGCCGTGTTAACTCCCTCGATGGAGCACACCATGTCACTACAGCCTGCGTCTATGATCAGCCCTCTGGCCCAGCAGATGAGTCATCTGTCACTAGGCAGCACCGGAACAGTAGGTGGCCAATTAATACCTTGTGTCTGAGCAAATAGAGGAGGGTGAATTAATGCAGCTTGCGTCTTCCCCATCAATTACAGGCTCCATGATGTCAAAGATTATGTCCGAGCCCCTCTCACCCTCCACATCGCCTTCCACGGGGTTAACTGATGAACTAAATGTCTGTCCTTCGGGTATCTCTCTGCCAGAATCTAGCAACCACACGACCACATCTAGCCCCAGTAACTAGTGCCGTTCATTCACACTGCAGACCTGGTGTCAGGAAGCAAAAGACGAAAGTGATACTTGGTGGTAAAGGCAGGGAATTTTTCCTCACTTCACTTCTTTTACGGAACTGGGTGGGGGCGCTGTCTCACAGTCCTAGGATTGACTTCCTTCTCTAGCGTTCAGGAGACTCTGTTGGGGATTGAGGTTGAGCCTACTACACCAGAGGAACTTCCAGCGTTGATATATATCAGCGTAACATGTAGATGGTAAGATGGCCGAAGGCTTGTAATTCAGACCGTATCCTTGGTGCTGAAAAGAACTAAGGGAAGTATGTTTTCCTCTCTTATGTTCAAAACCCCAGCAGCAGCTTCTTGTGATGGCTCAGGCAGGTCCTTGAGATCAGCAAGGAGGCTTTGCTGCCTTTGGGAAAGGATAGCCATCCACATCAGGAAAGCAAGGGTTCATTTCCTGTTCTGCGGTCACCTGATAAAGATCCAACAAGTCCTTTACTCCTTAGGTCTTCCCCTGTGAAAATAATTCTAAATACTAGTTCAGGGGACTGTTGGAAAATAATGAGGTGCTTTGAAATGAGATCTTCTAAAGTAGCACATTAGTGATACTGAGTATTGAGAATGAGAAGTCTTTTTTTTTTTTTTTAAGATTTTATTTATTTATTTGACAGAGATCACAAGTAGGCAGAGAGGCAAGCAGAGTGTGTGTGGGGGTGGGGGAAGCAGGCTCTCCACTGAGCAGAGAGCCCGATGTGGGGCTCGATCCCAGGACCCTGGGATCATGACCTGAGCTGAAGGCAGAAGCTTTAATCCACTGAGCCACCCAGGTGCCCCGAGAATGAGAAGTCTTAATGATCTTCACACATGTATTTGTTTGTTGGGAAATCCAAAGAAAGGTGGGAGTTTTAGTTCGACAGATTCAAAAAGTAGAAACAGTCACTTCGCTTTCCACATGATAATTAAACTTAGAGGTAGCTTGTTTACATTTCTTCTTTGAGAGCTCCAAAAATTTGACATTCCCATCTCAAAATTCTCCAAGTACTCAGAATGTTTGCATGGCTTATCATTTCCCATGCTGACCATGTTCTTCTTTTCAGTACATGCCTGCGACATCAGCTATGCAAGGGGCTTATTTGCCGCAGTACACACACGTGCAGACGACAGCCGTTCCTGTTGAGGTTGGTACAGACCCACGCGATGGCCGTTCTGGCAACGAGTAGTTTCAGAAGTGGGTAGATTAGACAGAACACAAAGAAAAATCTATCAGAAGTCAAATATTTGCATAAAGAATTGAGTTTAGAGGGCATCTAGAGCTTGGGTTATTTTCAACCATGGAATATCATTCTCTGCATACAGATTAGTGTAGCGGTGTCCTGGCCATACCCCCAGACTCCCAGAACTATTTTCCAAGCTTGTAGCATGTTTTGCACCCTTCAAGAATCTATCTTGTCTCCTGCAAAGGGATACTTACACACAAATTAAGATAAAGCTGGAGTTTGCAATCCTAGTACCAAAGATTATGTTAATAATAATAACTATAAGAAGAAATTAATTGTAATTAAAATAGTTGAAAAATACTGATGTTTCAGAATTGTTAACAGGGATGAGGACCAAACCATACCTTCTTTTTTATAGAGGCTGCTAGGATAGCTAATGGAAGAAGACTGACACTTGACTTAAGATTGGACAGAAAGCAGAGAAAGAAAATATCATATGATTTCACTCATATGTGGAATTTAAGAAACAAAACAGATGAACATAGGGGAAGGGAAGGAAAAATAAGATAAAAACAGAGAGGCAGACAAACCGTAAGAGACTTTTAACTATGGGAAACAAACTGAGGGTTATTGGAGGGAAGATGGGTGGGGGGTAGGATAATTGGGGGATGGACATGAAGGCAGGTGCTTGATAGAATGAGCACAGGGTGTTCTATGCAACTGATGGATCACTAAATTCTACCCCTAAAACCAATAGTACAATATATGTTAACTAAATTGAATTCAAATTAAAACAATTTTTAAAAAAGGATTGAACAAAAAGCATAGCATTTGTCTGCAAAGTACCCTTAAAATTCCAAGGAAATTCATCATCGCAATCAATCCTACTCACTAGACAGATCCTGTAGCTTCCAATTGCAGAAACAGCCCTAGGACTGTGGTTGGTTTATTTTGGGGCATTCTTGTTATGTTTTGTGTTGTGCTGATTGATTTAAATTTGTGTACTTATTGACAGCCACCATTACCAGAACCCATAATCCCTTATCTGCAGTTCTGAAACACGCAGCAAAATCTGAAAATAAAAATTCTCTTTATAACTGTTTTAGCAAAAACCTGACCTGTGGCAAAACCCAGTGGGAACTAATATAAGACAAAATCTTACCCCAGTTTCTGTGCATGTTTATATCTTCCTGTGTAGACCTGCCTGCGTGTTTGGTGATGAGTTGTAGCTCTAGGCCCCACAGGGTATATTCTGTGATGAAGGGCATATGCCTACCATTTTTCAGATTCTAAAATCTGAATGTCTTGAATTCCAAGTTACATCTGGCTCCAAGAGATCAGATATTTGTTTGATAAATTGTAGTTTGACCTGAAGAGACAACTCATAGAAGTTCGGGTGGGAGGTTCTTTGGGTCTGTAAGACATCTTAACTCCTCAGGGAAATCATTGACCTTGAAAACCCCCCATAATATTAAGAAAATCACTTTTAAGGAGCACTTGTGTTTTCAGATGTGAAACTTAGACGAGAGCAGCAGAGTTTGGATGTCATTGCTCATGTTTTATCTGCCCTGCTTTGTTGTAGGAAGCAAGTGGACAGCAGCAGGTGGCTGTCGAGACGTCTAATGACCATTCACCATATTCCTTTCAACCTAATAAGTAACTGTGAGGTATGAGGGAAACATCTTTGTAACCATAGGGCTCAGTTCAAGGAAAGTCTATGATTCTGTTATCATTCTTTTTTTTTAGATTTATTTATTTATTTATTTGACAGAGAGAGATCACAAGTAGGCAGAGGGGCAGGCAGAGAGAGAGGAGAAAGCAGGCTCCCCGCTGAGCAGAGAGCCCGATGTGGGACTCGATTCCAAGATCCCGAGATCATGACCTGAGCCGAAGGCAGCCGCTCAACCCACTGAGCCACCCAGGCGCCCCTGATTCTGTTATCATAATGGTACTTAGAATAGCTCAGGTTTGGTCACACCACCTTAGTATGGCCAAAGAATCCTGTGTTATTGAAATGCTAATATCTTGTGGATTTGCAGATTAGCCCAAAAGAACAGTGCCTTGTATTAAAGTCAAATGTGTATAGTTACTTTCTCATTATCCGTACCCCTCCCACCTTAGAAATTTGTAACAAATCAGTACACCGAGTGTCAAATTTGTCCTGCTGTACATGCATCCAGATTTATATTGCTTTCATGCTCACAAGTGAAAGGAAATACTGCCAAAGATTTGGCTTCATCTGGTATTAAAGAAGTGCAATATCTTGACTATGAATTTAATGTCCATATCCTTCGATCCAAAGCTCTGGTTGCTCTGATCTAAAGTATGCTGCAGGCCCCAGGTTTGAAAGGTGGAGTCAGGTTCTAGAAACTACCGTCTGTCCCAGCATTTGTTGGCCTACCACCAGTGACCAGCACCGTCTTAACTTTCTCAAACCTGTATACCACTGAAACGAGGAGGAGGTTACAGAATTCTGTGGTAGATTACACCAGATGTACAAAAGCATTTATCTTTTATTTTTCTCTTCCAGATGTACATAAGGGCGTTCTTACATGAAGAAGGGTGTGAAGGCTGAACAATCATGGATTTTTCTGATCAATTGTGCTTTAGGAAATTATTGACAGTTTTGCACAGGTTCTTGAAAACGTTATTTATAATGAAATCAACTAAAACTATTTTTGCTATAAGTTCTATAAGGTGCATAAAACCCTTAAATTCATCTAGTAGCTGTTCCCCTGAACAGGTTTATTTTAGTAAAAAAAAAAAAAAAAAAATCAAAAAAAACAAAAAACAAAAAACAAAAACAAAAGATTTTTATCAAATGTTATGATGCAAAAAGAAAAAAAAAGGAAAAAAGAGAAAAAAAAGTAAGAAAAAAAGAAAAGAAAAAGAAAACTTCAATTTTCTGGGTATGCACAAAGACCATGAAGACTTATCCAAGTGCATGACCGGATTTTTGTGGTTTTTGTCCATTTTGTGTTTAATTTGCATTTTCTTCAGCTGTATGCAGTGGGCTCTGATGTTTAAGTAGTCCGACTTTCCCCCCCCCCTGGTGTTCCGTGCTTGCGAGTGTGAGTGTCGCTGTATCCAGTGTTGCCCTCCGCGTGTCTCTTCTTAGCTTCTCCGTTTTTCTTTCAACGTAGTGTGAAGTGTCTTCTCCTTTTCTATGAATTCCAATTTGCCTTAACTCCTTTGATGCTGTAGCTGTTTCAGTAAAAGTTAGTTCAAACTAATGATGTAGAACGCTTTGACCAAATGAGCTGGTCTATTATGCCTTGTAAAACAGCAGCATAGGGCTTTTAAAAGGTAGTCAATAAAAGTTGCTGAAATTTTGGCTTTTTTAAATATGTAGTAGGTGTTTTTAATGATTTTTCACATAATGTGTAAGGTAGTGAAATGCAAGAAGGGAAAAATGTTTTGTGTGAAACACATTTTCTGACTGGGGAACTTTTAATAGGGTAACTTGTTTGTAAGGCTGTTCGCCAACAGTTTCCTCTGATAGTTTGACTGATTTAGGGTATCTGCTGTATGATGCAATGTAAAGTCTTTTTTGCCTTTTTTCAGGAAAAAAAAAAACTAACTCGATGTTCTAGATTTAGTGTAGGTAGCGTTGGGGTTGGGGGGGGGGAGGGGGGGGGGGGGGCGGGGAGTCACCGAATGTTTTGTCCTTCCTTTATACTAATGATAGTGCTTTAGACTGAGAATTACGCCTGAGATCTGGCAAACCGAAAAACGTTGCTATTGCAACTAAATGGCAAAAGCTAAAAGTAAGGATTTTATCTTCAAACATAAGCTGAGGTAGGAATAGAAGCAAAACGATTGGCTACTAGCTCTCTCTATTACATAAATTTGAGAAATCAAAATTACTTGGCACTTTTAAAGGTAACTTCACCAAAGACCGAAGAGCCAGTAACCAGTAGCTCCACCTTCTCTCAGCGTCATATCTTCTGTGCTCTTTATTTTTGCCGGACCAGTTTGCGGTTAGGAGAATGTGCCTTTTTTGTACCTTTGCATTTAGGTTTTATAATTTTAATTGATGTATGGACACACACCAACAAACAAAAAAGCATGAAGGAAGATTTGGATCCAAGCAGTGCCACACTTTACATCATCACTACAAGTGTTAAGTGTAAAGAGAAACCAATTTTGAAACTATGAAATTCCTGATTCATAAATACACAGTTATTTCTACTTTAGTACATAGAAGATAATTCACTGTTATTGAAGCTCTTTTATTAAGACAGTTGCATACGTTTGAAAAGCAATGGTAAATTAAGTTGTCTTCCAAAACTGTGTACTTGTCTGGTCAACTGTGTGTGATCAGTTATCTACCTCAGAGTCTGTTTTCTTTTGTGCTGGGACAGGTTGCTGGCCCTCCCTGTTTCCACAGACCAAATCCTCCTAGCTCAGGAGCTAGGGCTAAGCAGTTTTTTCTTTCAAGTATTTCTTAGTTCTTAAATTTTATGCTTGTATTTGATTATAGATGTCAGTGACATTTCATAGTTTCAAAAGTCCTTGCTGCTCTGAGAAGTGTAGATTCTAGTGAAAATTACATAGTCCTAAGAGAAATGTGTTTTGTTTTTGTTTTTGTTTCCTTTTTTAAAGTTGTGGTATTATTGGTTCTATGCTCCCTGGAATATTACTGCTTTGTGAAAGTCCAGACCGAACGCAGCGCCCTCCTTGTATCTAGTACGTTTATAAACCTGGGTCTCTCACTACTTGATATTTTTGCATTAGTTAAGACAGAAATTTGATAGCTCGGTTAGAGGGGAGGGGAAATCTGCTGCTAGATATGTCTGAATTAAGTGCCATACTCGTCTGGGTAAGATTTGGGAAACATAACCTCTGTACATAAAATAAAAAATAAAAAATAAAAAAAAATCAGTTAAACATCACATAGTAGACAGCCATTAAATTATAAAAAAAATTAATTTATGAAGAAAGACCTTTTGTACAGATTGAAAAAAAAGATTTTCATAGAGATATCTATATGATCAAGAGAGTTAATTTTTTATTTTTGTTTTACTAGTGCCACAAACTTGCCAGTGGTAACTTATTTGTCCGGTTCAAGATAACTCTGTAGTTTTCCTTCCTAGGACTTGTTGTTAAACGCCAAAAGACATTTTTGAACTGTACATTTGATCAGATTGTTAGCTTTTTCTGTTTTATTTCTTTTGAAAACCTTTGAATAAAAAACATCTGAAATTTTATTTTTCCTGTCAGTTTCTTTTAAGTAGGTTAAATGTGTATCAGAATTTCATGCATTTCATTCCTGATCTCTTCCTTCGGCTCGGGCAGGTGGTTTAAAAGTGAGTCGAAAATTATTTCAGATTCACTGTGTACTCAGAATACAAACCTTTCCAGCCCTCCTCCTCTGGTAATTTAAATCCATGTGTGGGAAGCAGAGACATCAGCCATCATGTCAGCCAGAGTCTACCTTTGGTCTGTTCTGAAAGGCCAGAGAGCCAGACCTCTCTCCTACCGCTACCCTTTGACTGTGTCACAGACCAGCTAGAGAACGGAGTAAAAACGGTCCCATCCGTGTTGAGGAAAGGGGATAAGGATTTCAAGCTGATCTTACCCATGCCTTGATGACGGGAGCCTTCCTCGGTGACCTCGCTCGGCTGTTTCCCGCAGGAGGCTCTTGTGGAGCTTGCATGGGGGAGAGAACTCCTCTCTTTGCCAACTGATGTACCTCGTGAGAGGCACGTAGTGTAGGAAATTGAGTCCTTTACCCAAGGCGGCTTAACTGTTACAGTGTTGTCATACAGAATGCTTCTGCTACCCAAGGGCTGTCGCAGTGGTGAGAGGAGCAGGCAAGAAGACCCCATACTCCACCCATTTCCATACACCTCTCAGCCAGGTGAGGCGTGGGGGGCGAGGAGGACAGAAGTGGGGTGTGGAGCAGGTAACTTGACCAGGGCCAGGAAACCCCGGTACTGAATGGCTCATTCAGAAAAGGAAACGTGGCCCTCTGATGGGTGCTGGAGGGAGAGGGATGTCGCGGCAGGTGGAGACCGCAGCCTCACCACGACACGCACAGGGTGCCAAGGATGGAGGCTGTGTGGTCTCCTGTCCCAGGGCTCCTTCATACGACCAGCGACCGCAGGCAAGAAAGCTGCGCCATCCGGGCTGCCAAGTGTCAGGTTTTGTCTGTCTTTTGTTCTTGTATTTTAGGAAGGCTTTCTGTCACTGGAGTCCCGGGGCATCCAGGGGCTGCTGTTACATGGAAACTGGTGAACACTTTTTCCAGAGTGCCTTTTCTGTCTGTGCAAGAGCAACAGGCACACGGGGTGATGGTGCTTCATGGCACGCGGGGGCGGGGGGGTGGTGGCTACCACTTGGGCGGAGAGGAGCTGCGGTGCCTGGCGGGGGCGGTGCGCTGCTCAGGTCATCCTCAGGAGCAGGATCTTCCCTCAGTCTGAGATGGGCTGTGACCCAGCTTCTGGCGTGAAGGGAGGGCAGACGCTCGGGACGTGGCTCCCCGGCTAGCGAGCATTTCCCCCTCTCTACTGGCTCCACTGGAGCCCGAATTCCACTTCTTAAATTTCCCAGACACCGATTTGAAATCCGCTGGTTGAAAGGCGGTACCTCCCAGCCTGAGTGGGGCTCGAACAAGGCGCAGATCTGACTGATCTCTTCATTCCACTAGAGTAGCCTTGGAGTAAAGCTCCTCTCCCTCGGACACACACAGCTTCAGAAGATGTCAAGTAGGTGTAAAGGGAGGAAACTCCGAGCTCAGGGTTTAAGAAAAGCAGGGCAGTTTGTTCCCACATCAAAGGTGATGAGACAACCAGCCCTCCGTCGTCACTGAACTCAGCCCCTACCAGGCGCCGGTCACAGATGGCAGCGGGGAGTGGGGCTGGGAGGTGGGCGCCCACCGGTCCCAGCAGGCAGTTCTTGGCATAGCCCTGTGCCCATCCCTCCGTGTGGGATCAATTCCGAGAAGCTTTGGAATTTCCCCTCTGAGAGATGGCTCGAGAGCGTCTTGCTCTGGCTCTTGGTAGGGCCAGAGTGTTTTAGCTTGAGCCACTAGAGGGAGGGGTACGTTGCTCTTCACCTCGAGCAGCGAGCGCTGGGGCAGGAGCCGGGCCTGCCCAGGCACAGGGCAGGGCCTTGGAGGGTGACTGTGGGTGTGTATTCAGCAGCTGCAGACACACGCCAAGGGAGGTAAAGAGGTCCCGAGTCGGGGAGTAATTGTAAGAACTGATCTATAACCACCATTGCCTGATGCTGGTGGCTCTTTCTCATTGGGAAGGAACAAATGCAACTTTAAGGTTCAAGGAAGCTGGGGGCAGGGGGGAAGCCAGAAGCCTTGCCAGACCTCATGACTGGGAGGAGCAAGAAAGCGCTGGCAGGTCTCTGGGCTGCTCAGAATTGAAAACAGGTGGCATTGGATTCAATACTTTAATGCTATTATTCATTCCATTTTCAATGTGACCCCACGAGGCTGAGATTTGATCTAAGTTCTTCCATTGCTCCTTGGTACAAGATATGGATTGTAAATGAGACTGCAGGTGTCTCCTCCGTCTAGTGTCCCTGGATCCACTTTCTCTGCCTGAATGCTTCCAGAGACAAGGCACTTTCCACCTCACCTGGCATCTCCTATCTTTTTGGAACAGCTCTCAAACAGGCTTAAAGGAGTCAAATTGCAACTTTGTAATTTCTACCTCCCGGTCCTAGTTCTGCCAACTGAGTTGCTACAGAGTAAGTCAGTCGTTCCCCATTCTTGAAAAGACCGAAGTATATTGATCAAACGTAAGAGCAATGACCAGGAACTAGAGGACAGAAGGATGTGATTTTAAAGGGACAGCACAAGGGAGTTTTTTGAGGATGACGAAGCTATTCTGTATCCTGATTGTGGTGGTTACACAAATATAAGGGCTAAAATCCATAGAACTGTATATTTCCCAAAAACATCTTTTCATGTATGTTCCCTTATAAAATAAAATCTTTTAAAAAGAGAGAGAATTTGGTCATTCTTCAAATGAAGACAATTGCTGGCTCCGTGATTCTTTGGGTTGAACATTCCTTGTAGCTTGAATATTCAGCTCTGGCTCCACACTAGGCACCATCAGCTTAACTTCTCGATGCACCACATGTGACTCGGGTCAAAACCTAGAACCCCAGGAATAGTCTGGGCCTCACCTACCTCTCCTGCACAGCCCTATCCTTCTATCACAGGTGAGATGGTTTCCATCCTGACTTCTCAGACACACCGCTGTTGTTAAAGTTTGTAGCTAATTGAAATCCTTTTGTTGTTGTTTTTTTGGTCACGATAAGTAAAGAAAGACATGCAATGGAATATTACATAGTCCTTTTTAAAAGAGATTTTAATGGCATGAAAAACAATAAGAATGACAAGTGTTAGGTACAGAACTGTAGATAAAGTGTGTTCATAATTAGGAAGCAATATTTAAGTATAAAAGATGAGGAGGTATTCCAAAACGCTTAGCTGTGGATGGAAGGATATTGGGAAGTTTGTATTTGCTCCTTTATACCTTTCCAAATGTTTCCGAAAACATAATCAGGGAGGAAAAGGATTTAAAAAAGAATGTTGTCCTATCATCCTAAAATTATCCTGTCCTATCATCCTGAGATTATAAGTCTCCATGTTTATTACATACCAATTCAGCGTGTATAATTTTTTGCATTTAAAAGATACTGCAGCAGACATCAGAGGACACAAAGATGACTTGATGTGGTCCAGGTCCTCAAGGGACATTCTTAGGGGACGCACAAGCATATGAGTGCCAATATAGCAAGGATACGTAACAAAAGCATGACCTAAATAAAGAGGGGCAAGACCACCTAAACACTCTCTCCTGACATTCTTGTCATTTCCGCATTGCCAACCAGTTCCGTTTTTACCGATCAGAATTCACTCAGAAGCGGCTGCTTCCCGCAACGGTTCCTGCGCCTTCTGAGAGGTGAAGCTGTCAGGCAGACAAATGAAGTCCTCGGTAAATCTGTCATTGCCAGAATGGAACTAGGAGCAGATGTCCAAAGACTTGATGTTCCTTTGTCACTCCTGCTGTGAAAATATCGGAATGTGTAACAAAGTACTGTTTTGGTTTGGGCTGGTTAATCAAGCCAGGTGTAGGATATGTTTTAAATAGCCTCATTTTAACTTTGTTTACCCTCTGTCAGATGTTCTGCATATGCTAGATTGTGGATTTGCAAACACCTGTGTCGTTTTCTGACCCAACCCCAACCCCCACCAGAAGTTGGAAACTCTTTTTTATATTTATTACTTTCTTCCCAGAAGCGTAGGCAGGAATCCCATTATATCTGCTTTGTTATACCCTGTGCTTCGACACAGACCTGAGGCCATGAAAATTGTTCCTGGCACTCTTGCCTCTTATTTTCTTACTTGAGAAATACTGAAGGAACATCTTTGATTCTCGCTATATAATTTTTTCCCTCGTGTTTAGTTCTGTCTCAAAGAGAACACTTTCTGTTTCCCTCAACTTTTACTCTTCCAGTGATTCTTTTGTCTCTTTATTTGGTTTATAATTTTTTAATATACAGAAGTTTGAAGCAATTTATAGGAAACACAAAAAGCACATTTAAAAACCAGTGCTTGGGGGGTGCCTGGGTGGCTCAGTGGGTTAAAGCCTCTGCCTTCGGCTCAGGTCATGATCCCCGGGTCCTGGGATCGAGCCCCACATTGGGCTCTGCTCAGCAGGGAGCCTGCTTCCCCTTCTCTCTCTGTCTGCCTCTCTGCCTACTTGTGATCTCTGTCTGTCAAATAAATAAATTTAAAAAAAATTTTTAATATATAAATAAATTAAAAAATAAAAATCAGTGCTTGGGAGGTTAACAGGGTCCTAGGATCAAGCCCCACATCGACCTCCCTGCTGGATGCAAAGCGTGCTCCCTCTCCCGTTACCACTGCTTGTGTTCTCTCTCTCTCTTACTGTGTCTCCCTCTGTCAAATAAATAAATAAAAATCTTTAAAAATAATGTTTCTCTATTCTTCTCTTAGATGACCCCTGAGAGATGAGGAGAGTGCATAAGGAATTTCAGGGATGTTGAGGCACAGCCCTTTATGACCCACCATAAACACAAAATTTTTCATGTTTTTTCCTCAATTAGTGGGAATTTTGTGTTCCCCCTTATAGTTTTCCCATTTTCCCCCAAATGGTTGTACCATCCCATTCATTTATTAATTTTTTTTTAATTGTAAAACACAAAAGTTGTGAGTACACTACAAAGAAGCTTTAGCCTGATTTGTTGGAGAGCAGCTTACCAACCCAGGGTCCACTGTCCTCTACAAACAAGGACATTCTCCTACATGACCACAATACAACCACCACAAGGAAGAAAATAACACGAAGACAGGACCAGCTATCCAAGCAACGTCTTTGTAATCAAAAGATCTGGTTCAAAATCATAATGTTGCAGTTAGGGGTCGTGTCTTCACTTTCCTTCAGTCTGAAGTCGCCCCTCCGTCTTTATTAGACTTTCATGAGTCCGGGAGAGAAAAGAAGATAATAGAAACCATTGCCTGGCATGGCCCTCCCAAAGCCCAATCTTTATCCGAATGACCTCTTTGTTGCATGTGCCCCTGTTGCCAGCCCTGCTCTTGTAACTTCGTCCCCTGCTTAAAATCCTGCACCAGCCTGCTATGATGAATGCCTTGCTCCCCAAGACCTCATTTCCCCCTCCAGCCACACCCCATCTTGATCTTTAAAATCTCAGAAAACTTCTATACCCTACACCTTTGCCCCTTTTTGTCTGACTTCTAGAATATCCTCCTCCACGTGGATAACTCTATTTATCCTTCAAGAGTCAACCCAGTATCTAATCTTCCTGAGACTAATTAGGCGGATTGGGTCCCTGTGACTTCCACCCAAATTGAGAAATAAAATATGAGGCTCCTCTCGGACACCCTCTCCCCAGTGACTTTTCACAGCCATGAACCCCTCTTCCCACTCAGCAAGTAACACTACACACACTACAGAGGATTCCCCGCCTTGCTTTTCTTCAGGTTTCTGCTACCCAAATAGGCATCCCTAAAACCCACAGTTGGGCTTTGCCTGTATTTGAACCTCATGTAAATGGCATCGTGCATTAGCTATTTTGTTGTGTCTTGCTTCTTTCACTCAATATTATATCTTTCAGATTTCATCATGTGTTTTTGCACAGCTGTAATACATCGGTATGGTGTGTATTCCATTGCATGAACATACCAAAGTGTGTCCATTTTATTTCTGATAGACATGGGAGCCCTTTCCAATTCTTGGCCTAGTGTCAACGCCCTATGACAGAAATGCTCGCACCTGTCACTTGGCACATTCGTGCATGGATTTCTGCAGGGTCTATGCTCAGGAGTGAAACTGCTAGATCACGGGTATGCCTAGCTTCGGTTTTACAAGATAATGCCAAAATATTTTCAAAGTGGTAATCACAGACCCTAGGATCAGATGAAATAACTTTCTTACAAAGACCTCTAAGATTTCAAAAAAATAAATAAAAACAAACTAACAAAGCTAACGTGAAAGCCAGTAGTAAAAGCCCAGAGGGTCAGTGGGTGAGTACTGGGAAAGATCAGAAATCGGGGTGAGGAGCCACAGCTGAGGGGGGTCCAGTCTTCACAGGCAGGGTGGGTGCTGGGACAAGGGTATGAGTAGGATAAATGGCTTCTCATGGTGAACGCTGAAAAAGAGCTTCCCTTCTTTCTACTGAAAAGAAGGAACTGGGCTTTGCCAACAAAGCTGGATGCCTTGGATGTAGTGGCTTCCACAGACAACCATTGCCGCTGGGGGACTCACTAGGCTACTCTTGGGTGGCACCCACATCTCCCCCATCTACCCAGTCCCACTGGCTCCCCCCCACCCAGGCCCAGTAGTAGCCTCCACTCCTGGCCTGACCTCAGGGAGCATGGGTCTCTCACAGGCTCGGCCCCTCAAGCCCAACGAATCCCTGCAAGTAGCCTGATGTTACCACCACCTGGGAGGGATGTGGAAATTCTTCCGACCTTCCACTCCTCATTCACTGACAGAACTTGAGAGGGTGGGGCAGATGGATGTTATGTCTGGACATTATTCTGATGCTGAAGCTGAAGGGGTACCCGTATGTCCTCCTCCTGGCTGTATGGAGAAGTTGGGACCGTGTCTTCATCTTCTTTGGGTCCTTCCTTTTCCCAGCCCCACTCCCGAGCCTAGCAAAGTCCCTCACACACAGGGTACCAAGCCGGCCACTTACCCAAACAGCAACTCTATAGCCCCTGGGGACAGAGGAGGTACCCCGTCTTAGAACTCCGTGTGTACTGGTCTTAGGACTCTATACCGCCACCTGCCAGAAAATCATCAGAACAACCAGACAGCTCCGCAGTGACCACAGGAATGTACTCCCCCAGAGTTGTTCTCACCATAACCCACAGTCTGTCTGTCTGACAGGTAAAAATCCAGGTTCTACTCAAATCTCATGTTTGCCAATAATTCCAGACTCTTAAAATGCAGTTTACCAAGAGGTGCTAACAAGGAACAATTGTCTACAAGAACACTCATTACTCCCTTCAGGCGAGAGACCCACAAATAGTTCGGATCAACCAGAGACTGCTGGCAAAAGGGGCTTGATTGATGTCCTGAAATGGCCAGTGACAGATGTGAATTTTGCCATAGCTTAAAGATTTTTTCCATGTGGAACTCGAGGGGCTGAGAGTTTGAAGACTAGAGTGGACACAAATCAACGTGTATCCTTCCAGTTGTCTGTGTGAGGGTCTGGGACAAAGGGACTGAGGGCGTGTTGACCAGGATGACCCTGAGCCCGGGTCACTGCACAGGGTCATGCAGGGTGTGTTTGGCTGGGGAGGGTACCTCCTCTGTCCCCAGGGGCTATAGAGTTGCTGTTTGCTATGCACTGAAAGGATTGCTTATTCCATGGACTCCACCTTTCTCTCATTTGACCACCCACAGGAGATGTCTTTTTCTAATTCTCACAGGGGTAAGTGCTGTGCAAGACATTCATTGTTGCCACAAAGCCAAGCCTCATCTCTGAATGAGTTCTCTGAAACTAGCATTCCGGTGCTATCCTCATGGCTCATCTCACCATGACTTCTTTCCTTCCATGTTAAATTATTTATAACCCTATGGGGTCAATGACATTTCTGTTTTCTAAGCTCAGCACAGTGACTTGGTGAGCTGGGTGTTCTCTCTTTTTTCCTCCAATTTGTTCTTTTTAACTCTCGAGGTCCTAGAAGACTGACCTTGGGGGGAGGGGGCAGCATCAAGCAGGATCCCTGGCCTCTGGCTTCCTTTGGGTTTGGCCAATGCCAAGTCCCAGCAGAGAGCTGCTGGACTGGAGGGAAGATCCAGGGAAGCTTATTGCCCCGGCTTCCTCTGCGTGGGCCACGGGTTGGCTAGGTCCCTGTCATGGGTTGAATTGTATCTCTTCCCTCCCCCCATAATTCGTATGTTGAATAATATGTCCTGGTACCTCAGCATGTGTCTGCATTTGGAGACAGGGCTTTTAAAGAGGTAATTAAGTTAAAATGAGGTCATTGGGTGGGCCCTAATCCAATGTGATTGGTGTTGTCATAAGAAGAAATTTGAACACAAACCCACACGCATAAAGCGAAAGCTATGCAAAGACACAGGGAGAAGATGGTCATTTACAAGCTAAAGAGAGCAGCTTCAGAAGAAACCAGCCCTGCCAGCACCTTGAGCTCGCTTGGACTTTCAGCCTCTAGAACTGTGAGAAAATAAATTTCTGTTGTAACAGCCAGCCAGTCCCGGTACTTTGTTAGGGCATTCTGAGCTAACTTACTATAGTCCCTCTACCAAAATTGCAGGGGCAGACCACACTCCTGCTTCTAGAAACGCAGTTCTCTCCCTAGGCTTGGGTCACCGCTCTGTCCCCAAGATCCCAAGCCTGGGGGAAGGAAGGAAGGTCTCCCTGCTCTCGCTGCCCCCACTGGTTTCCCTTTGCTACCCACCTTCATTAAACTCTCTTCAGCTACCTCATCAGCGTGCCCCAGGAGTTACTCACAGGAGCCTTGACCCATCTCTTGTCTCTCTCACAGTTTGCCTCAGTTGTTCCTACTGTGTAATCCTACCTCCTCAAAACACACCAGAGCAGTTCACGAGGCACTGTTTGAGGGTGAAATGGACCCTCTGCCACTGTACTTTGTTAAAAAAAAAAAAAAAATTGAAATCTATGATGACAGGAAGCTGTTGGAAGATGCAACACCGTGGTGAGCCTCGCCAAAAAGAAAGACTCCAAGTCTGTGCAACCCAGGTAAAGCTGACATTGTACCAGTGAGGAAGAAAGCAGCTGTTTGAGAAGTCCATGCTGTGGAGAGACTACGTAGCAAATGGACATTGATAATTGTTTCAGCCACTGTCTAAGTTTGTTTCTGAAAATAGTGCTTCCTCTGTGAGAAAATTCTGGTATGTACACATATTTAATACTGGGAAGTGGGATTTTTCTAAATTATTTAAAAATCATTCAAATGGATAATTTCAGAGGGCTTCAATCATATCTATCCCTCTAATTTATCATGTATCTATTTATAAAAATGTGCGTCAACTAGGCTCCCTTGCCTTCTGACTTTCTCTGGGTTTGGTCAATAAGAAGCACTTTAGATTAGAGAATAAGAGCAGTTGATTGATGCTAAGGAAGTTGGAAATTTATTGGTAAATTTTCAACAGAACCTTTGCATTAGCTGGTGTATGGGGCCAAAAACCCGAGTCACTGATGAAGTAATTACCGACAACAGTGTGCTTCTTGCATTATCTTTGGAGGTTGTCTTAGCCATGAAAGTCACTAAAACTGGGGATTAAAATACACTTCGCTTAGACTCAGACTTCTGAATCCTTATCACCAACCTTTTCAAGTGACATATACTCAGCTCCGTCACATGTAAATATGAAATGAGCAGATGACATGAATAGTGTAGTAAAGCAAAAAGGTTTTTTTTTTTTTTAATACCAGGAAGAAAACACCGAACTTAATATTGTTTCATCTTTTAAAATTTTCTCTTTGTGTGGTTTTTTTTTAAAGATTTTTTATTTATTTATCAGAGAGAGGGGGGTGGGGAGAGAGCAAGCACAGGCAGACAGGGTGGCAGGCAGAGGCAGAGGGAGAAGCAGGCTCCCTGCCGAGCAAGGAGCCCGATGTGAGACTCGATCCCAGGACGCTGGGATCATGACCCGAGCCGAAGGCAGCTGCTTAACCAACTGAGCCACCCAGGCGTCCCTCTTTGTGTGTTTTTAACTAACGTATTACTTCAATACTACATGTATATTCATGAAAAAATAACAAGTCTTGGGAGTGTCTGCTTAAAATCTTTTACTGATTCTGGCGAACCATCCAGAAAGCTTGGAGACCACTTAGCATGAAAGTGTAAGGGGCTGGAGAAAAACAAAAACAAACAAACAAACAAACAACAACAACAACAAAAACACACCAGTGGACCCAGAATCTTAGAACTCCAGATTCACAATTCTGTTTGGTTGGAACCATTTTCAAGAAAACGAAGGGGGGAAATAGGAAAGAATGTGTGAGGGAAGGACAGCCAGTGCCTACAGCTTTCCACGTGAGCTAGGACAGTCCATTCATTTGGTTGAGCCTTGCCTCTCAGAGAGTTTTGGAAATATTTGGAATGTCGTGGGAGGCCCAAGGGACCACCCAGTAGTAAAAACCTAAACGAAAGCCTTCCAAAAGCAACAAGCAAGGTCAGCCCCTCCCCGGCTCCACCTCCTGGCCAGGGCTGAATCCAAATCCACTTCTCAGCACTGAAAGATGCCCCAAAACAGTTTCATCTCCCTACAGAAGGTTCTAGAGGAAATTATCTGAATGCTTGAAAAATCCAGCCTTCTCTGCAATTATCTAAACGGAGCTGCTGAGTGATGTTAACAAGACATCCTTTCTACTATCCATATTCAGAGTCATATCTGTGTGAAATAAGTATTGGGGATTTGTTGTTTTGTCCTTAATGTCCATTAAACGGTGGTGTGAGCAGCTGTTAATGGGATTTGTCATTTAGGTAAGGTGAACCTATCTGAGTTTTGTTAAACTCCATTATTCAGCCTCCTTAGTTTACAGGAGACCTTCTAAATCTCAAGAACCTCCAGCTGAAAGGAATCACAAACTCCTTGGCCCAAGCCACACACTGGGAGGCCAACACTGGTGGACATCACTGTTGTACTCCATCCTGGGACCTCCATCCTGGGGTTTCCTGCTTTCCACCCCTGCAAAGAAAAAGATGGCTGCATGATTGCAAGTCATTTTTCCGTGATGACCTTCCAAATGGATACCAGGGGCATCCACACCCCCTCCGACCAGGAGGCACTTGCCATTTGTTCACATAGTACATTCCAGCAAAACTCAGCTTTTCACTGTAAGCACACACTTTGATCCGTTTGGCTTTTTGACAAATGAAGGTGAGGGCTTGGTTTACTAAGGCTCGCCTACTCTCCGGTATAATGCCAACAGGTTATTGGGCCTTGTGGCAGGCTTGTCTGTCCTGTTCTGTCACCAGGGCAATTCCCATCTTGGCTGGAGAGCTGAGAGTGGAATTTTAAGTATGAATTTCCTTGTGTTTATTAGACTAAAGTCAAAAGTCCACATTCTGCTTCAGATATGCGTGAACAACTTCCACTGAAGTTACTCGTGTATATCTGAGTTTAGTTAAAACTCTCCAACACTCAGTTGCCACTAAATAACATTCCTCTTTAAAACAAACAAGCAAACAAACAACTTTGTAATGTGCCTGTGGGAGTGAGAAACAGCATGTGTCAATTAACCAAAAATTCACTGAGTTTGAGGAAAGGTTCAACTTTTAAAGGAACAAAGCCATTTGGACAGTCCTGTTCACTTCCACCTCTATACGTACCCCATGCAGCCTCTCCAGGCTTATGCTGGAGGCTCACTCGCCTAGACCCTCCTGGCTTTTAGGGGCAGCTGTGGAAGAGTGCAGCACACCCGCCTGGATTCAAGAAGCAAGGTCACGTCCTAGCTCTGATAATAGTTGTACAAACTTGGGCAAGTCACTTAATCTTGACCTTGTAAAGTTATTGTGTGAATTCAGTAGATAATGGGTGTTAAATTTGTTTTTTGGTTCAAAAGTATTTTGCCTGTTTTAGAAGGAAAAAATGTAAACAAATAATCAAAATCCCAATAAGGATGGAGGCAGTGGGGAGAAACGGAGAGTCAAACAATGGTAGCGCAAAGATGTGTTGGTATAATTCCCATGGAAGGCATCCACAGTGCACATTGCATTATTTAGATGCAATATTTAAATGAGTACGTAAAATTGTCTTCTTTGATCCAATAATTCCACATAGGAGAATTTGTCCTAGGAAATACAAAAAATAATACTAGTAATGATGATGATGAAGGGCAACCTCTTTGTATAAACATCTTCTTTACAAGATTTCCTGTCACGGAAAACAACCTAAATTTTAAACAAATAAAGGAATGTTTAAGCATACCATTACAGGCTTAGATGATGCTTAGAGTAAGTTCTTACTATGATAAATGAATTAAACAATGGACTCAAGGCATGCATTCTGTATGATCACATCCTTGTCAGAAAAAAACAAAAGCATTAAAAAGAGCCAGAAGGGAAAAGAGCAAAATCATCAACAGTAATGGGTAGAAGGAAGCCAGAAGTTGCTTTGGACAGGACTATATGAACTTTCGACCCTCTTTGCATTCCTAATACCTTATACATAGATGACACTCAGGACATACTAAGTATATTTTTTAAGTGCTCTACCTTAGCTCCTAATTAACTAATTAACACTCTGCTCAACTAACTTTCCAATTGATCAAAGCTTTACCTTAATTAGCCCTGTGAAATAGTTTTGAAATATTTTTCCCAGTGGTTTCTTCTTATTTTTCCATTCAGCTATCTGTAAGATCATAGACACTCAGGAACTAGTACATTTGGCTCTTGGTCAAATAACAAGAGCTTGGATTTAGCCACTGAAGTATCACAAGGCGCAACATCAAAGGAATTTTCCAAAGTTGCTCCCTACATACAGCCGGGCCCATGTCATTTGATTCTCAAGAATGCTGAGCCCAGCAGCAGAGCAGCCGGGGATGAATGCCCGTGGCAGGGAGGCCAAAGTATGCATTTTCATCAACGGGAGAATGGGTACAAGCCAAACAAGGAACGGACGGTACACTTTAATGGTAGGTGGCAGTTTTCAGAGAAAACCTGTCAGTGTGTCATAGCGAATTATACATAAGGAGGGGGAAACAATCATTAAAACCTCCTTAATTTACAGAAATAGAATAAAGCATCCAAAAGAGGCAACTGTGTCTCCTCACAGATGAGTTTACTTAAATGAGCAGGCTGAATTAAAAGCTCCTCGAAGGTTCCTTGGGATCATAAACGTTAGAAATGAAAGGTGGTTTGTAAATCTTCTAATCATCCACCATACACAAGACACACATTCTTTATAGACAAGGAGAGAGCTCAGAGACTTCAGGAATCTTTCTGAGATCAAATAGGCAGTAAACAGTAGAGTCGGGGTTCAGAACCCGGTCTCGCGGCTCTCGGTCGATCTTGTTTCCATGTCACTCAAATGCCACATGGCTTGAAAGCCGCCAGACCTCCACCCACACCGCCAAGTGTGGCACAACACAAAGTGCTTTGGAGACAGACTGAGGTTTAAATCCTAACCCTGTCACTTACTAGCGTGTGACCTTGGGCAAGCCAGCAAATCTTGAGAGCGAGGCCATCGGCCCACCCCAGAGTGCGGGGGTAAGAATGTAGTGAGGTAATGCATCTCCAGTCCTGAGCGGGGGGGTGGGGGTGGGGGGGGGGTGTCTGGCCTCTCACGCCAGCTCTGTGAGTGGCACCTCGCAATACAGTCATATGACCTCCTTGAAGGCCAACCCACAGCCCCACAATTTTGGCCTCAGCCTCCGAGGAAGAGTGTGGTCCAAACACTCCACCCTACTTCACAAAAGCGGTAGGGGTGTTGCTTCTCAGCTGTGCCCAACAGGAACAAATCCAATCCAATCTGGCTGGTTTAGTGTTTGGCACCATCTTTAATACTAATCTCATCAGTTTTTATTTTCATTTTCTAGTTTCTCCAAACAAGCCATTTTTAGAGGTTGGCGGCTTGAAACCAGAGCTGCCAATAAGATAGACTTATCTTGAAAGCACCAGGATCCTTCTGAAGGAATATAAATATAAACAACACACACGCTACAGGAAAATCTGATAGGAGTTTGCTCGTTGGTTTGGATGCCAGCTCAGCTCCGAACTTGCCCTGTACTATTTTGGAGTATTAAAATCTATATGTGTTTCATGTCCCAGCCACCCTGCCATCCATTAGGTTTGAATGTCCTTTGGGGAATGAACTTGATCCCCGCCAGCCCCCCTCCCAACCCCGCCTTACTTTTGGTCTCTCTCCAGAGCAGCGAACATGCTGGCATAGTTCTACCATTTGTCAGCCAGAAGTCTGGTTACACATTTGCTCGTCAATCTAAACCTAACCTATTCTCATACGAGCACTTGGGGTTTCATGTAAATCAACCAGACATTCTGTCATTCACCAACAATATCTCTCCATAGTAGACTACACCAATGTGCCTCCATGAAATATTTCACTATGTTTGTGGAAGAAATATTCAAATGAACGTGCTTTTTCAGGAATGGTGACACCAGAATGTTCTAAATCTGTTCATTACCACAAGGATAAATGGTATTTCTGCCAAAGACTTGATAACGGGTGCAGTAATGCATCACAGCACTTTCTGAAATTAAAGGTCTGCCCTGAGAGGTAAGTAGTATAATGCATGACTAACAACGCAAACCCAAACTTGGGAGCTAAGTTTTCCTTGTCCGTGTAATCGATCGTTTCCGACAGATGCTGCCTTAGGAAGTTCCTAACACTACTTCTAGCCCCTAGGTATTAACGTCCAGGTGAGGCTGACCCCCGGTTTGTAAAAGGGTGTTTCCTTATTAATTGAGCATGCTTTCTTGTGATTTTTCTTACATTTGAATTCACACACACTTTTCACAGCTGTACTTCAAAAATCTGCTATGGTTTAAGGGCAGTATTTCATGGAGTTATTAATTCATCATTAAGGAAAATATTTTAACATTAGTTGAATAGTGTCTTAAGCAGCTTTTTAAGGTACATGTTTCTGGTTATAGTGATTAATTTGTTAATTCTCTGAATAATGGGCAGTTTGACTCTGGCCTTCACTAAGTCTTTTGGCATTTTCAAGAGGTCACAAAGGAAATATAGAACTGGGAATTTAAACAAGAAGAATTATCAGTTCTCATCGAAATGTGCGTGACATTAGGTCAGTTAACTTCAGTGTTACTAGATGATAAAATGATGTTTTATGTAGACCTAATTCATGAGAACTATGGAAAAAATGAAAAGGGGAGCGCTGCCAGTCTAGGATATTTATAAAGAGCTCATTTTATTCCTATAAGTATCTGAAAATGCCTGGTATCATTACTATTCACTTTGAGCACTGGAAGTATGACTATCAGTGCTATAAAAAAAAAAAAAAAATCCAATATCTTTGAACCGTTATCCATCCAAAGAATGCATCCTCTAAAATTAAAGACTCACAGAGTTCTATCATATTGGCTGTCAACATGCCTAAAATGGACAGAATACAGATTCTGATCAGAAAGTAATGGTTTTCCTTTACTGTTTTGGATTCTGAATAGGCTCAGCAGATCATAGTTAAAGTTTTTTAGCACTGGGTTTCAAACATAAAGTCACTTGGTCACAATATAAAGATTAGTGTGTACCTAAGTGAAATTCTGTCCTTGGGGAAATGCAGAAATACCCTCCTTCTCAGTCTCTTCGTTCCTGTGCATTCCGAGGTGGCCTTTTCCTCTATCTGACTTACGCCCTCTAGTGTTTTCTGGATGAAGAACAAGAACTAAAGCTCCATTTTTACACAAAAAACGTTATTGCAATTTCTCAATATTTTCCACAGTTATCATACACAAAAACACACTTACCACCAGATGTTTTGATGTGAACACTGAGTGACTGCAAGGATTTTTTTAATTTATTTATTTTACAGAGGAAGACATCACAAATAGGCAGAGAGGTGGGCAGAGACAGTGGGGGAAGCAGGCTCTCCACTGAGCAGAGAGCCCAATGCGGAGCTCGATCCCAGGATCCTAGGATCATGACCTGAGCTGAAGGGAGAAGCTTCACCCACTGAGAAACCCAGGCACCCCAGGATTTTTTTAATCAGAGAGTCTCAAACTTAAATTCCTGTATTCCAACCTCCGCTCCCCAAAGCCAGTATTGACTTCTAATCTGTCAGGGTTACATTCCTTCTCTGCCTTTGAACTCTTATATTCTAATTCATTTTTATTGTGATAATCAGAAGGGGGAAAGAATCTCTAAAGAACTAAGGCATGCAAGCAGTCATTTCTTTGACATACGTTCCAAGAATAGAACATTGACGCTTTGGTTCTTCTAAGTTACCCAAGAGGTTCAAGGAGTTTTGCCTTAAGAGAAAAGTGATGAGTTTTTTTAAATAGCTTTATGGAAACACTGCATATATTCTGCCATAGAAGCCCTTAATCAAACCAGGAAGAGTATCTTCTTGGGAAATGTACTGTTTATGGGCACTTTTTCTTTACAGAGAAGAAAATATACTTCCAAAGCTGTCAGCTGCCGTTGCTGCAACTTTGGAAACCAGCCACAGCTGATGTGAGAGCTAACTATAGGCCAAGGTCATCTGGGGATCTCCCCAGCCTGCTTACAGAGGTGGCACCCATGCCTCATTGGAGTGCATGGGTTTGCCAGTCCAGCCCAGGGAGCTATTTTCAGTTGGAGTTCCCACAAGCAGGCCCTTGATCGTCCTTCATGCAGCTGGCAGTCACTTTTATACTTAACCATTCTCAACTATCATCTGCTTGATATACTGGCCTCTTTTCCCCTTTATACCATCCTGCCTGTTTCCAGAACCCCCAGAGGGGGTTCCTAGGTATGACCAATGTTAATATTCAAAGTGACCTTTACTGATCTTTGTTGAACAACTCAAAACTTACTGATGCATATGACTCTACTTGGTCAAATCACTTCAGCCAAGTGCCAGAGCAGGAAGCCCTCAGGCTTCTTGAGCTTCCCCCTTTACTGCCATCATCCGCCAGCCTCTAATCCCTGCTCTCCTCCTCCAAGTCCACTGTCACTACATTTCATCCACTTTTGCCTAGATTGCTGAAATAACTTTCCAACCAATCTCTTGCCTCCAACTCACCAACATTCCACCACTGGTTAGATTTCAACATTACAAATCAGAATACATAGCTCTTTTTTTTTTTTTTAATATAAGATTTTGTTTATTTATTCGAGAGAGAGCATACCAGAGAGAGAGAATGCGAGTGAGTGTGCGCAAGCACAAGCAGGAGGGAGGGGCAGAGGGAGAGGGAGAAGCAGACTGCCCCCCAGTGGGAAGCCTGATGACGTGGAACTCAATCTCAGGACCCTGAGATGGTGACCTGAGCCTCAGGAGGATGATTAACCGACTGAGCCTCCCAGGGGCCCCTGGAGTGCGTTACTCTTCTGTTTAAAACCATTCCTTGGTTCCCATCACCTACCAGATAAATCTGATGCTCTCTAGATTAGCATTCTGCCTCCTTTTCTAGGCTCATCTCTTATCATTCCCTTCATGCCCTCTTTCCATCACTCCCTTCATCACATAAATACATCCCCCCCCTCAAACCCATCATGCTCTCCCATGTCTTCAGATCTGTCTAGGGATCTTATCTCCATAGTGATCTTCTATATTTATTCCATCAAGATTCAGTTTGAACATTATCTTTTTGATGGTGCTTTCCCTGACACTCTCCCAAAGCTCCCCACTGAGCTCATACACACGTGTGTGCACTTGTCCCTCCACCTGTGATGCTCCATAGGCCACTGTTGACTCTTGGTTCTTGTATCAACACACACACACACACACACACCTCACAGACACACAGATTTTGGACTCTATAAGACTATGAGGCTCTTTATGTAAGGATATTATATTATTGATTTTTTGTGTGTGTTTCCAACATCCACAGCCATACTTAAAGCAGTATATACATTTTGTTGTATTAATAAAAATAAAAATCTCACAAACAAATCATCCAGTCACATTCAGAAAAGGGTATTTTAATTTAAGTCCTGTCTTTACCTATGCCCTTTGTTAAACAGAACTTGATTTAGCAGGTTTCCAGCTGAGTTGTGGTCTAGGGACCCATACCTGTGCTTCAGGAAAGTGCCAAGAGAAGAACTACAAAAATATTGGGGACCAGGGAATTATGTCAGAGGAAAACAGTCAGGAACAAGGATGTGCTAGAGCTGAGCTGGGCTGTGCTCTCCAATGAACACAGTTCAATTCTGGAAGTCTTTGGAACCAAAGGAGCTATTAAAATTGAGACAGACACCATGTATGGTTCATGCATATTGTATGCCTCTAGGCTTTCTCTTCTCTTACTTACATCCCTTTATCCTCTGTTCATCCATGCAAATTCTCAGCTTAGATAAAGACTTAACCTGGTAACTTTGACTACAAGATCAATTACAAGCATGGTTCTTACTTTTGCCTTTCTAGGTTAGTTGGCCCCCACTGCTCCCACAGAGTTCTTCCCAAGACAAATACTTCTTCAAGAGGCACCAAGGTTGAACTAATCTCTGCCTACCTTAGGTGATATTTGGGAGTCACAGTTTATGACCCACAGTCTTCTCTGTACCTGCTTGTCACACCAAGTATCAACATGCCTTAAGCTCTGCTCAAAACTCAAGCAGATGTTGATCCTCAGTAACTGAAAACTTGACTCCTAAACTCTTCTGGCTCCATATCTAAACTTCTCTTACTCTTCGTCTTTCAAACTTTCCATTTTTTCATTATCTTATTATTTTAAAATAAAGTTCCTAAGCTTTGCTTTATGTGCTGGAGCTATGGCGTGGGCAATAAACGAGATGAGCACAGCCCTTCTCTCAAGAGCTTGCCGTCCAACGATCTCTCTGTTGTCCCTTGAATCTGACCTATATGTAGGAATCTGCCTATGTGCACTGACTATGCTCACGCCTGCCATCCCTCGGGGACTGCGTGAATTCTTATAATTCATCAAGATTCCATTCAAGTCTTCCCACCAATGCCTGGTGTTGTCTCTCTCTTACAGCAGGGCATGTTAAGAACTGGCTAAACTCCATATCTAAGGATGCTGTTCCAGTGATGATCTAAGAAAGCCTCTAGTAGTATCTCCAAGGGCTCTGTCAGACCTACAATGTGTATCAATTGTAGATTTTGATACACAAAGAAAGGGCATGTTTACGCCTTATGTGAATAGCATGTGTGGGTAAGAAAGATATCCAACCACAGAATCAAAATGTATTCGTTATCTTTTGCTACATAGCAAACCACACCAAAACTGAGTAGCTTAAACAAGTATTTATTATCTTAGAGTTTTTTGAGTTCACAAATGCAGAAGCAGCTTAGCTGGGTGTTCCTGGCTCAGGGTTTTTCATATAGCTTCAGTCAGGATGTCGGTCAGGACTGTAGTCGCAAAGCCTTGATTCGAGTAGAGGATCTGCTTTGAATTGGACTCACTCACATGGCTGTGGGCAGGAGACTTTGGTTCCTCACCATGAAAGCCTATCAATAGGCTGCACAGGCATCCTCAAGACATGGCAGGAACATCCCTCAGAAAGAGCAAGCCAAGAGAAGAAGGAAGTCACAGTTCCCTTAGGACTTAATCTTTAAAGCCACCCACCATCACTTCCACTTTATTCTATTTATTAGAAAGAAGTCACTAGGTTCCCCTGTACTCAAGGAGGGGAATTAGGCTTCCTTAAAGGAAGGAGTATTCAAAAATTTTGTGAATATATTTTAAAAACATGGAAGCTGCTAAAGAATCTTGAAGATTGGGGCTGTGGGCTACTTCTAATCCTAAGGTGTGAAAGACACAATTTCCTAGCAGTCTGAATGACAACTCTTATGAGTTTTAGTCAACAGAAGTCATTATTATAAGCCTGCTCCAAAACTCAATGAGATCCTAGGCCATATGAAAAACCAGATGCCATCTGGGGGTGAGGAAGTGAGTCATGCCTATTCTACTGTGTTGGGGTAAGATCAGAGCAGAGAGTTGTACTCACTTTGGGGTGTCACATGGAGGCACACACCGGGGCCCATGTGGGAGACAACAAATAGGGTGGTCAAGAAATTTCGAATCGTGTCTTATAAAAGGTTGTTGAAGGAACAAGAGAAGTTTAAGTCAGAGAATCCCTAGGTATGCTGTGGTCATTATGCTCAAGAACATGAAGAACTTTCATGTACAGGGATAGGCTTGTTCCATTCTCCTTGTGCTGCAACCGGAACCAGTGGGCTGAAGTCATGGGAAAGACACTTTGGATCGATGTAAAGAAGGCATTTCTAAAGTCGAAACTTACCTAAGGTGGAAGCAGCTACCTTCAAAGGTGACTGGTATTATCAGAGGCATTGAAACAGTCAGAGGGCTGACTTGGTGTGTAGGAGGAGGAAACTAGTGCAGTGGCCTTGCATAGAGATTATGTGATCTCACAGGCACTTTCCTCATGTCACTGTGGAGTTGTCATATATCTCAGCATGAAGTAAATTCATAGCAGTACTCAGACTCTGTTCTTCAACTGGATTGGAGAGCAAGGCATGTTTTTGGTTTTTCAAACAAGGATCACTAACTAGTTCACATTTCTTTGACTTGGAAATTTGGGCTAGCCTCAGCTGGTTGGTTCTTCTGCCAGTCTCATCTAGGCCAGATAGTTGATGTAGGATGAGCCTCACTCAGGTGACTGGTGGGTAACAAGTTGTCACTGGGGCTTTGAGCTTCTTTTTATGGTGCTTTCATGGATCCAGGGAAGCAGGAGCTGGTAAGCCACAATATGCCAATGATTTCAAGTCTCTACTTATATTATGTTTCCTAATATTCAATGATCAAAACAAGTTACATAGTCAAGCCCAGAGTCAAATAGATTTCTTGATGGGAGGAGTGCCAAAGAGGCCAGCACACAAGAAAGGTATTTATGATCATTTTGCAATCGACTACAGAGACCTTTTCAAAATTACCTGAATGAAGCCTAGATCTGATTTTGGAGACCCCTCTGCTTTCCTTGAGAATAAAAACTCATCCATTTGTGCATTACTCTGCATAATCCAGACACAAGAAGGGTGTTCTCTCTGTCATGGTGAGCCCACTGCCAATATGGAGTAACCATTACCCAACAGCCAGGTACGAAGAGCTCAGACCATACCTATGAGTGGACAAAATGGGGGAAACCCCAGCCTTCAGGAGGAGCGTCCCAACCACTTGGGGGAAACAGAAGGACAAAACAAACTTAAAGACATCTAAGGGACCAAAATAGCAACATACTCCATGACCTGTGTAGGGAAGAATGGTGTTTTTGAGGAATTTGAAGATGTATTGTGGGACCCATTTTCACTCAGCAAAAGAGCAACATGGTGCTTAGTAAGTGGCAGCTCCCTGGTAATAATCCCCAAGCTATGCATCTGGACACAGTCCCACCACTTCCATGGAGCTTTTCCAATTGTTTCTTAACATTGAACTCTGCCTTTGGTGGCCATTTGAATTGGCACTTGCCCTACTGTTGTCTTATAGGAGAGTTGAAGAAGATACCTTTGTCTCTATTTAAAAAACGTAAAAAACTAAAGACAGACCAACAGGGCTGTGATTTTGTAGTGAAAAGACTATTCCTATGTATTAAATATACAAAGAAAATGTATCTGTGTCCAAAAAAATACCTTAAGGAGCTGTCATGTAACAGCTTCAACCTTCATCCATTCATGTTGCCTACCTGGCCCCTGTAGTCCTCTGAGTTTTCCACTCTTGATGAACAAATATTCACTATATTTTCCAAGCTAAGTCTTAAATAACTTGTAAGATTTGCTTCTTTCTGTGCCCTTGGCTTATAAGTGTAAAATGAGATGGGGAAGTTTTCAAAAAATATTTGATTGACCAAATGATAGCATGGAGTCAAGTTTTGGGGAGAAAATAAAGATGAGGGGAAAGGACTCCCTTCTTCATTTAGACACTGTTTTGGCAAACCCAAATGGCTGATTCACATCTAATCATTGTATTTTAAGCAGGGACAGCTGGAGCTTACTGCGTGCCTCCTGCCCAGTCTTGATTCTTTCTATGAAGGCAGGAAACAGAAGGGCTCTGCGTAGAGCAGTCACAGACACAGTCAGAGACAAACCACTGCCATGGAACGTCACAAGGAAAGTCTTGTTGACCCAGTGATGGCATTTGGGAACCACATGGAGGCACATGCTAAGGACCCTGGGCAGCAGCCCTCTCCCTTCATCTTTTGGGAGTGCAGGCTGAGGAACAAGGCTCCCTCAGTTTCCTAACAAATGACCTATTTCAGTGAAATAAGAAAGGGAGGGGCGCCCCACAGTTGGTCAGTCAGTCGTGTGCCAAACTGTAGCGATGTCAGTATTTCATGCCACTCATTCAGTTTAACAGAAACTCGCCCTGGCTTTTTCCCACCCGTTTTAGTGAGATTGCAGTTGTAAATCAGCAAGAGTGTCCTGGAGCCTCCTGCTTCAGGTGGCTTGTGGGGGGCAGTCTAAGAGGGAGAATCTTCAGAATAATTTAGAATGTGAGTTTAAGAGGAAAGGTCAGTTTTGCTACTTAGAACCAGAGAACTGCCAAACTTGGCTATGAAGAGATGCTCTAAATGGAGCCTTGGCATTTGAATTTAAAATATCTTAAAAACACGGTAGTGCATACTTGTACTACCATGGGACTTAGTTTGAGTTCTCAGCTCTGACCTCTGAACATCCTCTAAACTGGGGAGGCCCTTTAATAAAAATCCTCTTTGGAGTGGTAAAATCCTTTTTCACTCATAAGAAGAGTTCCATTTGTAGCTCCAAGAGGAACATAGGGTAGGTGTTGTTTATTTCCCACATCCTCCAGCCCCTGGCAACTACTTTTCTACTCTCTGTTTCCATGAGTTTGACTTCTTTTGTTTTTTAAAATTCCAGATGTGATGGAACTAGAGATTATATTACGCTAAGTGAAGTAAGTCAATCAGAGAAAGACAACTATCATATGATCTCATTCATATGTGGAGTTTAAAAAACAAAACAGAGGATCACAGGGGAAGAGAGGAAAAAATAAAACAAGATGAAACCAGAGAGGGAGACAAACCATGAGAGAATTTTCACTATAGGAAACAAACTAAGGGTTGCTGCAGGGGTGGGGGGCGGGGTAGAGGGATGGGGAACTGGGTGATGGGCATTAAGAAGGGCACGTGATGCCATGAGCACTGGGTGTTATACAAGACTGATGAATCACAGACCTCTGTGTCTGAAACTAATAATACATATATGTTAATTACTTGAATTTAAATTAAAAAATAAAATAAAATTCCACATCTGAATGATAACCATGCAGTACTTGCCTTTCTCTGTCTGACTTATCTCACTTAGCATAATGTCCATCTGTGTTGTCACCAATGGCAGGATCTTCCTCTTCCTCATGGCTAAATACTATCCTTTTGTGTGTGTATATATATATATATATATATATATGTGGGTGTGTCTGTGTACCACATCTTCTTTATCCATTCATCTTTTGATCGGTGGTTTCCACATCTCAGCTATTGTGAATAGTGCCACAACGAACATGGGAGTGCAGGTATCTCTTCACTATCCTATTTTCATTTCCTTTGGATAAGCACCCAGAAGTGGGAGTGAGTGCTGGATCAAATGGTCATTCTAATTCTTGTTTTTCCTAGTCCTACCTCTTAATAACAGTGGCAAGGTCCTTTGGGAAGTAATTTAACCTTTCTGGGCCTTACTTCATCAGTAAGAGATGGAGTTCTTTAGGAGAGTAAATGAGAAAGAATTTTGTAAAGTGTTAAGAAGGCTCAGTTAGACACTGGATGGCCGGTCACTCTCCTGGCCTCTGCAGAACCAGGGCTACAGCCTACACGCATCCTGACTCAGCAGCTAGCCTAGTGCCTTGTTCACTGCGTTAGTCTGTATTTTCCTCTGACATCAGACTCTCTGAACTGAGGACTGGATTGATGTGAGGCACAAGTTAAGCAGAGCATGGATCTATCCATGGATAGTTGGATAGTGGATAGTTGGATAAGTGGATAATTGGATCTATCCACTTCCTACTGCCCCTATTCAGTCTACCCTGCAGCTCCTCCAGATTTACATAATCCCCAGTAAGGCCCAGGCACAAGCAAGACTCGTAGGCATTCTTTTTATTTATTTATTTTTTTTAAGATCTTATTTATTTATTTGACAGACAGAGATCACAAGTAGGCAGAGGCAGGCAGAGAGAGAGGAAGGGAAGTAGGCTCCCCGCTGAGCAGAGAGCCCGATGCGGGGCTTGATTCCAGGACCCCGGGATCATGACCTGAGCCAAACGCAGAGGCTTTAACCCACTGAGCCACCCAGGCCCCCCATCAGGAAGCATTCTTTAATGGAAAGACACTAAAGCAGGAATCTATTATGGCCCCACTGTTGGGAAGCATGAGTGGGAAGGGCACGAGGGGATTTGGACACAATCCATAGATTTGGCAACAATCCACACATGTAAAATTCACTGTAACTCCCTGCCTAAAACTCTCTGCTTTGGCCCTGGCCCATACCCTCAGCAGACCTGCCTCTTCTCTGGGCACCAGATGAATGCTTCCATCTCAGTAGGGTCACTGTTAAGTTTCACCACAGACACATTTCACCCCGCCATGATTTCTGCTGCACAATATCTCTAAAGTCTTAAAAAGGACCCTCTATGGACTTAAAGAGGAAGAACACAGACTCTGGGGACAAAAGCCAACCCCCTTTTATAATCGCCTCATTCTTGGCCAGTCCCACGGTACCGTTTTTTATCAGAAGCCACTGGGATAGAAAGAAACAGCTCAAGTAATATTTAACTCTGCTCACACTGTTTGCTTTAATTATTAACATTTGGCAGCCAGAAGAAATAACAGCACTTCATCTAGACACTTAAGAAAGAAAAAGGAACAGCTCACACCCCAGCCTTTATAAAATGTTTGAGCAATCGTCTTGGATGGGCACATGCAGTCTTCACACATACCAGCAAACACTGTGAAGTGTGATGACTGATTCATTCACTGTGCAAATATTTATTGAACTGGCACCGTTCTAGGTGCTGGCAATACATCGATGAGCAAAACAGACAACAATCTCTGATCTTCTGGAGGTTATGTTCTAGTAGGAGGTAGAGGAGGCAAATATTCAACAAACATGATAAATAAGGAAATTACATGGTGTGTTAGGAGGTAAGAGAGAAAAATAAAGCAGGGTAAGAGGGATGGGAAGTGACGGTAGAGAGCGGGCCCATATAAATGGGGTGGTCAATGTTGGCCTCATTAACTGGTGACAGTATAGCAAAGTCTTAGAGGAAGAGAAGGAAGCCAAAAGTATCTGGAAAGTGGTGCTAGAGACAGACAGAATAGCCATTGCAAAAGTCCTGGGGTTGGAGCATTAAGTGGAGTGTCGGTAGAACATCAAAGAAATCAGTATGCCTAGAATGGAGAGGATGAGGAGGAACATACAGGAAATGAGGTCATAGAGGCAACAGTGACCAGAGAGGTAGGACCCTGTAGACTGATGTATAAGCTTTGTTTTCTTTAGAGAAATGAGGCCATTGGACCCTTTGGGGTAGAGTGATCTGACAGGATTTAAACGGATCCCATTCTCTATGATTTCATTATATGTTCAGGCAAGGTCACGGAGATGGACCTTTTGCCTGGAAAACAAGCACTCCCATTGCTTTTCCTCCAAGATGTTCAGAGTTGACCAGCTTCCTGGAGGATACATCAGTATCCTCGACAGAACGGAACTCCTCTGTGGCTCCCTCAGGACTCCCTGCCCCTCTGGAAGCAAAGCCCCATCACCTTTATCCCAGCCTCACCTAGAGATGGACAGAGAAAAGGAAAAATCTCTTCTTTCCCTGTTTGCAGCTCCCCAGTAATTCAGACCCCACCTAGCAAGAGCCATTAGAGCTAATTAACGACCCTCCTTTCAGTAGGTGTCTCCTCACTATGATTAATTCTCGGTCAGAGACAGAAAGCTTGTTCCATTATGGTTCTTTTTAAAAAATTATTATTATTCAGGCTTCTAATACTGGCATGAACTGCGGGTGAATTTCTGAAGTCATGTTACTTAGCTGTCACAACTAGTAATAGAAAAATTCAATTTATAAAGAATTAGGAGAGGCAGGAGAGGCACGCTCTTCGGTTTAGAACAAAGGAGATCAATCCTGACACAATGGCAGCATGACATCCGTGGACTTTGAAGATTCCAGCCTTCCTCTTCATTAATTAGAGAGAATCAAGAGTTCTGGTGGTTAATTATTTGCAGAAATCACGCTCTGCAAAAGCAGATGCCAACTCCCTCCAGCCACCCCCAGCAGCGGCTCCGCATGCTAATTAAACTGAGTGTCAGTCCCAGGAGTCGTCTGGGTAGGCAAATACACACTTGGACGACCACTGCCCTCCGCCACCCCTCAGGCTTGGGCAGGGCCGTGGGACTTCCTCATGCGGGTACCCTGGAAGGCCGACCCTGCTCTGCATGGACTCCCCTGGATAGGTCATGCTTTTAAAATCCGCATTCAGAAACCTAAGATCCAAGTCAGCTAGAATCTGCTCTTACAAAATGTGTGCTTCATGGGAGTCAAGGGGTCAAGTGTATTTGCCAACAGGATCCGTTGGTACTCTTGTGTTGCCCCCCACCACTGCTGCTTTGTGCCAGAGTTGAACAGTTTTCATTAAAAAACAAAACAAAGCAATTTCAGCTTTTAATGTCCTAATTACAAAGGTAATACACATCCTTTGTATCAAACTGAAGCAATGTGGAAGTGTACAAAGTAAAAAGTGAGGGCTCCTTTGTGCGCCCTTCCAATCCCACCCTCCTGAGAACCATGATAAGGTTTGCAGTTTTGCGGCTTTCCTTCCAGAGTCTTCAGGCTGGAGTCTTTGAATTCTTTTCTGACCCATCAGGAACTGACGTCTTTTAAAATTATTATTATTAATTATTTATAATAAAATAATAAATATAAATAATAATAATAATAATAATAAATAATTATTATTAATTATTTTTATTAATGTATAATGTATTATTTGCCCCAGGGGTACAGGTTTGTGAATCGTCAGGTTTACACACTTCCCAGCTCTCACCAGAGCATATACCTTCCCCAATGTCCATCACCCCACCACCCTCTCCATACACCCCTCCCCCCAGCAACCCTCAGTTTGTTTTGTGAGAATTAAGAGACTCTTATGGTTTATCTCCCTCCTGATCCCATCTTGTTTCATTTTTCCTCTTCACATGAACTTTTAGCAACCCAGCTGCTTTTTCTGTACCCATGAAAGCCACCGCTGTCCTGCTTCTATGTTTCCACAAGATTCCGTGGCAGACTTAACACCAGGGCAAACTCAGCTCAAGAGTCTTGCCATTGGCCTTGACCACATGGACTGGCCATAAGAAAGCTCTGGCCACTTCATTGTGCGATCTGTATCTTTCTACACTGGACACGAGAGGTATATCAGACAACCCTGTCTTGGTGTTAGCCATGCATTGGCAACTAAAGATACTGAGCCCAGTCTTTAATTTGACAATGGATATTGTTGGAAAAAGAAAAGATGCACACTAGAAAAGCCATCAGCACTATTGAAGTAAACAGGTGCCTTTCATCTGCTCATATGCCAAGGGGAGGGAAACAGAATGCAATGCTGTTCTTCCAGAAATAGAAATGTTGCTGAAGTTAGCCCAGGAGCCTCATGGACCATGGATGAGGCAACAGACAAAGTCACATCTCTAACCTGCCTTCCCAGGCATCAATTTCTGGGGGAACATATTCAGAGGACTTCCTCTCTAAAGCTGAGCAGGCTGAGGCCTGTAGGGGTCTGGTCAGGATTCAGGAGAAGCTGCGGGCAGCAGAACAAGGTGGCTACCTGGCAGGCCTTTCCTCAGATACCCAGACCGCCCTGGGTGTTTTGACATTTGCTGGCATTAAGAACCTGTGGCCGCTTTACAGCCCATTTATTTATTTGAGGTATTTGAAACTCTCTCTGTGGGGCAGCTAAGGTTGTCACATTAGCTTGGCAGACATCAGACTTTCTCTCAGGTTACCACGTCATTCTGACCACCTTGAGGTTACCAACTCTAAACAGCAGGAAACAAGTTTTATCTACATCTTGATTATGGCATGTGTTAAAGTCATTTGTGATGATCTCTCCTCCTGGAAAGTCGTCTCCATGACGGCATGTGTTTTAAGCATTTGGGAGCTGCTAGCACCTAGCCAGAAATGGGGTATTGGTTTTGAACTCAGTTTTACTGGGTTTTTGTATTTGTTTGGTGGCAGGTTTTCTGTGGCAGTGGTGGTAATTGTTTCCATGTAACTTGGCACAAGATATGATGGTTAGATTTCCGTGTCATTTGGTTAGGCTTGGTTAGCACCCAGTTATTCAATCAAACATTAATCTAGGTGTTGCTGTGAAGATATTTTGGATGTAAGATTATCATCTACAATCAGTTGACTTTAAATAAAGGAGATTACCTTTAATAATGTGGGCAGGCCTTACCAAGTCACTGAAGGTGCTATGAGCAAAACTGGAGATTTCCAGCAGAGGAAAAAATTCTAAGTCAAGACTGCAGTATCAGCTCCTGCCTCCTGGGTTTCCTGGATGCTGGCTTGCCCTGTGGATTTGGGGTTTGCCAGCCCCCACAAGCATACAAGCCTAATTCCTTAAAATAAATACCTATATGTCTATATCCATATCTAAAACCTCTTACTGGTTCTGTTTCTCTGGAGAACCCCAACGGATAATGGATCTGTGTAGAACACACCATTCTTTCGTTGATTCCTTCATTCCTTCATTCATTTCTTCAGTTCACTCCATAAATATTTTTTTGAGTCCTTACAAAGTGCTCGGCATTGTGCTAAGTGCCAGAAATAATGGTCGAAAGAGTCCCAGATCTCGAAGAGAGCTTTTGTTTAAGGCAAGTCCAGGGCGGTGCTGGAGGTCTCCTAAAGAAATAAACCCAGCCTAAAATCTGCAGGAACTAGACACAGACGGTGAGTCACCTGCAGCTGCCATGGCCTGGGGCAGGGACAGAGACAAGAAGGAATAAAACATTTTTGCCCAGGCATTCAGGGCACCTGGTTTCACCGTGCCAAGAGAGAAAAGAGAGAGAGAGGGAGGGAGAGGAAAGAAAGAAAGAAAATGAAAGAAGGAAAGGAGGAGAAAAAGAAAAAAGAAGATGAAAACTCAGTGGGGGGAAAAAGAGATGTTCAGGGTGGTTTTTCTGGATACAGTCAACCTTAAGGATGAAAAAACTTTCTTCCCCTCAAGGTACTGACTCTCCAGAACTCCCCCGCTGGCTGTGATGGGATGACCTCACCATGACCTCACTTCCTTGTCAGGACCCCTGGGGATTTCTCCTCTGCCCAGAAGCTTCAGCAAAAGGCTGGCTTTGAGTTCTGTCCCTGCACCTTGAACAAGCCGGCCCACAAACAGTGCTTCTGGGCATGAGCAGGATGAGCCTTCACTCTGAAGATTGAAAAGCGGCACCTTTTAAACTGGCTTTTAAAGGAATATGCTATCCGGATGTCTCTAAGTTTCAGGTGAAAAAAAAATTAAGAGAAAGCAGTGTGAAAGGGAACAAACCAAAAGATTCAAAGAGAAGCCTGTGGGAGGATTGTTAACTTCCGTATAAGCCAGATCCTTTCCTAACCAGGTGTAGCCCCTTCTAGCCCCAGCGCTCTCACTCACCATGACTCTCCTCCTCACTCGAGGACAAAGTAGCAAGAAGAGAAGTCAAGGCTCAGACGAGGCATCTCTGCCCCTGTCAGCATCCCAGGGTTCGGGCAGTACTGGGTGAGCCCACAGAAAAGTCTTTTGTGAATAAGAGAAAACTTTCCTTAAAAACTTGGACTGCCATCTGTCATGAGATGGTCTTTTTTTTTTTTTTTTTAAAGATTTTATTTATTTATTTGACAGGCAGAGATCACAAGTAGGCAGAGAGGCAGGCAGAGAGAGAGGAGGAAGCAGGGCTCCCTGCTGAGCAGAGAGCCCAATGTGGGGCTCGATCCTAGGACCCTAGGATCATGACCTGAGCCGAAGGCAGAGGCTTTAACCCACTGAGCCACCCAGGCGCCCCGAGATGGTCTTAATCAGTATAGGAATCTAGGATTAGGATTAAATCCTAGTGACTAGGATTTAAAGATTGCCCCCTGGGGTCTGGCAAAGCACAACCGTGTGTGGTGGACCTGGAAGTATCTGTGCTTCCTCTCTGGAGCTCCAGCACCGGGCCATGCTCGTTTCCCACACTTCAGGAAGCTGTGCTTGGGACTTGCTCAGTTTAGCTAAGAAGCATCCACAGTTTCAGATCTCTCCCTAAATGGGACTGAATCCCCCACGGTCCTCCCTGGGGGCTCACTTGGGAGTTGGGGGACTCCAGAGCGAAGAACTGCAGAGCTACCCACCTGGCACCAACATGTGGTAGAATCTTCCAGGTTCACAATCATCTTAATCTTGCTCGCAAGGGTCTCCTCTTGCGAAGAGAACCGCAAGTATCTTCCTGGTTAGTTATTTACCTAAGAATCTCAATAAACCTAACACTTCCTTGGCTGAAAAATAGTCAACTAATTTTGATGAAGTTTCATCAGCCAACAATGAAGCCCAGAGCTGTGATGGGCAGCCCAGACATCCCTGTTCCACGCCCTCTTCAGGGACTTGTCTGAGGGCAACAAACGCCCAGGCAAGGCGTGCTCCTGACAAATGATTTTTTGTACTGGCTACTTGGGTTCCATGGTCCCTCACAGCCTTGGCTCTGAGGAGACAGACCAGGAGAAACCTTCCGCGTAGGCTTGACTTGATTCATCTGGACTTTGTCATCATTCCCCTTTTTGGAGAGAGAAAAATGGTGCTCACTTCATCCTTGTCCTGCCCTCCATTACAGTGGTCTGTTCGTGTGATCTGGGGTGGAAGAGGATGCTTACTACTTTGAGAGAGACCCGACTCAGTGTTAAGTGGGCCCCTTTCCCAGGCGGCAGGTGTACTGCCGTCAAGCCCTCTCCTCTTTCCCACTGAGTCTTTGATTATCCACATTTCTCACTTGTACTGGCAGACAGACCCTTTTATTCTTTTATTTCTGGCCTGACAGCCTTGTTAGTAGAAGGCAAGAAAAGCTACTTGGATGTATGTGTGCCCTTGGCAGATGCTGTTGCCTTTTCTCCAAATATTCAAGGCTGTTTTCTAAGCTTACCACCCATTCCCAGGAGAGGTCTTTTCCTTCAGCCATTCCCAGGCTTCTGGAAGGAATTGCTGTAGAGGAATAGCCAAAAGGAAGACTTTTTTTTTTTTTTTTAAGATTTTATTTATTTATTTGAGAGAGAGAAAAAGAGAACACAAGTTGGGGGTGAGGAGGGGCAGAGGGAGAGGGAGAGGGAGAAGGAGACTCTCCGCTGAGCAGGGAGCCCGACCCAGGGCTCCATCCCAGGACCCTGAGATCATGACTGGAGCTGAAGGCAGCTGAGCCACCCAGGCACGCACCGCCATAATGAAGACTTAACAAGTGGTTGGGAGAGAACATTAGGCGCTGGTGCCATTTTTGAGCATGATTGTGGATGCAAAGGCTGTGGGGAGGTGAATCGCCCACTAACTGGGTGATTGGAGATATCAATCATAATTCCTGCTTCATAAGGTTACTGAGAACTTTAAATGAGATAAAGGTGCATAACGTGCTTGATGCATAGTGGGTGCAAAATGAGTACTGGTTTCCCACTCTTAGAAGAGTTCCGTATAAACCCATGTAGCGTGCCTCACTTGAATGGGGTGGCTTCAAGCAGGGCCCCTGGAAACAGGCCCTGGGCTTGAAGCTCTCATCTGCCACTTACCAGCTGTGTGGATTCAGTGTATCTCTTATCCTCTCTGTGTCTTATTTCCCCACCTTTAAAATGGGACTGATGGCAGTGGTGCTTTCCTCAGAGGATCTTTTGCAAGGACTATTCCAGAGCAGTGCCAGGTATGCAAGAAGTGAAGACGTAAGTTGACTGTTATTATACTATGTTATTATGCTAGTGATTGTTATTCCATTTCTGTATGTGCATGAGTTACAACGCCATCTACAGTTTATTCCATACCTCACAAAGAGTCTCCCACACCAGTGTCGTCCAGGATAACACTCCGCAATTATGCGCTTCAAATTTCTAAGTTTACCAGGTATTCATAGGTGCTTTGTGAAAAAAAAAAAAAAAAAGAAAGAAAAATAGATCTGTAGTTAAAGAAATATGTAATTCTTTGACTTAATGGTGTTAAACAGGTACTTTTACTGCAGGACGTCACAGATCATTTCACACGCTGACATCCTTCAGGTGGAGGTCTCTCCATCCTACAGTTCCTCCCAGACCAGTGTCACCAGGACACACTTTGGGAAGTGCGGGCCTAAGATCAGACAAAGAAAGGATGAATTCCCAGGGATGGGACTAGAGGAGATTATGCTGAGCAAAATAAGTCAAGCAGAGAAAGTCAACTATCATATGGTTTCACTTATTTGTGGAACATAAGAAATAGCATGGAGGACATTAGCAGAAGGAAGGGGGAAATGAAGGGGGGTACTGGAAGGAGAGACGAACCATGAGAGCCTGTCAAGACTGCCTTTTTAGAAGGATGTAGGTTTCTCATCTAGATATCCATAAAGAAAGGGAAAATGCGGGACACCTGGGTGGCTCGGTCAGTTGAGGGTCTGCCTTGAGCTCAGTTCATGATCCCAGGGGACTGGGATTAAGTCCCACATCGGGCACCCTGCTCAGCAGGGAGTCTGCTTCTCCCTCTGCCTGCTGACTCCCTGCTCTCTCTCTCTCTGACAAATAAATAAATGATTAAAATCTTTTAAAAAAGAGAGAAAGAAAGGGGAAATGTTTCCATGTCATTCAGGGATATTCGAATTGTGACAAATTCAATACTCTTGGAATTATTCATTTGCTTGTTCTTGTTTATTTGTTTTTTAAATTAATGTTATAAATTATCTTTATGACTTAGGTTAGGAAATAGGATCAATATGAATATGAAGGTTTTTATCTCCTTCTTGCCCACAGAATATCTAAGGCAAGGTATTAATACACCATGTTGTGAGGGAGTTTCACTCTTCTTGCAAATGGGAGCTAGAGAATTCTTAGGTCTTCATTGCTTCAGAGATAACAGAAAGAAAAGTATATAAGAACCAGGAGATACCTGGTCCTGTCATTATCTAGCTAAGTCATGGAGTCAGTCCCCTAGGACTGTTTCCTCATCTCTAAAAGGTGGACAATAAATCTGCTCTTCCAATTTCAATCCATTGACAGGAACAAATAGAGTAGAAATGAAATTGCTTTTAAGTCTTGAAAGAAAGACTTGAAAATCCTAGAAGACATGGTGTTATAAATTACCAAAAAGTTAACTCTGCAATATTAACATAATCTGGATAATTTGGAAAAGCTTGGTCCTCTTACTTCAGCCAGGAAAGTCCCAGGTTTTAAGCAAGAGTTGAAATTATTCAGAATCTGCTATTTGTTTTTGAACCATTATCAATAACATAAGCAGGCAGCTTAAGTCTTAAGTGCTATAAAATATATTTGTAAAAGGAGAGGCCAGAAAGAACAAATGCTGGGTTGAGTGAATGCTAAGTTCCTATCTGCATTTTTCCTACGGTCAAGTTAGGTCATTCACACTTTAAAATTGGGAAGAGGGCCCATGTATTTCAAGTATGACCCTGATGGAAATCTTTCCATCAGAATAGAGAACTTCTCTCCCTGTGGGGCCTGACTCAGGTGTCTAGAATGTATGCTTGCTCATAAATAGCAGGAGTGTTCAGCACTGTGATTATTTTTCTCTACCTGGGTTGTTTGGAGAGTTCAGTTCATTCTGGGTAAATGATTAGTGTGTATCCTGGTAGAATATAATGTGTGAGGGAAATTCACGAAAGATATTAACCATTGGTGCTATTCCCCTGGCCAACAGAGACTAGTATGGGTACAGCCCCTTCTGCTCTAAGAGTTACTTACACACCTGGCATAGTTATTTCAGGTCATCAGGGTTCTTTCTCAGAAGCAAACCTTAGGGGGCAGAGAGAAGACAATGTCTGTTGTTTTAAAATATCTGTGGATAGAGAATCAGGAACCCGACATTCTTATCCTGAGTGAGGGACAGTGTGACTATGGGTAAGCCACTTGTCCTCTCTTGACCTCAGTATCTCATCTATAAAGGAAGAGGATTCTTTGGCTGTACAAATGTCAAGAGACAATGCCAATGTTATAAGCACTACCTGTCCAGGTTGCCACACTTCTCACCGTGTGGACCTTATCTATAGGTAAATAAAGAAGTAGAAAATGAGGCCTAGTGGGCCAAATAAAGCCCTAAAGCAGATTTTTATAAGCTCTTTATAATAATTGTTTTAACGTTTTTCTGTCATTAAAAATCCTTAGAAATCAGAAGACATTGCATAAGAAAGTATATTTCTGGTTGCTCTTGAAAAATCAAAAATCTGGTTGCATTGGGCTCAAATCCAAATATGGCAAAAATTAGCTAGAGCTGGGTGAGGCTGTTCCCTATGGATCAGGCACGTGAGCTTCTGTTTGCCATAGTCCCCACCACTCCCTAGTGATACCTATGCCTGGTCTCCTTTATGCTATCCTTCTGATCCCTTTAGACACTTGAAATTATGATCCTCACCCTAATATATCTCTCCTGATCCCAGATGCATTATTTTCCACTTTCAGGACCTTTTATGAAAGTAAATTTTCTGCGGAGAGATAGAGAAATCCTTAACACCCTCGTATAAAGTCAATGAGCAGATGATTGTTCTCCAGAGAGGAGGATCTCAGGGTCCTAGTGAGGAGGAAGGAGGGCTGAGAAGCTGGGAAATACCAGTGGAAGATTAGAAGATCAGGTAGAGAAGTTCTGCAGAACAGAAATATCATGCAAGTCATAAATAAGAGCCACTTACACACCTGAAAAATTTCTACATTAAAAAGAAGTAAAAAGAGGGGCGCCTGGGTGGCTCAGTGGGTTAAAGCCTCTGCCTTTGGCTCAGGTCATGATCCCAGAGTCCTGGGATCCAGCCCCGCATAGGGCTCTCTGCTCAGCAGGAGCCTGCTTCCTCCTCTCTCTCTCTGCCTGCCTCTCTGCCTACTTGTGATCTCTATCTGTCAAATAAATAAATAAAATCTTTAAAAAAAAAAAAAAAGAAGTAAAAAGAGATAGGTGAAGTTCTTAGGCAAACATACCCCAAATATCTTCATTGCATCGTGTGATCAATTTAAAGGTTATTAATGAGATATTTTATATACTTTCCACACAAAGTCTCTGAAGTCCAGTGTGTATTTTATACACGTAGCTCTTCATCATTCATGCTAGCCACATTTCAAGTACTTAACAGCCTCACGTGGTCATGGTTCCCATAGACGACAGCACAGACCTGGAGAACCAACTTAGCAGTGTTGCCTAGAGCTCTTGCTAGCTACGTAGCATTCAAAAGGGAAGCACATGGATTGAAGGCTCACTATGCATTATATGAAATACAAGTACAATTTGTTTTCTTTTCATTTGTATGTCTCACTAAAGAAAGATAACTAGAGCAGAAGGTAAATACCATTGAAACGGTATCGAAACGCATCTCCTACTATTGCATGGTCCCACGGACTTCATATTTTTTAGGCTCAGTTTTCTCATCTCTAAAGCTAGTAATAATTGTATTTACCTTAAAAATTTTCTGTAAAATTTATGAAAATGTTTTACAAACTGTAACTATGGAGGTTTAACAAAAAGAACAACAGCTGTGTTTTTTTGAATGCTAGCCTCTGTGCTAGAAACTTGGCATGTGTTGTCTTCATCTTTTTAATATCTCTATCCAGTGGTATTATTATGCAGATTTTAAAAGGAGGAAACTGAGGCTTTTAGAAATTAAATATCTTGTGCGAACTCACATAGGTAGTGAGTGACAGAGCCAAACTATGGTTTTGAAAACAAATAATACCAGATTATATCTATGGTATTATTTATTCTGCATAAAGAGCCAGAGCAAGCAAGGGAGACACTTCACTTTTTAAGACACTTTGGTAAGTACTTTAAAGATGAAAAAGCTGGAGCCTTATAATTATATCCAGGATCACATGTGTGGCGCATGTGTGGCACATGAATGGTTCTGGGAAATTTGGAATTGGACAGTCTCTAAAGTCATCATTCTGGTTTTAAGTCCATTGAACCTTCTGAGCGAAAGGAATCTTCTGATTATTGAGACTACTTTTTAATTCTAAAAAATGTAGAATGAGTCCCTTTGAGGTTGAACCTCTTCAATGGATGGAAATGAATGCATAGGGTTGGGAGGTGAATTTGTCACCATTGGGTGATTCTGCCCCTTCTTTCCTTAAATAACTTCAGTATGAGTCCGTCCCAAGTCATCCCATTTCCTAGGAATTGTGTTATCACTTCTTTAATGAGATGCTTCATCATCAATTGTCTCAGTTCCAGCCTGACTCTTGCAAATATAGATAAGAGAAATGATTTGTCACCAAGTTCCTCCACAACTGTACACAGACTCTGTGTGAACTGAGGCATTGTTGCCACCAGAGAGATGTTGTTTCCACCCCAGCAAATGACATGAATTGTTAGTATCCGTTATTTTCAATGTGTCTTGGCCAAACCACCTTCCCAGGTGGGTCCCTCCTCCTGCATGCACACACTAATCCCTCCCTTTGTACACCCTGTTCCCACTGCCTGGAGTGTCTTGCCCTACTCTCTCCCATCCAAGTCATGTTTGTCTTTCAAGGATCATTTAGCCGAGGTCAGGATCCTGACAAGTCTATGCTGCATCTTTTCTATGTCTTCCAAACACCCTCCGCTCCTCTCATCTTAGCCCATCTCACACTCTACCATGTTTTGTCATGGAATTTGAATAGGAACTTAGTTCCTGTGTGTATTTTCAGCCAATTAGGTGAAGGTTTCTGGAAGACAGGGGCCGAAATTACACTTTAGCTGTGCTTAACACATTTTATTTACTAATTGCATGTACTTATTCTGTACAATGAGACTGGGTCTATAATAGGTGTGTAATTTCTGTTGAATTAAATAAGTTTTAGATTTGAAAACCATATGAGAGTAGTTATTCCAGAGGTAACAAAGCTCTGCCATAATTTCAAGGTTTTTTATTGTCTCATTCTCCTTTCCTCTCTACCCCATCTCTGTAGACCTTGAATGTGAGTTACTAAATCTTGCCATATTTCCATTTTTACATCTGTTTAAGAGTACTTTGATAATGCTACTTCTTACTTACAATACATATTATTAATATCCTCAAGCAAAAGACTGAATTATCTCACAAAGCGTGTGATCAGCATAACATGGAAAGCAATAAAACCGGTATGGATATAGAAAAACTTTGCTCCAGGTGAAAATGAAAAACTAATTGAAAGCAATGACTCAGTCGTCTGCATTTTTCCTGGTATAACAAAGCAGCATGAAATGTACGGTGGCCGTGGATAAATTCTTAAAGCCCTTCCAGGTAATGAGTAACTATGTGTGACTAAGACAGAATTAGGAGAAAGTCTCAGACATTGGGAGAAAAAAGTCCCCATGACTATTTAGTCCTGGATACTCCCAGTTCTGGGAAAGATTATTATGTCCTTAGCTTAAGTGACATCAGCATTTTTTATTTGTCAGTAAGTACCTGAAAGAAGCAGCTATTGTCTTTAATTTAAAAGAAAGAGCAATTATAAAATCCAGAGATCTGGAATTTCCTTGAGCTCCCTCAAGGTCCTTATTTCATACGTTTACCCTTTAGTGGGGATTTTCATATTTTCATAGAGATGTATTTGTGAAATCAGCAAACACTGGGACAGAGTGAATGTTGGCAAAGCAGAATGTCCTTCCAGGTCTAGGTTTTCAGGTCCTTAAAAGGACAGACTGAACTGGCAGTCTTCACAAGAGTAGGCACTCCGGTTTACCTTTAAGTTAAACAAATTACATTCCAATGTGAAGACTGTTATCACAAGTCCCCATGCCCAGCCCAGCTCCTGAACTCTCCCTCCTGCTGCCATGGATATTTTATCTGGTAAACAGAACTATTGGCTACTTCAATGCACTCGACATGCCTTGGGCTATTTTTAAGTTATCTGACTCTCTAGCCTGTGGAATTGGTTATGGTTTACTTCCAAAAGCTGTTTTAAAAAAAAAAATCTGGAACCAATTGATTCTTCTAGCAGATTTTCTCCATGTTTCTCCTATACCTGTACATACAGGGAGAGGGGGTGGTGGAAGTGAAGGAGGAAGGAAGAGAGGAAGAGGGAAATGCTCATGCCCCTTTCCCCTCTCAAACCTGGAATAAGCAACCCTCCAGATACTCTGACAACCACCCTAGCTGAGGCCACCCACATCCCAAGCTGGTAAGGGGCTTGGTTCCCTCCCTTGCCAGTTGAGAAATCCTTCTGGAGTCCCATCTTTTCCTCAGTCTCCACAGCCAATCAATAAGTACTGTCAGCTCTGGTCCCAAAGATCCTGATTCTGTCTGTGGTCCGTGGTCTGACCATAGTCACCTGGTCACCATCCTCTCCCATCTGTCCTACCATATCAGACTCCTATCTGATCACCCTGCTACTTTTTGCTCCTCTAAAGTTCATTCCTCCCACAGAAGCTTATATTCTCTTTTTAGAACATAAATCAGATTATGTGGCTCCCCTGTTTCAAATTCTAATTGCTTCCCGTTCTGCTTAAAACAAAAACCAAATGTTTCTCCTGCCTCGGTGAGCTCTCTACCCCCGGGTCTCTCATGATGACTGACTGACCTCTTATCGCAGCACCCTCCCCTTCCCTGGACATCTTGTATTCTTCCCATCATCAAGGCTCCCAGAGCATGCCTTCTATCCTTGACTGTGCTGTCCCTCTGCCTGGAACCCTCTTTCCTCTGATCTTCATATGGGTGGTGTCTTCTTTGCGCTAACATCAACTTGTGGTCACCTCAGGGAAGCCTTCCTTGGTATCCATCTCCAAAGGAGCCTCCTTGTCACCCTACCATATCATCCTCAAGCAACTCTCTGCAGAACACTTATCACAGTCTGATATTTTCTTATTTATTATTTTTATTTAATTTCTTTAACATTTCTCTTTCCCCACTAGGCAATCACTTTTTCACTCACCCTGTATCTCCAATGTCTAGGACAAAGCCTTTAAAGAGTAGGTGCTTTTAAGTAGATTTTGAGTAGATGACTAGACAAATAATAAATGTCATGGCCAGTAGCCATTCATTAATGGTATCTACGGAGCATCTACAGTATGTAAGGTTTTAACCTTGTATTACAATGACATGGCCAGTTTTAATTTAAGTATAAGCTTCACCACATTATCACATTTGATCCTTGTGGGAAACTCTGAGGAAATTAGGGGAAAGGAATGAAAGACACTTGCTGCCAAGAAGCTGTACGTTGCTTTCTGTCTAATGCCAGAAAAAAGAATACGCATGTTAGGGACTCAGTCCTTTCATTGTAGCAGAGCCAGCTAAGCCCAAGCAGAAATCAGACATGTGAGACCAGGACCCACCAATAGTTTCCAAGCATTTATTTGCCTGGTTGATCTGCATCATCTTGTTTCTCAGCTGATGGTGCAAGGAAGAGTTTAATGAATGGGGAGGGACGCTGAGGGTGAAATGAGGGGGCCCAGCAGGGCTTGAACCCTCAGAAGGCAAGACAAGAGCCAGAAGCTGAGATGCTATTTGCAGGAAAGAATTTGAGATCTTTGAGCACAAGTGGAAAAGCTTTGGGACTCAAGGTATAAAACATGGCCCAGGGTTGAGGGTGTTTTTCTTTCTCTTGCAAGGAATGAATGCAGTGTGCTCGCAACATGAGCAACAATGGCCAGGAGCACAGAGCTCAGCGGAGCTCTGCCCGTGGCCAAGGGCCGGGGGGCAGCTCTGGGGTGTTAGAACACAAGGACACTCTACCATTTCCCTCTGAGCAGTGCCAAAGTCCCAGGGTACTGAATGCACCTCTAGGCCACTGTAAAGTTCTGCATGGCCTCAGTACCCAAAAGCACACAGAGGCCCTGGCTAGCAGCTTAGCACCTTGTGCCAGGCAGGGCTAAGTCAGGGACTTGGGCCCTGTGCAGACATGTTTGCGCTCAGGGCACCAGCAGAGTATAGTTTCAAATGACCATCAAACCATGTACCCCCACGAGTGGCAAACTTTGTTTGAGTATACTTAATACATCCTGCAGACTTACCCCAAAAAGGAGGGAGACTTTGAGAGAGGATGCATGGAGGGCTAGCATGTGGAGCCATCAGCCAGCAAAATGTAGGTGAAAATATGGTCTAATTGGCCCCCACAGGCTGGTGAAGCCTGGGGACATTTGGTTACATACTTGCCAAGGAGGCTCAGTAAACAGGTTCAGACCTACTCATTTGGGAGGCAATTAAGTAACAATGCCAAGGGGAAGCCAAAGGCAACAATGGGCAGAACAATGGTTCTACTGTGGCACCCAGCCCTTTGTGGGCTGCTGGGGGCGGGGGTTACTGTCAGCCCACTGGCCACTCTGCCACTATGCTTAAGTAGGCATAATTAATTAACAGGAGCTAATTGTAATGGCTTCTGCCTAAGGGGTTACATGCTGCATAAGTTTACAAAATATGGAAAATAGTTTCCTTCCCTGCAAGGACACTGTCAGTCCAACAGAAAGGTGCCCCGGAATTGTAGCAAAAGGGTTCAATTCAGACTGGGTTTCTAAAGTTCTCTATTTAGGAGCCGAATATAAAACACATGTAATTGTCTTCCAAATCACCAGCCAGAAATTTAGCTCAGTATAACCTATGCATTCTTCCATCCTCAAAAGCCTCCCTGAGATCTGTTGCATGAGAGAATGGACTTGCAGCAAGAAATGAATGTTCTTTCTGACTTGGTAGCTCATTTCCAGAAGTGAAACCATGGAGGACAACATAGAGGAGGCACATTCCAAATGACATGGAGAAAATCAGTTCCTTTCCCATTAACATTCCCAGGAAAAAAATAAAACAATTCTGCTTTATAGAGCTGAATTCAAGGTAAAGCAAGATTTTAACAAAACAATTCTACCTGTGTGTTGGTCTAGCTGTCTCCACTACAGAAAAGATTCGCATGGTTGGTTTCATTCTGTTCGTTGGAAAGCTCTGTGAGTACATGTGAGCATACAGTCTGTGGGGCGTGTGCAATATTAACAGAATGACAGAAACCATTACAGTCTACAGCCACAATGGTGAGCACTATGAATGCCATGCTAAGCAACTAGAATAAAGCTCATCAATGTTCAGGATGAAGACTTAAAAACAATGGGCCTTGTCACCATCGAGCAGCCCAGGAAGTTTGGAATGGCCATGAAAGAAAGCCCTAGATCAGTGTGGGGTTGCGAGAAAGCTGGATGTTGTGCCTGAATAAGATAGTCATGTTCACAATGTAGTAGGTGTCTGCTGGAGCAGAGTAAGGAGCTCACAGCCATGTCTCATTTACCCCTCCCTACGGTCTCCCTGGGGCCACAAGGTAGACCATCTAATCACATTGTCCTATGTGCAATCCAGGTAGGATCACCAACAGCTCAGAGAGTCTGCCTATCTCTGAGCTGACTTCACCAGTGAATCTCCCAGGGATTTTCAGGTGACCTCAGAAGGCCTTCAGATCGCAGCATCTTGGGGCGGGTTCGGTATACAATAATCATTACTTTGCATCATTACAACAGTTATGACCAGGAAGGGAATGAATCCTTTAGGAAACATGTCTATCCTTAAGGGATAGCCTATACTTCTAGAGAATTCAGGCAGCCCCAAGATCCTGACTTCAATTTCATATGACATATTACAGCTATCCAGATACCCAAGATGACTCTCAATCTCAGATATTCTGTTACCTTGCCTGGCGAGTACCTCCTGGGCAGCTCTCGTCAGGGCTTAGTGTTTGCCATGGGCGGGGAGTATGGAACTGCCCTAGTTAGAGAGCAAAGTTGAGGTTCTTTCCATCAACTGTTGCTCCCCAAATAATGGTGACTCATCTGTGCCCATCACCTGGGAGCTGAAGGTGAGCCCTCACAGAGGCAGGAGATGGTTATGCAGACCCTGAGGATCCAGGTTTAGGAAGGAAAGGACCAAGTCAGTCAACAAGCCAGAAATCCTTACCCACTCTCCCTGAGTCGAGCCATGCTAAGCTTTAAATAAATTTAATCCCATTTTTCTCCCACCACTTTTCATTTTTATTTATTGCAACCCATTGAGCCAGAAGCAGAATGGTCAAAACATTTCCAGTGAATCTGAATTTTCAGGGTATTCACAGTCCACCTGGAAGCAGCAGGAAGTGGGATTTATAGATCAGTGTTACCCGGCAGGCAATTTCCCAAGCCTCAGCATTTGGATTTGTTTTTAATTAAATAAATGTGCAAGCTTAATGGGACTGGATCTCTGGATCCCTGGAGGTCTCCCAATAAATTGAGATAAGATCCTTAACCCAGAGGCATTAGCATCCCCTAGAAAGCCCCGACAGGTGGGCGTTTCAGCGAGTGGGAAGGATGATTGCAGAGTGAAGTAAATCCCTGGGAGGTCAGAAAGTTCTTGGCAGGCGTGGAGAGTACCACGAGGTACTATGAGGATAGAAGGAGAAGGTTCTCACAGATGAGGAGCTTTTCAGCAATGGAGAGGCAGCAGCCATAAAAAGCATGGCTCTTTCTGCTTGGGCTTGAATTCCGGCTCCTGTCCTCATTGGCTGGCCAAGAGGGGACTTGGATTCTCTAAGAGAAGCTTCCTGGTTTTAGAACAGGGATAAAAATAGTACCTCCATCAAAGCTTGCTGTGTGCAAACCTCAAATGGCTTCTGACTTAAGAGCCTTATCTGTCTACACCAAACCACAAAATTCTTCTACTCAAGACCCTCCAATGGCTCCCATCTCATTGACCAGAGAATGCAAGTGCTCTCTGAGACCTGCAGGGGCTGGCTGTCCACTGGCTCTCTCAACTCCACCACCTTCCCCGAACCCTAGGTCCTAGCCCCACTGGATGGCTTGTAGTTTCTGGCACACAGAGTAGCCTGACCTCCCCTCTCCTCAAACACTTTGAATAGGTTCCCTCCCCTCGAAGTGCCCCCATCCCCGTGCCAGGCTCCTCCCTCAGGGTCATCTGAGGCGCCATGCCACCTCCATAGAGAAGACTACATTGGCCACCTGGATACAACAGCCAGCAGCATTTTCTCCAGTGCTCCCTAAGTACGAGGGGAGGGAAGAACAGCAGGCTCTCGGCTTCCTCCACAGGTCTCCCAGCTTTTTCTTGGCAGTTGTTTCCAAAGTCCATGATGTTTGTAGATACGAAGAATGAAGTGGTGGTCTCAACCTCCAGTTAACATCTGTCATCCCAGCGGCTCGCCACTCCATGTCTCTTGCTCCCGAAGCTGCAGAGAGCCTCTCTGGCAGCACCCATCCTTGGCCAGTTTGAGTTTCTGCCAAGGTGGCAGCCAATGCCTGCTTCCAAGGCCTACGGTTCGCAGGGGCCAGAAGAGAACAGGGTGCCATGCAGAGAGAAGGGCTCCTTTCCCAGCCTCTTGTCCCTGGGCCCTGAGGCAGTTCACTGACCACGCCTCCCCTCGCTCACTGCTTCATTTATTGAGCGGTTTTATCTGCTTTGGCCATCTGCCCTGTGACCAGAGTTCAGAGTCCTCAAAACTGGATGAAGAATAAAGGACACACAGTCCCTCCACCTTCCTCTCTTTGTTCACTCCTCCAGCATTTCCCCCTCCAAAAGGAAAGACCAAAGCTCTGGTGCATTTCTACGACAGTGGAGACATATCCACATTTGTAGACAAATCCATAGCAGGGTACATGCATGAGGAAAGGGGGTGTCCAAGTAGACTTAAGAATGCCCACACGATGTCTTTATCCACGATAGAAGATGGCAGCCCTCCCTCAAGACACGGTTGCCATCTCCCAGACAATTGTCATAAAGAAGAGGCAGATCTACAATGTCCGCCATGAGGATTGCATTTACCCAGATTAACACCTTCCTTCCAGTGCCTGGCACACTGTGCGCAGTCCGTAAAGTTCGACCCATTCCATTTGTCACGCTCGTCAACATCGGAGTCACAGTGAGCCATCAGGCCCCTCCCGCAGTTCTTGGTTGTTTGCAAATAATCCTCCCAGCCTCTCTCTTTCTTCATCTACAAAATCAGAACAAGGACACTGGAGGGCAGAAGGGTCCCTCCTGGCCCCCAGACCACCCCCACCACGGTCCAGGTATCAGCCTGGTCCTCTGGCCCTGCACCAGGTGGCACAGAGGGGAGTCCGTGAGGCAGGGGGCAGGCAGGGGGAGGGCTGGTGCTAAACCTGGCATTCCTTGTCCTCCAGGTTCTGCTGAAGAACCAGCAAGTTAGAAGGGGCTCTGACTCCTGACTTGACGCCAATTATTATCAGCATGACTTCGGGCAAGTTTCCTAATCTCTCTTAACCCTAAGCACCAGTTCCCTTATTCAGCAAAAGGAAAGAACAGAATTGACTTCACTCTACCGGTCAGGGCCCCAGCAGGAGACAGAAACACCACCAGTTATCTCAACAGAAAGAACTAAGCATAAAGAATTGTTGACTGGGTACAAACAAGGCTGTCAGTAAGGAAACGGAAAGTGTGGAAAGATACATCCAAGAGGTCACTGAGATAGCAAATGTGGGAAGTGGCTACCACCCTGGGGATTATTAAAACTTAGACACTTAAGGACCGAAGGAGAGCTCCCACGGGGCTGAGACTCAGATCCCTGAGCGGGAACACCGCTGGGCTGGCACTGGGGGGGTCTCTGGATGGAGGTGAGGAGGCTGGTTCTGCAGGTCGCAAAAAGAGCAAACTGGATTTGTTACTGGACTGTGTTAATGGAATGAGCTCCACTGCCAGGGTGTGGAGGCGTCACTGGGGAGACACTGGAACAGGAAGCAGACAAGAAGCAGCAGGTCCTTTTCCCACCCCCAGCCTTGCAGCTTCCCTCTATTGGCCCGTTGGCAGAGCCTACCATGAGGCGCTGCCAAAGCAGAAATGGGGTTTGTAGACTCCCAGCTTCAGCAACACAAACTGGGGAGAGATGGCCGGGTCTGGAACTCTGAGACATTAACTTAACAAATGGCCCATCCATAGTTGGGATTAATCAAACAAACAAACAAAACCATATATAATGTTTAGCCCAGGGCCAGGCACACAATATGTGCTAAATATCCTTATCCTTATCTTCCTCCTCCTCCTCATTATTATGATAGACAAATGGGCTTGGCAATTAGATGGAAGATAAGGCAGGGTCTGTGGTGGGTTGATTGTGAGACCAGAGATTAATTTCTGGATTCCTTTTTTGGAAGGATCACTGATTATAGGTGTAATATAAAGGACAAACATGGTATCAAATATAGGAAGTCGATAAGTTAGTCATGTGAACTGACCTCTAAAATGTCCATCCCTCTTCTTTCCCATGGCCCTGCATGACATCACACCCCCTTCACCTCTTTCCCAAATTCACTAATTCTTTTCTCCCACCTCCAAACACCTAAATCACTACTCCAAGCCCAGTGGTCATTCCTACTGACTGCCTTCCCATCCTTAGATTCCCGATGCCTATAGGGTAAAAACTAAATTCCTATGACTAACATTAGCACACTCAATGATCTGGTTTGGGAGCCCCAGAAATGCTACCTTCCTTTGGATCTAGCACTGCCCTTCCAACACAAAGTTCAGAATAGAAGAACGAGGAATAGCAAGGAAGTCTGGCTAGACCTCAGGAGTCTCCTCTTGGATGTCCTGACATCAGCTCTAATTCAGAATGTCAGGAAGAGGAATAATATCCCTTTGCTTCTCACCCACCCCTAAAACTTTAATAAGTGCCTCATCACAGCTGAGGTAACATCCTAATGTCCTCGGCTCATGAAGTGCAGCTCTCCTCTTCTTCATTAAATTAGCAACTCCTTTCTCCCTCTTTGTTCTCTTCAATATTGTCTTCTTTTATAGCTATTGGCTGTATCAGTCAAGTAAGGCTAAAATAAGCTGCAGTCACAAAGACAACCAATCTCAAATCTCAGTGGGTTTATTTCTCACACATTGTTTATTTCTTACACACATCGTACGTAGGCTTTGGGACAATGGGAGCTCTACTCTACTCCCTTTTCAATCCAGGATCTAGGTTTATGAAGCAGCTCCTCTGAGGAATACTACTAGTTCATGGTTAAAGGACATGAAAAGATAGTGGAACCTCCCAGTGGCTCTTAAAGCTTCTGCTTACAAGTAGCATGTATCACTTCTACTCAGATTTCATTGGCCAAAGGCCACATGGCTTCTTCTGAGCTCAGTAGAAATAGATATATGATATTCATTAAATTGAGGTCACTGCAAATCATGGGGCCAAGACTGACATCAGTGGTCATGAATGTATTAAAATTAGTATTTTGATCAATAAAACAATCGACTATACCATCTTCACCAAGGATCCTATCACCTCACACCTGGAGTTTTAAATCTCAGGGGATGACTCATCCTAATATAATCTGGCCCCAATAGAAGTGTTCCCACAGATCCTTTGGGGTCTCCCTGCTTCTAGTGTTTCCATTTAATATCAAGAGTGAAGTGGCTGCCATTTTATTATTTCCTAAATGCTATTATCCTTTTGTCATTCCCTTGCTCAGAACCTGCAGCAGCTCCCTATTGCCATGCAGTTCCAATCTATATTCTGCAGCCTGATGTTCAAGGCTTCCATCAACTGATCCTCCCTTTAATGTCCAACTGCAGCAATGTAGCGATGCCCCCCAAAATAGATCCAGCCAGGGGTCTGATGCTTTTCTACACGACTACTCCAAGATTTTGCTTGTGGTATTAATCTTGCTCCTGCTTTCCATCCTTGCCCTACTCTCTCTTTTCCAATTTCTTTAAGAGTTGTCTCAAATCTCATCTTCAAACACAATGCTCTTGAATAACTACTCTTCACTCTTTATCCTGCTCAAAATTCAGAATTACAGCTCAATCTATGTTCTGTTTTTATTTTCTCCTTCTGGAATCATTGCAAATTGCTGTGGGAAAAGACATTGTGGATTTTCTACTCCACGTATAGCACCTCTGCTGAATTTAGGCACGAGGAAATTAAGACTTAGGAAAAGAATGAACAGAAATGTCACTAATTTGCTGAGAGACTAAATGGGGATGGAAATTAAATCTCCTAGTACCTTGTTACTATTTTTCCCCTACACCAGTTTGTCTCTTTTAATTTATATCTATTTCTTCAACTAGATGATAATCTTTTTTAGGGTGGGGATGCTTCATTATATTATCTGTTTTGCAAGACCCTTGACAAATACTGTCTCTAATCTAACAACAATATTGCAGAGTAGCAATTATTCTTATTTTACCAATGAGAAGACTAAGTGTTAGGTAAGCCAAGATATGGGCCCAAATCACCAGTAAATGATAAAACCGTGTTTATTGAATGCCTACAGAAATGGTGCCAGATCTTACTTAAAAGAGATTAAAATACAATTTACTTAAAAATAAATGTCTCCACTTTAACATAGTTCTTAATAAATCCTAAAAGAGTAATATACTCAGGACTATGGAAATTTGTGGAGGACTGATATTGGGCCAAGGTATCAGGAAAGAGATTGGACTTGAGCGTGACAATTCAGGGTGCACAGAATACGTACAATCTAAGCCGATATGGTGGGTGGGTGCAGTCATTTCCAGCAAGGATAGGGGTGTTGGCAGAAACTGGTAAAATGGGTCTTTGGGAAATTGGGAAAGACTTGTTTTTCAGAAACTATAGTTTTCATAGGAGAGTCACGTAGTATATATTATAACAAAAGACTGGGGCAAAGTAATGGAAGGCTTTGAAGGCTAGGTCAAGATTTGGGGGTTTTATTCTATATGTTATGGAAAATCTCCAAAGATGGTTGACTTTTAAAAGTAGTGTTTAATCCAGCGTGTATTATGTGAGGATGGAAAAAGGAATGAGAGAGAAAAGACCACTTATAGACCACTTAGAGTGGATTAAAGACCTCTTTAACCACCTACTTTTTAACAGAGAAGACTGACATGGGGGTGGGCAGGTTTTAGAGGCTGATAGAAATCATATCGTTGGCTCAAGAAATAGCTGTTGTTTGTGGAAGAGGGAGGAAGTTAGATAAGTAAAATACAGATTTGTTTTAAGTTGCTCATCCAATACAGTTTTGTTTCCATGAAAACGTGAATGGAAGTTGAGGGTACGGAAGCTAATGGAATATTTCCTTGAGATGGGGGGAGGTAGAGTCTATTCTTAGAGAGTTAAAAAACTTTATACCTCCCAATCCCATCTTCGCGTTACATGGTCTTCAATAGTAATTCTTCCAATGAGTTTTTTGTTTGTTTGTTTTGTTTTCATTTTGCTCTCTTCTTTCATTAGTAAATTCACAGTTCAGTGAGCTTCCATGTGGGGCTAAAATTGTGTTCTTTTCAAATTACTTGCTTCAAAGTTTATAATATTTCTTCTTTTTATAAATATTATCAGCAACTTTTTTTCTATACAATTATTTGAAAAAATTAAAATGAACCAAATTTATTTAACTTAACAAGATACTCAATTTGCCTGAACTTTAATAAACAAAAATGGCACCTCCCCAAATGGAAATATGGACCACCCAGACAAAGCAATGTACAATAGCTTAAATTTAAAATTTTAATTCATCATGGGGCGCCTTAGGTGGCTCAGTTGGTTAAGCAACTGACTCTGGTTTCATGATCTCAGGGTGGTAAGATCAAGCCCAGCACTGGGCTCCAAGCTCAGTATGACATCTACTTGAGATTCTCTCTTTCTCCCTATGCTCCATTCTCTGGCTCACACACTCTCTCTAAAACAAAATAAAATGTTAATTCATCAACCGGCATATGGAAATTCAAGTGTGAATCACTACGGGTAATTTAATGAATTCATACCTACAATGAGAGTTTTTTTTTTTTAAGTATAGATTGAATAAATATTGGAGTTATTACATATGCATAACCCAATACATTAATCATTGGAGTTATATTTTCTTTAAAAACTTCCTTTTTCTTTTTTTTTAAGATTTTATTTGTTTATTTGGCACACACAGAGAGAAATCGCAAGTAGGCAGAGAGGCAGGCAGAGGGGTGGGGTAAGCAGGCTCTCTGCTGAGCAGAGAGCCCTATGTGGGGCTTGATCCCAAGACGCTGAGATCATGACCCAAGCCGAAGGCAGAAGCCTAACCCACTGAGCCACCCAGGTGCCCCGAGAACTTCTTATTTATAACTCCGGCATCATTGTTGGGATTCCCTTCTGGCCCTTCTCAAAACTTAGAGTTTTCCTTAACTTTGGGATTCAGAGACATCTGGAAGTATTGGCCTAAAGAACATCAGTGGTGTCAAAACATAACTCCCAACTAGTAGACCTTAGTTTGGAAACTCCAAGTCATGCTCATTTTACCTTCCACGGGGCCAACTTGTACATTTAATTGAATAACCCAGGAATAATGATGTGGCCTACATCTGTGTATCTGATGTTTTAATCTCATTTTGGGGATAAAAAAAATGAAGATAACTTTGGATTTTGGAAGGTCTAGAAAAAGAGTCTTCAGCCTGCATGATGAGTGCCGTTCCTTACTTAGGGGTTCTAAACTTTTTTTGTGTGGCACGGACCCCTTTGGCAGTCTAATGAAGCCTATGAATCCCTTTGCAGAAAAAAATGTTTTGAAGTCCTAGGCTAATATATATATATATATATATATATATATATGATTAGAAAATAAGCCAATTAGATTGAAACGTGGTTATCAAAATACTGAGAAACAAATTTATGTTATAGTAACGCATGTCCCTCTTTTTTAACACTTTAAATAATAAGGTCCAGAAGCAGGTCTGAGGATTCTATGATTTTGACACAATGACCATTTTTTACATCATTTTGTGATATCTGCTACAAACATAAAGTGATATGGAAAATATGTGTGATTTCTCCTGGTGAGAGTTAATGGGTACTACTAATATGACAGTGGTTTGTTGTCTACATTTATAGGAAAGAAATGTCTCATTAGAATCTGGGAATAGTGCAAATTTTTTTCCATTTCAAGGTCACAGACCCTCCCCCCTTAAGTTCTGTTAGTGGGAAGACCTTGGGTTAAGAACACCTATGTTAAAGGATTGTTTCTAAGTAAAACACAAGCTGCCAGGGATTTTACAGACCCCTACTCACACAGCATGGAGGTGACCCTACTGTCACTCTGGGAAGGGGTCCACTGTGCTTGCTCACCACTGTAACCAGCCCCTAGCATCACATCTCACCCAGAGCAGATGTTCATTGCAGATATATTGATTGATTGTATGAAGACAGAGTTGGAGAGATAATAGAAGAGATGGCACTTGACTTTTGAAAGTCCTTTCTGCCCTAATGTTCTAAGACTGTGGCTCTGTGACAAATGCAGAAGGAATTTCACTGAAGCCAGCTCTGAGGGCTATGGCTGCCAGAAAGTGACCGCAGGAGACAGTGCGGGGAGGGGGTAGAACAGCAATGCAGAACAGCAGGGGCGAAGTGGGCCGGGTGTTGAAAACTCAGCAGTGAGTCTTAACTCCATCCCTAAGATAAAGATCCAGATCAGAAAATGGGGCTGCCACATCCAGCGACCACAGAGGGTAACCAAAGGGCAGAGAAACAGCTGAGGCTGCCCAGCTGTTTTTTGGGGGTTTTTGGTTTTTTTTTTTCTCTTTTCTTTTCCTGCTGCATGTCTATCAGCAAGGGGAATGGACAGGAAATTCATTCATCAAGATTCTGGCTCATAATTCTCTTGATGAGGAGATTATTTGTAAGCCTAAAGTCTTTCTGTGTTTCTGACAAGAGTCATTAGTGGAAAGTGTTGATTGAGGGTGCCCCCCACCTCTAGCCCCTAGAAAAGAAAGAAGGCTGAATTCACACAGCCTTGTAAAGCTCCTGTCAGGACAGTGTTGGAAATTAAGACAAACATAATGTAAAGCAATTGTTAAGGTTAATAATAGTTGTGAACTAGACACAGATGAATGAATTTATTTCAGTTGAGACATTTATTTATTTCAGTTGAGACATTTAACACTTTTGTATTGGGGGCCCTCGCGTTAGACAAAAGAATAATAAAAATAGCTATTATTTTTCAAGTAGGCCTATCATGTATCAGGTAATTTATGTAATTCTGTAATACTCACAACAAGCCTATGTGCTTACTAGCCCCTGTAGTGGGTTAAATGGTGGCTGCACCAGAAGATGTGTCTACCTAGAACCAGTCTGTGAATGTGATCTTATTTGGAAAAAAGTTTTTACAGAGAAATTAAGGATTGTGGGATGAGCTCATCCTGAACTATTTGGGTGGATCCTAAATCAATGACAAAAGTCCTGATAAGAAGAGGGGATGATCCAGACAGAGGAGAAAGCTGCGGGCAGATGAGGTATTGGTGCCGTGGGTTGCTAACTCAAGGAAGGTCAAGGACTGAGGTCAGCCACCACAAACTAGGAGAGAAGTATGGAACAGACTCTCCCTCATAGCATCCAGAAAAAAAAAAAATCAACCCTGTCAACATGTTGATTTCAGACTTCTAGCTTCTTGAACTTCAAGGGAATAAATTTCTATTGTTTCCAGCTTCCTGGTTTTCTCTAGGATGTGCTCGAGGCTCTGAGAATCAGGGAACTATTGCTCTACTGTTGAAAACTGCCCATGAGACCGTGGCCAATCACTAACTAGCTAAGACCTGCGTCAGGTATGCTCACCCCTCTGCTGCCTGACCAGACGCATCACTTCAGTAATTCAAGTTGAAGTAATCCCATGAGGGTAATAAAAATCCAGTATGAAGGTTAATCCCGTGCCTGGAATCAGAGTGCCTGGATTTGAGGCCAACTTTTCCACTTAGTAACTAGGAGACCACAGGCAAGTTATTTAAACTCTCTCTGTGCCACATTTTTTTTTTCTTTTGTATGATGGGAAGAGCTCAAGAGGAGCCTAAGGAAATATAACAACAGGTGTAATGTGGTTTCCTGTGTGGGATTCTTGAGCAGAAAGAGGACATTAAGTAAAACCTGAGGAAATATGAATAAAATATGGACTTTAGATAATAATAGCATATCCATATGGGTTTATTATTATAACAAATGTACCATAATAATATAAGATGTTACTAATAGGGAGTAATAGGGATCCCTGGGTGTGAGGCATATGGGAACTCTCTCTTCTAATCAATCTAAAACTGTTCTAAAATATAAAATTAAATTAAATATTGTTATTTAAATGGGGAAACTATCAGTACCCTGCCTCACAGTGTGAAACTAAATTTAGAACAGTGCATGGCACATTGTAAGGGCCATCATTTGCTACTATTGTCTTAGGATTCGTGTCAAGACCAAGATAATTTTGTTTCCCATGTTCCATGAAACAGGCTAAATAAGTCCCTTCAAAAGTGAGATAGATGGTGCTATATTGTTAGAGTAAGGTTGTCTGAAAATGTTGTTGTAATTCTCGTTTTATCTCACTCCAAAGCTAGGTGAAGCTAAATAAAGTCACTAAACATTCTCTTATACCTCAGTATTTCTTGGTTCTTAGATTGTCAAACTGATTTCTGACAACCATCTTACTATCTGCATGCAGTTCAAATGAATAATCCAGCTTATTTATCTGTGAACAAGAAAAAATACTTGTAAATATAGCTTTGAAACATGTCTTCAGGTGTTAAAAAATGTTACTGGCTTCCCTGTTTTAAAAACACCTCTACCACATTTTACCCTTTCTTGGAAAATCAGGCAGACTGAATTATAGTGACTCTTCCTCTGCTATGTTGACACCCCACAAGGTAGTCAAATTATTCGTTTCTTATATATTCATGTAGATTCTCATCTCAGTGAAATAACATTTTTATTCCTGAACAAAACTGACCACTGTAGGAAGTGAGGCTTCTTGGGGTGCCTGGGTGGCTCAGTGGGTTAAGCCTCTGCCTTCAACTCAGGTCACGATCTCAGGGTTTTGGAATTGTGCCCACACCCAGCTCTCTGCTTGGCAGGGAGCCTGCTTCCCTCTCTCTCTGCCTGCTTCTCTGTCTACATGCGATCTCTCTCCCTCTCTGTCAAATAAATAAATAAAATCTTTAAAAAGGAAAAAAAATAAAAGAAGAAGTGAGGCTTCTCATGAGAATGATCATGTTGAGGAAGGACGTCTAGATTCAAGCACCTCACCTGAAGCCACACATCCAAAGAGTTTGAGTCAGTAGGAAGGAAAGCAAGCTTGGGACAAAGTGTTGCCCACTTTCTCACCTACCCAAAGGAGAAAACGCTGTTGTCTTAGAGGAAACTACTCTTTTATACCTTCTGCAAGCAAGACAGGCTCAAGGGTCCACAGAAGAGAGCTTGAGGATGGAATGCCGTACTAACGAGAAATAAGCAAAGGGTGGACACAAGCCAGAGTGGGGATCCTCTGCGTCATAGGGGAAGTAGCAAGCAGTGTTTCATAAGGGAAACCAAACCAGGTCATTCAGTACAAAAAATATTTTAAATAACCAAGGTCAAGGCCTGGGTCTGAGTTTAGAGATTTATGAGTCATTACTACCCCAAGTTCTTATTCTGAACTGTCATATAAATGGACTCATTTTTTGGACTTCCCTGAGAAAGAGAATTTTCTCCAAGAAAACCCATCTTGAAAGGTCTTTGAATGAGATAATACATTCAAATTGCAGCAGGAAACCAATTCACCAGTGGATTCTTGGGAAATCTGACTATAATGCTTAAGTTTGATTCTGGATCTCCTCAACAAGATCTTAGGTAAAATTTCACAAAACTTTCAATATCTCTATTCTTTCTTCTGGCACTTCTGAAACTATTAGGTGGAAATGGATCTAGGAATGCTAATAAGTACATGAAGAAAAAAGGCTTTCCCTAAGCAAACAATTTTTTGTTTAATTGGCTTTTTAATTGTTAAACAAAGGTAAGCAATTTTCTTCACTGTGGGGCATCTTAAAGTGTTTAAAAGGTTAATGAGCACTGTAATTTCTGATACAGGAGATTTGATCCTCTGCATTAACTAAACTATAGGAACATTTCACCATCAGGGCAAGGATTAACAGCTCTCTTCAGAACAGACTTTGAGAGGTAATACTGATACATTATTTTGATTTGAAGTCCATACTTTATTCAATGCCTCTTCCTCCACTGACACCCATAGAAATAAATCATTCTATTGGTTAACATTTAAATCCTGTCTTCCTCATCCTTAACTGCCCAAAGTTTAGACCCTACACCATCTCAAATTAATTTACACCATGCAACAAATATCCAGTAATCCACGAAGGTCTGGGCTGAGACCAGAGCCCACAACTGCCTTTTCCACGAGTTCCTCTATTAATGCTCAAGATGTCATAATTTCATCAATGTATAGCAATATTTGCCAAAAAACAAACAAAAAAAACTCTCCTAAAATATTTGCAGCTAACACAAATTTTCTTCTACCAAAAAACTTCCATTACGTGTGTTTTAGTTGGAATTTTAAAACTTTGAACTCCTTGATATGAAGAAAATTATTCACTACTTTAAAAAATGTTGAAATTATGGTTGAGCCCTCTGCTGCACTGGGCATCAGTTAAAACCCTGCAACACTTTCCTCGGCTACCTGGCCCAGGGAAGGACTACTTACAGGCACAGCTTCAGCCAGAGAAATTCTGAGACAACAGGATGCAGGACAGATGGGCTATTTTCATAGTTCCTCAAAGTCCCCCACATCTGATAGCTCACTCAAGGCGTATTTTGTCTGAAAGTAATCATGTCCAGCAATGCAGGGATTCATTCCTTCATTTAATTTATATGCCAGCTGAATTTGTTTGTTTTTTTTTAAAAATTTATTTATTTATTTGAGAGAGAGAGAGCATGAGCCAGGGGAAGGGAGAGAAGCAGGCTCCCTGCTGAGCAGGGAGTAGGTACCGAATCCCTGGACTCTGGGATCATGACCTGAGCCAAAGACAGATGCTTAACCGACTGAGCCATCCAGGCACCATGAATTTGCTTTTAAAGACTTTTCATCTTCCTCCTTTTCCAATTTTTTTTAAAGATTTTATAAGTATTTAAAAAAATTTTTTTAGAGATTTTATTTATTTATTTGACAGACAGAGATCACAAGTAGGCAGAGAGGCAGGCACAGAGAGAGGAGGAAGCAGGCTCCCTGCTGAGCAGAGAGCCTGATGCGGGGCTCGATCCCAGGACTCTGGGATCATGACCTAAGTTGAAGGCAGAGACTTTAACCCGCTGATCCACACAGGTGCCCCCCCCCCTTTTTTTTTTAAGATTTTAAATTTTATTTATTTGAGAGAGAGAGCAGGAGCTTTGGTGAGAAGCAGGACAAAGAAACAGACTCCCCGCTGAGCAAGGAGCCCAGCGCAGAGCTCGAATCCCAGGATCCTGGGATCATGAACTGAGCCGGAGGCAAATGCTTAACTGACTGATGACCCAGATGCCCCTCCTTTCCAGTTCTTTAGACATCACCATGTTAACAACATTTTGAATAGTTTGTTAGAATAATTTATTGGTTAGCCTTTTTAACAATTCCTTAAACATAATCATTGGTGACCATTTCTCCCAGCTTTGTAGAAAATAAAAACCTTCTCTACTGTTGCAATTGCATGAATTACATCTTCAAGGTTAAAAAAAAAAAGTCCAGAATCCTTCTATTTTGCAAGATTTTTTAAAAATTAAAATGTGCCCATCTCACCTGCCTTTTTACAGTGCCCTAATGAGGAATTATATTTTTAAAAAATCTGTTAGGGCAGACTCTTTCGCTATTGGAATTCATCCCAATGGTCTACCTATGCAGTTAGAGAGGACTGTGGGATCATGGGGATTTTCCAAGCTTTTTTTTTTTTTTTGCTTCTCAAATGCCAAGACATGGGGAATTCAAGAGCAGAGATGCCAGCCAATCGGACTTTCACCAAGCTGAAGGACTGTTAACAATACAAGTATGTAGACCGTCTCACCATGAAGCACTTGCCTGCATTGTTCTGACCCTTCCTATTCTGCCACAAAACACCTTCTGCACAGTTACAATTATACATGACTGTACAGGTTATTACAGCCAACTAAAATGGACCATGACTCTTACTATGGGCAGACCTTATCTCTTATCTCTATGACATGTCTGGAGAAACCATTGATGATGGTTATCAAGCAGAAACGTTCATTATTCTTGGAGTCTCCCTAGAGCCCTGGATTCCTCTCCTTTCCTACACAAGACCCATTAGTAGATCCTGTCTATCTTGGAAGTATGTCCAGAATCTAACCACTTCTCACTACATTCCTTGCCCGAGCTTTCATCATCTCTGGCCTGAACTACTGAAAAAGCCTCTGATAGGTTTCCCTGCTTCCGTCCTTGTCTGCTCAGAGTGATCCTCTCAAAACATAAGCTATGTTATGTCTCACAAAACCCCATAAGAACTTCTCTTCTCTATCAGAATACAAATCCAGAGTCCTACCCATGGCCCACAAGGCTCTCCTGAGGAGCTCCTCACTGGCCTGCCCCAGTACCTTCTTAGGTTCACCCACTCTATCCAACTCAATCTTACCACCCACCTTGTCTGTTCCCAAATACCATGCCCTAGGACCGTATACTTGATCTTCCTCCAGACAGCCCTGTGTCTCTCTCCTTCACTTCCCCAGAGAATTGTGTCATTCCACGTTATCAGAGGCTCCTCTGGCCACCCCACCTCAGTCATTTCCTGACCCTTCACCATTCTTTATGTTTCTTAGCATGTACCACCGACTTAGCATGTATATCATTTATCTTTGTTTGTGGGCTTATTGTCCATCTCTTCCAGGAATGTAAGCTCCGTAAGGAAGAGATTTTGTCAGTTTTAATCAATGCTGCATTTCCGGAACAGTGTTTGGAACAGAGTAGGATCTCCATAGAGAGTTGCTGAATGAGTATGTGAATGAACAAATAAATAAATCAGAATCCATTTTTACCAGTAATACCACTGCCCATTGCAGCCCCAGAAATAAGAAATGGTTCTCGTCAGAAAAAACATTTGCTTTGAAATGTTGGTGCTCAGAAAAACCAGAATTATATAATTAAATGTTGGTGCTCAGAAAAAACAAGGAATCCTAACCTCTAGTTAAACTATTTGAATTATCTTTTAAAAAGAAAAAAAAATACTTAGTTTTTCAAGCTGTGAATGAGTAAATCACTTTGCAATCTGTGTGTTCGTATGACTTCTTGCCATGCCATACCATTCACTTCATAGATGGGAAAAAAGGGCTGAAAGAGAGTTCGAGTCAAGTTAGAATAAACTCCTATTCACCAAGATTTTATGAAAAATCTCATCATTGGAATTTGCCCACAAACTAAAATGCAGAAGGAGCTCAGTTCTTTAAGCGTTCAAAATTACTTCCAAAACCTAAAGTGAGTGAGTTTCCCAAGCAGGCCTCACATGCAAGACGGACATCAGACTTGCTAAGTGACAGCTATCTTCCTTGAACCAAGTGTGACTAAGCCCTGAACTTCAGAGTTGGGTGGAGAGGGACTGCCGCTGGAGGAGGAGGAGTTAATCCTGAGTCATTTCCTGGCCACAGGTCGTGCCTGCAACCGCCCTCTCCTGGACACAATGCCAGGCGTGGATCCTACAGGCAGGGTCAACTTCCCCTGAAAGGGCAAGGCAACAGGCTTTGTTTCATTTGCTTTTAAGTGATTGTACCAGACTTCAGTCAGAGAAGGAATACAAAGGATTGTGTGATCCAGGACCACATTTCTGTCTCATTTCTGCTGGTGAATGATCCAAGGATGAACAACAAAACAAACCGAAAGGAAGACAGCTGGATACAGAGATCAAGATGGAACACAGAGTCTCGAGGTTGAGACGCAGACATGTCTTAAAGTTCCTTGGGAATTTCATTTCTTGATGAAAGCTGCTTGATGATTCTATGAACACCTTGTGTCTATCAGGAGGCAGTGGGCCTGGTGATGCTAAGTTTGGGTTGGAGGGAGCGTTCTATCTCCAAGGCTTTGCTGCCTGAGCAGCTCTGGGACACTGGGCCGTTTACAGAGCTTCTCATGCCTCAGGCTCCTCATCTGGTAAATGGAAATAAAGTAGTTCCTACTTCATAGAGATATTATGAAAATGAAATAAGGCAATATTACCAGATGTTTAATAGCGCCTGGCAAATAGGGAAGAGCTCAATAACACTAACTACAGTAAACATGAATCCTGAGTGAAATCAGAGGGGGTTCTCCATGAAGGGAATGAAGGCTCCTCTGAGGTCCCACCGTGTACAGGTGTGGAGGAGAAGCTGGGGGCAGTAGGTAGCTCCAGCTGAGGGCAGAAAGCCAGATAACCATCGGGAAGCATTTCTGGTAAACTCCCTGCCTAAGGAGATATCTAGAAGAATGGGACTAGAATCTCTAAGCCTTCCGTAGTTTGTCATATTTTCTTTTCTTTCCTTCTCATTTTAATGATAAGAGACCCTTTCATACCTAATTTATTTCCAGTTCTGCATTCCTTTTCTTTTTCTTTTCTTTTATTTATTCTTTTTTTTTTTTTTTAAAGATTTATTCATTTGTTTTAGAGAGCAAGCGAGCATGTGAACAAGAGGAGGGACAGCGGGAGAGGGAGAGAGAGAATCCTCAAGCCAACTTCCTGCTGAGCACAGAGCCTGACCCAGGACTCATGACCCTGAGATCCTGACCTGAGCAGAAATCAAGAGTTGGACCTTAACCAACTGAGCCACCCAGGTGTCCCCACATTCCTTTTCTTAAAGAAGGCCCCAAATCATATCATCTTTAGGCTTTTCACAACTGGATTCATCCCACAATTATATAATTAAATCTTCACCATATTCTTGAAAAGTAGCTATTATCTCCATTTCTCAGGCTGGAAAGTGCTCAGAGATCAGTGATATCCCCAGCAATATACCATAGAACCTGGAAGGACTGCAATTTGAACCCAGGTCTCTCTATATACAAAATATCATTTCTTCCCACTAGACCCAACTTCCTCCCATCGTGAGCATCACGAAGACTTCAAAAAGCGAGCTCCAGACTCAAACCAACCCCGTGTTCACAGCAGCCATTATTCACAATAGCCAAAAGGAGGAAACAATTCCAATGGGTATGGACAAAGAGTAGATAAAACAAAATGTGCTTTATCCACACAGTGGAATATTATCTCTGAGAGAGGAATGAAATTCTAAAGCATGTGGATGAACCTCAAAAATTTATGCTAAGTGAAATAAGCCACACATAGAAGTCTTCATTGTATGGTTCTACTTTTGGCCAGTTACCTAGAGTAATGAATTCATAGAGGTAGAAAGAAAGAGTGGGGGTTAGCGGGGGCCAGGGACACAGGAAGTTGTTATTTAATGGGTACAAAGTTTCAGTTTGGGATGATAAAAATTCTGGAAAGGGATAGTAGTGAAAGTCACAAAACAATGTGAATGTACTTAATGTCAATGAATTGTACACTTAAAAATGGTTTCTGTGCTAGATTTTATGTTATATATATTTTACCACAATAGAAAAAGTGAACTCGAGACTAGAATGTAAGGTCTAGGCCACTAAAAATTTCTCTAACATTTAATACATGTGGACATTATGCACCAGGATGACAGGAGACTGGTCCATATCCTCTTTAAAAGAATTTTTTTGAAAGCCTTGAAATATGAAGGCATCACTTTTCAAGTGGATACAAATGTATCCTGTACTTTGCAAATGACACACACCTGCAAGTCATCCATAATATGTTGCCAATGCCCTTCCCTGCATTGTATCACACACATAGATACATCAGGGTCGGACCCTAAGACAAAGCACCCACTTCCGTCTTCTTTCAGCTACTCACTGTGAAACGTTTTCCTAGAAAGACAACTAGAGGTAGACCTGTCACTGGTACTTGAAGTAAAGCTGGGAACACAGCAAGACCATCCCCAAAGCTAGAAGTCCTCACTAAGGTCCCAGGGTTTGAATTGGATACCAGCCAGGTTTACTCAAGAGGGCTTTGAGGTGCCCTGGGGCTGGCCCTGCTGGGCTCTAGATCGTCACTCTCTGATGTTGAGTGGCTATGTCAGGAGAGACCCAAGCCAATTACAGTGAGTCAGATGGGTTCATATGGCTTCCTGAAGTCAGGGCTCAGCTGAGGACAGCCCATTGCCAAATCTCAGAAGTTGAGGCTCGTTGAAGGACAGAAGTGCAGGCGTGCTTCCCTGAGCTGTGTTACTCTACCTGTCCCCAGCTCAGAGCCTTTGAAGAAGATCAGACTTCTAGAAGGAGTCAGAGCCCCCAGGCTGGGGCTATGAACAATCGGGACAGTATAATTCTGTGAGCCTAATCAGCCTATATAACAATGTACATGGTGTGACAGGATCTTTTGAGTTTAAAGAATAGAGACTCGCTTGACTACCTGTAAGTAATGGGAATTTGTTTCAAGGATACACATTGCCCTAAAAGAGACAGGGTCCTGGGAGACCTAGGAAGAGTCAGGCCTCAGAGAGATTCAGATTTTATTTATTTATTCGACAGAGAGATCACAAGTAGGCAGAGAGGCAGGCTCCCTGCTCCTGAGAGAGGAGGAAGCAGGCTCCCTGACGAGCAGAGCCCGATGCAGGGCTTTAACCCACTGAGCCACCCAGGTGCTCCCTCAGAGAGATTCAGTCTGGAAGGGCATTTGGGATCTATAGCAATTCTTAGCCTGGGCCATGTTCCTTTCTCCTTGACAGAGTAAGTTTGCCAACCTGACTTTGGTGTCCTGTTCTGGCCTCTGGGTCCCTTCTCTGCTGCTTTGACTATGGCACTCTTGACCCACCATCTCATTTTCTGTCCATTATAGCTTTCCTCTGCCTTGGGCCTCTTCCTCCTCATACCTCCTTGTAGCTGTTAATTCCTCCTGTCATCGACCCCCCTCCTTGAAGTCATGTTCCCTCCAAACTGAGTGTACTCCCTGCTAGCTTCAGGTCCCAATACCAAACCCCTGATTTTTATTTAGTCTTTCTTTCCCAGTTCAGATTTCATATGTAAAGGAACAGAGGTAATTAATCTGGGTGCCTTGGCTAAGGGGACACAGTTTTGTTTTTTTTTTTTAAAGATTTTATTTATTTATTTGAGAAAGAGACAGTGAGAGAGAGCATGAGCGAGGAGAAGGTCAGAGGGAGAAGCAGACTTCCCGTGGAGCTGGGAGCCTGATGCGGGACTCGATCCCGGGACTCCGGGATCATGACCTGAGCCGAAGGCAGTCGTCCAACCAGGCGTCCCAAGGGGACACAGTTTTTATCCAGGATACCTTATGGGCTGCTGGTTACCTCATGGAACAACTCGGGTCACTACCTCCACAGGGGTACAGAGGATTGATACTTTCCAGGAAAAGGCACCAATTACCACATCTTCAGCAAGAAAGAATGTTTTTCTATACTTTATAGCCTGTAACAAATTTTCAGAGTGGTGCCAAGGTGAAAACAAGTGGATGGACATTTTCTTGTAGCATTGTTCTACTTTTTATTTTCTCTTATTTTTTCCCACCCTGCTTTTTAAGCTTTTTCTCAGCTTTCATCACAATCCAAGCAAGGGATACTTCTTCCTTCTCCTAATTGCATTTGTAGCTCCCAAAAGCATTCATTCATTTTCTTACCGATTTATTCATATCCATGGAGGGCATGCTTATAAGAGATAAAAGCCTAGACAATGAAGACATAAAATTCATCCACTGACTTGATAAATATTAATTCACTACCTGCAAAGTGCCAGGCTTACACCATTTGCTGGGACTATGAAGATAACTAAGACACAGTCCCTGCCTGATGTATAGTAAGAATTCAGTGAATACTTGTTGGATAAGCAAGTGCCTTAAAGAGCTCCCAGCTTCGTGGGCAAGAGACGCCAAGTATTAAGCAATTACAAGCAGAGTAAAAAAGGCTGTCTGGAGAAAGTCCTTGGGAAGAGGCCTGGAGAGACCACGAAGGTCCTCCTGTGGGCACTCGTGTCTCCGCTGAGACATGGCAGTGAGCTGAGCTAGCCAGTGAGAAAACTGAGGTGAAGGTGGGGGGCTCCAGGCCCCACAAATGGCACAGGCAAAGGCTTGGAAGTAGGGCAGGGAATGAACCTCGAGGGGCTGCAATTAGAGACAAGGTATGTAAAGCCGGCAATGATGATTTTAATACCTGGGAGGGAAGTCTGTACATGGGATGGTACAGGGTCCTCAATTTAAACACAGGGTCATGCTGAGCATCTGGAATTCCCCCAGGCCCTTGATGCTGCCTGTATCCAGTTGGCAGAGGGATAGGTAGATGGTCTGGACCTGGTGTGTACCACTCCCACTCATATTCCACTGGCAAGAGCTAGTCATTGGAATTCTCTTTAACTGTAAGACAGGCTGGGAGAGATAGTCCGACTGTGTTCCCAGGCACAAGAGATTTTTGGCACCAGTTAGAACCTTAGAAAAAAGGTTCCAGGAAGTGGTCACATCCAGAGTTGTACGGGCATCCTTGATCCCAGCTCATTGCCGGGAAGGGCAGTGGGCAGACAGACTACTCAGTGACCAGAGCATCACTAGTCTTTCCACGGTCCATCAGGTGCTTCAGGCAGTCTGGGTTGTAAGATCTTCGCTTCCAAAATGAGATTTGACAAGTGCATGTTCCATCTATAGAAAAAGGTAGATTTCAAGTAGAAATTGTCAAGAACTATGAAGGCCTTGAGATTTTCCTTGCAGGCTAACAAGAGAGCTCATCACAGATTCGTGGATGCTGGTAGACACAAGAGGTGCCGAGGTCAGAGATAAACAGCTGCGTAATTCACACCAATAGCGGCGGCTGGAAGGGCAGCACTTTCTTCCACCAGTTCCCCAAGGTTAAGTCCCACGAGGTGACACCAAGGGAAAGAGCGGGCACCTGCACATGTGATGGGCCGTGTTACAACAGAAGAGCCCTGAGTTTAGGGAAACTGAATGCTTTATACTGGGCCATAAGCATGCCTGTTCTAGAGGGTGACAAGATCTGTTTTCCAAAGCTGTAAGCAATCTTTTCTTGGCCTGACAGACCGTATCCCTTCAGACACCCTTGAAAAGAGAATCTAGAACAAAGGCAGTCAGCGCCTCTGCTTGCAAGACACGCAGAAATGTGAGAGATATTTGGAGAACTCTCTTCCAGGAAAGAGGTTCCTTTTTAGCCAGGAGTGTTCTTCAGCCAGCAGCTTTCTTTACCGGATCCTGCTCCCCCTGACCTCTAGATGTGGGCCCATCCCAGGCTCAGTTCTCAGAGCTCTTCCTTATCTACACTCCTTTCCTTGGGATCTCATTCAGGCTCTTCCCTTTAAATCCATGTTGATGATCCCAAATTGACAGTTTACCCTTCAACACTGCCCCCACTTCCAGACTCAGTGAACTGCCTATGTGGCATCCTCCCTCCGTTATCTTGTGGAAATCTCGAGCATAATATTATTGAGTCCCATCCTCCACAGGAAAATGGATCTTTCCCCAGCGTAACCCCTCTTAGGAAAGACTATTAGACATTCAGTTGCTCAGGCCAAGAATTTCTCTTTCTTCCGTATCCACGCCAATATTCCATGAGCCTATTCTGTTTTCTTTTCTTTTTCTTTTTTTTTTTTTTAAAGATTTTATTTATTTATCTGTCAGAGAGAGAGAGAGCACAAGCAAGTGCACAGGCAGGGGGAGCGGCAGGCAGAGGGAGACGTAGACTCCACACTGAGCAAGGAGCCTGATGCGGGACTCAGTTCTAGCACCCCAGGGTCATGACCTGAGCTGAAGGCACATGCTTAACTGACTGAGCCCTCCAGGCATCCCAAGCCTATTCTGTTTTCAAATTATAACGTATGTCTGAGCACTGCTATCCTTCTATAGTACCATATCCTAGTCTCAACCACCTTGTCTCTTAGACAACTGCCGTAAATTTCTAATTGGCCTCCTACCATGTCTTCTCACCGTGCCCCATACATTCTAACCTCCGTGGCAGCCAGAGTAATTCTTTTCAAATGTAAATCATATAATATTATTCTGTTTCCAACCTTCCAATGACATTCCAAACGCATTTACAGTAAAATTCAAGGTCAAAACGACGTACCCTCTGAACTCTGCCACTAAATCGACCCACGAGGCTACCCTTCCTCTCCTTTCTCGTTCTCATGGTCTTTGAAAATGCTGAGTGTGAGGCTATCTCACGGCCTTTACACTTTGTTGCCCAAGTCAGTTAGGGCTCTGTCAGGTGTCAGTTGAGCAGAGAACTCTTCTTGACTATCCTAAATAAAATAACACACCCTCACTACCCCCCTTTCCTTTTAGCCAGCTTTATCATTTTTCTTCACCTTTATTACTGCCTGATTTTAAGCAGCAGCTTAGAGTTTATGTTTCATGAGTTAAGAACTTGGGTTTGTTTACTGACATATCATCTCTGCTTCTACAATGATACCTGACACAGAGTAGATGCTCAGTAAGTATTTGTTGAATGAATGAATCAACGGATGAATGAATGAATGGATGGATAGATGAAAACAGTTACTATGAGGTCCGAATGTAGAGACAATATCAGGGGCATAGATATTTTATGCCTCAATCTCTTCTTTAAGCTAAATCAATTGATTTCATACCGTGTTTTTCTCCCAAAAGGCTTATCTTTCAGCTCTTTAATAATTCTGGTTTCTCTCTACAGGATTCTTGCCATGTTCTTTCATGTTCGTGTGTATGATGGAGTTCAAAATTGAACATAGCCTTCTGAGAAGAACCTGAGCAGTCTATAATTAGTTTTCTCTCTCTCCACAGGATTCGCATGCTTGTCTAGAAATACACCTTTAAAAGCTAATCTCCCAGGACAAACGCCCAGCCACAAAGAAGCCTGTCCAAGGTCAGACAGTTTAGAGAGTAACAAAGCGAATATTTGATTCTTACCTGTTTGGAGTTTTTACAAATCCCCATACATTCTCCTGAATACATTGGGACGAATATATAATCAACCTCATGAATTTAGCCATAGATTGTATCTATTTTAAATTGGCCTCTCATCCTTTTAACCACTGATTACCTGCAATGTGCCAAGTGGTGAGCTAGAGGCTGGGACAGAGAAAAGAGCCCTTGGTCCCTATCCAGAAGGACGCCAAATCCTGGGCACCTATGTGTCTGTTTCCATTGTTGTTGTTGTGAAGTTATCTAATCTGGTTCTAATTTCATTTTCATATATTATATTTATTTCCAATATCACTTCTTAATTAAGGATTCTATACTCATGGAAAGAATATCTTTCATCCGGTTTGAAAAGCAAGGGAGCACAGTGTTTTACTTTCCCTAGCCTGCCTTCTATTTTAATTGTGAAATAATTTTTATTTTTCAGAGTTCCTTTCAATTATCTGCGAAGGATTTAACAATGGAATACAGAAATCTCGGGTATATTCCTTTAGTTCATTTTTAAAACCCTCCTTACATATAACTTACATGTTTTTGTTTTATTTATCACCTTTACTGTTGCTACTGAATTAAAATTATTTTAGGAACAACTTCAGATTATATTTCCATTGCTTTTCTGACATTTTATTGGTCAACATTTCACTAAAGATATCAACTTTCTCTAGGATGCAGAGAGACTAAGAGAACTCCCACAAAAATTTCTACTGAATGAATTTCCCCACCTTCTTGGTGATTGTACACCTGCTTTCCTTATAAGGAGAACAAGGAAGTAAATCATGTTGAAGTTGCTTTTAAACACAGCTTTCCTTCTTTACCTGTCCAGGTAGACTGTTTTCATTTCAGTCTTAATGAAAACTTTTAAATTTACATCTCAAGGTTCTTTCCAAAGCAGTGTAAGTAGTGTTTAACATTTTAAACCTCAAGAAAGAAAGACTTTTTAACGATGTTCAGCTTTGGTCTTATAACGCTGAAGGTAATTCATTTTTTAATCTGTCTGCACAGCGAGAACTGAAACGAATGGGGATCGAACTGCTTTGCCTGTTCTTTCTATTTCTAGGAAGGAATGATCACGTACAAGGTAAGACCCAAGCTCTCCGATATATTGCTTTCGTGGTACGCTTGACAAACCTGTCATTTGGTTCAGAAACTGTATCTGAAGTCATTTTTTATTTGATCTGTTCGATCGCTCGTTTGCCATTGAACAAACGCTTTAACATTTTACAGGCAGAGGCAGGGCTGTTCCCACAGCTAATGCTCTAGGCTTCAGGTAAATAAATACAAAGGTTGCACAGGCATCTTAATGAGGAGAATTAAACAGCTTAACTACACAATAGGGCTCCTTAATTCCTTAGTGACAACCGTCTTGGTTAACTTTTCTAGCTATTCTATCGACAGGGTCTTCCACTTAAGAGAAATAATCCCGAGAAAGAAAAACTTACTTTAAAAATAAAAAATCCATTCGTCTGTTGAATTTAAAAAAAAAATACATTTAAGAGAGACGCATTTTTTATTGGTAGCAAATAATTTTTAAAAATTGAAGTGGGGGAAGTGAATGAGGATAATAAACATAACAAGTGGTCCTAAGTTTGTGAAAGTTGAAGTAGTTTTGTATTTTAGGAAAAAAAGAATGATCCCTTTTGGCTAAAAAGACATATGTCTTCTCTATGGGGCAGACATGAAATATGAACTTTTTAACAAGTTGCTAACCTTTTAAGGACTGATCTCTGAAGGCTAACATCAACTCTGATGTTGCTTCGTTCGAGCACGTTAAGAACTAGACTTCTTTCTCGTAAATGAAAATGAATGTGATTCTGCTGAATCCTTGTGTCTTGCTGGGTTTAAACACAGGTGGCTGTGCCATGGGAGGTGCAGAAACCTGTGAAGACTGTTTGCTCATTGGACCTCAGTGTGCCTGGTGTTCTCAGGAGGTAAACAAACCACCGCAGCGTGCTGGTAAAACTGCAGTTACGGGTTATGCGGCTTCCTTCGGTGATTGCTCTGGGAGTGTCCTGCCTTCTGTGGGGAACAGGAGTGAGACGAATAGGGAAAGGAAAATAAAAGCATCAATAGCCCACAGTGCCATTCATGTGATTACCTCCAGAAACAGCTTGCGGAGGTTGCGAATGTCAAATCATTGTGAAAATTACCTATCTGGGTTCCTTTATTTAACCTGATTCCTCCTGTTATTTTAAAGTCATTTCTCACTGGTTACGTTTCAAATACCAAGGCTCTGAGTAATCGGAGATCTTGGAGATGATCTTTTCTAAAGTTAAATGTACATAGGGCTTCAATATCATAATTGTGTTCCATCTGGGAACCAGGATCCCCTGGGAACCACGGCTAGGCTCTAAGAGAAATCTTCTAGGCTTGGGGCAAATTTCACTGCTCAGACAGTATCCAGTTCTTTTTAAAAATTAAGCTTTCATGAGTTGGTGACTATACCACACCGATGACAAAGCCTGAAACGGACATTCCTTATATGATCAAACTGAAAAGTATGTGAAAGTAATATAAGGGGTGGGGGCATGGGTAACAAGGAATCCCAAGTCACTGCCTCCCGTGGCCCTGAAGAACAGTCTGTAAATGATTCCTGGTAAGAAAGAGCTGCCTTAACTCTTTCTGGATTTAAAACAGTTCTCTACTGAATCTCAAAAAGAACATCTAAGTGTAAATGAAAGCACACAAATACCAGGTTCAGTGAGAACTGAGTAACAGGCTCAAAGGGGAATAAGCCTGGGTGCCTGGCCCAGGAGGAAGGGGAGAGAACTATTAAGACTCAGATTCCCAGGCTGAATGTATTTCATGGAGGAAGGCCTCACAGGCACACAGTGTGAACCAAGCTTACTCCCCCACTACTGCTTTGACAGATGGGCCATATGTAACTGTGTGAAAGAATTATGCTTTTTTTGAGCTCATGTATCAAAAGCAGTTTTGAGAATATACCAAGAGGGAAAAACCCATGTATTTTTTTTTATGTTGACTTCCTGCAGAAGACAGTATTAGTTGCACGCCAGAGACATAAAACAACAAATCAGTCTAACTGTAGGCCTACCTGTAGAATTTTTATTTAAATGCATTTTTTTAAGAATTCATTTAAGAGAGTTTCTTAAGTTACTATTGATAGTTTTACTTGCAGATGATACATATTAGCCAAATCACTGTTGATTTTTTTTTAAAGATTTTATTTATTTATTTGAGAGAGAGAGAAAGTGTGGAGGAGCACAAGTGCGGGGGAAGGGCAGAGGGAGAGGGAGACTGGGACTGTGACCTGAGCTCAGGGGAGACACTTAACCGGAGCCACCCAGGCACCCTACGAATCACTACCAGTTTTTAAGGCCACATTTTTCTAAATGCTCTCTAATAGTAGTAGTAGTTGAAGCAACTGAAGCAAAAAGTACATTAGGCCTCTGTTTAGAGCAGATTGAAAAAACAGGTCTAATGTTAACACCACCTCTGACGCGCCGGCCAGCACTGTGGTTACAGGTGGTAGCAGCAACACTTGCTGAGAGGCATCCTGAGGCCTTGTCAAGCCACTGTTTGCCTTGGACATATCAGGAGAAGTTACAGTGTTTGCGATGCTTAGTCCAGGGCCTCAAATATGCACGGGGCTAGCTGGCAGATAATGAGTTATATTGTAAAAAATCAATTTCAGGGGAGCCTGGGTGGCTCAATCTGTCAAGTGTCTGATTCTTGATTTCGACTCATGTCATGATTTCATGGTCATGAGACCCAGCCCCACGCAGGGCTTCACGCTCAGCAGGGACTCTGCTCGAGATTCTCTCTCTTCCCTTCTCCCTCTGCCCCTCCTGCCATGCACACGCTCTCTTTCTCTCAAATAAATAAATGAATCTTTAAAAAATGAATTTCAGAAGAAATGTAATTTTTTTAGTTGGAGAAATAGCTAGCGTGGCTTAGAATTCTAAGAGATGAGGAAAAGCAATATGCACATTGGTTTGCTTCTTTTCAAGCATGCGAGTCAATAAGCCTCAGGCTTGACTTTGCTTAGAGCTAAGAGTACCTCTAGAGCAGCCTTGGCTCTCAGGTAAGACAGGTCAATGTTGCAAGGTTGTACTGGCCACATCTCTGCCTGGAAACATTCATTTCGCTGTCTCCTGGTAAGACACGGATCAGAAGGGGACTGGGAAACTTCTGAGTCCTAGACAGAAAGGTGGTGGCCCTTTTATGCCACAGTCCCTTTTGCTTCCCACCTCCAAATCTTGGAGAGAAGTTCTACAAGACCTTGAACTGAAACACTTTCAGACACGGAGTTTGAAGTCCCCAAGAGGCCGACTTCAGCGAAGTAAGGCTGCAAGAGTGGGGGTAATGAGGCATCCGCGAATTAAACCTCAACAGAGAGCTAGATAGGGAAATGTCACCATCTTTTGCCCTTTCAGACCCCACAGGAAAGCCTGTCTTTGCCACCAGATTTGGTAATAGACATACTGAGAGCTACGACAGTCCCGGAGCCTATAGGTCAACCCAAACAGATAAACCTATGAGATGATATTAACTCTAGAACCCAACTGTTTCAAGGCTCTGGTCACGGCACAGAAGAAGAAGTGAACATTAAAAACAAAATGGCAACACCAACAAATAAAAGACTGTTAGGAGAATCCAGCTGAGTCTAGTTAAAAGGAGATTCCGATTTTACTTGGAATTTTACTGGCAGAATTCTCTGGTTATTCTGCTGAAACTTAATTTTAGACCTACAATTAACATCAGGCACATGGGAATATGATATACTGAGTATGGCAAGATACCTAACTAGCAAAACAAGCCAAAAAAAAAATTTTTTTTGTCCTATAAACAAATGGAGACTTGTCTTCTTTTTCTTTGTCTTTTTTTTAGAATTTTACCCATCCATCTGGAGTTGGAGAAAGGTGTGATACCCCAGCAACTCTCTTAGCTAAAGGATGTCAACTCACTTTCATCGAAAACCCTGTCTCCCAAGTAGAAATACATACAAATAAGCCTCTCAGTGTAGGCAGACAGAAAAATAGTTCTGACATTGTACAGATTGCGCCTCAAAAGTTGACTCTTAAATTGAGACCAGGTATGTTATAATTTCCAGGAGCATTGGCTCATGTAATACATCTCATGCCACATATGGTAATACCACTATTAAGCTAACATATCTTGTACCATCTTACATATCATTGATTATTTTGACTCAGATTTCCCATTCTGAAGGAAATAGAGAATCACTGGCCTAACACTTTTCTTCATTCACATCGGTCACTTGCACTCCAAACGCGTTACTAAAATAAGCTTATCTAATAGTAAGCATTTGAATTACTCAAATGTTGTTAAGGCTTACCTCACATTTCTTTAAGCGTTGTAATGTAGCTTTAAACTCCTCTTTATGTTCTTCTCTTTTGCTAAAACCACATACAAAAAATTCAGCTTATCTTCCATCTAAATGGATGCTAGCTCTCCCAAGGAGATATAAAATATCCTAACTTTTACCTCCTTCAGTAGCTCTAAACTCGCTGCTGAGAGATTCTCATGGGCTCATTCACTTGTAAACTTTACCAGATAGTTTATGAAATCCTGAGTATCTTCAACTTCAGTTCTCACTGAAATGAAATAGCCAGGTGACCCAGTAATTGGCCGCTCATGAAGAAGTCTCAATGTATTTTCATGGATTTGTTTTTCTCCGGGGGTTTTGCAGGCAGTGAACAGACTCTCCAAGTGCAAGTCCGCCAGACAGAGGATTACCCAGTGGACTTGTATTACCTCATGGACCTCTCGGCCTCCATGGATGATGACCTCAACACCATTAAAGAGCTGGGCTCTCTGCTTTCCAAGGAGATGTCTAAATTAACCAGCAACTTTAGACTGGGCTTCGGCTCTTTTGTGGAAAAACCCGTCTCCCCTTTTGTGAAAACAACACCAGAAGAAATCGCCAACCCTTGCAGGTAAGTAAATGATTCTCTGGCATTGTGGAACACTGATTTTCTGTAAAGATAGCCCCACTCTGAGCTGCGCTTGGCAGGATCTTGCTAAGTCCCTGGCTTTTCCCGCCTGCCAGGTTGGATCTCAGCAGCTCTCTCAGTTGCCTGAGTTTCTTGAAACCAAGTTGACCTCATCTTAATACCTGGTTCTAGTCTTGGGTTCTTGTAGCATTCTCATGTCTGTCTTCCTGTGTAGAAGCTTTTTCAGGATGTGGCAAATTTGACTTTGTGTTTTTTAGACTTAGGGAAGCAAATTTTTCACTGTAGGTACCAATGGCCTGTGTCCATCCCAGCGCCGCAGAGATACTCTAGGCCCAAGGACCACCACTTTTTGAGGGTATTGGACAGTAATTCACACTTTCTCAAGGTATCTTTCTCCACTGCAATGACTTCTGCCAAAATAACAATTTGTGCAGCTTCGTCTGACATACTTTGGGAAATGCGGATTTCTCTTTCTGTTTGGAGAAGGACTTGGCAACCTTCATTGCTATCCAATTCGGTAGGAAATGAAGCATTATGGACCCCACTATACCCTGTTATTATCAACTGTTAAAACCATTTATTATCTGGATGATTGTCAAGGGCAAGTTGCTTTGTGATGGCTTACCTGTACAGTTTATGACATATTCAGAATCAAATTATTCAATATCTTTCTATAAAGATCTACCATTTGCTCTGTGCCAGACTCTGTGCTGAAGGTTTCACATACATGACCTCATTCAGTCTTCATAATAACAGCAGTTGAAAGCAGGTTTTATCATACCTATACTCAGAAAAAGTAACAGAGGCTCTGCCAGGTTAGTAATTTTCCCAAGGCTGCATGACTCATCAGTGATCTGTACCAAGTCTAGGTTGATCCCAAACCAAGGCCCTTTCTACTATGAATCTAGTGTAGGTGCAATGACTTTCCAAAACTATATTGACTTTTAATACTTGTATACACCTAAGGCATCATCTCTAAAAGACAAGCACCTTTATAATACCATTTTAAAACATTTCAGTGTGGTTCTTAACAATAATCTAACACAGTCAAAATAATTTCACCCTGAAAGGAATTCATCCCTGATTATAACTGTTAGAAACTGTGTTTGGTTGCAAACATCAGGGATAGTAGCTTATAAAGGGAGAGTTTTTTTCTTTCTCACATGAACGGAGTCTAGAGAAAGGCAATTCAGGGCTGATATGGCAGGTCTCCACATCAGGGATCTGGACCTTTTCTGCTTTCTGCTCTACCATATTGGCTCTTGGATTTTATCTTCAAGGCCTAAGGAGTTTTCAGGGATATTATTCAAAACTTCTTCATTGTAGGCAGAAAAGAAAGAGGAAAAGAGGGGAAGATCAATAAAGGGCACTGTGTCCCCACCTTTTATTTTGAGGTATAGTTGACATGTACCAAGATGCACACATGGAAAAGCTCAGACTGATGAGTTTTGACAGTTGAATATACCAACGTAATTACTACCTAAAACGTGATGTAAAACATTTCCATCACTTCAGCAAGTTTCTTTGTGTGTATTATAGTCAGTTCTACTCCCCCAGAGGTAATCGTTTTCTGAATTCCATAATTTAGATTGGTTTTTGCCTATTCTTGGATTTCATATAAATGTAATAATACAATATATACAATTTATTTCTGGCTTCTTTTGTTCAATATAATGTTTTTGAGATTCATCCGTAATTTTGTGTTTATCAGCAGTTTATTCCTTTTTGTTTTAAGTAATAGTCCACTCTGTATTTACTACACTTCACTTATTCATTCTTTCATTGAGGGACATTGGGGCTGTTTCCCACTTTTTGGCTATCATGAAAAATGCTGCTATGATTGACCACTTGCTTATAAATCTTTGTGTGTAGGTATGTTTTGTTCTCTTGGATAGATACCTAGAATTGGAATTACTGAATTGTGTAATAAGTGTCACTTTAATCCTTAAAGGAACTATCAAATTTTTTTCCAAAGTAGATGTGCCATTTTACATTCCATCAGCAATGTGTGAGGATTCCAATCATTCCAAATCCTTGATAACATCTAGTATTGTCAGTCTTTATAATTTTAGCCATTCTAATGGCTGTGTATCTTACTGTAGCTTTAATTTACATTTCCCTAGTAACAAATGTTGTTGAGCATCTTTTCATGTGTCTTTCTCCCATTCTCATATCTTATTTTGGGAAGTATCTTTTCAAATTTTTTGTCCATTCTTAAAAATTAGATTTTCTTCTTAATATTGTGTCATATGAGTTCTTTGTATATCCTGGATAAAAGCTCTTCACCAAATCTATGCTTTATAAATATTTCGTCCCAGTTTGTGGGTTGTGTTTTTATTTTTGTAGTAATGCCTTTAGCCAAGCAAAAGTTTCTAGTTTTGTTGAAGTCTGGTTTGTCAATTTTTAAAATCTTTGCCCAACCAAATAACCCAAATTGTCTTCCTTTTTTGACTCTAGAAAATTTATGGGTCAAGCTCTTGCATTTAAGTCTATAATCTCAAATTACTTTTTTATGTTTGGAATGAGGGAAAGGCTTAGATTTGTCTTTTGTTCCCATGCAATTATCCAATTGCTCCAGCACTATTTGTTAAGCAAGATTTTCCTTTCCCCATTAAATTATCTTTATGCCCTTTTTAATAAGCAATTGAGTGCATATGTATGAGTGTAATTCTGGACACTTCATTCTGACCCACTGACCCACTGAATCACACCCATGTAAACACCAATGTCTTCCTATCTTTATTACTGCAACTTTATAAAAAATCTTGAGATCAACAGTATAAATCCTCTTTGTTCCCCTTTTGTTTTGCTATTCTAGATACTCTGCATTTCCACAGAAATTTTAGAATCAGATTGTTGATTTCTTCAGAAAAACATGCTGAGATTTTGATTAGAATTGCACTGAACTCATAGGTCAATTTAGAGAGAATGGATATCTTAAAAATACTGAATGTTCCAATCATTACATATGACACACATTTCCATTCATTTAGATATTGTCTTCTTTTTCTCAGAAATGGTTTGTCATTTTCAAGATAGATATCCCACACATCCTTTGATTTATTCCTAGGGTTTTTAAAAAATATTACGGTTAATGGGTTTTCTACTTGTTGGTTGAAAACATACAGAAACGCAGTTGATTTTGCGTACTCACATTGTATTCTGCAACCTTGATAAATTTTGTCATTGGTTCTAGTTTGACTTTTTTATAAATCCTAAAAATTTTCTGTGCACTTAATCATGTCATTTCTGAATAACAACTTCTTCCTTTTCCAGTTTATATACCTCTTCATTCTTTTTCTTGCCTTATTGCACTAGTTAGGGTTGTTTTAAAGTGGAGAGAGATGTCACTTATGTTTCTTGTGATTTTAGGAGAATATCTTCAACATTTCACCATTGATTATGTTGTTAGCTAGTGGTTTTTTGGAATCCTTTTATGAGATCAAGGGAGTTCCCTTCTATTTCTTTTTGGGTAAAGTTTTTTTTTAATCATAAATGGATGTTGAATTTTATTTCCTCAATATAAGGAGTTTTGTCAGAAAGTTTCCCCACCTCCTTATATTTGTATCTCATTGGTAGACTTTGTTACATGGCTACAGCTAGTTGCAAAAGAAGCATATTGTTACCCCCAATAAAGCCAGGATTCTGTTAGTAGGGAAGGGGAAAAAATGGATCTTTCTAGCACTTCCAACAACACTGAACAAATAGATTTCTAGAGAACAGATTTATGCTGTATAATAAATAGTAAGGTATGATTACTGTTATCAGTTGTTTGATCACTTGTAAAGTGAAATAAACTTTGTTTTAACACCTCCTAATTATTTAATACAAAAGCATTTCTAATTCTCTGCGCCCCCCCCCTTTTTTAATCAGAAAAAGTCGTACCTGTTTAAAATCTGTATTATTTAGGTCTTAGGGTAGCGAGTCTAGCAGTGTAGTTTCATTTAGGATTTCAAAGTGTTACCTCTGTCTCAAAGGGCTTGTTTAAAATCATTCTTTCTGTCACAGGCCAGATAAAATGTAGGAATATGAAGTACAGTAATGACAGGGGGAAACAATGCTAAGGTATGTTGCTAGAGAAAACAACTAAAATTAACAAATAAATGGCTCGGCTAAGTGGGCAGCCCATCATCTAACAAGACCCTGCCTTTAATCAGATTCCTAGAAAAAAGAGAGAAGTTTGGCTTTTCAAAGCTCTGACTGCTTTTCATTCATGCATTCTTTTATTCATTCATTCAACAAAAATTTACTGTGCTCCAACTATGTACCAAACATTGTGTTAGGCATGGGGATATCTGGAAGAAAAAGATTTGCACCCAATCCTCAAAAAGTTGAAATTCTTTGGGAGAAGGCATGCAATATAGCATGTTGATATAAGAGTATGGGTTTGACAGTCAGCCCTGGATTTGGTTTTGATTCATCTACTCACTTATAATTTATAACTCACTTATAACACTTATAGATGAGATTTTCACCCTCAAAGCTTTAGTTTGGAATAACCAGAAGAATCACACACAGTGGTCAGAAGGATTGGGTGAGGTAATGAAGAATGAAGAATTTGGTACTAGCCTTGACCATGAAGTGCTCCATAAATGGTACTTACTAGCAACACCAACAGAGTGAAGTTAGGGGGAGAGCAGAGTATGGTATAAAATGTGGTGAATGGGGTCCCAAACAAGGATCATACAATTGATCTCTTGGAAGGTCAATATTTTCCTATTTCTTAAAAGGTATTGCTTTTATTCTTATTGACAAAACCACCATTAGTTGGGCACCTGGGTGGCTCAGTTGGCTAAGCAGCTCCCTTCGGCTCAGGTCATGATTCCTGGGTCCTGGGATCGATCCTGACTTCAGGCTCGCTGCTCAGCAAGGAGCCTGCTTCTCCCTCTCCCTCTGTCTGCTGCTTCCTCTACTTGTGCTCTCTCTCTCTCTCCCTCTCTGTCAAATAAATAAATAAAATCTTCAAAAAAAAAAAAAAAGACCATTAGTTAAAATTATAAATAACAATTTCTTTCCCACATTATATTTTTCCTTGCCCATCACATTCTTAATTCTTCCACTTTCTCTGTCCAGATACTACCTCCCAGACATATACACACCAAGAACTTAAATACATAAAAGTCAATCCTTTGATCAATCCAAACCTTATAATTATGGAATAAAATGTTCTTTAGTAGGAAGGCAATGAGAGGTAGGAGGAAAGAGTGTGGAGTTTTTCAGACCTGGGTTTAAATCATAACCTTAGACAAACAATTTACACTCTATGAGCTTGGTCTCTTCTCTTGTAAATGGAGATAATAATATTCACATCCTAGGATAATTGTGAAAACTGAGCTAGTTTAGAACATAACAAACAAGTGTTAATTTTCTTCCTCTCATCAACTCTGGGTATCTCTAGTTATTTTAAGCTGGAGTCCTCAAACTTTTAGATGTCAGGACTTTCTTACACTTCTAAAAATTAAGACCCCAAAGAGCTTCAGTTTATGTGGGTTATATTTATCAATATTCAGCATATTAGAAAAGTAAAACAGAAAATTTTAAAATAATTATTTATTGAGTCATTAATAATTACAATAAGAAACACACAGCACATTACTATGAAACTGCTACTATAAAACTGCATCTTTGTTAAAAAATAAATCTATTTTTCAAAACAAAACAAAAAATTGGGCACCTGGGTGGCTCAGTAAGTTAAGCCTCTGCCTCCAGCTCAGGTCATGATCTCAGGGTCCTGGGATCAAGTCCCACATCAGGCTCTCTGCTCAGCAGAGAGCCTGCTTCCCCCTCTCTCTCTGTCTGCCTCTCTGCCTACTTGTGATTTTTCTCTGTGTGTGTCAAATAAATAAAATCTGTAAAAATAAAACAAACAAAAAAATTAGCAAGAAGAGTAACACAGTTTTATGTTTTTACAAATCTCTTAAAATAGCTGGTCTAATTAAAAAAAAATGACTAGATTCTCATATCTACTTTGGCATTTAATTTGTTGCAATATTTGTTTTGGTTGAACTCCATGAAGAAAGTCAAACCTCACATAGATACACAGTTGGGAAACAGAAAAGCATTTGATTTCTTTTTACAATGTCTGTGGACATTCTTCTCTGAGACTATGTTCAACCTAGATAAGAGGGAAAAGCTAGTTTCAAAGGGTATCTGAAACAATGTCAAGGAGCTGTTCATAAAGCCATTGGTCAGTCTTGCACATTTTTAAAAAGAGATTATATTTATTTGTTTATTTGAGAGAGATCTTGCAAGTAGGGGGAAGGGACAGAAGGAGAGGGAGAAGCAGAGAAATCCAAGTTTACTGTGCTGAACAAGAAGCCTGGCGCAGGACTAGATCCCATGACCCATGAGATCAGACATGAGCTGAAACCAAGAGTCGGAAACTTAACTGACTGAGTCACCCAGATGCCCCGTCTTGCGCTTCTAATGGCTCTTTTACTTATGTATGTGATTTTGTAATATGCTTCAGCCATTTGGAAAGTATTGTTTCAGTGAATTGTGCAGATCTTCCAAGTTTCATGACACAGTATAAAAAAAGTCACATTTGTTAATTTCACCATAAATCTCATCAGATTAAATCTTGAAGTAATGACAAGCTATTGATTTCATGAGTAGCAGATTAAAGTTTTCCAAATTTTAAATTTCTAGTTACCTCAAATTTTATCATTGGCAACAAATACTGACAGTTGCTTTCTTTGAACTGACAGGCTTTCTTCATATTTAAGAACATGCCTGCTAAATACCCAAGTTGGAATAATAGTTTGGCTGTCATGTGAAACATGTCCAGGTAAAACCGTTCTATTAAAAAAAGGGCCAGTTCAGCTCAAACAACTGCAAAAATTTTTCCCCATTATAAACTTTCTACTTTGGTGCTACAGAAATGTTATATGTGTATTTACCGTGAAATATTTATTTATTTATTTATTTTTAAGTAAGCTCCATGATCATGGTGGGGTTCAAACTCATGACCCAGAGATCAAGAGTCACATGTTCTACCAACTGAGCCTGCCAGGTGTCCCAGGAAGAAAAAAAAAAAAAAAAAATATAAATATATATATATATATATATATATATATTTTATAAACATGTATTCAAGGGTATAGACTTATAAAATTAATAACTTGCCAGGAAAAATCCCATGCACCACTAGCCGGTTGCCAGCACTGCTTTGATCCATGTGAAAGGCAGCAGTAGCTTTACTCATCATTGCCTTTGCAGCATCAGTACAAATGTCAACACAGTGAAAAAGACAAATAACATCTTTTATTATTATTAAAAAATAATTTGACCTGAAGGTCTCTCTGAAAATGTCTCAGTGACCTTTGTGGGTCTGTGCACCACATGTTTAAAACCTCTGTTTTAACCTAATCTCTAAAGCTTTTTGGAGTGGCTTGCTTTCTTTATCTTCCTTGGATGTAGAGTCACTAAAAAATTTTATTTCACCACGTAAGAACACTGAAGTGGCTTACGCTTTTAAAGAAATTTCCTTAGGCTGTTATCTAAGATGCAGTAACAAGAATATATTTTTCCATTGTCATGTTTGTAGATAGGTTGTAATGTACATTTAAAAATATTTAATAGCACAAAGGTCAGAGTTTCTTCCTCTATCGAACCCTGTGAGAGATTTCTTTCTTAACATAATTCCTCATGTGCTGTGTTTTGTTTGTTTTTTAATATGATACCAACAGTGAGGGATTCATTGTAGTTTTGCAAAAGATGAAGCAGAACCATGAAATGCTTATATTTCTTATATGTACACACACATAAATATATATGAGTGTACAGAACAGTTTCTTATTGCAAAGGTAATACAAGCCCATGTGAGAATGCAGACAAAAAGAGGAAGAGGAAAATTATTTTTAATCCCACTCAAAAAGATGGTGTTGTAGTCTTAGTTTTTGTATATTTATTTAAAATTCTAACAAAATATAGTCTTTTTTATATTGTGTTTTCTAATTATTCTGCATTTTAATGTAAATCTATTGTTACCTAGGTACTCAAAATCAAATTATTTTGTAATGAGTACCTACTTCCTTCAATTGCTATGCTAAGAAAGTATCAGCCAAATATAAGTCTCTGTTAGAAGAAGGACTCTGATCAAAACAGGGGAGTATCCAACCAAAATTTCCTGGCATGACCCAAGTCTGACATTCTGCTTTGCTTTAGCTGCATGGGTCTCCCAGCCCATGAATCTGTTTACTGAATTAAACTAACTTTTCTTTCCACTTTCTAAAAAGCACAGAGTTCTAGTAGGTTCTATCTAGTAATTCTAAACCACAGAGTTCAATTTTTTACAAAAAGATAGGAATGCGAATTCTTTGGTTTCAAAAGATGCTCAAATGCCATTTTGGTCCAGTGTGAACAAGCCGACCCAAATAAAAGATTAAGTTAACAATTTCCAACAACAGTTAGATTATGGGGACAGTGGCTCACCTCACATAGTTCCATACATTTTATCTCATGTAACCTTCACAAGAACTTCGTGAAGTAGGTAGTATTATCAGTCTCATTTTACAGATGAGGATACTGAGGCCCAGCAGTGGTAAGGGACTTGCCCAAGAATAAAAAACTATTCAGTCCTTTTATTCTAAATTGAATGAATTTTCTTCCAGCACACAACTGCACTAAATGCTAGCAGAGCAATTAGAACAAACACTAACTCATTGCCATTTAATAGGTAACAACTGAGAAAAAAAAAAGTAACAATTGGAAAAGGAAATTAAACCTCCTTCTCATATAATTCTTAAAATATCTCTCACATTTTAAGGTTGAAAAACATTTGACTGCATAAAAAGTTTTAAGGTATATATCCCCAAACAGCATAAATAAAATTAAAAGACAAACCACAAAGACAAAATGTTGATATTTTTAAGAGAAAAGTTTCTTAAAATTAAGTTAGAAAATAAAAACCAAGAAAATGAACAAAAGATATAAGTTGGCAATTGGCAAAAGAAGAAATACAAACTGTCAATAAATATGAACAAATGAGTGGTCTTAGTAGCAATAAAATGGAAATTAAAGATTAAATTAAGATGCCATTTTTAACTAATCAACTGGTATATTTTTGTTTTGTCTTGTTTATTATTTTTTTTTTATAACTGATACAATCTTCTTGGAAAGGAGTTTGCTAATATGGATCGAAAAGTAACTCAGCAGTTTCCTTTGAAAGAATCAATTCTAAGCAGAGATACAGTCTACAAAGGTGTATGCAGAAGGATCACTGTGTTATTTAATTGCAGAAAGATTTATTAAATAAATTTTTAGTAATAGATTATCAAACTGTGATACATCTCATACTATTAAAATTTATGTTATATTATTCTTTATACTCTTATATTAACTCAAATTTTCCTCGGTTAACATGTATGATTACTTTAATCAGGAAAAAAAACATGATTCTAGAGGTAGTGTTGATCAAATCTATGTTCTGTCCTCAAGTCTGTGCTAGACTCTGTATAAAATTAATTCATGTAAAAAGTGACAGTAATGTTTAGTAAGTAAGTACCTGAAAAGCACATTGTGCTGTGTACTTTGCATATTTTATCTCAGTCAGGGCTTACAATGATCCTACTAAGTTGATACTATCTGTGGTCAGCATTTCAGAGCTTCAGTGAAAGCTAATGCAAGATATTAAAAATAAGAGAATGAGATTGCCTTCTGAGAATTAAAGTTAAAAATAATGAGTCAGAAAGGAAATACAAGAAGTTCTCTAGAAGCTATAGGTTGGCGCATGGGCCCACCAGGTGAGGTGTCTTGGCAGAGCTGAAAGATTGAACAGGCCTGTAGGCTACTCATAGGAGGTTAGGGGAATGCCAAGAAAGAGCAGTCATGGAGGCAAGTATGGGCCATAACCATCCAAGAGCTTTAGCCCAGGCTTTTGCAGTTTCCAGTCCTGTCAGCTAGTAGGGCGTCCCAAATTTTTGTTAGCTGAGAATGCTGACTGCAGGTGAGGGAGAGCCAGATATGATCAAGAACATCCATTCTGGAGATGGTTTTCTTGGGACAACTTAGGCTGCTGAGATCTTCCAAATCCCCTTGTTCTGAAGCCTGAGGATATTTGGATTATGACCTACTTTCCATGAAAGTCTACCAACAGGAAGAAAATAACTACCTTTACAGACACCAGCATTTTGGTCCCAGGAGAGCTCCATTTCTCAGTGTAAACAAATCCATAGTCATTTTCTGATTTGTGTAGTTGATTCTCATCACTCATGGGAGTATTGCTCTACAAACTCTCTGAACACTGACTTAGCCAATGCTAAAACTGCTGCTCCGAGGGGAAACACAAGATTAGGCTCATGTGACCTCTGGCTATTTTTTTTTCCCAATTGATCAATATATATCTTTATTTTCTGTGTTTTTCTTTTTAAGGACAACTTAACACGTATTGTTGATTCATTAGCATTGTACTCACAGCCAACAACACTGTACAAGTCATGCCAGCACAAAGCTTATTTAACAGATATATTTTCTCTGTAAGGCCCATAACAGACTTCTTGCACTTGGGAACACTAGACAACAGCACTACACTTGAGGGCCATTCTAAACAGCAAAATCACCAACAAAAAGCCCAAAAATGAAAAAAAAAAAAAAAAAGAAAGAAAGAAAAGAAAAAGAAAAAAGGCACCAAATAGACCATGAAAGGACACTTGTTTATAGTTTGAGAGCTGAAGCAGAACACAGAGCCTTGTTTTACCTCAGTGAACCAGGTGACTCAAATTTTTTGCCAGTCTGTGTGTGTACATGAATGAATCAGAACATACGGAAGGTATTGATTTGGGGGTTAAAATAAATATTAGTGAGTATTGTGAAGAAAAAAAAGACTGACTGTATACTTCAGGCAGATGAACTTGGTGAACAGAAGCCTCAGTCTGAAAGATGCTCCAGCTTTCCTGTGCTCACAAGACAGGCTCCTGAACGTAGAAAGCTGTTCTTGTAGGTGTCAACCTGCTCTCTCCAGCTGGCATAGTGGAACCACACTGGGGGCCAGTCTTTTATCTCTGTACTTTTATATACATGTTTCTCAAACATTAGAATGCATCAGGAAGATTTTACTGCATCACGGAACCCATCCCTCACATGTCTCACTCAGTAAATCTGGAAGAGTATCCCAGATTTTGCATTTATAACAAGTTACCAAGTGATGTTTGTGTGGCTGGTCCAGAGACTGTACTTTGAAGACCTCTGCTCTATACCATTATCTCCATTGTATAAATGAACACCCGAAGCTCAGAGGAGTGAGTAACTTGTCCAAGGCCTCATCCACAACTACTAACTGGCTTTCAGAATAAGATGTGGCTGAATTCAAAACAGCTTTTTCTGTTCAACTGCAATATCTTTGGGGCAGATCTCATCCTAACATGGTATTTCTCCCATGTGTCAACTGTTTTAAGTGGTAGTTTTATTCCTAGCCAGGCCCACAACAGTCTGTTCAGTCATTGTTGAGTTGAGCTCCAGAACCAAGAGACCTGCTATGATTTGGGGGCCCTTGGCAGGCAGAGTTGGGAGTACAGGAAGGAGCAGAGTAGAACGAAGACGGGTATCTTTCTCAATCTTGCTACAAGGTGACTCATACTTGATAACAGCTTAAGCTATCAGAATACAAAGGAATTGTTGTCATCAAAGAAACTTAATGGTAGATTTTGGTTGAGAAGCACTAGAAGGTAGTGATTACACACACACACACACACACACACACACACACACACAGGAGTGGAGAGTCTGACCTGATTATCTGTTATCTGAGCTTGAGCCAAAATAAACACACAGTAAGCACTAAGTGGTAGCTAATACGGTCAATTTGGAAGGGGTAAGTGGGAGATGCTGAAACAAGCTTAACCGGGAGACTCACAGCCAAGTTCCCGAGTCAAGCACTTGAGGAAAATCCATCTTCACTTAAGATGAAGTTGCTCGGCTACTAGGTCCATTACTTGTGTGCTGTATCATATTTCATCAAGAACATTTTTACGTCTTACTTTTGCAGTAGTATTCCGTACTTCTGCTTACCTACATTTGGATTCAAGCACATTTTGCCATTGACGAATGATGCTGAAAGATTCAATGAAATTGTGAAGAATCAGAAAATTTCTGCTAATATTGACACACCAGAAGGTGGATTTGATGCAATTATGCAAGCTGCTGTGTGTAAGGTAGGCTGAGGGCTAACAAAAGTTGCATCTCTTATCAGCAAGTCTATTTTGAAAAGTTTAGATAACTATCTTTCCTTTAATTGCCATATTTCTACATTTCTTAAAACACAAAATTTCCAAAAATTTGTAATTCAGTCATGTTGAAACAGATACTTTTTTATGTCTGATATTCAAATGATCTAATAAAATTATAGTAGTGATGGGAAAAATTGTTTAAAACAGTAGTCATGTATGATTAATTTTCAGAGATCAAGATTAGATTAGTTTTTGAATTAACCTTGGTAAAAATAAAAATCAGAAGTAGAAATTACTGATTTAGTAGAAACTAAAAATGCTTTGTATTGGTATAAACTTCTACATAAATTTAAGATTATGATTAATAAGATTAGGTATCTATTGTTTTGAACCAACAAAATAGGTAGCAGAAGCTATGTTGTCCCTACAACAATGCAGGAACACCACTCCTCTTTGACAATCAGGTATCCAAGGGAATGATTTCCCTTCTTCAGATGATAGCTCTTCCTGGAAAATACAAGGAAACAGACAGGGCTGAAAGTCCTGGGAAGTGGGTGGCCGGCAAGGTATTAGGGAAGGAAGGAAAAAATAGGGTGGGTTGGCCCTGCCAGGATGAGCTTTCCTCCCACTAGTTCTTGGACTAATATCAATTAAAGGGGAGAGCTCTACTAAGAAACAGACAACAGACCATCTTAGAAAGCCATACTCTGGAGGTCATACTTTGATAGGCAATTTTTACCTTTGTATTACATTTATAATTTTTGTATGGTATCAGTAGAAAGAGGAAAATGTGCTTAATTTTGGGTGACATTTTAATAAAACAGGCATCCTTTAAGCCCATTGTGTATTTCATTCTTACCAGTTTGCTTCAGCTTGGATTTGGGATAATCTACGACCTCCCTCATTCTCTCTCCTCATTTTTCGGGTACATTGAAATCTGGACAGTAAAAATAATTAGCTATGTACAAGTCAAGATCAACTGGATAGTGATTATAGTGGAACTATTTTTTCTGAAGCATAAATCATCTGAAAGTGTTATCCAAGAAAAAGCAACTGTCATAGAATTTTGTGTTTTTAATACATTAATAATTACCGATTTACAATAGATTTAAAAAGGTCAAGATAGATCAGCAATATAGTTTTCATCGTCTGAATGTATCCAATCATGATTGATCTGCTCTCAAGAAATGCCTGCCTCTATCCCATATGACCCAAATGTTTCTTTCTCACCGTAGGAAAAGATTGGCTGGCGGAATGACTCCCTCCATCTCCTGGTCTTTGTGAGTGATGCCGATTCTCATTTTGGAATGGACAGCAAACTGGCAGGCATCGTCATTCCTAACGATGGGCTCTGTCACTTGGACAACAAGAATGAATACTCCATGTCAACTGTCTTGGTGTGTAACCTGCACTCTACATGGTTTCCAGGGCTGCATGTAGGCAAATGAAACAACACTCACTACAACACACATCAGAATAACCCACATTTGGTAAAAACTGCACATTTTCTGCTTTGAGATGAACAAATTCCCCTATGAGCTTCCTACGGGAACACACACGGGGAGTGGTATGTGAGAAGTTTGGATCTACTATGGCTTGAATGACCCCAGAACCTCCTTCATTTTTCAAAGAGCCCAAGGTCAGTAAAAAGCAGTGCAGTTAGCTCATTCTGTTCTCAAAGACAGTTCCAGAAAGGGGGTCTGAGGCCAAAATAACAATCACCTAGGAGTTTTTGTGAATGATGGGTCCCAGAGTTGTTCCCCCTAATAATATCATACTTTTAGGCACCATGGTGCTTCATGGGGAACAGCTGTCAAGTACTGCTTGGCTGGTGTTTATTCACATTTGGCTTATTTTTGTCATATAAAATTTAAAATATTTTTTAAATGAGGGTAACATTAAAAGAAAAAAAAAAAAGCTCTTGACTTGTGCAAAACTTTCAGAGCTCTTTGACATACATGATCACATTTAATGTTCCCCAGAACCCTGGGTATCTAATAGTCCTTATAGGAACTGTGAGGCTTTCACACAATGTGCATGTGTTGTTCCCTCTGTCTGGAATGCCTTTCCCTCGGAGGCTGCTGAGAGACTCTTAATTATCCTTTAAAAGCCAACTCAATGATGACCTCTCCCAAAGAGCACTTTTTGACCTTTGCTGAGCCGCAAAGTGATCAACCCTCCCCTTACTCTAGTACATAGATGTCTTCTTACCCATCATTATATGGAAATGTGTTTGCTTATGTTTGTCTGTCTTTCTCTACTATGCATTCCTCGGGACCAGGACTGGTGTATAATCTCTATTTCCTGCCAGCACAGTACCTGGAACACAGTGGGTTTTGACTATGTATGAAATAAAATTAAATTATGAAGCAGCAACCTGGGAAGGTCATATTATCTCCATTTAACACTTGGGAAAATATGACACAGAGAATTCAATTCTTAAAATGACAGTGCTATAGAGATGTATGTGAGAGAGAAAGAGAGAATACTAATATCAGATTAGAAAAACTATTCTCTAAAAAAAGAATTCAGTGATATATATATATATGAATATGAATGGATGACATGGATCTCTTTTTATTTATTTATTTTATTATTTTTATTATTTATTTATTTTATTACTTTTTAATTACTTTTTCTTACAATCATTCAAATGTCCCATTAATAGACATCTTGGAAAAAGCAGGATCATAGAAGCAAAGATGACTTATTGCTTAGTATGACTCTCTCATCTAATAAATGTTCAATTCATTGTTTCTCAATACGTTGCTACAAATGCACAGAAGTCTTGGGTTATCTCCATGCTTGCCTACAGCACTGGACTCGGTTCCAGGGGCCACTAAACTATCGGACATGGTCCCTGGTCTTGAGGAGCACACACATAATATAACTGTGTGAATTAAGCCAATTGATCTAGGTCAAATAGAAAATGACACTTGTCCACTTATGAAGGGCTTCATGGTATGATCCTTGCTACAGCCCCACAGCAGCTAAAAGTACAAGAACCTGGAGATAGGAAGGGCCAGCGTAGGGGGAAGTCAGGCTTAAAGGTGAAGAATTCTTGGTGTTGGGGTAGTTGAAAAAGCATCTGAACATGTCAGACTCTGGAAGATTTGTATTATCTGGATTCTACTACTGTTTACCAATAAAAATCCAAATAAGATGGCAAGCGTGTATTATACAGCCAGATACGCAGTTGGGTCATTTACCTGAGTATTTTAGGCAAAATTGTACTTTTCCCTCAATTTGAATCTTGGGTCTAACAAAGATATTAGACAGAATTACTCCCAGACTGCAGAGAATATGTGAACATGTTAGTGTCCAGGAAGGATTATTTCCTTCACTTTGGCTGACTTCATGATCAACGTATTCTTAGTTTCGTTGTTCTTAGGCTTCTTTTTCATTTGAGTTTCCTCTTTGTACATTATCCACATCTGGAGTCATACAACAGCCAAAGGTGCTGCTCGGTTTTTAACTTTGGCAAGCAGAGGCCATGTTCAAAGTTGATTAATCTATGCCTACTTTATTTTTGAAAGAACTTGTATCACTTGGGAATGAATGTGTCAGTGGGAAAAAAAAAAAAAAAAACCCACAACACTGTGTTGTCCTGAAAAAATATGGTGGGATCCCATAAAACTGATTAGTGACATCAAAACATCAGTAAGAACAAACCTGGAACTGGTGCAGGAATGTCTCAAATCAAATGGACATAGGAACTGTAGTGTATCATCCTTCAGCAGGCTGTCCTTTCTTCAGCTCTCAGCCCGCCTCATCCAATTCCAGTAGGAGTTTCTGAGCTACCTGAGTCCCCTGGGTCACATCTATCATCATCTATCCACTCCTCCCAAGACTATAACATTCTTTACACCTTGAGCCTGCTGCCAAGCGGCACTCAGAAGAATTGTGTCTCTACCCTTGAAAATATGACACACTATAAGTCTTTAAATAAATTCCAAGTGCACTCCTTAGAAGCAACAGACTATAACATACCACATTGCCAGGCACTGACTCTTAGGAATTAATTGGATTTACAAGATTCAGGCAACAATTATTAAACCAGTTAAGTGACCATGTTAATTGTGTATTTTTAAAATTATTATTATTTTTTTTACTTGGAACCAAACCAAAATACCAAACTCAGTATGGTATCTTTGAAAGAAGCATTCCTTTCTTTATTTTACATACTTGAATTAAGATGATACTTAAAATCTTTATGTCAATTTTAGGAATATCCAACAATTGGACAACTCATTGATAAACTGGTGCAAAATAATGTGCTATTAATCTTTGCTGTAACCCAAGAACAAGTTCATTTATATGAGGTAAGCAAACACAATTTGGGGAATTCCTCTGGGGAGATTACTCGATATGAAACTTTAACATGAACTCTGAGGGTTTAATGCATGGAACACCATTAGAAAATCGTGAACACTGACAAATATACTGGACACTTGGTAAAGTGGATTCAGTTACTGTTGGAAATTTAAATTACAAACCCAGGGGCATGATGGAGAGTGGGGAACAGATATGCTAGGACAAGAAAAAAAGAATTTGAGAACAACATGGTAAATTGTAAGTCACCAATGAATGGAGAGAACCTACCTAACAGAAATCAGTCTGTCTTCCCTTGAACGGTTCCATCTGACCAGGAGAGGGTTAGCAGAGAATGGGAGCAGAATTGACTTCAAACTTTCAGACAGCTATAGATCAGATGCATATATGTAGAGACACAATTTCAACCATTGAGAAGAAAGAAGTTGAAAGAAAAAACTTGTTAAATTGGGTCAAAATATATTTTCTCCTTCCTAGTAGCTGGATTTGCAGTTCGAGTTTGGAAACACCAGATGCAGAAAGGGAACTGTTTCCTTCGATGAGCTAATGTTCATAAACCACTGCCTAAACTGTAAAATGCATATGCAAACACAAAAGGTTTCTGTGGTTTCATTCCAGCCCATGAAAACAGTATGTCAGAATACCATGAATCAAAGTAGTAGCAAATGATTTATTGCTGAAGGCTGGTTTCACAGAGAAGTAAGGAATCTCCATCCTGGCCCCAAGAAAGTAGAGAAAATAAGTGTACGTTAAATTGTCTACATCTTCCATCTATGCAGAAGCTTCAGATGCTCCTAAGTTCAGAGTCTGATCTCCCCTTCCTTTGAAAGGACCTCTTAACTCTCTTGGTGACTTCACAGGGCTCGGGAAACTCTGAGATTATTTCACAGAATGATTTGATTAAATGCCACTCACTGCTGAGGACAGTATAGCCCATGAGCTTGCAAGGGGTTTTGTAGAAAGGATCCAGGAGGAGATCCTATCTTGCATTTTTAATGAGAGGAGGGTATTGTACTCCAGGTGAGATTGCCTTCTGCTGAAAACCAAAAAAGTCCTTGGCAATCAAGCTGCATACTCAAGGCCTTTGTTCTACTCAGAGACCATGTGGGTTCACCTGATCTGGGCATTTTTTTTTAAGCTCTTTAGTATGTGATACTTGTTTCCAGTGGTTTTAAGTAGTAGAGCTGCAGTAAAGATTGTTAAAAAAAAAAAAAAAAAAAAAAAAACAAACCCCAAATACAATAGGGAGCCTATTCTGCCTTTGATCCTAAGGCTATAGTGAAAGGACCCCAGGGGTCACAGCACCTCCTCCTCAGCCGGTTCCTGTTTAGAAAGGGCAGGAGGGTTGCACAGAACTTTTCTTAAAAGGGGAGTCTGGGAAATACGATTGATGATCATGAACATAGTCGTCCATAAGTCACTTCCGTAATAGTCTTTAAGACTCACAACTCATTTACACGCCTCCTCAAAACTGTTATTAAAAAGACAGAAGAAGATGAAAAATAACCACATGGCAAAACAGAATCTGTCGGATTTAAGTTCGTTACACTGATGGTTCCCCTGTTGCAAAGGAAATGATCATTTCCAAGGAAAACACCAGATTAGAGCCTGCCTCTAATGTAACAGCAGGACATTTATTTTGCCTGCCTACTAATCTCATTATGAGGCGAATTTATGTTCTGTCATGATCTGTGGTCTTTACCATCCAGGCTCCACTAAATTCAAAAGGACATTGTCAGGGAGCCACGCAGCCGACCAGGGCAGCAGCCCACTCTATGACTCTGATGCTTTCTTTCATCATTTTATCTCTATTTTGATAGACTCATCATTTCATCTGCCTTAGTGGGGGCGGAGGTGGCCGCTGGTCTAAAAATAATAACAGCAACATTGCACTTCCCTGAAGGCTTCACACAGCATGAAAATGCTGATCTCTTGTTTTATTGATAATGAAAACTGAAAATAAACCAATAATGGCTTGTGTTGCATTTCCATTTAAATCTCTTAGAAGGAGCCCTATATGAGCAGGTGCCCCATGCAACCTGATGTTTGGATAGCTGGCGATAGAAGGAACATATCTACTAACAAATCAGTGAAAAATAAAATCAGCAATAGTATAAATAAAGCAGCTAAGTTGTTGGGTCTATGGAAAGTCCAAAAGGCAATTTGCTTGGCCCAACTCTGTGTTGAGCACAGTTATGTGCATACACTCCAGGCAGGGGATGGCTCTGATTCAATGGTGGCCCCTCCTGTAGCAAATACGATTTATGTCGCCCATTCATAGAATGCAGGAAAAATCACTGGTTTTGGTTTTGGGTTGGTTTTTTGTTTTTGTTTTTTGAGAGGAGGGTAACTTTGCTAAAGATGCTCTGGACTGTCCAGATATGTAGCGTTGCTGTTCTTTGTGGTAACAAAGAAGAACAAACAATGGAAAGCATAAAGTAAGCAGTTTTGCCGTCAGTTCACTATGACTGCAACGTGCACCCCAGACTCCAGCAAACAGATGATTTTGAACAAACTTATTATTATGAATAGATGCCTGTTTGCCCAATTACAGGGTTCAAAAGATAATGATAGATAATAGACCGAGCAGTAGGTAGTATATTACATTCTAGTGCTAAACACCATTTTGAATCAGGATTCAATTACCTAAGCTTAGAAAAAAATTTATCTTCTCTGCTGCTTTCAAATGTGTACTGTTAATTTACATTAAGATAGTATCAGGCTGCTAAAGCCCAATTGTCTAATTTGACTAGTCTTTTCTTCCTAGTGAGATATTGAGATAAAAAGCAATTAAATTAGCTTTCTTAACTACGTTGTCAAATCATATTATTAATCACCTGGGATTTGTTGCAAGACTTTGAAAAATTCTAATCTTTCAAAATGTCTACATCTGGCTGGAAAAGATGAGTTTTGTGAAGTTAATAATGATAATTATTATATAACCTACTATTTACAACATAATGTTGAAACTTTAGAAAGTAAACAAGACATTGGTAATGGACACCTCCAGTTTAGATGCTAACATCTATGACTGCTAATTGATGTCCCTATGGTTATTAGGACAGAGTGATGTATCTAAATCATAGGAACAGGGGACCCATACTCATTTTAATACCACCAAAGGGTCCTTTCCTCTGGAGGTGAAACACCCTCAATGATTGCCTGTCTGAGGAGAATGGTGGGTTTTGCTCATCTTTCTGTTTAGGCTATTTCTTGGTGCCAGTAGATTTTCATCTTTTGTCAAATTGGATGAAAGTTTCTAAATAGTAACTTGGAGTTTTATGTGGCAAATACCTGTCAAAGTTGAGGGAGCCCAAGAGCAGAAAGAGGGATGGATACCTGACCATTGCTACAATCTTCTGCAGTCCTGGCCATCCCCTCCCCCACCCCTTCCACCTTGGACTCAAATGGCCCCAGAGGACAGAAACTCTCTGCCATCACCCTTAGGACCAATCTGTTGGATAAGCTTAAGAGCCTTCTTGCTCAGTCGTAAAAGGAAAAACCCTGAACAAGTAACCCCATTTGACGATCACTGTTATCTAAGAACAAGCATAAAGAGTAGTCACAACATACTAGGAGCCTGATATTTTTGTGTAGTTTGTGAATATTATCTATCACATACAAGTTTCAATTTTTTTAGGTATCAAAAACTAACTTTTTTTCACCTCTTCTTTCCTTTTTTGCTTTGAGCTTTTCACTGCAGCAAGAGAGTTGAAAGGAGGCATAGAATTAGAGAGGGAGATAAAACAAAAATCGGACCCTTTTGCTGTCTGTTAGTCTGTTCTATTATTGTTTTGTTTTATAATGTTCACTGCCGGAATAGATCAAAACAGTTTTGCTCTGATGAAAACCCCCTTTTCTCTGGCTTCAATTTTGACAAAATAAAAGGACTGGACCAGATGACCTCCAGCTTTAGTAGTCAGGGACTCTAAACCTGGTGGAGGTAAATCACCATGAATTCCAATGATCTACACATCAAGTTCAGGTAGCCAAAATATAGCTAATTTCAGGGCATGAACAAAAACACTTATTCTATCACCCCCATCCTGTAATGAAGTATTCCAAATTTGTGCTCTTAGTTGATATGAAATCATCTAAGAAGAAAAAGAGAACTTCTGGATTATGAGAAATCCCCACAGAGTTAACAAATTACTCTTAAATCAAGTGTAATGGAAAAGGATTTTGACTTCTCTTTAATTGATGGTATCTGGGAATAAAGACTGAGGAGAGCTAGCCTACGCTTTCCTCATTAATGAAAACAGCTTGTAGAGAGGGAGGATTTGGAAATAAAACTCCTGTCCTCATATTATCAGGGCAAAGTTGTTAGAAGCATTTTCCACACTAATTAATAAATCACAACTGTGAAAAGTCACCAGTAGTTACCCTGAGTTTACACATAGTACTTCTAAAGAACTCAAAGGCTCATAAATCAGAAAATAAACACACTGGGTAAAAAAATTTAAAAGATTAAGATTTAAAGTAAGGTTTTAACAAGATGTACTATTAGGCCAAACCTTAGACAAATATAAAATGGATTTTTTTTTCAAGTTTTATTTATTTAAGAAATCTCTATATGCAATGTGGGGCTAAAACTCCTGACCTTAAGATCAAGAGTCGCATGTTCTTCCCACTGAGCCAGACAGGTGCCCCCTAGAATGGAAATTCAACACAAAGCCTAATTGTTTCAAAAATTTACACAACACCCAGAATGTCTAGCATATCATTAGAACCAATATGTTATTGATAGCAGCCATTTATTCATTCATCGAATATTTCATGAGAACCTCTGTTGGACCAGGCCACGCTTTCTAACTACAGAGGAGGGTAAGACAGAGTGACTGCCTTAAGAAGTCTCACAGAGCATTAACGGACCTGTAGACCAATAATTTGCCTAAAAAACATGATGAGGGCATTTTAGAAGTTGTGTTCTGGACAGACAGCCCAAGGCAGAGTTTTTCTGTGAGGTCAGAGTTTTCATATCTGTCCATGTTTTTACTTTTTTCTACTCACCGTCTTTGTTAGGAGGGGCAGCAAATTAATTGCCTATTGTAAAACTAGCTTTGGTGTTAACAGTATGATAGCATTGGACTAAGCCCTTCACTTTATAACAATGGAAACTGAGAGCCAAAGATGTCATGCAGCTATGACTATGAGAATAATAGGGATGGGATGGTCTGCTGAGGGCTTACTAAGTGGTAGCTTAAGGTTAAGTATTTTAACTCATTTTATCATTTAACCTGCATGTTATGGACAAAATAAACCCAAATAAAATAAAAAATAACAATTAAACCAAATAAACTAAAATGAAATAAGTAATAAAAGAACTCAAAATAAAACAAGTCACCTGTGAGAGCCAGGATTTGAACCAAGGCACGTTGAGTCTTCAATCACTGAGTTAAGTTGCACTGGAACCTTGGCTGCTGTCCTGAAAGAGCCCACCAATCCCTAACTAGACAACCAGAGAAGCAGCCTTGTCAACAAAGTAGCCAACTATGAAAGTCGATGAGCAGTAAAAGCATAAATCCTAAGGGCAGAACAGAGCAGTGTCACAGATGAAGAGATGAGTACATAGAATTCTTGAAAATGGCAGAGTCCTTCAAAACCAGTGCACACTTCATCTCGGTCCTTGACTGTTTCTGTTAATTTAGATGAATACAGCAGTTTTACAATTTGTGGACTTGAAAAAAAAAGAGACATTGGGATTCTGACTTATGGGCTATTTAAGTTAAGTGGTAAGAACAGGTGACACAGCTAGGACACATCATGCCATTAGTCAACATATCCTCAACTGCTACTCTCTGTAGTAATCACCATCTGCAGTTCCAGCCAAAGGAGGAAAAGGGGACACACGGTTCAACAAAGACTATGGGTTTTGTTATGATGCTACAGTTCAAACACACAGAAAGATAGATTCATATAACGACACACACATGCCTACTACCCAACTATCTCAAATCTGAACATTTTGCCATTATATTTGCTTCAGGTTTCTTAAGGAAATAAGACATTCCAGATATGGTTGCCTCCTGGGTACCTGTACAACGCTAGCCCTACCCTCCTCTTTTCTTCCATAGAATTAATCAATTCCCTGAACGTAGTGTGTATCATACCCACGTTTATTTTTTGTACCGTAAAAAATCTATAGATCCATAAATAATTACATAATTTTGGCTTACAAGTTTAATTTCATGCTGTACCTATTATTTCTGCAATTTGCTTTTCAGCTCAATGTTATGTTTTGGGGGGTGGTTATAATGGTAAAATACACATAGCATAAAATTTACCATTTTAACCATGTTAACATATGCAGTGCTGTGACATTAAGTACATTCACATTGTGGTGCTCGATGTTATGTTTTTGAGGCTTATCCACAGAGATACGTGTACCTCTGGTGTACTCCGTTCCAATGCCTTGCGCAGTGCATTGAGCGTATGCAGTGCAGTATGCTCATTCTGCAACTGACAACATCAGATTGTTTCCAGTAGTGCAGCATTACAAAGGTTGTGGCCATACACATCCTCACACATGTGTTCTCCATTGACGATCCATGTCTAGAACTCAAGTCCTTGGCTCACAGGAAATGGCATCTGCAAGTCTCCTAAGTGTGTCTAAACTGCTTTCCAAAGTGTCTGTATCAATGAATCTACCAGGTCTGTGGGAGTGTGGTCAAAAACAGGAAACAAAAACACCACACACTTAAGTTACTTTTTTTCCAATGACAAAATTAATCCAGGTTAGTTGCCAAAAAAAGAACAGGGGAGGAGGATACAGAAAAGCACAAAGAAGAAAATAAAGATCACTCATAAACTCACCACTTAGACACAGCTAACCATTCTTGACATTTTAAAATAACTCTTCTCCTTTTTTGCATGTATTTACATAATTTAACATAATTGGCATCATACTATACATATTAAGTATATTCAGATTTTTTGAGTGAATTTATACATTTATAGTCTTATAAAAGCATGAAAATTAAATTGTATTTAGTTGTATGTCAAACAATCACTTTTACTGACAAGAATCACATTAGATTAAATCAAGGTCATTCTACAGTATTCCAAATTTGTGGTTGCTGTACTTACAGGGTGTCTACTTTAAAATAAAAGCAAACTTGCTCCCAGGCACCTGAGTAGCTTAGTCAGCTTAGTCATTAAGCCTCCAGCCTTTGACTCTTAGTTTTGGCTCAGGTCATGATCTCATGGTCTGGGATGGATCCCTGTGTCGGGGTCCAGCACTCAGCAATGGGTCTGCTTCAGATTCTTTCTCCCACTCTCTCTCTCCCTCCCCTTCTGCCCCTCTCTCTCTGTGCGCCCGCCTGTGCTCTCTCTCTCAGATAAATAAATAAGTAAAATCTTAAAAAGCAAAAACAAACAAACAAAAAAACACCTTGTTCCCCTCCCCCCAGCAGCCCCAGAACATCCACAATTACACTATTTTTATATTAACTACCAGGTCGCTTTTTCACATATTTGAATGATACTTAGTTATTTTTTATATATTCATGTAATAAGCTTAATAGGACTAGCAAATTATCTCCGGTATTCTTTTTCTAATCCCCCAAAGTACCCTTTTGATAAGGACTCCAACATCTGTGAAACAAACTGTTTCTTCAAAGGCACCCCTCTCTACCACAAAGTGCTCTAAGCTCTGTTAAGTGTTCCACTCTATGCTTTCTCGGAGCCTCACAGAATTCTTATTTAACTCAGTTACCCATTTATACCCTGAAGCCCTACCCACAACAACACTTGGCCACTCTGTCCATGCCTGCAAGATTGGCCCAAGTTACAGTGATGCTTAAAGGAAGCTCACCTTGGCTTGGATCACCAGACAGGAGTTTAACTACAACCAAGCATTCTTCACATGGTGTAGCCTTTTACAGATTACATAGAGCATCAGGATGCAAGGACAAGTTAAACTGACAGGCCCTGGGCATAGAAAAGTTTGGGAGTATTGTGCATTTTAATTTTATGCTTAATGACCTAAAAGAGCCAAAAATATGCTACAAGAGGTAACTACTAATTACAATATAGTTCAATATTTTCTTGCCCTTGTGGTATTGAATCTTCAAAAAAGTAGACAGAAAATTCTTAAAGGAGAACATTTTGTTGAGCTTGAACATTTCGGGCACATTTTATTCACTTATTCAGAAGTCCACATACTTTTCTATAAGGTTGCCAGATTTAGCACATAAAAATACAGGATATTCAATTTGAATTTCAAAATAAACAAAAATAATTTTTTCTTAGTATTAGTATGTTCCATGACATATTTGAGACCCACACTAAAAACTTTGGAAATATTACTAAAAAATGGAAAAGAATAGTGTGTAACAATGGAAAAAATTAAAGAGGAGAGTGTAAGACTTTCTTCTATAGGCTTTTCAGGGAAGATCCCTTTCAAGAGGTGATTATAAGCAGCAGCCTAAAGGGTGAGGAGTTTTCAAGAGGAGAAGGCATGTGCAAAGGCCCAAGGCAGCAAAGGACTCAGTGCTCAATGTGTTTGAGAAACTGAAAAAGGGCTAGTCAGCCTGATGTAAGCTAGGGTAGAAGAAGATGCAGTGGAAAAGGAAGGCTACAGCTAGATACCTCAGTCTTAAAGGCCTAGAGAAGTAAACATGGTGTTAATCTATCAGCATCATGCATTCCAAAACATCACTTTTTTTTCTTGATTAGAAAATAGATATCACAGGGACGCCTGGGTGGCTCAGTTGGTTAAGCAGCTGTCTTCAGCTCAGGTCATGATCCCAGCGTCCTGGGATCAAGTCCCACATCGGGCTCCCTGCTCAGCAGGGAGCCTGCTTCTCCCTCTGTCTCTGCCTGACATTCTGTCTGCCTGTGCTTGCTCTCGCTCCCTCTCTCTCTCTGACAAGTAAATAAAATCTTTAAAAAAAAAAAAAAAAGAAGAAAATAGATATCACAGGTACCTGACCAACTAAGGACCCCTTATGAATTACTGGTGAACAGGGTTTTTAAATTTTATTTGATTGATTGACTGATTGATTGAGAGATTGAAAGCACGAGCGAGGGGAGGGGCAGAGGGGGAGGGAGAAAGGATCTGAAGCAGACTCCTCACCAAGCACGGAGTCCAACGCAGGGCTCAAACCCATGACTCCAAGATCGTGACCCGAGTCAAAACCAAGGCTTAATTGACAGAGCTACCCAGGTGCCCGTGGGTACATAGGTTTAAAAACATAGCAAATTTATTTTCCAGATTGTCACAACCCTTCCAGGAAGCATCCATTTGGCAATAAGAAGGGTGTGGCAGACTATTCTATAATGGATATTCTTAAACTTTGGTGCTCATTAAAATCACCTAGGAAGCTTTCTAAAAAATCCAGTACCAGGCCAAACCCTGATCTGATTAATTCAGTATCTCTAAGGCTAAGACCCAGTCATCATTGCTGCTTTTTTTCTTTTGTTTTGTTTTGGTTTTGGTTTTGGTTTTAAGTTCCTTAGGTGTCTCGAATCACTCAGGGAGCTTATTAAAACACCAACTCTGATTCAGGTATAGGATGGGGTCTGAGGTTTTGCATTTCAACTTTTTAAAAAAAGTTGAGGTATAATGGACATATTTCATTAGTTTTAGTTGTACAACAAATGATTCAGTATTTGTATACACTCAAAATGATCACCATGATAAATTTAATTAACATCCATCACCGTACATACTTCCAAAAATGTTCTTTTATTTTTTTTAAAAGATTTTTATTTATTTATTTGACAGATCACAAGTAGGCAGAGAGGCAGGTAGAGAGAGAGGAGGAAGCAGGCTCCCCACTGAGCAGAGAGCCTGATGCGGGGCTCGATCCCAGGACCCTGGGATCATGACCTGAGCCGAAGGCAGAGACTTTTACCCATTGAGCCACCCAGGTGCCCCTAAAAATGTTTTCTTGTGATAAGAACTTTCAAGATTTACTGTCTTAGCACCTTTCAAATATGTAATACAGTATTGTTAACCATAGTTGTCATGCTATACATTATATACCCATGATTTTTTTATTTTAAAACTGGAAGTTTTACTTTTTGATTCCCCTTACCCATTTCATCCCCCCACCATCCCCTCTTTCCTCTGGAAACTATCAATGTGTTCTCTGTATCTGTGAACTTGGCATTTTTGTTTGTTGTTTTATTTTGATTTAATTGAATCATATGGTATTTGTCTTTCTCTGTCAAACTTATTTTACTTAGCATAATGCCTTCAAGGTCTAGCCATATTGCTGCAAATGCAAGATTTCTTTCTTTTTATGGCCAAGTAATATTCCACTGTGTGTGTGTGTGTGTACCACTCTTCTCTATCCATTCATGTATGGGTGAGCACTTAGGTTGTTTCCATATCTTGGTTATTATAAATAATCCTGTAGTAAACATGAAGGCGCTTATACCTTTTTTGAGTTAGTGTTTCTTTTCTTTGAATAAACACCCAGAAGTGGAATTGCTGGATTATATGGTAGAAATAAACCCACACATATATACTCAATTAATCTACCACAAAGGAGGTAAAAATATATAATGTCCCTTCAAGTTCTCTTCAAGAAAGGATGTTGGGAAAACTGGACGGCCACAGGCAAAATGATGAAACCAGGCTACTGTCTTCCACTACACACAAAAATTAACTCAAAATGGAATCAAGACTTAAATGTAAGACCTAAAGCTATAAAACTCCTAGAAGAAAACATAGGTGGTAAGCTCCTTGATGTTGGTCTTGGCAGTGATTTTTTGGATCCAACTCTAAAAGCAAAGGCAACAAACAAAAACAAAACTAAACAAGTGGAACTACAACAAACTAAAAAGCTTCTGCACAAAAAAGGAAATGATCAACAAAATGAAAAGGCAACCTACTGAGAGAAAATATTTGCAAATCATATATCCAGTAAGGGGTTAATGTCTAAAATATATAAAGAATTCACACAAGTCAATAGCAAAACAAAAAAGAAAACCCCAAAACCCTAAACAATCCAATTTTTTAAAAAATGTTTTATTTATTTGACAGACAGAGATCACAAGTAGGCAGAGGCAGGCAGAGAGAGAAGGGGAAGCAGGCTTCCCACTGAGCAGAGAGCCCGATGTGGGGCTCCATCCCAGAACCCCTGGATCACAACCTGAGCCAAAGGCAGAGGCTTTAACCCACTGAGCCATCCAGGCACCCCAACAATCCAATTAAAAAAAAATGGGCAGAAGACCTGAATAGACACTTCTCCAAAGAAAACGTGCAGATGGCCAACCGGCACATGGAAAGATCCTTAACATCACTCATCATCAGAAAAATGCAAATCATAACCACAGTGAGATGTCCGCTCACACCTGTTAGAACGGCTATCATTGAAAAGACAAGAAGTAACAAGTGTTGGTGAGGATGTGGAGGAAAGAGAACCCTCTTGCACCGTTGGTGGAAATGTAAATTGATTCAGCCACTATGGAAAGCCATATGGAGGGTCCTCAACAAGTTAAAAATGAGTTTTTGCGTTTCTCACAATTTTCCAGATGCTGCTTCTACTCCTGGCCAACCCACCACACTTGTAGTAACAAGGGCTGATACCCCTTTAGAAGTCCCTGTATATAATCCTGATTTCTCTTTGTTGGTTCCCTCCATTGTGCTCCTCCTAGTCATCTTTCAAAGTTTTATCACCTGCCGTTTGGTCTGCAAAGCACATAAGCTGCTACGGACCCAACATTGCTTTCTATTTTAAAACAGCTCTGAAGTTTTGGGACTTGGATTTGCCAGCAAAGGTCTGCAATCCCTCTCGAAGAGCAGGGTGATCTTATTAAGGGACGATCTGAAGTCTCCTCAGCAACAAATAGGGTAGCGTCTTTGTTCTCTAAGTCTCCATTCTCCAATGCTTCTGTGTGCATTTGTTTGTCTCAGCACAGTCATGCACGGTGGGTCCATTCGTCTTTCCTTATCACTCTGTCACTGCTGCCGAGCACTCTCGTTCAGCTGCGTGCTACAGCTCCTTGGCTGACAAGATAATTACATTCCAGGGCAGACTGGGAGAAAGACAGGTAGTGCTCAAAAGTTCCGAAGCCGACTACCTAGTCATTGCTGGTGCAGACTTCAAGATCAAGCACCTGATCTAATTAGTACACTCCCTTTGCTGCCTGCCTGACTGTGGAATGCTGACGATTGAAAGCCTGAAGGCAAAGCAGATAGCATGCAACCCAGAGAGACAGACATTCGTGCTACCTTGTGCCAGAAACAATTACATATTCTTTTTGGAATCTTGGGTGTCCTAGTAACACAGTCAAGCCTGGGGGTAAACTTTTGCATAATACTGGGAGCCCTGCATTTACCGATAATGAACAAGAGAAACGAGCAGAATAAAATCCCACAAGAATGAAAGACCTCACGGAAAGAAAACCTTCTGATTGCCTTCAGAAGGACTTATTTCAGCAAACCCAGCCCGCCATTAGCTCTGGAAGAAGCATACTGCTCAACAAAGCAAAGCATCACCAGCAAAGAGCTGTTTTCCTTTGACCAGATAAATAGCACAATATGGTCCCCCGGGGACCAAAAAAAAAAAAAAAAAAAAAACAAAAAAAAGGTAAATTGCTTCTATGCTTTTGCTACTTGCTACATTTCTTTCAAGATGTAGCCTTTCCATTTGAAAGTGATTATAGCCACAACCTTTTTCTTCCTTTCTTTTTGCTTCAGGTAAGAAAATGTTCTATATTCTCCAACCCACTATATATCAATACAAAGCATTATTATCGTAACTTTCTAATAAGCCTCACCCTTGATGGCAGTTGGCAGTTGCGCCCGTTCCTGCCATGGCCCGGCAAGGGCCTGCGGGAGCAGAATGAGCACTGGCTTTGGAGTCAAGATGTGTTTCTAATTCTTATTAGCTCTGTGATCCTGCAAGGTACTCCCTTCTCCAACCAAAACTAAGGGTTTAAGGGTTAAACAAGTCAAAAGAATCCTAGCAGACTGCAGGGGGTTGACTTGTATCCCCACAAAAGATATGTTAAAGTACTAACCCCTAGTACCTCAGAGTATGGTGTTATTTGGAAACAGGGCAATGCAGATGTCATTAGTTAAGATGTGATTGTACTTGAGCAGGGTAGATCCTTAATCCAACATGAGTGGTGTGCTTATAAGGAGAGAAGAGGCCCAGAGCTGGAAACCTAGAAAAGAGAACACTATGTGAGGATGGAGGTGAAAACTCAAGGGAATGCATCTCCAAACCCAGGACCATCAAGGACTGTCAGCAACCACCAGAAGCTAGGAAGAGGCGAGCACAGATTTCAAAGGAAGCGTACCCTGTTGACACCTTGATCTCGGACTTCTGGCCTCCAGAACCGTGAGATAACAAATTTCTGTTGAGTTAAGCCACCCACTTAGATATAGCAGCCCTGTGGACCTAATACATTCAGTTAATTTAGACTTATTTGTTAACATCTCTCAGGCTCACCGATGACATCACCAGACCAGAACCATCATTGCCAGGCACTTTCTGTCAGTGGCCTGGCTAAGGAATCTGGTTCTAAAGCAGAGCAGAGAATACCAGAGCAGATGAATCCAGCTCTTTCTAAGCTGGATGTCCATAGGCAAGCGAACTAAGTTCTCTGGGCTTCAATATCTTGGCAGTAAAATAGAGATAATAATGGTACCTGAATGAAAGTGATTGTGGTAAGAATGAAAGAGATGGAACTACCAGGTACCACAAATCTTAGCTCTAGTTCTTCTTTCCCAGATGATGGTGGGCTACAGGTGAGCTCCGGGCACCTTTAGGATAATCCACATTATGGGCTCATTGTACCAGAACAAAGAACTACATGAAACTAAGGACCTAAAGAGCAAGGTTGTCCTGTCCTATTAATTTCTGTTACTTCCCCAAGGCTGTCCCAGAGTGCCCACAATAACAGATGCTCCAGAATCCCTGGGTTTCCTGAGGACGTAGGTGTCCAAAGGCAGGAGGTGCATGGGGAGGCCAGGAGGCTGGTGAGGACCTCTCTATCCCATTGTGAGGCCCTCTGAATTGGTGAATAGAGATCATGAGGACCTGGTCCTGAAACCAGCTCCTGAAGATGGAGATTCAGAAAGAAGCAGGCTGTGCTGTGAGGGCTGAGGGGTTTGCCAGTGTTTAGTTCCCCTGGGTCCAACGCCCAAGTAGAAGAAATCCAGAGAAGAACTGATTATTCCTTATTAGCCAAACACCTGAAAGATCTAAGACCCTTTAAGAATTACCTGTACTTTCTCTAATGTAGGTGACATCTTGATTACCAAAATCACCCTCTTGACAATAAGAATGAATGCCTCTCTATGCACTTGTTTGTCTCAGAGCAATCGTACCTCATTGGTTCAGCTCTGTAGTGGTCAAACCACGGAGTGGGATTGTAGAGCCATAAACCATATTCTTATTCAACACTGGCAGCTCCTGCCAGTTCTCCAAAGTAGTTGTCCCAGTGTAGACGCCCCCTGAAAAGTACTTGAGAGCATCGTCAGTTCTTTTACAGTTTAGACGTTCTAGTTGGTGCACACTGGCATCTCATTCTATTTCTCTAATGATTAATGATGTTGAACATGTTTGCCATACTCCTTTGCCACTTGCATGTCCATCTTTTCCAGATATCTTTTCCTTGTCGACACGCAGGAGTTGTTTAGATATTCTGGTGCCAAATCAGATGTATGTATTATACATATTTTCTCCCACTCAAAGGCCCCTCTTCACTCTCTTAAAGGCATCTTTTCAGAACAGAAATCCCTATTTTAAGTCCTGTTTATCACTCCTTTCCTTTATATAGGTAGTACTTTTGTGTCCTACTTAAGCCATTTAAGGGTGGTAATCACTGGGAAGCAGCACAGGGAGGATTCCAGAGGGCTGACTATGCTCTATTTCTTGATCTTGGTGTGATTACTTGCTTGTTTACTTTTTAAATATTCATTGAATACTATTTGTTTACTTTTAAATATTCATTTTGTATAGTTATTACTTGTAGGCTATGCATGTGTGTTATACTGCCATTAAAGTTTCTGAGAGAGAAAATGGACAAATAGTAGCTACTAATTGAAGATATACAAGGTAATGACTATACATATATATAGTGAGATATTACTGAAAATATTTGTGGACGTACTATATAACATCACAGGTTCTCAATCTCTACAAGCCAAACTTTGACTAAATGTATTTTAGCAAACAAACAATATTTAGTAATATAGTTTAAGACCAGAAATACTAATGTTGATTAATTATATAATATGGAAAGTAAATGGTGCTGAGCATAAAGTTCCTCCATATTAATGAACTTTTGCAGAAAGAGTTAAGCAAGCATAAAGCGTAAAGACAAGTAGCAGATTGGTTCTGCACATTCTTTACTAAAATGGCTACTAGCATATAGATGGGAAGTCAACCTCTCTGCCCTCTGATGAGGGACATGTGTAGCATGCTCTGTATAAAATGGTGGCTCCTGAGTCTCAGGTGGTGAAGAGTCTTTGAGACCAAAGCAGAAATGGCACAACGGTAGGACAGAAGGAGTTCAGGAGGGTAACCATCTAAGACAGAAACCCACTCAAGATGTCCAGCAAGGATATAGTTCCCATATTCCCAGTGCATAAACCTGGAGATGAGTGAGCCCAACAGGAAGTGCAGTCAAAGCAAGAATGCAGGTCACATAAGAATGTCTCTTCTAGCACCAAAAGCAGCCAAGTATCTGCCAAGGTCCTTAGTTTGAGTTTCTTTGAAGAAAAAGCCAACCAGTAGTCTGCCTGTGGGTAGCTGGAGTGGCAGGTATGCAATTGCCCTCAACAAAGCAGGAGTACACACCTGAGAGTTTGTTCTAGCAGCCAGACACCAAGAGGCCCTGACTTTGGAGACATTCCTGAGAGAAGCCCAGAGCGCAGATGTGAATTCAGGCACTTTCCTCTCTATCCTTTGTTGCCTGTCCACTAAATGACCCCCTGTCCTCTTCTTTTTTTTTTTTTTTTAATTAAAAAAAATTTTTTTTAAGATTTTATTTATTTATTTAACAGAAAGAGATCACAAGTGGGGGTGGGGGAAGCAGGCTCCCTGCTGAGCAGAGAGCCTGATGCAGGGCTCAATCCCAGTACCCTGGGATCATGACCCAAGCCAAAGGCAGACACTTAACAACTGAGCCTTCCAGGCACAGAACCCCCACCCCCTGTTCTCTTCTTATCCTTCTTCCTAGACAAGGAGGAAATTTCTAAGGAGCAAATGCAAACTGTTGGACAAATAGGAAATCTTTTTTTGAGATGGGAGCATAGTGAGCAAATAAATAGGGTTTGATGAGGGAAGTTTAGAAAACTAAGGTAATCGGTAAAAGCCAACTTTGCAAACACGAATAAGAAAAGTAACCTTGGGAACTCCTGGGTGGCATGGTAGCAGGAGAGGGAGAAAAATCCATAATTAGGATAATCCATGGGCAGATAAGAGGGAATTCAAGCCCAAGAAATTCAAGCCCAAGAGCTGGCATTTTTAATCACTCATAAAACATCATGTTTTTAGAGTTCACCATTTCTAATACCAAGAGTTATCTTTTACAGTCACGGTGCTGTAATTTATCACATCCAGGCATGCAAAATTATCCTTTTTCTAACACTAAACATGTTTAATCAGGACAATTTATAATAGCACTTTAGGGCTTTAACGAAAGAAAGGCATTTGACACATGATATTTATAGTAATCATAATAGTACAAGACTTAAAGTATAATTTTTTATAGCGTTAGATCAGGAAGCCAAATTGTCCATGTTTTCAGTTAATTATTTGCAATGCTTTTGGGAGGAATCAGCATCCAGAAATTAATTAATAGTTTTCCTCTACACAATTGTCAGAGTCATCACAGGGTACTGCTACTAGCTGCCAACTCCTTTGTACCCTTGCTCTAGTAGCAATCAGCAAAGGCGATTAATGCTAAACTACTTGTCCTAATAGCCAAATGGCAAATGTCATACCACATGCAGGTTCATAATTATGCTCTAGGAAGTAGATGGATTTGGCTGTATTAAATACAAATTAACCCAAAATTTAGAGGCTACTTGAACTAGTGCTTATGGAAAGTCCCCCTTATACCTTGGCCTTGGAGAAACCAGGGCATTTTACAAGGCTAGCAGTTTCGTGCAAAGCTAAGAGCCATGACATTCTTTTTCAGGAAGATCCAAACCTTTCTTCATCAAGCTTTAAAGTTTCCTTTTGCCTTCACTTTTGGGACCAGTCAAATTTACACACATTCCAGCTCCCCTTGAGTGAGATTCAAGTTCCTATTTAAGTATTCACTGTTAACCACAGGTCTCATGCTTCACGGCCCTTTTGACATGTGTTTATTTGAAAAGGCAAGTCAATGAACCGGTGCCTTCGTCATATTTGACAAGTTCTCCCTGACTCAGGGAAACAGAGTGGGGCCCACCTCCTATGGGCAGTGATGTGGGGCACCGGGTTATGAGAGGAATGTTACCTGGATTACTGTCCGTGACCCCTTCAAAAATGAAACGTAGTGTCAGGGCAGAGTGACAACTGATGCTTGTAAGAGTTCATATTTCCATCAGCTTCAAACTTAAACACAATCATAAACACTGAAATAAGTGAAATATTACAAAATCCACCAATTAAAAGCACCACCCATTTTTTCCACGTAAGAGTTGTAAAGACCTTGGAGTTACCCCAGGTACGCACCTCTAGCAAGTGCCTGAGCCCTCCTAGAACATGTTGGTGTTCTAACATCACCCTGGCTTCATTTGTTCCTCTCCTTGCCTCCCCTTGACCTGACCTGTTTCCCTAATATCATGATTATAGCTACTAATTACTATTAATTCTAACTTAGTCTTCTAGTACATCTTCTAAGCTACTTAAATTTTCTTGGGAATAAGACAAGACACCATTATGTTTGAATTAGATGAGGTGCCCTAAATCCTTCACTCAAAACTTATTTCTCTTTCTATGTGACTTTTTTTTTTTTTAGATTTTATTTATTTATTTGACAGACAGAGATCACAAGTAGGCAGAGAAGCAGGCAGAGAGAGAGAGAGAGAGAAGCAGGCTTCCCGCTGAGTAGAGAGCCTGATGCAGGGCTCGATCCCAGGACCCTGGGATCAGACCTGAGTTGAAGGCAGAGGCTTTAACCCACTGAGCCACCCAGGCACCCCTCTATGTGACATTTTAATAAATTCAGTCATCCGTCTTCACAACACACAGCAACTCAGGACACCACAGTTGACAAAAAAAAAAAAAAAAAAAAAAAAAAGAGTGATAATCTCTTCTTGACATAGCACAACAAATCAAGCCTACTTAATATGTGTTGAATGCAACAGTAAATGAATGAATGTGAAAACTGGTAGGTCAGTGATATCTTACAGCTTAACAAGGAGAAGATAGAAACTATTTAAAAACAAAGAAAAGAAGCAAAAGCATAGCAGTTGGGGACCACTCGGTATGAATGTGATCTACCCGTGGACTGTAGAAGTATTTGATGATTATAGAGCTATGGTTAATATTGATAAGTATGACTGTTGCTTCAAGAAAACAGTCCAAGTATGCTTGGGAATCTTTATTTAAGAAAACAGAGATGTGTACCATATCCTTTAAAAACTTTTCATTTGAAAATAAGTTTTAAAACATAAAACTTAAGGGAGGGGTAATTTTCAGCGGTCTGGAAAATTCCCTTCTTTGCAATGCCTCATTCCCTGGTCCTGCTTGATCCCTGGAGTGTTGCTGAACTAACATGAGTTCTCTGCAGGTGGGAGCATGCAGATGGTTTAGAGATAGGTTCTGACTGACTCCATTGTGCTGAGTGGACATCAGTTCCAGTCAACCCCAGCCCCACGGTGACATCCCCAAAAGACTGCTCATTACCACTAGAAAAGAGGGCTAACTGCAAGCCTCCAAATAACTCACTCCTTTTCACCATCAAGCGATTGACAATTAAAGACCCCTGGGTTGAAAGACTCGCAGAGCAACCTGATGGCAGAGAGGGGCCACTGTTGAACTTGGGTTTCCATAACATTACCAAAAAAGAGAAGATAGCTCCTGGTAGCGCGCTCAGAATTTTTTGGACAAAAGATGTTCTGCAAATGGAAGACAGTATATACGTGCTATTATTATTTGAGACTTGACTACAGTTGTGATATAAATCACAGTTCTAGACTAAGGCAACCACGCACACTTGATGTCCCCAATGGCAACTCTGGCAAGTCTGTTTCCCACTTGTGCACAGGAAGGAGCAGCAGGCAGGACCACAGTTTCAGGAGAAACACTGGTTTATTACCAGGATCCTGTTTCCCCCAGCCAGTTAAATAGAGGTGATCGCAACCATCAGGCTGAAACCCACACTTAACATTTCTTGATTATAGGGAGAAGATTGACTTATTCTTTTTTGTTTACAGAATTATGCAAAACTCATTCCTGGAGCCACAGTTGGGCTACTTCAAAAGGACTCCGGAAACATTCTCCAGCTGATCATCTCGGCTTATGAAGTATGATATTTTATAGTTGGCTTTTTTTTTTTTTTTTTTTTTTTTTTGCATTTCTATGGTATTCAAAAACTAAGATGTGTTTTAGGCAGTTAAATGTTCTCGGATTTGTTAGGGGAGGGAGTACTTATCCAAAGAAAATCTCTCTGCATTTATGCAGCCAAAATATCAATTTCGTTCTCCTTATTTGCAGATAGTCTTTCTGAAAGGTGAGGCAGAAAGTAGAAAAATCATAACTTTGATCATAAAGTTGAGGTTAGTTTTGTAATTATAACCAATAGTAAAATTTTAATTTTATTGAAAGGCTCCATGAGCTCTATGATTAAGCTCCCCTCTTCTCTGCTTGGAAAAAAAAATTCAGTTTAAAACAGCAGTGAGTAACAGAACTATGTGGAGAACTAACTCCACAGGCTTCATAAGACTACCTCATGACTCAAAGAGAAAAAAGGCACCAAAGACTTTGTTGATTCTCTACTTTTGAGAACCAAGGAATTTTTCATTTTTGTGGATATATACATAGAGAGAGAGACATATATACATATGTTTATACACAGAGACATAATTTTTTTTTGCCTTGACTTGATAAATTAGTACCAGAGGACAGCATTCCTCCCTTAAAATAAAATACATAACTATAAGGTTGCTATGTTCTCTTGCCTTGTCCCTATTTCATAACTTAATTAATCAATGGTAGATGGCCAGTTACCAATTCTTTTTTAAATTTTGTTTCCTAAGTACCATTTCCCTTTGTTGCTTTAACTTACAAAAAAAAAATACATACACGGGCCCATAGGCACCCGCACAAAGGTGAAAAGGAAGCTCTAAATTAGAACAGGAATGAAAAAAGTAAATTTTTATAAAGCAGTAAAGCTCCAATAGTTATTCTAAACAGCAGTTACATAATAACAAATAAATAAAATTTTAATTTTGGATGTTTTGAAATTATAAATAAATGACCTACATGCACTATATGCCAATACTTAACATATACTGACCCAGGTGTCCTTAACTAAACATTTCAGAATCATCGGGGAAGCTTTTAAAAATAGGTGTAGACAGATTCCATTCACAGAGTCTTAGGAGAAATTTAAGGAAAAGAAGAGCTACACATTTTGAAAAAATACTCCCCATTGATTTTGACAGCACTCCACCAATTTTGAAACTCACCTTACAGGGGAAAAACAAGGTATTTCTTCTCAAACACATTTCCTCAGAGAACAAAATAATAGATGTGTCCATTAAAACGATAGGATGAGGTGGGGTTTTTTGAACTTACAGCCTCAGAAACTTCAGTTTTCTTAACTCACATCAAAAATTAACTACCATGTTAGCTCATACTTGAAATTCTTCCAGACAGGAAAGCTTGTCAACAAAATACGAGAAAAACCATTCTCCCTCTTATGCAGTAATTAAAGTTTTAAGTGTAGAATCAGATAAAATCACACGGCAATCCTCCACTGCATTAGAAGACACTCCATTTTCTTTAACCGAGAACGCTCAGAAGCATTGGCCACTAACATCTTCAAAGGATTTCAGCAAATTAGAAAACCATGAACGCCAAAAACATTTCTTCCTCTTGTTTGACAAGCTCCTTCTATGTCCCTGCTGACTCTGTCTGGGTTTCTGTCTCACTTTGTTTGGTCCCAAATCATCCACATAACTTACGGGTGATAGAATCAATGCATCAAACATTTAAAGTGCATCTCATGTCCTTATTTTACTATCCAAAAATATAAAGAAGTGTCTATTATTCTTCTACTATATAATCTTGCTCTGGAGTTACTTTATAACGTTATGATTCACTGAATGAAGTATGTGATAGCTCTTGGCACTAGTTCGAAATGTTTTTCTGTTCAGTTATTTTTAAATGTATTCTAAAAGGACATTAAAATTACGGGGCCCGGGGCACCTGGGTGGCTCAGGCAGTTAAGTGACCAACTCTTGAGTCTCCGCTCAAGTCATGATCTGGCTCCAAGCTGGGATTCTTTCTCTCCTTCTGTCCCTCCCCCTCTACAGAATTTTTAAAAAATAAAAAATAAAATAAAATATGGGGATCCATCGAGTTGATTTCTTTTAAGTCTATAAAAAGATAGAAAGGGGGTGCCTGGGTGGCTCAGTGGGTTAAGCCGCTGCCTTCGGCTCAGGTCATGATCTCAGGGTCCTGGGATCGAGCCCCGCATCGGGCTCTCTGCTCAGCAGGGAGCCTGTTTTCTCCTCTCTCTCTCTCTGCCTGCCTCTCTGCCTACTTGTGATCTCTCTCTGTCAAATAAATAAATAAAATCTTTAAAAAAAAAAAAAAAAGATAGAAAGGAAAGAGAATAGATTGAGAGAAAATACTTCTGACTAACTTCTGATGGGGCAGAGGTAGACAATGTTTGTTTATAATTAGTGGCTATGAATTTCAGCTCAGTGTTTTACAATGACATATTGACATTAAAACCCTTAAATACCAGATGTGTATTAATTTGACCATCATTCCCTAATTTTCTTCCTTTCTTAACCATGTAATAAAAGATACTAAAATATCAGTGCTCCCCCTGGCAAGCTCTCCTAGTAGCATTTAAGCTCCAGAAGGGAAGTGACTAGGTTTGTTTTGTTTTGTCTGGCTCATAGTAGATGCTCGATAAATGAGTGAATGATTGGATGAAATATACATATAAACATTTATGTCCTTTCTTTGAGAAATTCACATGAAAATATTCCTGGCCAAATCTGCAAGATGATATTCCAATTATATCAGTGTTAAGATTTCCCTTATTTTGGTCAGATTACATCACCCACTCTTCCTAATTTCAAATTCACAGACATGCAGGTCTTATCCCTCACTTCTTTTGCTCCTGACTCTTAGAGCCACCGCCTCTAACGTTACTCCTGCTTTACCTCCTGATGATTTCAGTTTCAGTATACACATATTCCTTCTTGTACCCTGGCTTCTGTTTCTTGAACTCTTCTAAAATGACCTTGTCCCCCTCTTTTGTCATACCTTAAACTTTGTTGTTGCTAAGAGACTTCTCTATAATCTCAGCTTCGTACAATCCAATCCCTGCCCACCACTTCCTACTTTTTCATCTCACTCTCCTAGTAGTGACTAGGAACTAGTAGAAATACTAGTTCCCCTAGTATTTCTTCCAACCCATCAGGATCTTCAATGAGTTGACCCTACTCTCTCTCTCTCTTTTTATTCAAGTGACCCTACCTTCTCTTTTCAGTTCCTCACCCGCTTGATGTCCTCTTGTGCCTGGGCCCCCAGTTTAAATTCAACCATTACGATCATTCTGTAGAAACACCCTCACCTCCCATGCCCTTTACGGCTCCACTGGGGTTGCTTGGCCAGTCCTGGTCCTGGTTAATCCCAACTATCTATTTATCCTGCACAGCTGAACAGGAAGGGAAAAACCTACAATTGTGCTTTAAATTCATGATCATGGACCTCAGGAAGACCCTCGATGCTGCCCAGCAATCAAGCTATATATATTTCTCTAGGAGAGATCCAAGTGCAGATGTCTGGGAAATCAGTTGATATCTTAGTTGGCAATTTAGGAGGATAACCTGGATGCTCCTACACATACTTCACCAGTAGTTTTCTCCTTCTCAATTCATGGTAATCCCATGCTTCATGTTGGTAGGGCCAAAAAGCTTGTACTGATCTTTGACTCTCCTCTTTTTCTTATCATGCATATTTAATCCATCAGAAAATCATGCTGGTTCTGCCTTCAAAATTGCTTATAATTTGATCCTGACACTGCCTCTACTGCCTTCATCCTGATGGGAGCCACCATTTTTACTCACTTGAATGACTGCAAAAGCCTCCTAAATGCTATTTCTCGTTTCCACCTTTGGTTTCCTACATTCTGTTCAAAAAACAAGCAACAACAACAACAAAACACACACAAATCATATGCACACACCAGCCTTTTCCTTTAAAAATATTAAGTAAGGTCATAACACTCTTTTATACATACCCCTAATTGTTTTCTCATTTTATGTAGAATAATTGCCACATTCTTTACAACCACCTACAAGGACCCTACCAGATCTGTTCTCCTCCACCCATTACCTCTGTGACTTCACCTTCTATTACTCCATCAGAGAATTGATACAGTAAAACAACTCTAGACTCCTGGCTATTCTGTTTCCAGAGCAAGTCAGACATACTCTGGCCTTAGGGCCTTTGCACTGACTGTACCCTTTTCCTAAACCACTCTTTCGACAGATATCTGCATGCTGATTCCTCACTTCCTCAAAATGTAACCTTCCTACTGGATTCTCACTGAATCCTACTCTAATTAATTTTTTTAAAATCGCAGACTACACCCCTACACACAGTCTCTTAATCCTCATTTTCCCACCCTAATGTTTTACATAGCATTTATCACCTCTTGGCATGCTACATAATTTTCTTATGTATTATATTGTTTCCTCTCTGACTTTTCACACTGGCATATAAACTACAAAAGATCAGCTATCTTTGTGGGTTTTGCTTCCCAAGCACCTGGGCCAGTGTTTGGCACATCATCAAAGTCAATGAATATTTTCTGGATAAATAAACTTATAATGTAACTAGTTGAAACAGATTTAAAGAGTAAATTTTAGGGCACCTGGGTGGCTTCGTTGGTTGAGCAACTACCTTCGGCTCAGGTCACGACCCCGGACTTCCAGGATCAAGTCCCGCATTGGGCTCCCAGCTCCTTGGGGAGTCTGTTTCTCCCTCTGACCTTCTCCTCTCTCATGCTCTCTCTCACTCATTCTCTCTCAAATAAATAAATAAAATCTTAAAAAAAAAAAAAAGTAAATTTTAATGCTAAATTTGCAGAATTTGAAATCTTAAGACATGAAAGAAATCATCTTTATGACTGAGAAATGACACTTCAATCGCTGATCAAGACCATATTTTAAAAAATCAGCCTTATGTCCACCTACTGAAGGAGTGATGATATGGGGCAAATGTAAAAGCAGAGAAGAAGAATGACTTAGAATTTAGTCAGCAACTTAGAATTTGGAGGAAAATAGGGTCATCTTACTAAGCTGTTGGCAAAATTATAGTTAAGGAAAATCTGAAGCTGAATATGCTTTTAAAATTCAAGGAGGATAGGGACTCAAATCTTAGATGTACTGAAGTATTACTCAACTTATAGTGTCTTACGATTTATTTTTATTGTTTTATTGCTTTCATTTCTCATCATTTTTTCCTCCAAATACAGACTTTTATTTTATAAAAGAAAGAGGAACAGACAAAGTCTACGTAATAACACTAGATTTCCCCATAACAAATAAATCTTTCTTCCGTTTTCCCTGACAATCTTCCCCCATGAAAGCCTTGCCCTTATCTCTCCCCTGTCATAACCTAGATATTTCATATCTAGTCCTTCTCTCTTCAATCTATGTCATCCCATTTACGAAGCACCCCAGGTGCCTGATCCCTGTGCCTCAGGCTACGGTGGATACAACACCCCATCTTTCTTGACTCCAGTCTACTTAACTCCTCACCTGGAAGTCTGACAGACCGAAAGTCTGTCCTGCACACACCTCCCTGACAACTTCCTTGCAGCTGTATTTTCAGCGGATTGGACCCCTACTTTAAAGCTATAGGGAATGATTCCCACAGGTCTAAAGTCATCTCTGCAAACTTCAAGACTCTTTGTTGTATGGTGTCTCCCAGCACAGCAGGAGTCTGGGCTGGATCTAAGCCCCAATTTTCCCCATTATATATCCTCGGGGACTGGGCTTTCTCTCTCCTGGTCCCTTCCCCCAAGACACCATTGTCATCCTGTCCACAGATCCACATCCAACATAGCCATTAAGGACTTCTAATACTTTAGCCTTCACTGACCACTCTTTTCTGAACTATCCCAAACTTGCGTCTGTATGACACAATTTTTTAAACCTAATGGTACATTCATTGACCTGTAAGTTGACTGCTCTACTTGGTGCCATCTTATTTGTTTTTTTTCTCATCAAAATGATAATCATCTTGAGGGCAGAAATCCTATCTTAAACTCATTCTCCAGACCCAAGTCTACATTAAATGTACAATGGGTACATAATAAATTCCAATATTGATTTTGAGGAACAGTTTCTCCCACATTTAATATCTCTAAAATTGGGATGTTTTATGATTAATGGTGTCTTACAAATGCGGGGTAGAAGTCACAATGTAGTATTCATTGCCTGCAAATATATGAAATTGGCCCTAACTCTCTATGTTGTTGTCACCTCAATTTGTTAAGTACACTATTGGTGCTATAGGTGTTGAGCATAATTGCCATTTTTAAATATTTTCAAAAAGATTGCACTATGATTTGATATTGAAATGAAAAGTTGTTGTATATGCAGCAATGTACCAAAACAGAGCAGCGGGTATAAATTCGATATCAGTGAAGCAAATATTCATTGTCAAAGGAATGACTTTAATTCGGCATTCTTGGCAAAGCAGAACCAGCTGCTTTATGGGACCTAAGAAATGATGATACTTACAAGTAAAGAAAGCTGTTGTTATATTGTGTTACTGAGATACAAGCAAAAAAAAAAAAAAAAAAATGCCTTTAGATGCTAAGCAATGCTACTCAGGGCTGGAGAATTTGCCAAATCCCCCTGGAATGGGTAAAATAATTTTCAAAGCCATGATAGACTAATAGGATTGATTCATATGTTGCACAGAATGATCATGAGATATTTTGTCATAATGTCATTGTCATAAAATAATTGTGTAATTTATAATTGATGGCTTCTTAGACTCAATAAAACATGGTGTGTATATGTGCACTATGTGTGCGTGTGTGTGTGTGTGTGTGTGTGTGTGTCTTGCTGGCTATCTTGCTTGATTGATGGTATGGTGAATTTCTTTTAACCCCGATTTCATTTTATTCATTTGCAGTTTAATGAACAGGATTCACAGATTCCTCTGGTTGTATTTTCTTGTTGTAATTTTAAATCTTTATGTCCTAACTAAAGGAACTGAGGTCTGAGGTGGAACTGGAAGTATTAGGAGACACAGAAGGACTCAACCTATCTTTCACAGCCATCTGTAACAATGGGGCCCTCTTCCCACACCAAAAGAAATGCTCTCACATGAAGGTGGGAAACACAGTAAGTATAGGGTCAATAGATTGTCTGAAAAAATATTCAGGTAAGTCAGAAGTTCCCTTGTTGCTCCGAAGATAGATTTTTCCTTTTAAGAATTTCAAAAGCGATTTCAAAAATGTCCTAATAAATGATTTTGACAAAGCTGATCCCCATGCAACTTTGTTTCTTCCTATGTATTTTGGTGGATGGAAGAAGATAATTGGTATTTTCTTTTCCAGGCTACATTTAACGTGACTGTGAGTATACCAAACTGTGAGAGAAGAAACAGGCACATTATCATAAAGCCTGTGGGGCTGGGGGACGCCCTTGAAATACTTGTCAGTCCGGAATGCAAATGTGACTGTCAGAAAGAAGTGGAGGTGAACAGCTCCAAATGCCACAATGGAAACGGTTCCTTCCAGTGTGGGGTGTGCGCCTGCAACCCTGGCCACATGGGTCCTCACTGTGAGTGTGGGGAGGACGCACTGAGCACGGAGTCCTGCAAAGAGGCCCCGGATCACCCCTCCTGCAGTGGAAGAGGTGACTGCTTCTGTGGGCAGTGCATCTGCCACCTGTCTCCCTATGGAAACATTTATGGGCCCTTCTGCCAGTGTGACAACTTCTCCTGCGTGAGGCACAAAGGATTGCTCTGTGGAGGTAGGCGTTGTCTAAATCCACCTCACATGGTAAGTGGGCAAGTGTCAAAAGGGGCTTTACATCCCTTGCACTTTCCACAGTGGTCTGGGCAGAGCAGGTGCTCAATACATATTTGCTGATCAAGGGAGTGGGTTAATCTCTAGACCAAAGGTAAGTGATCTTCACTTGCATTTTCTCTGGCTCTCACAATCTCTTGGGGCAAGATCTCTGCCAATTCAACTTACATCTTTATTGTTATTTCCGTCAGAATTTAGAAAGCAAAAAATGGAAACACCTACTCTTTGGTTATTACCCAGACTCCACAAAATTACCTGTAATCTGGACTCCATTATCTTCCAGACTTTTCTCGATCAGGCTTCTGGGTATTTTACCCAACTCTTAAACGCTTAAATGCCTATTACTTTGGAAAAATAAAAAGCTAGGCTGCTTAAGGAACATATTGCCAAGGACAAGGGACACAGAAACACTAAATGAACTTCCAGGGCCTTCATTCATTCCACAAATATTTATTGAATACCTATTATATGACAGATACTAGATTAGGCACTGGGTATAATAAAGATGAAAAAGGATATGTGAAGGCTATGGAAAGTGTAAAAATGAAGCACTGCTTGGAATATTTTTAAGCTCAAGAACATGTTTACATAGAAAAATACATGTTTTAAAATCCTTTGCATATGGAGAATCACTGTAGTTTAAGAATATGTTGCATATACTATGACTGTCATAAAAATCATTCTGATATATATCCATATATTTAAGTATAAGTATAATCTATCTGCGTTAGAATTGCAAACGCATTCATGGGCTTTAAAATGATATAAATTTGCGTTACAACAGGAATATTAACTCACTGCTGAATTTAAGCTCCCAATGTCTCCCTTTTTCACAGTGTGTGAGCAGGCAGCTTTTCAAAACAGAAAGCCATTATCTTTAAAGAAAACTAAGAAAGTTATGTTTTCAGACCACAGAGTCAGGAACATATAAAAGAGACTGATTTTCAGGAAAAAAAGGCCTGAGATGAGAAGCCTCAAAGAATTCCGAGCTCTTTGAACACGCTGTGATGCACTTAGAAGCGCACCTCCATTTCATTTCTTTGCAGCGGCTCTCGCTACCAACAAGTTCCTCTGAGGTTGCCTTCTTTCTTCTCCCCAGAGAGTGAAAAATTTAGGGTCTGTCTGGATCGAGACACGTTTCTCCCCCCTTTCATCGGAGGTCTATTTCCTTATTTAATGGGTGTGTGTCCAAAACCACATCAGTTCTCTTCTCATAAGATGTAGACAGGACAGAGCCCAAAGCCAGAGGCTGTCTCCACATCTTGAAATGAATATGCTTGGCAGAGTCCCAGATTGCATCTTTAATAAAAAATCTTTTAATAAAATATGTGCCCAAAACATTCAAAAACACCTTTCAGAAAAAATTCTACCTGTAATCTAATACAATAGGATAGTAGTCCAACCCCCACCTATATTTCACCCTTTAAATCTTAGATCCAAGAAGTCTAGAGCAGTGTAATCACTGAACTGTGCTCAGCAACATAGTTCTTCCGGTTTGTGGATGGTCTTTGACTTTACTTGGTGCCATGTGTGCAAATGGAAATGCACTCAGAAAGGACTGACTTGGTCTCTGCATTGTAGTTTGGGAGGTCTGATAATAGGGCCTCTCTTTATATCAGAAACATTGATTGCTAGAGAAGTTCTATTTAGAAAACAATTATTTCCTCAGTTGGATGCAGAAAACTTCCCTAATGCCAATTTCCTTCATATTGAGAGTACCTTACTATCTCAATTATTACTGTTTTTCATCACAAAGGATGTCACTGTATTATTAGTAACTTTCTTTTTGAAAATGCATAGTGGGGGCACCTGGGTGGCTCAGTTAATAAAACTTCAGACTCTTGATCTCAGTTCAGGTTTGATCTCAGGGTCATGAGTTCAAGCCTTGAGTTGGGCTCCACAATGGACGTAGAGCCTACTCAAAAGAAAAAAAAGATAAAAAATGGTTTAATAAAAGGAAGTACTATTATTCAAATTCAACAAATAGTTATGGAATACCTACTATGTGCCTGGCATCCTGCTTAGTGCAAGGATAAAATCTGTGCCTGGCCTTGTGGACAGACACTCTGTTGTTTGTAACAAAGGCCAGTATACACTCCTGCTTTCCTTCTCATGCAGATCTCACTTCTGCAACAACTAATTTGCTCTGCAGTGCACCACTTCTCAGAAGGCCTATTACCACAATGTTCTTTTTCATGTAGCTTTTTTCATCCATCTGTAAATACAGATATAGGGCTCCATTGATTTATTCCTTGCCTGCCCAGATTCCATTGGTCTTCTATATTTTGATTTTTAAGAGATGGGAAACAGGCAGATGGCATTACAGAAAATACTTCCTGCCATTATACACTTACAGTTATCAGTCAATGGTATTCCAGAGAGACCTATCCCTCTGAAAAGAGCCTGACAATTTTTGTCTTGATCCTTGGTTATCATCTTGTTTCTACATGCAGCCATTGTGGAGGTTTTGCTCTTGTTTTTGTGGTTGTGGTTATACAAACAGGTACTTCATAAATGGTTCCTTGTGGATATCAATTAGCAGTGATATGGTAGATGGTTCTGGAAAGCCCACAGAAAGAAGGGTTTCTAAATTCTAACAGGAGCTCTTGGAAGAGTTCTCTAAATTTCTGCCTTCAATATAGAAATTGAGAAAAAGGTTCCCCTTTATGCTGAGGGAGAGACAAATAACAATTGTATTTTAGAGGATAACTTAATGGGCTCTGTCTGCAGCAAGTTTCCATGCACCGCCTCCTTCAAGCTGCCTCTGCCCTAGGTTTCTGCAGCTTTGCTCTCCTTGCTCTCCTACCTCTCAGTCTCCCTGGTAAGATCCTTCTCTCTGATCACATTTTTTTAAAGATTTACTTATTTGAGAGAGAGGGTACACAAGCAAAGGGAGAGGGAGAAGAAAACTGCCCACTGAGCAGGGAGCTCGAAGCAGGACTTGATGCAGGGCCCGAGCCAGCAGTCACCCCGACGCCCCTCTCTGATCACATTTTCAATGCTGATGCTCTTCAGGGCTTTTCCCCTCTGCTTTCTCTACATAACCGGATCCACAACAGCTTTACCTGCCATCTATCTCTGATGGATCCCAAACCCAAACCTTTTGGTCTTTCTTTTCATACACACACACACACACACACACACACACACATACATCTCTGCCTACTAGGATGTCCCATAGGCCCCTCAGAACTCAGTAGAGCCAAAACTGAACTCGACATCTTCCCTACCCAAAGCTGCTCTTCTTCCTCCGCTTCAGAACAACCTATTTGTTCAACAATTAAGCTCCGTGCCAGGCACTGGGGATAAACCAGTAAGCGTGAATTGGAGGCTTCCATTCCAGGTCAGTCAAAAGCTGCCCCAGCCACTGAGCACCTCTTTCCTCTCCATTTCCACTGGCACCACTTAGGACCTCAGATCTTCTTGCCTCATTTGCTGCAACAAAACCCCCTCACCAGTTTTCCTGTCTCAGTTTGACCCTCTCTACAGATGCCAGGATATTTCTAGGCACACAGCTATTTGTTGAGGTCTCTACTTAAAATTCCATAACTTTCAGGATAACAGGTCTTTCTTTAGCCCATAAAGCTTTTCATGATGTGATTTCTAGCTTTCTGTTGACCCTTCCAACCCCCACTCCCGCCATCCTGCCGTCCGGCCACAGCTCATATGCACCTTTGACTCTATCTATACGAATCCACTGTGGGTATTAAGCGGGTCACAAGATTACAGACTTCTGACATTTACCTGTGCTTTTTTTCTTGGTTTAAAATGCATGTAACCCTCCTCTGTCTTCCATCTGTAGCATCCAAATTCAGCTCAAGCATCACCTCCTTTGGAAACATCCCCAAATCTCTGGTCTAATTTGGAAACTCTCCCACTGTTTGCATAACACTTAAGGCACTGGACTGTATTTATTACTGGTAGTATTTATTTGCCTGTCTCCTACTCTAGACTATAAGCTCAGTGACCTTATTTAATTTCGTATCTTCATGCCTAATGCAATCTTTGGCACATGATATATGCTCAATTAAAGTTTCTTAAATAAATGAATTTATTAAGCATTCACTATATGCCTGTAGGACATCTAATTGGTGAACGCAAAACTAGAAGATTTACACATTATCTCATCTGACCACAACTGCTGTAAGATTTTATTCCCTCTATTTGGTAGATGAGGCTTTTATGATCACTCGGCTTAAATGATGTAGAAGGAAGGCATTCCCCAGGTCTGTGCTGCATCTCTATCTTATGGCACCTTAATTAAAAACAAAAAAATTGTAAAAACAATTTAAATACACACACACACACACACACAAGTTGCTCTTATAGGCTTGTAGATTATTTCATCTGCCCATAAATTCTTTTTGATATAACATCAGGTAATCAGATTGGTCTTCAGTTAAGAGACCAGATCAATAAATATACACACTTAGCAACATTCGTTCCATAAAATATAACTCCTCCTAGCCCCCACACACTCACTTTTTTCTCATTTTTCTCCTTCAGTCTTTCTGAAGTGTTTAAAGGCAAAGGGAAAAGATATCCCTCCCCACCTCATCTGAAGTAGCCGTGGCCCTAAGCATCGCGGGGCATTTGTTTTGCAGATAACGGCGTGTGTGACTGTGGCGAATGCGTGTGCAGACCCGGCTGGGCGGGTGAGTACTGTAACTGCACCACCAGCACGGAGTCTTGCCTCTCGGAGGACGGGGTGCCCTGCAGTGGGCGAGGAGACTGCGTCTGTGGCAAATGTGTTTGCACGAATCCCGGAGCCTCTGGACCGACCTGCGAGCGTTGTCCCACCTGTGGCGATCCCTGTAACTCTAAACGGTAATGTCTCAACTTCCCTCCGTGTTGCTTTTGGTGGGTTTGTTCTGGGAGCATCCACCCAAACGCACAAAGCCACCAAGACCCTGTGATCCTCAGCCTGGAGCGTCCATGTCTCCCTTGCCTCTTTCTTTGCCCTCATTATCCAGGACCACAATGTCGCATTTCTCCTAGAGGCAATCCTGGGGAAGCTGAGCTGAGGTCCCACACTGATAACATCAGATGGCCTTTCACTTACAATACCTGCCACACAGAAGGAATGCCACGGAGGGAGACTGATGGCACTCACACTCGGTGCCTTTTTAGGGGAAACAGACAAGCTTCTTCCTTATCTAGAAGTTTAGAGCCTGACCTTGATTCATTCCTCTCTATAGACTCATGGAAGCAAAAAGGCAGAAAGAGGATCATGGATTTCCATTTCTTCCCTCTTCTGTACTGCTCATGCTCTTTGGCACCTGTCTTTGGTTGTCATTCTACACAACTATTGTGTGTGGGTTTTTTCTTTATACCATATGAACAGCAATGACAACAAAACCCTTTTTTTTTTCCAGTAAAACACTATTTCTCTGGTTAGTAGCTAACTTCTCAGTGAAAGTGGGGGCAACATTTCTAGGTCAAGTGAAACAAGTCTCTAAATAGGCCGTGTTTTGACATTGCAGTGTATAATGTATTATGCAGCAAACATGCTTAAGCAGTTCATAGTTTCATTAACTCTATACCCAACATGGTGACATTTGCATTTCCAGTGTACATAAAGTAAGAAAATCAATATTCACTCAGTGGTTCCTCACCACTCAGGTGTCAAAAGTCCTCTGTCATTGTGTCTGGACATACACCAAGAGAAGTGTGGGGACATGGTTAGACTTACTTGAATGGAATTAAATGTAAAATGTCCTTTTGAGGTGTTTCTTCCATTATTTATCTATTAATCTTCTCTGTAAATGTGATTCAATTTAAAATGTAGGTTATAAAATATGAAGTTAACAGTCAAGGTAGTTTAAGTTTGAGGAATCAGGTAATTGCCTTGGTACTTAGGTTAGCTTTGAGATGAGTCCATTCTTCCATTTATTCATTCATACATTCACTTATCAAATGGGTATTAAGTACCTACTATTCACCGGAAATTGTGTTAGGCCAAGGGCATATAGTGATGACTGAAACAGTTACAGTTCCTGCCATCACAGGTGCTAAGAATCTAGCGGGAAAGACAGACATTATTTAAAGCAATTAGAACAATATCTGAGCTGACAGTTACAACAAGGGATATAAAGGGTGCTGTGGCACCATATGGCAGGGCTACCACACTAGCTTGGGCAGATATCATTGAGATGCATCAAAGGGTAGAAGGTTTTAAGGATTTCCACAGTGTCTAGCAGCCCCCTGCGAAGCCATTCTAAGTAAATATATAACCTAGATAAATGCAATATACTTGAAATGCAAAGGCAATTCCAGCCAAGACTTCTATCCCCCACTCCCACGTAGACTGCTGCTCCTCAACCCTTCCTACAAAGGAACGCAGAGGCTTCCAGGGCAAGAGAACTAACCAGTAAGGGTTCGGGAAGGCTTGCCTAGGGCAGGGCAATTTCGACTGCGACTGGGGGAAGCCTGGGGTGAAGCATGGGCGGGGCAGGGGGGGGGAATGTTTCCAGTACTTAAAAGAATATGCATTTCCATGGCCTGGGGAAGAGAGGGGCAGGATGATACCTGGGAAAACTTTTGCTGTTTTGGGTTACTCCAAACAGAGACTGGTTGTGAAGTGATTTTTCAGCATAAGATTAATTCAGAGTCTGAGTTTTACTTTGCTGTATAGACATCATTAGAGAAGCTTAATTCTTACAAGGCTGTTTTCAGAAATACACTTTTCTGTAATTTTCTGTAAGTAGCGATTGTTTATTCAAAAGCCTGCATTAATTGGATCCAAGTTGTAACCTCAGCTGTTGAAAATACCCCTATAAGGCTTGGACTCATTCAAAATAGTTACAGACAAGTGAATCTTTAAAATAGTCATTCATGACATGTATGAAATCTTACAGTTCTTGTTAAAATACAGACCACTTCTGTTAGGAAATTCAAACTTTGTTTAGTCACTGATCATATTTTAGGAGCATAAACCCTTCTCATGAGAACGTAAAATGAATCAAACAATTAAATCAAATACCAAAATCAGTGTATCTTATTGTTGGGGGGTTTTTATTTGTTTGTTTGTTATTTAACCAATCAGAAGCAATCATTATAAATAAATGAGGATAGTAGCTATTATCAAGCCTGGCTCACAAAACACTGATTATTAAAGGGAATCAGAATAAGGCAATTTCCTCTTGAACATCACCCAAATATCTTTCTCAAAGTAACAAAAGGCAGCGCTCTCTATGAGACACTCCTATAGCACGAATCACAGTAACAGCAGTAAAGCAATACCCCAGCTGCATATCTGTTTTCCACTAACATGAACTGATAAACGCTACTGGATAACATTCACAGGAGCTGCATTGAATGCTACCTGTCTGCAGATGGCCAGGCCCGAGAAGAATGTGTTGACAAATGCAAACTAGCCGGTGCGACCATCAGTGAAGCAGAAGGTTAGACTTGTCTTAAATCGCTTTCTTTTCCTTTACATTGTTCTTGAGAGACAGGAACTCTGTGAAGGGCTTTTCAGTAGCTTGACCTCATTTGAACCAAGGCACTGGTTCAACATTAGTTTTTAAGAGTAAATGCATCCCATAAGACTAAAAACGTGATGGTTTGGGATACAAACAATTTAAAGTCCTAGCGATTCTATTTGACTTCAGCTCTGTTGGCAAGTTCACCTTTGTTTAACAAATGCAATTGTACAGAACTCCAGAATGTATGTATGTGTGTGTATATATATATATATATATATATATATATACACACACTAAGACATATCTCAGGCACAGGGCATTATATATATATATATGTGTGTATATATATATATACATACACACACATACATACATATATATATGTGTATAATTATAAGAGAAGAAAAATTTTAAAATAGCTAAATTTTAACCCCTAAACCTGAAATCAGCCTTTATCATCCAATTGCCATATTTCCGGATAGGACAAGGTGAAGTGTCAGATGGGTTTCCAGACAGCAGCCCTGAGATACTAGGCAGGTTCTGGTTCATGGACATTTTCCCTCCGCTCCTTTATATGTGCTTTTACTATCAACTTCCACTCTTAACTCCCTGTCGCTCACCCCCCAAATACAAGAAGGGCTTGTGACCTTGATCTGCTAACCAAATTCTGCTCTTGCTTTCTCTCACTTGTCATTTTAAGATTTAATGACTTAAACTCAGATTCTTTTTAGTGGCAAAATGCCATCTCGAATATTTAAATCGGTTGTATTTTAGCTGGGAAAGCCACTTAAAAAATAATCTGTGAAGAAGATGACTAGCTCCTCCTCAAGGAACAGGCTGCGGGGGTTATTTTTCCATTATCCCAACCTCTGCATTCTCGTGTGGCTCAGGTAGAATGGCTGCTCTACACACATGAGACGTTACCAAGACATATCTCAGGCACAGGGCAAAATCAAGACAATTTATGACACTCCAAGATGTGTATCTTGAAGAAACAGACATGGAATAGAGAAATTAATCCACTTCCAAAGTGGAATAAGTTAGCAGCATTTATATTGTTTTGAATATTACCTACATTGTTTCAAATTTGAGATTTCTGACTGTGCACAGTTGAATGACCCTGTATGGAGAAGCATGATCAGTGTTCAAAAGACCCCTCGGCTGTGCTTTTTTTGGTGACTAAAGATAGATGTCCCAAATAACATAAATTAGGCAAGATGGTGTGTGCCTGACACTAATACTGAAAGTAGGAGGCAGTAAAAGCACGGAGGAAAGTAGCATTTGTGGACTGTCCACATTAGTAACTAGTTCAAAGTCAAAGCATATCCTCGGGCTTCATTTCATGGCCGTTGAGATATTTACCAAGTATTTCTAAGAAATGGCTAAAAATTGCAGAAAATGCCCTGCAAATGACTAGAACTCCATTCACAGGCAGCATGAGAAATTTGATATGTTGGGGGGTTGGGTAGGGAAAGAGGAGTAAACCTTGGAAACATGGTAAGTATTGAACAGAGAGTTACTATAGTTAAATACACAGTTTTCTGAGGAGATTATCATAAATGCTTGGATTTGAGAGGAATACTGGGTCTCAAGGGGCATTTAAAATATTTGCATGATTCTTTTTGTGTAACTGAGTAAATTATCTTCAAAATAGGGAAATACAACTATTTCTAACTTAGAAACTGAAAAGGGTAACTGGATTCCTAATATCATTTAAAGCATTAACCTTGCTGAATTTGAGAGAAAAAAATATACTTATAAGTCTATGAATTAAAAAGTCACTTTTTCAATGAGGATTTTTATAAGCGCTATCTCAAGTTACTCACTCAGTTATGACATTGATCACATCGCCTTGAAATTACCATCACATATTTGGTCTTGCAAAGCGACTCTTATCAGCCCATCCTTCCCCCCAACAAGGACATGGAGAGTGAAGTAAAATAGCATAATTTCATAATCCAAAGACGTTATTCCTCAGCTGTGCTGTGGAGACTTCAGTGAGCATCTCTAAAGACGTGGTTTAACTTTACTCATTCCATTTTACCGAAAGTCACTTTTTAATTTGCCCCAAAACTCATGTACTCACAACATTATTACTCAAAGTGTGTTCAATGGAACACTAGTTCTGAAAATGTTAGATGGAAAACAGCACCCATGGTCATATCAGTTTCGGAAATGGGCAGCTAAGCTTTTTGTTTATTTCACGGGACTCCTGAAAAATCATGGATATTACATTACATGTATCTTCAGGAATTTTCAGGAGAGGCATAAGGAAGGATTCCCAAACTTCCTTGACCACAGAATCCTTTTCTTCTCTTTGGGAAACCATTTCCCATGAGAACTCCTGACTCGTCCCCAGAGCACAGGTCTTAAACACACAGTTGTTATAATTCTGTGGTTGCACGTACATGGTTTCTATTTCTGTAGCCTTCCTGGACCTTCCTAGATGCCAGCCTCTTCACCCCACTCTCACATTTCTTCCTTTCCTAAGTATAATTTCATGGACTACCTGAGATCTTATTTTCATTGTATTATTCTAGGGCAGCACTGCTGGCACTCATAAAGGAGGGTAAAAAAGAAAGGTCCATTCCTTAATGACCAACAAAAGAAAACCTTAGCAGCTAATTATGCAAATCTCCAGCACAACCTGGACTCTTTCACTGCACATTCAATAATACCATTTTAATACTCAAACATGACAAAACTGGCTAAATCTAGAGTCATAACAGTCATGAAAAAGAGTGGTGAAGTCATTAAAGCAAGAAGGGAGTCATGACCCAAAGGTCATAATCCTGGAGAAGTAAATTAAGTCTCTTTGCACTTCAGTATAGCTATTTAAAATAAAATTAAAAAGCAGGATTAATATTACTGAAAGGAGTGTTATAAACTACCTATGTATTTTCTACCTGAGAACAAAGTGTTCCAGTAAGTAAGCTTGAGAGGAACAGAGTGGGTGTGCTGTCATGGGAGAGAGGGAGAGGGAGGGAGAAAATTTCACCAATAAGAAAAGGCATATTCTCCAAGACTTCATGAATCCTAGTTAATTGAGCAGTGTGGTAGGAGGATATGTGGTAAAGGCCATCTAAAAATGACCAAAGTATGATTATATATGCAGTGCTATCATATGACATACACACGAAATAACACAAATATCACTGATCTACTATTGCCCAGAGGTTCCTGAATGTCATAATCCGATCACCTTATTAAAAATACTGTTAACTCACTAAAATACAAGCTCCTGTACATACCACTGCCCTCTCAAATCAGATACCCAGGAGGGTCCCTGGAATCCTTATTTGAAAAAAATCTCAGGTGATTTAGATAATCATAAACATTTGGGAATGACCAGATGAGAATGATTTAGAATTAGATTTCCTAATAGTCCTATGTAAATAGATGCTTCTAGTGAATTCATAAGCAATTTCTTCACTTAAATCATTTGAAATCCTCTCCAAAATGCTAAATGTTTTACTAGTCCCTTTTTTCATAGCTAATACAGACATTCTTCTCAGAGACCCTGACACACATTTTTTAATCTTATAAATAAAATGCAAAAACAACTCAACATTCTTCTTTCTGTGGCTACCACATTGTTGAATGAGAAATAGCATATTATTTACTTTTTCTTTGTTAGAATCAAAGAAACATACAGATTCTGTATGTGTTTTATTAGAACTTTTAAAATTAAAAGTTTTATTAAAACTTTTATATTTAAGCTAATGAGAAAATTATAGGTCTAGCAAGAGTATGTCCAAGATTATCTGGGACAATCCAAGTTTCAATATTTTGACCCCCGGGGTCATAAATCACTAATATTGGATCATATGTCAAAATTTTAGGTTAAGAGCCAACAGTTGTTCTGTTTACAGGTTCTGAAAAAAGTGTTTCATTGACCAAAAAAAAGGTGTAACAGTATCATTACAAAGTCTTCAACTTAGAAGATAGGAGAATTTTAAGCAAATTTTTTTTTTTTAATTTGGAAAATGCTACATAATTCTGGCATAGGTACCAGACCACTAAAAATTCTAACATCTCAGATGGACCATTTTACTATATTTTCAATTTCTGTAGTGACATTCATTTTCTGTCTCTTGAATAAGCCCCATAAAAAAACATTTCTATTTGAAAAAGATGTGAGGAAAACTGGATTATGTTTGTGGGTTTTTTTTTTTAATTAGCAAAGAGGCTATACCGAATGGTAGGCAAACTGTCAGCTGGATTCCTTTTAGACTGGGGCTTACTTTCATCCTCCCAGTCCCTGAGTACATAACATTTCAATGTCCATTTTCTGATATTAATTGATATTTACTATTGTGACAATACATGGCCAGCAATCTTGACTGTGGGAAAGGCCCCCTTAGAAGTATCAGTATCAGTTTGGGCTGCGGAGTCTTTTTCTGAAATGTAATCTAGGTTTCCTCCCAGATGCTCTAAGGTAAGGGGAACATACAGCCACCTCATCACCATAATCAGGGCCATTCTATTCCCAAAACAACTAGGCACACCTGCCTTCAAGTACTTTCACTATTGAAATCCTGGCCCCCATCAGTTTGATAGGTGCATTTGATGGTCAGTCCTGACTGAGCACACCTGGAACTGTTCTTCTGGAACATGAATAGAAACTAAAACTTCAGGTGGTGGGGAAAATCCTGTGTTTTTCTATTCCTATTCTGCAGTGTTAGAGATTCCTATTTGCATATTAAAACTCAACACCACTATGCTTTGAAAATAATCTCTTTTGGAATCTCATTTAATCTAATGAATGACTCCTTTATCTGCAGATTTTTCAAAGGATGGTTCTGTTCCCTGTTCTCTGCAAGGAGAAAATGAATGTCTTATTACATTCCTAATAACTACAGATAATGAAGGGAAAAGCATCATTCACAGCATCACTGAGAAAGGTGGGTGGCATGCCTTCCATTGTCAATGGTAAGTGATACTACATGGGAGAGGAGGAAACAACAAGAAATACTTTCCAAGAAGGACATTTCCAGAATTTTCCCAGTGATTTAAATAGACCTATTGAAAGGTTTGATATGTTCCAATGTCTCTTTCTTAGCCCACATAACAAAATGTATTTGTACCAGTCATGATCACCTCTAAAGCTGGCTGATGGTTTGTAGAAAGATGCACTGATTAAATCCAATATAAGCATAAGGTATATCTTTAGGAAAGGCTAGCAGAAGGGAGCCTAACAGTCTGAAAGAATGAGATTTGCATCAGGCAAACCTTGGCTCAAATCCTGATAACATTCTGGAAGATACTTGCCTCTGAGTCTCTATTTCCTCATCTATAAGATTCTAAGGATTAAATAGAATGATACGCATTGCCAGTATGTGCCAGTAATGGGACATCAAGTCAGAAGAGACAGGAAGCAGCAGGTGAGGAAGGAAGGAAGTAATCCATACATAAAAGGACTCTGTGTCTTCTGTGGGTTTTCATCCATACCACCTCATGGAGTTTGCTTGGGGCTTGGGTAGCTCGCAAATAAAAATCTCATCTTCAGCGAAGGAGAGAGAGAAGTTTATATCGGATAGAACAGAAAATTGTGGGAAAGGTACTTCTCTTGAGAAGTTTGAAATTTTAGTGAGTATCAGACTTACCTGGGGAGCTTGATAAAACACTTGCATCCTGTCTATCCTGAGTAAGCAGGTGTGATGTGTGGCCCAGGACTCTGCATTTTTTATTGGCATTTTTATTATTTTTTTATTGAGAGAACGGGAGAGAGCAAGCACAAGTTGGGGGTGGGAAGGAGCAGAGGGAGAGGGAGAAGCAGACTTCCCACTGAGCAGAAAGCCTGCTGCATCCTACCTAGGTCCCCAAGATCACAGCCTGAGCCGAAGGCAGACTCTTAACCAACTGAACCACCCCGGAGCCCCAAGGACTTGACATTTTAATACTATTCTGCTACAGATGGCTTCAAGACTTCCCTGGCTGTGTTCTTAGATATTCACTGGTGCCTCTTTTCTGTCTTTAATTAGTGATGTGTTCCTAAATCCTTCTGGCAGAAATGACAGCTGCATTAAATCAGATCTCTCTAGACCCTGTCAGCAACCTCCTCCTCCTCTCCCCAGAAGCTTGGAGCCTGGTTCTGCCCCAGACAATAGCAGCAAGGGCAGGCTAGCAGGCAGGAGTGTTTTGTTGTGCATGCTTGCTTATCAATGTGCCAACAAAATATTAAGTCCTGAATTTAAAGCCAAGAGTATCAAGCTGCCATCACTAAAGAGTGTAAAAACCAAAGCAAGACTAAAGTAACCAAAACGTAAGTTCAAGACATTATAAATCAACCAAGAAAATATGATTAGAAAAATACCACACTGCAGTGTTGAGGGTGAAGGAGACGTAGAAGTCAGCACGATACAAGATACAAGGGGTTGATTGTGATCTTGGCCTTGCAGCTCGGTGGACAGAGTGCACCCGGAGACTGGATCTTGAAAATCTCATATAAATCAACTTCTTTGAAATGCATATATACAATGCATTGTACAGGCCATTAGTTAAGGAAATTTAAGGTGATTCCTGCTGTACAAGGAAGAGTTACCTAATATAAAAAACCCGCCTCCTCATTACGTGTTTTATAAGGTCAGATTCTTGGAACTACACCCTCCAACCCTCTTTGACAGTGGCAGTAGATTTAGCAAGTTCTCCTGAAATCAAAGCCATTCCTTTTAATATGGATTCCTTTGTAGAACTTTTTTTTTTTTTTAGATTATTTATTTGACAGAGAGAGAGAGATCGCAAGTAGGCAGAGCGGCTGGGAGAAGCAGGCTCCCTGCGGAGCAGAGAGCCTAATGTGGGGCTTAATCCCAGGACCCTGAGATCATGACCCGAGCTGAAGGCAGAGGCTTAACCCAGTGAGCCACCCAGCTGTCCCATGGATTCCACTGGAAAAATGAGTTCCAAACAACAAAAATGAACTAGAACTATTTTTAATTCAGGGGCTTTTGTATCTGGTTGGTTTTGTTTTTATTTTTATTTTTTATTTTTACCTTTATTTGGGCGTGAAAGAGAAAGATGCTTTTAGCCGATAAGGGCCTCCTTGTTCCTGAACTGTTGGTCATTTTTTTGTTTGTGTGTTTGTTTTGGTGCTTCCACACAATCTGAGTGGCACATAAACATGCCATCCTTCTGAAAGCACTCAGACTCTCTGATGACTTTTTATTAGGGCTTTTTATTCTCCCTATGCTTTTGTAGTAGGGGAAAGCGAAAGGAAAATTACCTTCCCAAAGCTTAAGGGGAGTCACCTTATAGCTCCAAGGAGGCTTATCCCTGTTTATAGGTAGGCCCCAAGCTTCCAGGGGCCCTGAAGACAGAGCCAGCCTGTCCTAGAATCTGTAGGCCCTTCTCACAGCGCTCAGACCAGAGAATCCCAGGGTAGCCCATCAGACTCAAGGATAGGAAAGAGAAAGTGAAGGCTAAGGATTCCCGGGGTCCTTCAAACAAATTTTAAAAGAAACCAAATGAACAGTCACCATCAGGGTGTGTGTGGCTGTAGGGAGAGCTTTGGCCGTCTTTTTTCTTACACCTGGAAGAATTTTCAGAGGAGAAGGGCCACATTCCTAAGAGCCACAGTCAAAGAATGACAGCTGGGAGCCTTCCTGGCAGAGATGTGGGTGTGGATGTCATACCCACAGGTCCCAACATGGAGGTTCCAGGCCCTTGAAGTCTTGAGGATAGAAAAGGAGGAAGACTATAGTTGTTGTAATAATAATAATAATAATAATAATAATAATAATAGCAGCTCTCATTCATTGTGCTCTTACTAATGTCATATGCCAGGTATCATTCTATGTGCTTTACATGCATTAATTCTTTTAGCATCCTCCATATTACGACCATGTAAAGCAAGTGTTGCTATTATTTCCATTTTACAGATAAGGAAATTGAGGCAAAAAGAAGTTTAAAAATATGTTGGTCTAGCAGTAATTAAGTACCAGTGCTGGCTGGGGAGATCTGGCCGGCTGACTGGGAGTCCATGCTCTTAACTACTGTGCTATACTGCCTCCCACTGGCTGTATGGTCATAATAAATTCCTGGCTCCGGAAAACATGTTGGATCAGCAGCATAGAAATGTTAAGCAAACCACACATGTAATTTTAAATTTTCTAGTAATCTCACTAAAAAGTAAGAATCTGGTGATATGGATTTTAGTAATGTTTTATTCAGTCCATTCTATCCAAAATATTGCCATTTAGCATGTAATAAATAAATTATTGAGATGCTTTGTTTTTTTCCATACTAAGTCTTCACAATCAATATGTATTTCATACTTAGCACACAACCTAATTTGGAAAAGTCACATTTCTGTGCTCAATATCCACATGTGAGAGAGATGGCAGATTGGCAGCTCAGGGACTCAGGACCCGAGAACTAGCTAGCACTGGCCAGGACTCCACAGGCAACATAGCACCCTGGTCCTCTTCTCCCACCTAGAAATATGTCGTCAGTCTGAGCATCTCAGGAAATACTAAACAGTGTAAACAGTAGACGTTTCTATTGTGTAATACCTGCTCTGGTACTTGGGTCAAAATCTTTTCTTAAGAAATGTAGAATATTTTAATGTGTAATATATTATCAATGTATAAATGTATAATGACACTAAGTTCTTAAAAATTATCTCTGCCAGGTTATGCCTGTTCCTCCTTTATTTATTCTTTACCAGGGAGCCCTCCTAATTCACATTCTGGCTGCAGGGTCTTAGCAAGCTTCATCTTGCTTTCCACAAGAACATGCTACACCCCACCCCAGACATTTAGTCTTCAAAGATGTAGCCAGTATATATTCTCACTGACATATGCCTGCCACTTTCTTTGCAGGACTGTTGCTAACCTCGTAAAAGCAGCCATGATTCATTTGCTATGCTGGAAACAGTCTTTGAATCTTTATACTATAGTAACTACTTCATTTGCTCCTTTACTTATTTCTGCATAATCTCCTTACATTTTTTTTTTTAATCCAAAGAACAGAAGTGTGTGAGGCCAGGCATCATGCTGTTGTGGGGTCATTAGTCCTGCTCAAAATCAGATCAGTTATAGATCCTTACCTTGAAAGAAGCATGACTAGTCCTGTGTGTATAACTCTCCTTATTAAATATCTAAAGGCAATGAGAGTTAGGATAAACTAAGCATGATTCATTTCCTCCCCAGATACCACAGATTTGCCTCACTACTTGCAGAGGGAGGCAGATATTTAATGATAATTTTTATGTGGGATTTTTTTTTTCTCATGAAAGCAAGGGGAGAGCTTAATTATAATGTTTCATTAAGAAATGTATCGTCTCCCAGGAATATTGCAAGAATTATTAGTCATTCTGCTGTCAGTGAGGGAAGGCACTGTATAATTGTGAAATTATATTAATATCATCAATAGAGTCAAAATAACATTTCAGAGAATGTTCCAGTTGAAAGGACTCTACAGAACATCTAGTTTCCCAAACTTCCCCGAAAATAAGAATCCCTTGGGATACTGTTAATAATAAAAAATATCTGTGGCTCCATCTAAGACCCACTGAATCACAGTCTCTGGGGAGGGATCTAGAAAGCTGTGAGTTTAATAAGCATGAGCATTTGCACGGTCTTATCCTCAGGGAAGTTAAGGGATTGCTGAGGTCCCACACCTTTGTTTGATGGTTGAGGATCCCGGGGCTCAGAGAGATCAGGGGAATTGTTGTATATCAGACGGCTACTATACATCAGAGGGCAACTGAACCCACCTCTCCTGACCCCAGTCCAGGAAATTCCCAGGACACCAGAGCACTGATTAACATTAAAACAAAACTAAAAGTCGTCATTGTCGTCTGCCTATTAAAAAAAAGAAAAAAGAAAAAAGAAGCAGCAGCAAGTAGTAAACTTCTTAGGAGGGTGGGTTTTATATAAGTTTGAATATAACCTCCTAGACAGTTCATGTTTCAAGGAAATCCATGAAAAAGTAACATCGTGTGTGTGTGTGTGTGTGTGTGTGTGAATGAACACACACGTACGCATTTCATTTCGATTGTCATGTCCCCAGAAAAGACCATTTTTGTTATTAAACTGCAGTCTTTTTCACGGCCCTTTGTATATACCGTGCATTAATCCTCATTCTTGGATCCTAACTCTTTTTGGGTCAAGTATATATCCATTTGCCTTAAATAACCAAACTCTATCTTTTGTTCTCCTTTGTAGGACTAATAGGACTTTCCTTCAACAAGTAACTCATTTTTTTTAAATACAGCAAAATGAAACATGTTACTATTTCCTTCTATCAGAAAAACATGTGGTTGGAAATTAAATGAGAAATGTTTTCTCTACATCACAAGATTTATTTGACCATCTATCCTTTTTTTTTTTTTTTTTAAGTGAAGTTTTTAAGGCTCCATGCTGGGAGGCCCAGGCCTTGAACTTGGGAGGCCCAGGGCTTGGACTTACAGCCCTGGGATCAAGACCTGAGTTAAGAGCAAAAGCTGGATGTTCAACCCACTGAGCCACCCAGATACCCCAATTACACCATCTTCTTAATATAATTTTCTTTGTTTCCACAGACTGTCCAAGGCCCCCAAACATTCCCATGATTATGTTAGGGGTTTCACTGGCTATTCTTCTCATTGGGGTCGTCCTACTTTGCATTTGGAAGCTGCTGGTATCATTTCATGATCGTAAAGAAGTTGCCAAATTTGAAGCAGAACGGTCTAAGGCCAAGTGGCAAACGGTATGTAAACCCTTAGGGGCTATTCCTTGTCCAGGGGAGAAAGTGACTTGTGGAAGAGATAGATGTCAGCTTTCTTCCGCTCTAATAGAGAGTGAGAATGTCTTGTTCTTCCCCTACCCCTTTCACTGCATCCCTAACAGCTATGGTTTATTTTCTGCTTTGAGGACAAAGGAACCTCCGTCCATTATCTGGGAGCTTGATAGTGCTCAGAGCAGGCATTTTTCTCAGTGCAGTGGGGATTTCCCCCACTCTGAAGAGTCTCATGAAGCTCCTTATAAGCTGCTTAGGGACATCAAGGAAATACATTTAATCTTCATCACCAAGAGGAGCATTCAGGCTCCATTTGATAAAGCATAGGTGCTGTATCTAAATGCCTCCATAAATCGGTTGTGTTATAGCCAAAGGAATAATGTTTGTGAGTAGCATGGTGGTTCATGCCAATTTCCATAGAGATACTCATTACTTATAATAGGTCACCATTCCAAATTGAGAAGACTTTTTAAATACCATCCAGTTAGTTCCTCTGAATAACAAATTTTAAAGAGCTACCTGAAAAATACCTAACAAGTGTCAACCATTATTTATGTGTACTCCATAGATATAATTTATGTTTCTCCTCTTCACAGTAGACAAACACAAAACAGGACTCCAATTTTCTGTGTTTCTTTTCCACAGGACAGATAATTACATTTCTGGAGGGCCATAGAAACAATTTCATGGTTTTAATTTCATCTTTCTGTCTCTAATGGTGTGCCCAGCTCTCTAAAAGCAATTATCTTACATTGCTGATTCTAAATACAGTGATTTCACTGGAGAAAATATAGAAAAACACAATGTTCCTTTGAGTTCATCTGCCCAAATAAATGGATATTAACACTTTTTTCTTCTAAGTATATAGTGATATCTTCAGTTCTTAAAGCACATAGAATTTCTCTTTTGGATAAATTTGTCTTGATGAGAGACATCTATATCTTATACAGTTATTTTGAAGTAACCCCAACATATGGCACAGGGCATTGGACAGTGAAAATTTTCATCTACTTCATCTTCCTGTTAAAAATGCCTTTAGACACACAAGCAAATTCAGCGCATGGATCTTGTTTTGATTCTAATTTGAACAGCCCAACTATAAAAATACATTTCTTGGACAACTCTAGGAAGGATAATATAGACTGGGTATTAGAATGATAGCTAGGAATTATGATTAATCTGATTAGGTAAAATAGTGGCATGATGATTTTGTTAGAAAATACCCATATTTTGGAGTGAAAGGAAATGAAGAGTAGGTTTGCTTTGAAATAATTCAACCAAAGGAGAACAAAGGATAGTGAAGTGAATGTGGCAAAATCTTGATAATTGTTGAATCTGGCTGAGGAATCTAGAGAAGTTTGTTATACAGCTTTCCTCTTCTTTTGTGTATGTATGAATTTTTCATAATTAAATAAGACCCTTTAGGAAAGTAAATTTGAACTTGCAATGAGATTATAACTTACCCATACATAACAAGGAAAATGTAACCTGATAGTTTTGTTTGCTGACTTAGAACATGGTATTATAAGGCTAGAGTGCTGGGTCAGTTAACTTCAACCAATCTCCTGGCCATGGATGTTTTTAACTCTCACCAGCTCTCAAGAAAATGCCTGGCAATGGTCAAAAAGGGCAATCAGACAAAAAAATATAGTTAAGTTGGCACAAAGAACCATATGGCAGTAGTTGGTTGAACAATGCCAGCCCTGTGAAATAGTTTGAGTAATCCCATTTTCAATGTAAGGAAACTGAGGCTCATAGAAGATAAGAGACTTCCCAAATGATTGGTCCATAGTGGAGCTGAAAACTGAACTGCAGCCTCTTCCAAGCACAGCCTTGACTCTCCTAGAAATAATAAGCAGGTGTTCTGCAAACAAGTATTTCGGCAATGATGTGATGTGTATCTAACCAGCACATTTTAATGTTCCCATACAAAGGCATGAATACTGGCAAATGATTAATATCTTTAAAATAACATTTTAATTAACAGTTAATTTCCCTAAAACATGCATTGTTTTCCCTCAGGATGTAGAACATGACTGAAATTCAAATGCTGAATTTTTACTGTTTCTTCATCTAAAATGGAATTAAAAATAGGCATTAAACAGATAAAAATCATAAATGAAAAATATTATTCCCTTGTTAAATTGAGTTTTTTTGAATAACAAATATTTGATGTTCTTGACTACATAATAACTGGGTAATAATTATTCACTTGGATGCAAAAGAGGTTTAATTCAAATAATTCAATTCAAATTTCACTAATACATCCTATTAAAAATGTTATTCAGTACATCTATTTTTGGGGTCCTCAACTTGATTCCATTTTTAATTTAAAACCTGTTTCTTCCTGAAGAACTGAATTTGACTGGTCTTCAAACCCCAGGGGACCTCCAGGGTTGGTAGGAATCGTTGGGTCTCCTGACCCACAGGCCTCCATTGGACTCCAAAAGTGACAGAGCTCAGGACAAGAAAGAGCTTTGTTTCTTACCCCTTGAAACATTTCATCATATCTATAAAGAAAGCTTACCTTTTATTATACTTGTAAAAATAACCTCCCCATCCATATTCTTTATGAAAACACAAAGGGAAGATATTTAAATTCATCTTTGAGTAGACATTTTTTCTAGGATGACACATCATTAACCAGAGGCAAAAAATGTTCAGTCTGACATTTCTTGCAGTCATGGATTGATTTTTGTACTGTACTCAGCGAATCAGGTCTGTATTTGGCAGTTAGGCAATCATTAAGAGAGCTGTGGGTCATGACAGCGAGCTTTCTTATTACCACTTTTTTAAGCTCTAAAAATGTGCCATTGCATTTACAGAATCTACAGCCTAAATTAGCACCCCCGGACTCCTGGGGAAATCAGCCTGGTCACCTCAAATCAGGGGGCACCCGAACCTTGTCTAAAGAGTGAAAGACTTCAGACCCATGGGAAAAGGAGACCCAAGCCTATATCTCAGCTGGAAATCCTCTGTAGAGACGTTTTCACCCACAGGGCACTAGAGGAGACAGTATTAGACATTGCCATGCTTTTTCCTGCAAACAAAACCTGCTCTGAGCTTCTTCTCGTGAGTTCTGATCACCAGCTGAGGGCAGGAAACATGACTGCCTCCCAGCAATATGTACTTGCTCTTTCTCCACCTTTAAAGCCCCACCTTATACTCCTACTACAGCGGCGTCTGCTTCATCCATCGCCCCCAATTACCATGTCCGGGCCCTACAACTAGCTTTGCAAGAGATGCCCCTAAATATTGTAGACTTGAATAAAGTTGCTTCAAGATACAGAATGAAAACTGCACAATCAAAATTAATATTCAACTGAATGTCTACAAAATAACATCATGTATTCAGTCAATTACAACTTAAGTCAACTCCTTTATAGTGCATACTTAGTGTGGAATGTGATGCATTTTAATATGTTTGTTTGTTTTTTGTTTGAGAGAGAGAAGAGAGACAGCATGAGGAGAGGGGCAGGGCGAGGGGAGGGAGAGAATACCAAGCAGATTCCACACTGAGTACAGAACCATATGCAGGGCTCAATCTCACAACCCTGAGATCATGACCTGAGCTGCAACCAAGAGTTGGACCCTCAACTGACTGAGCCACACAGGTGCCATGTCATGTCAAACATCATAATATGTTTGACATGATACGGGATAGGGCCCACAAGAGTTCCTTGTCTTATGACGAGCTAAGCTGGCCCTGCTTACAGCCCATTTACTCTTCCAGAGTATTTTTTTTTTCTCTTCCCTAAGTTTCCCCCTTCCTCCCAGACAATGCTCTACTTATCATCCCCAGCCTGCACTTATTTTTGCCATTTTTCCTCTTCAATTGAGTCCTTTATTTTTCCGTAACCAACTTAAACTTAATAGCTTGTAGTCTTTATTTTTTTTTTAAGATTTATTTATTTATTTATTTGACAGACAGAGATCACAACCAGGCAGAGGCAGGCAGAGAGAGAGGAAGGGAAACAGGTCCTCCACCAAGTAGAGTCCAATGCAGGGCTCAATCCCAGGACCCTGGGACCACAACCCAAGCTGAAGGTAGAAGACTTTACCCACTAAGCCACCCAGGCGCCCTGTATAGCTTGTATTTTTAACCTTAATAGAATCCATACATGATTTTTGTTTCCAAATGAGACTCCACCAGCATTTAAGACCACATCACTCTCCAATTCCAAGTTCTTATAGCAGCAGGACTAAATAAGGACTAGAGCGTGCTCAGAATTATCTAGGTTGACTTCAGGAGTGGAAGAAGTATGGTGACTTGGCCTTCACTCATTATTCACCACTAAGGAACCTCTTTTCTGTTTACCCTCATTACTGAGATAGTATCTCTCCCTGAAGGCACAAGAACAAAGGTAACATGTTACTCAGTCAGAGGTCAGGCCACTGGCTCTGGACAACATAGAAGCAAATGCAAGAGTGATTCCTCCTCACAATAAAGACACTGAGGCAGATCCAAAGGTGACAAGTGGGGAGATGCCTGGGAATGTTTTTCAATTTTATTCAGTTCTTCCAAGAACTAAGAGAAATGTACTTGGAAAGCAAATACAATTGTTGTTTTTGAAGTCTATGTCTAGAACTTACTGCCATCTCTACAATTCATGGGTTAAAGTGACCAAATACAAGATTTAGTAATTTGGAAGGGGATTGGTGGTACCCAGACTTCATACACAAGTAGAAATGGGCTTGGGAATGTTAAATGTAAAAGCTCCAGGGAGAGTATCTTTCTAACCCCATCCAAAACTTAGAAAAGAGGAAATTCCAAATGCGAAGGAGAAGTATAAATCAGAACTAATAAGAAGAAGCAACATTTACTGAGCACTCGATATGTGCCAGGGTCTGTGCTAAAGTATGCTATTTCATGGATGAGGTTGGGCACTTTGGTAATGCCTCCTGTGGGTGAGGACACCACCACTCAGCATTGCTTAAGTGAGGTCATGTGGTGGCGCTGGGTTTGAACCCAGGCCGTCTGACATCCACCTCTGTGTGGTCAACCTTGGAAAGTGGGAGAGAAGAAACTGTACTTTACCCGGACATCTTGAGCCTGCCTGGAGCAATTTAACCAAAGGAGAGAAACTGGAGGATCAAGCTTGGCGTTTCGTTAAACACCCGAGACTCAGGCCTGCTTGTCTTGGTGATGGCTCCTAGAAACACATCTACAACACAAGAAGCACAGCTGAATTGTCCAGAGATTGGCACAAATCCTCTGCACTGCCCCAAAGCCAAAGCCATCTTGCCCAAGCTATCTTGGGGCCTGCACATCTTCCTGAGCCCCAAGTTCCACACGCTAGTGCCTCGTGACTGTGTTTCACACACTGTTATTCTCTAGTAAGCTTATGCCACCAAATTCTTTTACCATCTAGAGCAGGCGTACACTGTCCTGGGGATCTTTCCTTGCTCCTCCAAGCAACTAGATATTTCTCCTGAATTTTAATCTCATTTTAGCAAGATTATCAGTGCCCTTGTGTGATACCTCCCACCAACAACACATCTCTTAAAGGCAGACACCGTGTCATTCACCCTTGTATGCTTCTACAAGTTCACTTCTCCCGTTTTTTACTTTTTTTTCAATTTATATTTCATTTTGGGGCCACCTATTGATTCATTCTATTTATTCAATAAATATTGAGTGTTTGCTGTTGGCTAGACACTTCTTTCAATTCTGGTAAAACCATAGTGAACCAAACAGCCAGTCTTAGTTTCTATCCATAAATTAGTGTGTTTTCAAATAGAGTAGGATTTTTACAATACATATAAGGCACTGGTCCTGCATATTAAAAATTTAAATGTAGAAGCATAAATTTTAAAATGCTAAGAGGCCTGGCTAGCTGAGTCGGTAGAGCATGAGACTCTTAAAATGCTAAGAGTATGATTGATCAAATTTATTCAAATGGCTTCCAAACTGGAGCCTGACTCTCTTCTTCTAGTTCATAATGGACAATGAAATTATTTAAATATATTAAAATCATGTAATAACATACTTTCATTTGAACTTCTTTTTTTTTGTTTGTTTTTTGTTTTAGGGAACCAATCCATTATACAGAGGCTCCACCAGTACCTTTAAAAATGTAACTTATAAACACAGGGAAAAACAAAAGATGGACCTTTCCACAGATGGATAGAACTACTTCATGCATGAAAAAAGTCTGCTTCACTGATATGAAATGTTAATGCACTATTTAATTTTTCTTTTTTTTTTGTTGCTTCAAAACGAGGTTGGTTTAAGATAATAATAGGTCATTTGGAGATCAGTCATTGTCTGTATGAAGGTTAGAGACTGTGTTGGCAGGTTCAAAATAATCAGGAAGAGAAATATCCTTAGCGAAGGGGTGACTTTGGGGATCATTGAGGAATACTAACTCTGGTGCATTAATGTCTCAAAAAATCATCAAAATGAGACAGGGGGGCCTTATTTGCATTTGAAAAATGTTTGAAATTAGAATCTCATTTGTTTCAGGAATATAGCTACCTGAAGTCTTTGTGTCAGCAAAGTCACAAAGTCCATATGCTCATATTAAATAATCGCACTTGTGAATTAATTGTAAACTTTTAGTAAGTATGCCCTTTCCTAAAGGTGGATTCTTCTAAAAATCTATGAAAAATGAGATGCTGACTTTTACTTCAATAGAGAGGATGCAATTCTTCTAATGTCCCAAATGTAATAAGTGTTAATAATTTCTGTGGATTTGCATGTATCCAAAAGTCAGGTACACACAAAAATAAATATTTTAGAAGAAGAAGTAGTTTATAAGTTAGAAAGTAAAAAAAAAAAAAAATCAGTAAAACCAAAATAGTTTATTAATTAGATTATTTCTAATTACCTGAAGAATAAATTTCTACACTCAGTTTCCCTTCTGATCCTGAGTTTTCAAACCACTACTTGTCCCATATTTCTCAATCCATTTTTACTTAGTTTTATAGTCATCTATGCCCTGGAGATGTCATATGAAAGTTTTAATTTCTTATTCAAATTTACTTTAAATGGTTAGATAATCAAAAGGAGCTCCAATAATGCAAAATGAACATGGAAGAGAATAACACTTTAAATGGCTTTAAAGAAAACACATCAAGAGTACAGTCTCTCATGACTAACAGGCTTTCTATCCATATTCGTTTCCATTTATACAACCTAACTTGCACATTTCAGCTGCACATGGTGACTATGCATCTTGTACTTACTTTAAAGTATGATTTTACTTGAAAACTCCATTTGGATAATTAGGGATCCATAGGTTGATTGAGGATATGGACTCCATAGAATATTATTTCCTATTAGTACTGCTTCACAGAGCACTGTCATCTTATTTGATAAGGAAGCTAAGCCTCAGAGAGTGAGTAGAAAAATTGGTCCAGAATCTAGATCTTCCAGCTCCAAGGTATTTCTTCTTTCCACAGTATGAGGCTAACTCTTTTTCCATGAAATGATGGAAATATTTGGTTAGTTAAGCAATAACTATCATTTGTTTGAAAATGTCCTGAGATGAAGATAGCATTCAAACTACTGGAGCAGAGGTGAGGTCTTGTATTTTGGTGCAGTGTTTATTATCTTTGAGTAAACTGACTGTGAAATCTTTTACTAAATGAATAGTTCATTATGAATGGAAGTTTCATTATGAATGGAAGTTTCAGATGTTCCACTGAATTGACAAAGATAATCTATGATGTTTCCTCAATTCTACCATATAGATCTGTACACATCTGATCACTTGGAGTCTTATTTCTTTTCTAGTTTCTGAATAACTCAGGTAAATCAGACACTTGAGGAATACACAGCTACACTAAAAGAATTACTAAGCAATCACCTTGGATACCTGAAGGGCAGATGTACCCGCCGTGTTCCTGACTGAAGCCCGGGGTCTGGGGAAAATCTACAGCAACAAAGATGTTGCAACAGTGATGATGCAACAATGGTATTCACCTCTACATGTGACATTTTTTTATTATTACTAGAATGGGATTCTAGAAAATATGAGTTTCTTTTGTGTGTATATTGGGGAAGGTAGAGAAGAATCTGCTATTTCTCTGAATACTGTTTTGACCCAAGGCTGGACCTTGAAAAGGCCAAAACATTAACAGTAGTACTTCTGTTCACTGAAGAGTTATATTACATGAAGATAAATGGTTTTTTTGTAAGTTGTTTTATTGTATTATGTGTTGACATAAATAAACATGGTAATTTAAACAATGAACCTTAGATGGATGATAATTCCTTTTATTTACTTGGTACAAAACCCTCTTCTTGGATTTCCAGATCCCTGTGTGACCTACTCTGACTACCTGCTTGTCTCATTCTGGGGCCAAGGGAAAGAATGGAAAGAGGCAGCTACCAAAGGCAGCAGACAGCAAGGAACTGGCTGCAGTTTGCTGCACAGTTACAATACCCACATCACGAGGTTTTTTTTTTTTTTTTTTTTTTTTAAAGAGGCCTGGACATTATCCTACATTTTGTAAAATCAGTATTAGTGTTATGGGCCGAATTGTGGTCCCTATTCTAAAACTTGTATATGGAAGTCCTAAATCTCAGTACCTCAGAATATGATTGCCTTAGGAGAAAAGGTCTTTTAAAAGGCAATTAAGTTAAAATGAGGTCATTAGGTTGGGTCCTGGTCCAACATGATTGGTGTCTTTATAAGAAGAAGAGATTAGGACACAAATGTGCACAAAGGGACAACCATGTAATGACACAGGGAGAGTAAGGCCATCTACAAACCAAAGAGAAAGGCCTTGGAAGCAATAACCCTGCCAACACCTTAATCTGGGCCTTCTGGCCTCCAGAATTGTGAGAAAATGCATTTCTGTTGTGTGAGCCCTCCACTCTGTGATACTTTGCTATGGCAGCCCGAGCAAACCAATACGGGTACATAGTGCTACTTTTCTGGGCATCCATTTGGTAGATTCCATGATGCCATGCTCCTTTTCTCAAAACTAAGCAGAGAGAATCCAGGGCTTACACAAGAAGCCAGCCTAGAAGAAGGCCTTTTCTTAGAAAATCTCTTTCCTTAAAAAAGGGTAGGGAACATCAAGTCAAGAGCACTCATACTCCAGGAGCGCCTGGGTGGCTCAGTGAGTTAAAGCCCACTTGGCTTTAACTTGGCTTTAAAGCCCCTTTGGCTCTGGTCATGATCCCAGGGTCCTGGGATTGAGCCCCACATTGGGGGGGGGGCGCTCTGCTCAGCAGGGAGCCTGCTTCTTCCCTCCCTCTCTTCCTGCCTCTCTGCCTACTTGTGATCTCTTGTCTATCAAATAAATAAATAAATAAAATCATTAAAAAAAAAGAGTACTTATACTCCAAAACAAACTCTGTGTTGTTGACAAAAGCTGGGGATATCTGGAAATCCAGAAACTGTTCCCATTTTGAATAGCCCTGAGAAAATTACTTTTCACCTTAGTTTTTCCATCTGCAACATGTTGGCCCTGCCTGTATCTTCCAGCATCTATACCATAGTAGATGCTCACTAAATTCGTTCAGGCAGTATTATTGAGTGCTTATTATTATGGATACAGAAATGAACAAAATAAGCAGTTCCTGCACTTTTTGGTAGGGGAAAGTAGAGGACAGTAAACAAATGAATATCCAATATCGGTATGCACATCCCAGATCCACTTGTCCCCACCTATCCCCCAGGTTTAAGCTGATAGTCACCCCAGCACCAACTTATACAGTTCCCTTAATAGTAAAGCCCCATCTTTCCCCTAATTCCCCAAGTATTGGGGAACCACAGCAACTCCTGTGCCCAAGTCCAGAGTGCCTGCTGGATCTAGGTAATAAAACAGAAGTTTTAAAAGAAGAATGCAAGGTTAAGTCACTCTGAACATTAAGACACTGAGCCTAGGAAAGGAGAGGAAAGAAACAAAAAGTTTTCTTGGGTGGGCTTGGGGGAAAGCCAGGAAAGACTAGAAAATTTGGGAAGTGGGAAGAAAAAGTCTTTGGGGTAGCATTTATGTATGGGTGATGTTGAAAATAAGACATATGGGAATGGGGGTGATCAGTTGTTCATTTTGAAAATACTCATTTTTGTGAGCCTGCTGTTCCCCTGACTAAGGCAGCCTGTGGGGTTTCCCAGCAGAAGACCCAGCTCCAGGGGGGTTTTGGCTGAGAGTCCACATGTTTTAATCTGGTTCATGTCTCCCCTTTAAGACTCTTCAACACAGAACACATCATGCCCTGAAACACCCTGTGAAACCCCCCAAATGGCAAATGGCAACCCCCAAAGCAACCCAGGGTCTTCAGATTTGTTCTCTCCTTCACCTCTTTACACACAGTCCTGTAGGTACTTCCAGTACCAGAGAAAGCTCTCCTACCAATCACATTCTTTAACCATAGGAGAAAGCTGACCTATCAAAAGAGTAAATTTATTTAAATGTTAGTGACTCATAACAATTTTTGTCATCTTCGTTTCATGGAAATCTAAATGAGAAAAAAAAAAAAAACAAAACTCCTTATTCAGAGGGAATGAAAAACAGGGATTGAATGAAATGTGATAAATAGAAATTTTCCCTTCTATTAAATTTTATTTTGTTGCAGCAGACTCAAGTCAGCACAACTGAGAAGCAAGGAACCTTAAGTTCAGGATTTCACAGTGGCTCTTTTAAAGGTCAGTTGGGCTTGGCTACTCTCGTAATAGATGAGCGAAGTTCTGGATGAGGCTCCTGCAGACAGGGGGTGGGGCAGCAGCCACCTAGGCCCACAGCTTGGGTCAAGGCATTAATTCCTTCGGTTCGTGGACCACCACAGGGTTAAATGCTTGTGTTAAATCTCCCTGTGCCTTGGAGATATCCAAGTGTGAATCAAAACTTCATCCTCTGTTCTCTCCCATTTGGCTGCACAACCAGCAAAGAGAGAGCAACAGGGGATGTATGCCAGGAGTTTTTGTCCTATAACCTGTCCCGGAGGTAGGCCCTGGGAGAGGCACTGGGCACAGGAGGGCACAGATTGGGCCCAAAGCTGCTCTTCCGTGTCATTAACAAATCTCATGGAGAGTCTAGTTCAGTTTGAAATTTCAGTCTGACCTTCACAATCTCTAGGTGTGTGTTTTATGAGGAAATTTACTGCTTAAATTGTTTTGTTTTTTCAGCTTAAAATGTATTTACATTCACAGTCCTTGCAAAACAGCTAATCCTGCTTCAGGTCAACATCTAAAGATGATACATCATGAAACTCTATTGTTTGTCAATAACTGGGGAGAAAGTCACTAGGTCAATTTTTTCATCCTGCGTAGGCTTTGCTATACCTACTGTATGTGTGTGTGCGTGCGTGCGCGCACGTGTGTGTGTCTTATTTTTAAAAACTACCTATTAAACAATTTTTATCTGTTTGTATATCTTGCTATATATAGATATATATACACCTATATGTATGAACATACATAAATGCAAACACACATATTTCTTATTTTAATAGGTAGATCTTCTTAGATTTATTTGAATCTATTACTTATTATTTATTTATATCTATTACTACTTAATAAATGTATCTATTGTTTCTTATTTTAACAGATGTGTCTTACTATCATTAAATAGCTTGCATTGTTAATAAAAATTGATAACACATACCGTTCCGAGTGCTTTATATATGCTAACTTATTCAGATGGTATGGTATTATTAGTACCTCCCATTTTACCTTATGGTATGGTATTATTAGTACCTCCCATCATTTAGATGAGGAAATTGAGGCACAGAGATCATAATAGTATAAACACTGCATTGGGATCATAAAAATTAAAATAAGTAGACTAGCTGTTATGTGTATTTTGCATAGTTTCAGTGTATTAAATGTCTATTTCACTGATTTCAAGAAATGTGTCAGATTTTAGACACTTTTTTACTAAGAAGATGGAATTGGAGAAGAAAAATAGAGAAGATTAAAATCTTTCTCAGCACACAAAGCTACTATTTAATATCCTACTCTTAGATTTAGGCAGTAACATGATGTGAATATATGTGTCTAACATCACCTGCTGAGAAGTTCACAGGGAAGAGCTAATAGTCTGATGACACCCCTGTCCTTAACCTGGTTCTATGTTGTGTCATTATTGCATATATTGCCCATATTTCCTAGGGTTCTTGTGAGAATTAAATGGAACAGCATATTAAAGAATTTGACATATTTGTTTAATAAATGTTCTGTGAATGGTAGTTGTTTTTCATTAACTGAGTTCCTCCAATAATCTCCCTCTTAGAAAAAGAGCAGAGTATCCAAGCTTGGGGTTTAGATATGATTGGAAAACTATGACAAGTTTTAAGGAAAAACCATGAAGCACATGAAAAAGAAAAATATAGAAAGTTCTTTGATACCATGAGTTAAAGAACTCAGAATAAGGGCTAAATTATACACAAGAATGATGTTTCTGGGTAAATGTGGTAATGGCTTCTTAAACCAGCCCTTAAGAGAATTTTGTAGAGACTGAAGTCTGACCTGTAAGCTCTTGGGGCCAAGGCAATTCTATTGTGGTGCCCCCTTGGAAAGAGTGGGACACGGAAGAGAGGAGCTGCTTGTAAATGGTGCAAGGAAGATGGGCTCTACTGACCCAGAAGGCAGAGCATCATGCTGTCTAGTGGGAGTGAATGGCGGCATTGGAGGAGGTACTTGCCAGGGCTGCAGGTTGAGCAGAGACCTAGAGACAAGCAGTAGCCAGGAACATAGTGGATGATGGGAGACTCAGGTTGGACCTGAAGGCAGGTGCTCCGTCAGCTTACGCAGTGGAATGTGGAGCTGTGTTTTGGGGCTGGGTGTGATACCATGGAGAAGCAGCACTAAGAAGCTGCTTCTTAAGGAGCATGTAAGACACCCCCTGAGGATTTTTTGGATGCCAGAGGTGAGTTTAAACCTCAGAAGGGGTCGCTTAAGTCTTCCAGGTGCCATAGTGAAGAATACAGCCAACAAAATTCAGGTTTAAATGTTAAAAAGACCTGGGGGGGGGGGTGTGCTGCGTAGCTCAGTCGGTTAGGCATCTGACTCTTGATTTTGGCTCAAGTCATGATTTCACAGTTGTGAGATCAAGCCCTGTGATGGGCGTGGAGCCTGCTTAAGATTCTGTCTCTCCATTTCCCTCTATTCTCACCACCCTAAAAAAAAAAATAAATGTTGGAAAGACTTATTCATATGTTATGGGTGCTGACACTTAGGTTTGGGACTAAGGATAGACATACTTGATACTTGATATGCAAGTAGATGAAGGAAAAACCACTTAAAGCAACATTTCTCAAATTAACATTTGTGGCCCCTTAGAGGTCATTGTTCAGTTCTAAGAATAATTTCATAATAATGTATTTTAGTTTTTTCCCTAGCCCATTTTCCCAGAGGGACAACCCACAGAACAAACCACAGGCTTTTCTAAGAAATAGGAAGGCACTGGGAAAACCGGGGAAAGGAGTGGGAGAATAAGGTAGGTTGTGAGGACATAAAGGCAAAATCAAGAATACTAATGGAAATAATAAGGCCACAACTATTTATGACAAATAACAAACTCAAGTGACAAATACCAGATTTTGTTTTTTAAAAAACTTGAACTAACAAGCCAAGACCAGTTCAGTTTGGGGCCTAGCCTTTTTTGAAAATAATTGCTCTTACTAACAAACAGGAATTTGCCTGAATAGAAAGTACAAGTCAAAACACAGAAAGATTTAGTAAAAAGATGCACAGGTTTTCTGCAGCTCACATAGATGAGTCACACAATCCCCTCAGGGCATACAATTAAAGACAAAGGACCAGGGAAAATCCAGGAGGCAGGGTATTTTATCACATTATGGGGAGTAGGAGAGTGTACAAAGTATGGCCATGCCGTCTGGGTGATCTGGGTTATGCGTGGCATAACTTTATAAGACACACAGAAAGGAAGTGTGCCATCCCCACAGCTGAAATTAAATCACTCTGGAAATGAAACTAGTAAAAATCCTTACACAGAGAGAATTAACCCCTTGTAAAAATAATCCAAGAGACTGTCTTGAAACACATGATTCAGGAAGATTTGGATATCCACAAACAGAAAAAAACCAGATTAGGGCTGGAATGTGATTTCTGTAAAAAAAAGTCACAAGACGATGGAAGCTATTTTCTACTGTATGGTGTGAGGAAAGATAGTGCTAATGGAGAGCACTGATCTTCATGGAGCCTAGGAAAAGAAAGGTGAAGGAAAGTCCTGGTCATTGTTTTTCTCATACTGCCTAAAATGAATAGGAAGCTTTAGACACAGGCGTGTCCTCTCCTGGTGGGACAGCTGCTGGAGTGCAGAAATCACTAACCAAGCTTTTCAGTGAGAATGCCTAATGTAGCCTCTTGTCCTTCTAATATCTTTTCTATGAAATTGGGTTAAAACCTAATATCCCAAGGTTAGAATCATTTATAACATAAGAAGTTAGGTCTGAAGTGTTCTTCTCAACTAAAATACAGCTATTTTAGCCTAGGGACTTTAATAACATGTTTCTAAGATTTTGTATTTTAGTTTGGATGCTCAGATTTGATTTGTTTTTTTACACTTACTCATTGGTTCTGGAATATGCTCTAGATAAATAGAAAATGCATTCTCACACACACACACTCACACACACACACACACACACACACACAACACAAATACTCCTTGGGAAAAAAACAAGCAGAATCATAGGGCATTGAAAAAAATGTTATAGTACAGACTTCTAGAGTTCCTTATGCTAGTCTTTATTTCCTCCGTTTCCTCATAAAAGTGAGTTTGGGTGTCAAATGCAGATGTGATTTTTTAAAAAATCCCTAAAAAATGAATGTGATTTCTGCTTCCAAAAAGTGGAGTAACAGGAAACAGATTTACTCCCCCAACAAAAGCAAACAAACAGAATACATCAAAGAATGGTTTTCAAGACACTGGACATCAAGTATTAAAGGATACCTGAGACCCAGAGTACAAACAAGGTGAGTTCTACATAGTCCTAGCTTACCTGACAGTTGTAGAACATTCTACCCAACAGCAGCAGAAGCTATTATTATTATTTTTAAATATACATGAAATATTTAGCAAAATAGACCACACTCTAGGCCATAAACAAATCTCAATACATTTAGAAAACCTCAAATCACACCAAGTATGTTCTTTGACTATAATGGAATTTTATTAGAAATCAATAGTAAAAAGATATCTGGTCAATCCCCAAATATTTGGGAACTAAACAATACACTTCTAAGTAACCCATGGGTCAAAGAAGAACTCAAAATGAAAGTTAGAAAGTATTTTAACCTGAACAAAAGCATAATATATCAGAATATGTGGGATGCCCACTAACGCATAGTGGTAAATTTGTAGCAATAATGCCTATGTTAGAAAATAAGAAAAATCACAAACCAATGATCTCAGCTTCTACTTTAACCAGAAAAAGAAGACAAAACAAAACAAAACAAAACAAAACAACTAAGTGAGCAGAAGAAAAGAAATAATAAAGTGGAAATCAGTGATATAGAATACAAAAAAACAAAAGAGAAAATCAATGACACCCAAAGTTTCCTTAAGATAAATAAAACTGGCAAACCTTTAACAAGATTGACTGGGAAAAGAAAAACAGAAAAAAACAAGTTCTCAATCTCAGGAATGACACGTGATATTTCTGTAGAGTCTACAGATAGTAAATGGATAAACAGGGAAACGTTATGAACAACTTTATGCCTATAAATTTGAAAACCTGTATTGCCGCTTCCAGTCGGCGACGAGAGAAGAATTAGGCACAAACAAGTCCGCTGCACAAGACTGGGAGCCGGGGACAACAGTCGAAAAGGACTGCTGCCACTAGCAACTCCACAGTCTCACTTTTATTGGATAGAAAACAAGAGCCAACAGAAGGACTGATGAAGGTCACACGTTAGTCACGTCTTGCAGACCAGCACGGAGGAGGGTCAGGTTTCTAGCTAACCAAGCACATCCAAAGGACTCAGCTAACTGATAACGAGCACTTCTGGGAAGAGAAAGGAGCGATCACGAAAAAGGGAAGCAGGCGGTTTCCGTTCCACCCTGAGCTGACCGGCTGTTCCCGGGTGCTCGGCTGCCCTGAAGCCCGTGGCGTTCCGCCCTGGGCGGGCCGGGCGGGCCAGGCGTTCCTGGCTGCCCGGCTTCGGTGAAGGGTGAAGGGGCGGCGTTCTGCCCTGAGCGAGCCGGGCATCCCCAGCTGCCCAGCTTCACGGTCGTACATCGTCCTTCTCCCCAACACCTGTTGTCAGTATCAGTATTTCTTAAGGCCATATCTAAATGTGCTTGGCAACTAGTAAAATCCTCCAGGGGTTACAGTTTAAGTAACAAATTGTTCCGAGGGGCAGCAGCACTGTATGAAATGGGCAAATTCCTTTAAAGACAAAAAAAAAAAAAAAATGGTTAAAAAAAGAGATGATCTGAATTTCCCTATATCTGCTATAGAAATTGAAAGCATAATTAAAAACCTTTCTACAATGAGGAGTGCCTGGGTGGCTCAGTTGGTTGAGCATCTGACTCTTGATTTCAGGTCAGGTGATGATCTCAGGGTCGTAAGATGGAGCCTGAATTCAGGCTCCGCACTGGGCCTGGAGCCTGCCTGAGATTTTCTCTTCCCCTTTCCCTCTGCCTCTGCCCCCTTAAAAACAAAACAAAACAAAACAAAAAACCTTCCCACAAAGAGAAACCCAAGCCCAGATGGCTCCAGAGATAAATTCTATCAAATGCTTAATGAAAAAATTATTCTTTGAGGCCAGCATTAAGCTAATATCAAAACAAAAGACATTACAAGAAAACTAAAAACCAATACTCCTCATGAACATAGATGGAAAAGTTTTTAAACAAAATATTAGCAAGTCAAATCCAATGCATAAAAGGAAAATATATCATAGCTAAATGGGGTTTATATTCCAGTAATGCAGAGTTCATCTAAAATACAAAAATCAGTGAAATAATTCACCATATAAACAAACTACAAAGAAAATCATGACCATCTCATAAATGCAGCAAAAGTGTTTGACCAAATGCAACAACTATTTTTGATAAAACCTCTCATCAAATTAAAAATAGAAGAGAACCTCTTTAAGCTGATAAGAGACATCTATGAAAACCCTATAGTTAAGATCATACTTAATGGCATAAGACTGAATGTTTTTCACTCAAACCATTTCTATCCAACATATACTTCTAGTACTGGAGAATCTAACTAGTGCAATCAGCCAAGAAATAAAATAAAAAGCATTCAGATTAAAAAGGAAGAAGTAAAACTGTCTTTATTCATAAACAACACCATTGTCTATGCAGAAAAATTTATGGAACCTATGAATAGCTAGTAGAACTAGTAAGTGGGTTTAGTAAAGTTGCAGGATACAAGATCAATATATAAAAAAATGAAATGTATTTCTATATCTGGCAAAAAATTACAGATTGAAAAATAATTAAATGCTATTTACAATAGCAACAGGGTGCCTGGGTGGCTCAGATGGTTACGTGTCTGCCCTCAACTAAGGTCATGATCTCAGGGTCCTGGGATCAAGTCCCACATCAGACTCCCTGCTCAGTGGAGAGTCTGCTTCTCCCTCTTCTCTCTGCTTGTGCTCTCTCTCCAATGAATAAATAAAAATTTTTAAAAATTCAATAGCATAAAAAATATTAAACACTTAGGGATAAATGTGATGAAAGATGTAAAAGAACTGTACATTATAAACTATAAAATATTGCTGAGAAAAATTAAAGATCTAAATAAATGAATAAGTATTTCTTATTCATAGATCAGAAGACTCAACATTGTTACGATGTCCATTCTCCCCAAACTGATCTACATATAGAATGCAATCTCAATTTAAATCCTAGCAGGATTTTTGTAGAAGTTAACAAACTATTTTCAAAATTCAAAGAGAATGCAAAAGACCTAGAATAGCCAAAATAACTTTGAAAATGAAGAACAAAATTGGAAGGCTGATAATACTTAATTTCAATACTTATAACACTACCATAATTAAAGCAATATGGAGGTACTAGTACAAATATAAATAAATAATTAACACATGGAACAAAAAAGTCTAGAAATAGACCTATATAGACAACTCATTTTTTATTAAGGTGAAAAGGCAATTTAGTCGAGAAAGGATAGTCTGTTCAAAAATGTACTAGAAAGATTGAATATTCATGCATAAAAAAATAAACCTCGCAGTATAAACAAATGTTAATTTAAAATGAACCACAGACCTAAAACTAAAAATCTTAAAATATGAAGCATTTAGAAGAAAACCTAGAATATCACTGTGACCTTGGGTTAGGCAAAGATTTCTAGATTTCAAAAGCACGATCCATAAAAAGAGCAAATTGATAAAGTGAACTTTGCCAAAATTCAAAACTTCTGCTCTTCAAAAGACAATGTTAAGAGAAGGAAAAAATAAGCTACTGACTGAAAGAGTAAATTTGCAAATTAGATCTGATAAGAAATTTGTATCCAGAATATATAAAGAACTCACAAAACTCAGTTATAATAAAACATCAATATTTTTAAATGGACATAAGATTTAAACAGATACTTCACCAAAAAAGATATATGGATGTTAAAAATAAGCACATGAAAAGATCTTCAACATCTTTAGTCATTAGAGAAAAGTAAATTTATTTCTTTTTCTTTTTTGTTGAAGTATAATTGACAAAATTGTATCTATTTAAAGTGCACATGATGTTTTGATATACATATACATTGTGAAATGACGAGTGTAATCAAATTAATTAACATAACCATCACCTCACTATTAGATTTTTTCTTTTCATTTTTTTCCTTTGACAAAAACATTTAAGATCTACTCTTAGCAAATTTCAAATATATAAAACATACACTTATTAACTATAGCCGGCATGCTGTGTAAGAAATGCAAATTTAAACTACAATGAAATACTACTATACTCTATTAGAATGGCTAAAGATTAAAAGACTGCCATACCAAGTGTTGACCAGGACATTAGTTTCCTAGGGTTCCTAGAAAAAAGTATCACAAATTAGGTGGCTTAAACAACTGTAATTTAATGTCTCAGTTGTGAAGGCTAGAAGTCCAAAATCCGTGTTGCAAGAGTTGGTTGGCTCCTTCTGAGGTTATAAGGGAGAAACTGTTCCATGCCTCTCTCCTGGGTTGTGGTGGTTTGCTGGCAATCTTTGCCATTTTTTTAAGCTTTTTTGATTTATTTGACAGAAAAAGAGCACAAACAGGGGGCGCGGCAGTCAGACGCAAGGGAGAACAGACTCCCTGGTGAGGAGGGATGCAGGGCTCCATCCCAGAATCCTGGGATCATGACCCACACTGAAGGTAGATGCTTAACCTACTGAGCCACCTGGGCACCCCAATCTTTGGCATTCTTTGGCTTGTAGATACATCACCTCAGTCTCTGCTTTCTTCCGCATATAATGTTTTCCCTGTGTGCGTGTTCTTTCTCTGTACCCTAATGTCCACTTTTCATAAAGACACCGGTCATAATGTCCTCATCTTAACTTGATTGTCTGCAAACACCTTATTTACAAATAAGGTCACATTGGCAAGTACTGAGGGTGGAGAGACTACAATTCAACCCATAAGAAGATATGGAAGGGGAACCTTCATGGCTAGGTGGTTAAGCTTCCCTCATCTCAGGTCATTATCCTAGAGTCCTGGGATCAAGCCCGACATTGGGGTCCCTGCTTGGCAGGAAGCCTGCTTCTTCCTCTCCCACTCTCTCTACTTGTATTCCCTCTCTCACTGTGTCTTTCTCTGTCAAATAAATAAATAAAATCTTTAAAAAGAGAGAGAGAGAGAGAGAAGGTATGGAAGAACTGAAACTCTCACATACTGCTAATGAGAATGTAAAATGGTACAACCACTCTAGAAAATAATTTGGTAGTTTCTTTAAAAGTTAAACATACAACAACAATATCATCCAGTTATTCTACTTATAGGTATTTACCCAAGAAAAATGAAAAGATATGCCCACACGAGGATTTGTACACAAATGTTCATAGAAACTATTTATATGCTATTTATAATAGCATGAAATTGGAAACAATCCAAATATCCATCAGCAGGCAAATGGATAGATCAGTAGGGGTCTGGGATGAAGTGGGATGGCAAAGAGGCCTTACCAAGGATCACAGTGGAATTTGTAGGGATGATAGATACATTCACTGTCTTGATTATAATAATGGTTTCATGGGTATACAGGTATGTCAAAAATTCTCAAATTGTACATTTTAAATTTGTGCAGTTTTTTTGGTTTTTGATTTGATCTCAATAAAAATACAGCAAAAGTCCTTTTGTAATTTTGTAACTGTATTCACAGGAAATGTATTTAAACTATTATTTAACCCATCAGTCCTAGTTAGGTTTCAGACCTTATATTAATAAATTGCTTTTTTCTAGTAACAAAATGCCAATAAAGCCATTATGCTGAAAAAAAACTATATATTGATTCATAACCATAATGCAGAAAAAAATTAAGCTATATTCATAGGTTCCTGGTCATTTAGCCACCCATTCCTTACCCCTTTATAGAAATCCATACATTTAACAATACTGTGATTCCTGTTTCAACCCAGAAAAATAGGTAAGCTATGGAAAAGCCAAGTAGTGTGCCTTGGATGACTCCCAGGAGAACTAGCAATATCAAACAGGTTTGCCAATTTCCTACCGTTCTGTTCACTGAACTTTACAGAGTTTCTTCTCAGAGAGCTGCACTGAAGTCTCATATTTAAACCAGTTAAACCTAAGAAAGGTCGGGGAAGCCCTCTATCTACAAGTTCCTTTTCATAACCCCATGACTATCTCCTCTCTAATCCCAACTATCCTCCTTTTCTATCCTGAGGTTTAGCATTTTAAATTGGCTTAGAAATAAAACTTAATGGCGGGGCCTCTGGGTGACTCAGCTGGTTAAGCATCGGACTTGATTTCAGCCCAGGTCATGATCTCAGGGTTGTGAGATTGAGCCCACCGCCAGCACAGAGACTGCTTAAGATTCTCCCTCTCCCTTTGCCCCTCCTCACCCCGACTCTCCCTCTCTCTTTCAAATAATTAATTAATTAATTAATTAATCTTAACAATCTCTAACCCTGTGAGTGTACATGATAAGATTACCATGAACATACCAGAAACTTCTTTGTCCCTGATTCATTAGGATCATTTTCCCTATCTCAGAATGCCTGTCGCTATATTTCTGCAGGCCCAGTTGTACTGGCCTTTGGCTTACATTATTTCTCATCTTACAATAAACCTGTAAGGTAGGTTTTTATTGTCCCACGTATAGAGACGAAACTCAGCAAGATTATGTAATTTGACCAAAGTAACACAGCTAAGGAATAATAGAAGAAGGATTTTTTTTTTTTTTTTAGATTTTATTTATTTATTTGACAGACAGAGATGGCAAGTAGACAGAGAGGCAGGCAGAGAGAGAGAGGAGGAAGCAGGCTCCCTGTTGAGCAGAGAGCCCGATGCGGGGCTTGATCCCAGGACCCTGAGATCTCGACCTGAGCCAAAGGCAGAGGCTCAACGCACTGAGCCACTCAGGCATCCCTAGAAGAAGGATTTTTTAACCCATCAGTTCTACCCTGTTCTCTATCTGCCTCCTTCTCAGACCCTTACATACTCCTTCAAAAGGAGAACACACTCACAGATTCTGTCTAGATTTTTCTGGGAAATCTTTAGATGAAATTAAAAGGTGCAGCAGCCCTTCTGTTTTGTTATTGTTTTTATTTAAAAGGAACATTGGTAATTACAAAAACTATCTTATATACATTTCAGAATATTAAATGGAATAGAATATCTAAATTACCAGAAAATGATTAATAGATGTTAAATAAATATAGATCACTCCCCAGCCTCTCCATTCAAGTTCTAGGAAAGGTGGAGCCCAAAGGTTGTCTCTGGTAGACAAACAGAGATACAAAGCTTTGAGAAAGCTCTTCAGTGAACATTTCCTCTGGAGGGTTCTCCTCCTTTGACTTCGGATGTGTGCCCCTTTGCCTGCTTCCTCTGCACATCCTGTCCAAGGTTACAGGCAAAAGAAGGCAGAAGAAAGCATGAGCATGTAGAAACTAGGCTCTGCGCTGACAGGGCAGATTTCAGACATCCTGTGAACACCCAATGGAGACAGAGACTCAGCAGAAACACTCACGTGACTGGAGCTTTCTTTCTGGCTAAATACCACACACTGGGAAAGCCGTTAATTGAATTAAATTGATATAAATTGCTGCCTGGATTAAGGTGAAAAACTAGTTCATTAACTCACTCTGAAACTGGCCCTTAGCCCAATGGGTTGTCCCTTGTTTTCTCCCCTTAGTATTCCAGCCACTGCGTGTGTTATAAGTTAAAACACCATGGTGTTGCTAAATCACAACATACAGTGATATTTCTAACACATCCAGAAGACATTAATAAATGGCTGGGGGAAGGCTGCTAAAAATAGATATTAAATGGGTTAGAAAACTTCTGTCTTGGATAAACCAACATTCCTTTTTATCCACAGTACAGTTTCCTCTTAATGAGATAGCTTATCACATGAGGTTAACAGGCAGCTCAAGGTAGGGTTTTAGCAGTAAGTCACTTGAACTCCCTCAGGTGCTCATCCATATATAATGACTACAGTAACATCTACCCCATGATGTAAGTGTTATGGGTATTATCTAACAATTGTAATTATATTTCACGAGGATTCACTATTTGCCAGATTATGAGTGTTTTCCATATGTTATGGAAAATGCCTGTGGCTCCATTTCTGGAGGCTCAGTTGTGCCTGGCACCTAAAATCCAACATAATGATAACAATAACAACCGCATTTGCTCTCATCCCAAGCACGTTCCCACAGGCTATGAATGGAGTGGATACTCGTATTATTCCATTTGACAGAAAGGAAACAGAGGCTGGGTGAGGTGCAATGACTTGGCATAGTCACAGAGCAGATTCCCACACAGGCAGAGTGACCACGAGCAAAGCCTGGCACCCAACAAACGCCCCATAAAAGACAGCTACTCAGAAGAAAGAAGGATGGGGGTATGGATTTTCTTTCAATCCAGCAAGAAACGAAATTAATAATCATTCTTTTTTGCCCAAAAATATCTTTTATTTGTTTTAAGTAACAATAATTCATAATAAAAACAACTTTGCTGAGTATTTACTATGTGTCGGCCATTGTTCTTTTTCAGTTTTAACTCATGTAATCTCTGAAGAAGCTAGTGACTAGTTTTATGCTAATTGTGCATAAAGGCACCTCTACCAAGGCACATAGAGGTCATGCAAGTGACCCATCACACAACTAGTGAGTGATAAAACCAGAATCTGCAACTAAGAGTCTGACCCCGGATTCCCCACTCCATTCTTCCACTTGCCCCTCTGACACCGAGTCCTGTGTGACCCCCACCACCAGCATCAACCTTTCTCCTGTCAAAATCTTCAACTCCCTTGTATGTAACATCTCGATTGGGTAACACCATTTAAGATGAAGCCCAGTGGCCCCCTTCTCTCTGCACGTACCTGGGCTGTTGAGCATTATTAAGAAAATACGTAATCCAGTATAAATTCATGGTCCTTGACCACATCTGTGTCCCTAGTAATGCTCAGATTTCCCACTACATAGTCACAGCAGCTATCTCTGTGAGCATCAGAACTAGCCTCACCTCCTTTCTTTGACTACAGCTCTGTCCTCATTCCCAGTATATGAAATTCCCTGGTAGTTCACAGAGAAACTAGGACCTAGTGGATGAGAGGACTCTCTACCCTCAGCGTTCCTGGGTCTACAACCATTATTCCCTTCATTCCTGCTATAAAGGGAGGCATTGCTTTCCCTTCCAAAGTGAATCCTTTTACTCTTTGCTCCAGAAACTTCTGCCTGCTCAGGGACCTCACTCTGACATTTCCAGTAGCAGATACCTTTGACTTCTCCCTCTCTATTGGATCCTTCCCATCAGCATTCAGACATGCTCAAGTCTCTGACCTAAAAACTAACAAAATGGTAATAATAACAACTGCGTATGTTCTCATCCCCAAGCATGTACCCACAGCCCATTAAACTATTTCTCCTTCTCCCAGTAACCATGAACTGCTTGAAAAAACTGTTTACAAAGATGGGATCGGGAGGGAGACAAACCATAAGAGACTCTTAATCTCCCGAAACAAACTGAGGGTTTTGGGGGGTAGGTAGGGATAGGGTGGCTGGGGAGAGTATGTTCTATGGTGAGTGCTGTGAAATGTGTAAGCCTGATGATTCACAGACCCATACCCCTGGGGCAAATAACACATTATATGTTAATTTTAAAAATAAATAAAAATTTTTAAAATAATTAATTAATATTTTAAAAAGGAAGAAAGAAAGAACTGTTTACACTGGGTGGCTCTGCTCCAAGTCACCCCCAACCACTAAGGCATCTTGTGGCATCAATCACTAGAAGCACTCTCCTTAAGGTCCTAACTTAACTCCCTGTCCCTAAATCCAGTGCACATTTCTGTCCTGATTCCTTTGACCTCTCCAGAGTATATGAAACTGCTGATGGTTCTCTCCTTGAAAGACTCCTCTCCAGCTTCTAGACACCTAAGCCCTTGTCAATCTGCTTCTGTAGCTGTCCTTTAAATGCTCTTGTTCCCTCTGATTCTTTTCAGGTGTCTTCTCTTCTCTCTCAGTCTACAACAGTCACATCTATTCCCATGGCTTTAATTATCAATAACAGATGACCTCCAAATTTATGTTCCCATCCTGTTCCTGATTTTAAAACACATATATGAAACTGTCCCATGGATATTTCCACCTGGATGTCCCATAAGTCTCTCCAAATACCACATACTGAAATCCTACTCCTTCCCCAAACTTGTTTCTCAGTGGACGAGGCCACCAGATTGGCCATGCCACAAAAGAGATCATCATTCTTGTTAATTCCTCTCTCTATCTAATACACCTGATCTTGTTGATTCTTCCTCTTAAACATCTTGCAACATGTGTTCACTTCTCCCAGTCTGCTGCTGTCTCCTTTCTAGTCCAATCATGAGCCATCTTTTTGTCCAGACTCCTGCAGCAGCCTCCTCAGCCTCATAAAACGCTCATGTCTAATCCATTCTCCATTCTACAGAGGAATGTTCTCTCTAAAATGTAACACAAATCTGGTTACAGTGAAACCCCATAATGGTTTCCTACTGGCTTTAGCATGAATATTTTCAATGTGATTTTGGACCTAGCCTCAGCTTTGCTATTTTAGCTTCTATGTTTCCAGAACCTCCCACCTCAATACCCAATCTCTCTGCTACAAAATTTCCTCAGGTACTTTATGTCAACTCTCACCTCTATTCCTTCTGTCTAGAACATAGCTCAGCTAATTCTCTCACATTTCCATTCCCATTTCTAGGCAACTGCTATTCTGTTTTTGGTCACCATGGATTGGTTTACATTTTCCAAAATTTTAATGACTGATGTCCTTATAAGAAGTCCCTATGAAGACACAGAGAGATATACAGGGAAGGAGGCAATGGGATAATGGAGGTAGATTTTTCAGTGATGCAGCTACAAGCCAGGCATGACAAGGATTACCAGCAGCCACCAGAAAGAAGGATGGAAGAGATTCTCCTTCAGAGCTTCAAGAAACAACCAAACTTGCCAACACCTTGATTTTGGACTTCCAGTCTAAAAAACTCTGAAAGAGGGGTGCGTAGGTAGCTCAGTCAGTTGAGTGCCCAACTCTTGACTCCAGCTCCTGTCTCAGGATTCAGCGGGGAGTCTGCTGGAGATGCTCTCTCTTCCTCTCCCTCTGTCTCTCCTCCACCTCTCTCTCTCTCTCTCTCTCGGTCTCGCAACTAAACAAATCTTTAAAAAATAAAAATTTAAAAAATTTTAAAATGTGAGAGAATAATTCCTGTTGTTTTAAGCCACCCAGTTGTACTTGTTACGGCAGCTCTAGGAAACTAAGTAGCTACATGTTTTTTAACTTTTCAAGACTGACAGTGTTTTCCAAAGTGATCACACCATTGTGCACTCCTATCAGCAGCGTGTAAGAGTTCCAGTTTCTCCTCAACTTTGCTGACACTTAATATAGTCAGCCTTTTCCATTTTAACCACTCAAGAGGTGTATAGTAGTATACATTTGTGGTATAATTTGCATTTCCTTAATGCCTAATGGTCTTGAAAATAATTTCATACATTTATTTCCCATCTGAATATCTTCTTGGGTGAAATGTCTGTTCAAATCTTTTGCCTATTTGTTCCTTGGATTATTTTCTTATTATTGAGTTTGAAGATTCTTTGCATGGTCTAGATACAATTTCTTTATATGATTTGCAAACATTTTGTCCCAGTTGGTGGTTTTCATTTTCATTTTTTTAACTGTACCTTTTGAGGTCAGCTAAGTATTCAAGGAGCCAGTTCAGATGCCTCTCTTTCTTAGAAACCTTCTCAGAGCTTTAAGCCTTGATGAGTGGCCCTTCTAAGTACTTGTCAAGTTTCAGGAACATCCTCACATCATGATATGCATTGTATCCTATTATAATTGTTTGGCTACCTATTTGTTTTTTCTCCTAGAATCTAAGGTTCGTGCCCATGGGCAAGGACTCATTATGCCCTATTCTTTGTTGACAGAAGGTGCTTGCATTGGATAACTTTTCTCAACTCTCCAGAATCTCTGTCCATAGTTCTCTATCTTGCTCTGTGCTCTGCGAAGCTGACCTCTGTTGGCCCCTTGTCCACTGACTTCTGGCTGGGTTTTTCTGATGGGAAAAGAACAGAGTGTGGGGGAGAAGATAGAGCAGACTAGTCTCCGAGCGTCCTCTCTGACAAACCTTAGTTTGGTAGTAGTTGCTATCCTGTGCCATTGGGTGTTCCCTGTCTCACGGGTATAGCTCTCACAAGGATCCTGTGACTGCTCCCTGCCCTTGTTCTTTTAATCCCAGGTGTAGCAATAATAGCTTCCATAACTTGCTAGAAACTAGGTCTTCACCATCCTGTTTCATCCCTTTCACACTGCCCACACTTCATAGTTCTTTCATTAGATCTTCACTATAAATCCGAGCCTCCCCATTTCTTGCTGAGAACCCGATTCCCTGATTTCCTGCTCAAAAATACTGGCTAATTTTGACCCTCACCATAACCCATACCTTAAGTGAATTTTAAATCCCTGAATTTTCTCCACTGTTTTCATTCAACATAATTCAGGTTCTAATGTTTTTCTCAAGTTTCAAAGGACTCCTTTGAACCTCATTCCCACCTCCCTTCATTCACTCATTCATTCAACAGAAACTTTTTGACAACTGACTAAGGACCAAGAACTATGCTGCCCTGCAGAATCACAGAGAAGGAAAATATAGTCAGTCCCCCAAAGAACTCACATTCAAGTGAGAGATATAATCAAATAACTAAGTCTAACTCAAAGTGATACTTTGAGCAATGGAGAGATATCAAAGGCCCGAAGGCACAGAGCTCTAGCCACCCCATTCCTGGCTGGGGTAGAAGACAACAATACAACAGGACCCACCTTCCCACAAATGAACCCCCTCAGGATGCCAGACTGTGCTAAGCACTGCACGTACTTATTTAATACAGCAACACTATACAGCAAAAGCAAATGTTACCATCTGCATTTTACACAGAAGGAAACTGAGGCCAAAGGAGGCTAAGTAACCTGCTGGTAGGTGACAGAGCTCCTCTTTTAACCATTATGTATCACACACAAGATTAACATTATGTATCATAAATGTAACACACACACACACAAGACTGAGGTAGGGGGAAAAATAATTTTCTCCAAGGCTAAAAGAGCTCTTTGCCACGGATGTTCACCTCAAAGCCACAATACTTCAGGAAGAGATGAAAAACTAGCTCTTTTCTGAGTCTTCTAATTGTTGAATAGGAAATGTGGTGTCAGGAGGCCAGGAAGCTGTCATCACCATTCTTCATTACACTAATTGCTCTTAGATGAAATATGGTTTGTTTCCCCTTTTACTCCTGCTCATATTCATAGCTCTGCTACTTTGGAATATTCTCTCTTTGGGTCAAGGAAGGCTTTCTCCTTTTTTCATTATACAGAGGGTACAACTGAAGCCCAGGGCAGGTGACAGTCTCACCTGGATCCCACAGCCAGTGGGTAACCCAATGTTCCATTGACTAACTTCATTGGCCAGGACGCCCCAATAGCTGCCCTTTGCCCCAGCCAGGCCAATCTACTCACAGTTGCTTATACAAGCATTTCTCACTAAAACCGCTGTGGGTTTTTTTGTTTTGTTTTTGTTTTGTTTTGTTTTCCCCACAGCTTCTTCCCGTCCCAACACAGCCTCTTCCTCTGACCTTTCTGAATACATCTAACCCTGTATAATCACTCTGGCTCCTCCTGACCTCTCTCCCTTTTTACTCTCCCTGCACTCTCCTTCACCAAAGATTGGCAACACTATTACACTTTGCTACCTGGTTATGCATGTGGATTGCACTTGACAGCTGTAACTGATGCCAGCCCACTCAGACCTGAATCACCTACTTTGAATATATTCCCATAGCACACAATGTACTTCTGAGGTCACAGGAGAAATACTTCATGATTAAAGTCTCTACAGTCAGTATGATAATGGCATCCCTTTTCTGCATGTTTTCAGGCAGAGATGCTAACTTCTACGTCTAATGATGTGCTATTGACTCAGTACCCATACTGGAAAGTCTCACATTCTCTCTGCCTCACCTCTTATTCCAGCTGCCTCTGTAGTAGCCAACCCTGCACAGGCTGCCCTAGCTGGGGCAATCTGACAGCACCTCACCTCTAGTCATGCCATACCTCTGTTGCTGTCTTCCCCTGGGCCTCTTAGATGCCAAGGCATAGGACCACACTTAAAGCTCACCATTCCCTAAGAAATGTGCAGAGAAGTTAATAACGCTAGAATCAGCTTGCCCAGCAGGAATGGTAAACCTATAGGTAAATGCTTTCCTCTTTTCCTCAGGACAGACAGTTCTGAGGCCTTCGGAGGCTCCTGAAGGACTGAACACATGTTGCTACTGCAGTGGCCAAAGCAGTGGCTTTCCCTTCTTCCCTATTTCACTCTGGTCTTCAATCCCATTTCCTGCTAGGGATCTCATCCTAGGTTGTGCTTTCTGGGGAACCAGGTTAAAATAGTGCATTCACCTGGTTGAGCTGCCATAAGAATATACCATACCTTGGGTGGTGTAAACAAGAGAAATTTATTTCTCACAGTTCTGGAGGCTATAAAGTCCAAGATCAAGGTGCAAAGTTCAAGTTTCTGATGAGGGTTCTCTTCTTGGCCCTCATATGGTCAGTCACCTTCTTGCTGTCTCCTCATGTGGCCACTGATCCTATCTAGGACCCTACCTTTAAGACTCCATTAAATGTAATTAACTCTTAAAAGCCCTATCTCCGAATACAATCATGAAATTTAGAGGTTTGGGTCTTCAACATATGAACTGGGGGAGGAGGATGTAATTCAGTCTAGGGCAGACACTGTTAACTCAGAAATGTCGGTTTGATCTTAGCCAATAAGCATCCGAGAAAGATCCTTTGAGATCCCTTCCTCTTCTCCTTCTCTTCTTCTTCTCCTTCTCCTTCTCCTTCTCCTTCTCCTTCTCCTTCTCCTTCTCCTTCTCCTTCTCCTTCTCCTTCTTCTTCTTCTTCTTCTTCTTCTTCTTCTTCTCCTCCTCCTCCTCCTCCTCCTCCTCCT